>NC_064637.1:99016109-99641109 GCF_023864275.1 Schistocerca cancellata
GGGCTAGCACTTGGATGGGTGACCATCCGGTCTGCCGAGCGCTGTTGGCAAGCTGGGTTCACTCAGCCATTATGAGGCAACCTGAGGAGATACTTGATTGAGAAGTAGCGGCTCGGGTCTCGTAAACTGACGTACGGCCGGGAGAGCGGTGTGCTGACCACATGCCTCTCCATATCCGCATCCAGTGACGCCTGTGGGCTGGGGATGACACGGCGACCGGTCGGTACCGTTGGCTTGTTCGGGTGGAGTTTAGTTTTGAGAATGTATGACAGTGGCAAGTAAATGGGATGAACAATGAGAACACGCGCAGACCTCCCACATAGATGAAAACAACAAAGAAACGGGTGTGAACTGTGTTACAACAAAGGAATTGAAATGTCGAAACTTCCAAAAGGGAACGCAACAGTCATAACGTGTGGCACTTGCGTAAAAGAAGCAGGATGTATGTACGCCTGGAGACCCCTTCCTTACACCTCGCTGTTGCAGACGTTACACCACAACACAGACAGAAATTTGAATACAGCGAATAGACACGTCAATGACCGGACAGGACATTTCATAATTTTGCGGAAGAAAATATGACACGAAATAGATTATCACTTTCGCACTCCAACATGGAACGACCTATGCACAATGCCTTGGCCGGCGAACTCTGCTCGACGTTGCATGTCTTGAGCTTGTACGGTTCACTGTCTATTTTCTTCTTTCTTAACAGTTCAGTACACCTTCTTCCTGTTTTCTTGCTTGTTCTGTATTCAGTGTTTGACGGACTGTCCACTGAGCCATCTTACCACTGATAGGGGTATGATGGGAAGTTTTTCTTATTAGTAGATCAAGTTTTACACAGGAACCCATGTCCGGAAACGTCATCCGATGAGGCTACAAAGATCAAAGCTAAAAACGCCGGCACCTGTGTATGTATGTATACAGGGTGTTACAAAAAGGTACGGTCAAACTTTCAGGAAACATTCCTCACACACAGATAAAGAAAAGATGTTATGTGGACATGTGTCCGGAAACGCTTAATTTCCATGTTAGAGCTCATTTTAGTTTCGTCCACCTACGCTCAATGGAGCACGTTATCATGATTTCATACGGGATACTCTACCTGTGCTGCTAGAACATGTGCCTTTACAAGTACGACACGACATGTGGTTCATGCACGATGGAGTTCCTGCACATTTCAGTCGAAGTGTTCGTACGCTTCTCAACAACAGATTCGGTGACCGATGGATTAGTAGAGGCGGACCAATTCCATGGCCTCCACGCTCTCCTGACCTCAACCCTTTTAACTTTCATTTATATGGGCATTTGAAAGCATTTGTATACGCAGCCCCGGTACCAAATGTATAGACTCTTCGTGCTCGTATTGTGGACGGCTGTGATACAATACGCCATTCTCCAGGGCTGCATCAGCGCATCAGGGATTCCATGCGACGGAGGGTGGATGCCTGTATCCTCGCTAACGGAGGACATTTTGAACATTTCGTGTAGCAAAGTGTTTGAGGTCACGCTGGTACATTCTGTTGCTGTGTGTTTCCATTCCATGATTAATGTGATTTGAAGAGAAGTAATAAAATGAGCTCTAACATGGAAAGTAAGCGTTTCCGGACACATGTCCACATAACATATTTTCTTTCTTTGTGTGTGAGGAATGTTTCCTGAAAGTTTGGCCGTACCTTTTTGTAAAACCCTGTATACAGAGCGATTCCGTGATGATGTTAAGAACATTCTAGGATGACAGAGAATTATAAATATATCAATCTGAGGTAAGGACCCCTGTACCGGAAACGAACGAGTCGAAAGTTGTAAGCCGGAAACGGTTCTGATACCTCGGACGCCGGAATACATGTACTCGTATTATGGTTGCTAAGATTGCAGGGTACACATGCAGGGTAGACAATTTCCAGAGTTGGTAGTATGGGAGAAAACAAGGAAAAAATATTCAGTAATTATTGGCTTCAAAATGTGTATCTTCAAACATATGAGCACTTGTAAACGTAGGCTTCCGTGGCCGTTGTCACAGTAAAATTCTTCTCGGTTTGAGGCCGCATTGTCAGTTATAAAATTTCAACTTTTCGGCGACTATTGCAAGACGCCTTCCTCAGTGTGTATTGCTAATGGCAATAGTCGTGGAAACGTCGGAATTTTATAATTGACAGTGGGGCCTAAAACGCAGAAGAATTTTATTGGCTATGAGCACTTTGTAGTGTTTCCTTCGTCGGGGTTCTGCCGTGAAAAATATAAAATAGAAAATCAGATTGGGTTTTGAATTTTTATGGAATAAGTTACGGACAAGGCGGACTTCGTATTACTGATTGAGATCGTGTGGTAATTTGACCGTGCATTGCAGACCGGGTCGGCAACACTACAAAAAGCGACTGTACGGAAATAGCATCAGAAACTAGTGTAAATTTACCTTATAATCTTGTTAGAAACGCAGTACTAATTACAATATAGTCTTCATGGCTGTCCTCCTAATTCTCTTGTAGGACGACCCGTCTTTCACTTTTCTCCGTCTGTTGAAAATTTCTTTAAGTTGTCACTGTCATGATCAATTTACAAATTTGGCGATAACTACCTCGAATCACTATTGATACAACCTCGCTTTGTAATATAATTTTAATTTCCACCCAAAAGAGCACATTCAACACAGCGCCGAAAATACACGTCTTTCGTATGAAGACAAGAGAGAGAGAGAGGGTAATCAATTAGTTGTTAAAAACAAACACCTAAGCAAAAGCAAAAAAAAGTCAAAATTATTTATAAAAATCGTAAATTATATCTTTGTATTGGCGTAATTATCGTAAATTATATCTTTGTATTCGCGGAGGCGCAGTAGTCAAAGTACCATTACAACTTGTTCATCTTCGCTATTGTGAAACACATTTCCTGTATTGAACAAGTCCTCATAGCTCTAAACGTATGCATTTTAGAGCTCATATTTACTGGATATTTTTTTCTTGTTTTGCTCCATACTACCATCTCTGAAAGTTGCCTACCCTATAATCTTAGCAACAACAGTACCAGTATCACAAGTTTCGACATCGTCGTGGATTAAAAAAAGTGATTCAGGGAATGTGGGATAAATTTATTTCCGCGAATGATCACAAAACTTTTGCTACTTAGACTACCGATTCCAGTCAGCAATGACCATCTTCAGATCTGTTTCATAACTTGTCAAAATGGTTCAAATGGCTCTGAGCAGTATGCGACTTAACTTCTGAGGTCATCAGTCGCCTAGAACTTTTAAACCTAACTAACCTAAGGACATCATACACATCCATGCCCGAGGCAGGATGCGAACCTGCGACCGTAGCGGTCACGCGGTTCCAGACTGAAGCGCCTAGAACCGCACGGTCACACCGGCCGGCCATAACTTGTCCTAAAATAATAAAGCTATAGTTATATCGTCATTAAATATACGCAGAATCACCATAGCAACTTTGCACATATACTTCTCTCTGCCAGAACTGAGGCATTGTTTCCATCAGTAAATGTGTGCGACGATGCTACGCTGGTTTTGTGTACATTTTGTGACGATGGCGTTATGACTTTATTATTTAGAGACAAGTTATAAAACGTACCTAAAGATGTTCATTGTTGAGTAAAACCGGCAGTCTAAGGACTGAAAGTTTTGGGATCATTGGCGGAAATAAACAGTATTGGTACATGTATTCCAGTGTGAGAGATAACAGAATAGATTTCTCTTATAACTTTCGACTAGTTAGTACAGGGATTCTAACCTCAAAGTGATACATTTATCCTTCTCCATCATCCTAGAAAGCCTGTAACATCATCATTGAATGACCCTGTGTATACACGCATATACAGGTGCCGGCGCCTACAGCTTTGACGCTCCGTAGCGTCGTTGGATGAAGATTCCGGACATGGGTTCCTTTGTAAAACTTGACCTGCTAAGTCCCCTCTGCAGTCTCTAGAAGTGTGTTACACGAATTGTAAAACACCCTGTATATGCGAAGTACCATTTAAAAACGTGTTAAATGCAGCCGAGGTCAAACTACAGTTTGATGCGTTTTCCCTCCAATTGTGGTGTGCTCTTTAACACTGTTGAATCAGATCGCGTCATTTCGTATTCTTCCCCGCGGTAATTTAGTGCTGAGAAACGTGAATCGGATCACACAATATTGTGTACACCGCAGCCGACTGTTCCAGGCATGTTTGCCAACCTGCGTTCTTAGCCCGCTCCTTTGTTGGCTGCGCCCACTGTTTTCAGCTTGCAGGTCACAGTGTGGTGTCGCGTGCAATGACTGTTCACTTACGATCAAGGGCTATTTACCCGTGGGAGAACGATCGAAAGGAAGTAGATTGAGAATTATAGCTGCGAAAACTAAAAGACAGCGCGAAAAGGAAGCTCACAATGTAATAACACTTGATTCCTTTTTACCTTTTTACGAATGATCATTTTAAGTGAAAATTGTAATGTTGTTGCACTGATGTGCTATTCTTGCCGGGAAGATTGCATATATACATGTTTTCGCATTCCTATTGAGCTTTACTATCTATGCTTGTGATACGAGGAGACGTATTTCGTTTTAGGTAATTCAACCGAGATCCACATTTAAAATTTTTGAACCGCCTAGTAAGCACAAAGAAGGCAGATTGAGGTGTGGAAAAAGCCCGGTATTCTACGTGGAGACAGCGAAAACTAAAGTGCGCAGCGTACCGAACAGAGCGGAAGACGAAATGGGACGCATTATGTAGAAGAGCGCAGTCGAAAATTCAGTGTTGTGTCGTATGAGGTAGGTTACAGTGTTGTTTATAATAATACTACTGCCATACCTGAGGAATATCGAGAGATTTATCAGGCTGTGGGAACTGTAAAATTTCTAGGCGGAGAATGGTTTGTAAGTGACTACAAGATGTTTGCCTAGAATTTTGAATGTTGGATAAGGTTAACGAAATGAAGAAAGTGGTTCTGAAGAAAGGTGGACAGAATCAAGTCAGAGCAAAGATGGAGCTATCGCTGAGGTTCAATGGCCCCACAAAGCGATTCGCAACCTTTCTTAAGCATCTTGAAATTTGTCGCTTGTATTTTCATTAACAGCAGTGAGTAAACCTACTTATTTTTTCAAGCCCACCATAAGGTATGGGGGTGGAATATAGGGGTGTATCAAAACTTGACGGCGAAATCTTAGGAATGGATTCCCCATACAAGAAGAATAAAAGTATCGTAAATATGGGTTCTAAAAGGCATATCTCAAGAACTATGAGGAACTCTTCATCTTCGATACTGTGAAACAAATCTCTTCTACTGCGAGCTCTTTGCTTCACATGTTTTGCGAAGAAGTACTATGGAACAAAATTAAGGAAAGAAAATACCAGTATACATGGGCCTTAAGAGCTACGGGCACTTGTTCAATTGAGCAGATGTTTTTCGCTGTAACGAAGATCGATGTATGTATTTCAGAGACCATCTAACTGTTTTTTTTTCTTGTCGTTACTACCTGATTTTAATGCATGGAAAGCAAAGATCCGCAGTACATGCACTGTTTCTTGATTTCCGAAAAGCATTTGACTCAGCACCGCATCTACGCTTATTGTCAAAAATACGATCATATGAGGTATCAAGTGAAATTTGTGGCTGTATTGGGTACTTTTTGGTAGGGAACGTGTTATCTTGGATGGACAGTTATCTTCAGATGTAGAAGTAACTTCGTAAGTGCCCCAGGGAAAGGTGTTCGGACCCTGGCTGTTCATGTCGTATATTAATGACCTTGCAGACAATGTTGTTGTTGTTGTTGTGATCTTCAGTCCTGAGACTGGTCTGATGCAGCTCTCCATGCTACTCTATCCTGTGCAAGCTGCTTCATCTCCCAGTACCTACGGCAACCTACATCCTTCTGAATCTGCTTAGTGTATTCATCTCTTGGTCTCCCTCTAAGATTTTTACCCTCCACGCTGCCCTCCAATACTAAATTGGTGATCCCTTGATGCCTCAGAACATGTCCTACCAACCGATCCCTTCTTCTGATCAAGTTGTGCCACAACCTTCTCTTCTCCCCAATCTTATTCAATACTTCCTCATCCCTACCCCTCTAATCTTCAGCATTCTTCTGTAGCACCACATTTCGAAAGCTTCTATTCTCTTCTTGTCCAAACTGTTTATCGTCCATGTTTCACTTCCATACGTGGCTACATTCCATATAAATACTCTCAGAAACGACTTCCTGACACTTAAATCTATACTCGATGTTAACAAATTTCTCTTCTTCAGAAACGCTTTCCTTGCCATTGCCAGTCTACATTTTATATCCTTTCTACTTCGACCATCATCAGTTATTTTGCTCCCCAAATAGCAAAACTGCTTTACTACTTTAAGTGTCTCATTTCCTAATCTAATTCCCTCAGCATCACCCGACTTAATTCGACTACATTCCATTATCCTCGTTTTGCTTTTGTTGATGTTCATCTTATATCCTCCTTTCAAGACACTGTCCATTCCATTCAACTGCTCTTCCAAGTCCTTTGTTGTCTCTGACAGAATTACAATGTCATATGTCATCGGGGAACCTCAATGTTTTTATTTCATCTCCATGGATTTTAATACCTACTCCGAATTTTTCTTTTGTTTCCTTTACTGCTTGCTCAATATACAGATTGAATAACATCGGGGAGAGGCTACAACCCTGTCTTACTCCCTTCCCAACCACTGCTTCCCTTTCATGTCCCTCGACTCTTATAACTGCCATCTGGTTTCTGTACAAATTGTAAATAGCCTTTCGCTCCCTGTATTTTACCCCTGCCACCTTCAGAAATTGAAAGAGAGTATTCCAGTCAACATTGTCAAAAGCTGTCCCTAAGTCTACAAATGCTAGAAACGTAGGTTTGCCTTTCCTTAATCTTTCTTCTAAGGTAAGTCGTAAGGTCAGTATTGCCTCACGTGTTCCAGTATTTCTACGGAATCCAAACTGATCTTCCCCGAGGTCGGCTTCTACTAGTTTTTCCATTCGTCTGTAAAGAATTCGTGTTAGTATTTTGCAGCTGTGGCTTATTAAACTGATTGTTCGGTAATTTTCACATCTGTCAACACCTGCTTTCTTTGGGACTAGAATTATTATATTCTTCTTGAAGTCTGAGGGTAGAGTTTAGTCAGGACCTGCTCTCCCAAGGCTGTCAGTAGTTCCAATAGAATGTTGTCTACTCCGGGGGCCTTGTTTCGACTCAGGTCTTTCAGTGCTCTGTCAAACTCTTCACGCAGTATCGTATCTCCCATTTCATCTTCATCTACATCCTGTTCCATTTCCATAATATTGTCCTCAAGTACATCGCCCTTGTATAGACCCTCTATATACTCCTTCCACCTTTGTGCTTTCCCTTCTTTGCTTAGAACTGGGTTTCCATCTGAGCTCTCAATATTCATACAAGTGGTTCTCTTATCTGCAAAGGTCTCTTTAATTTTCCTGTAGGCAGTATCTATCTTACCCCTAGTGAGATAAGCCTCTACATCCTTACATTTGTGCTCTAGCCATCCCTGCTTAGCCATTCTGCACTTCCAGTCGATCTCATTTTTGAGGCGTTTGTATTCCTTTTTGCCTGCTTCGTTTACTGCATTTTTATATTTTCTCCTTTCATCAATTAAATTCAATATTTCTTCTGTTACCCAAGATTTCTACTAGCCCTCGTCTTTTTACCTACTTTATCCTCTGCTGCCTTCTCTACTTCATCCCTCAAAGCTACCCATTCTTCTTCTACTGTATTTCTTTCCCCCATTCCTGTCAATTGTTCCCTTATGCTCTCCCTGAAACTCTGTACAACCTCTGGTTGTTTCAGTTTATCCAGGTCCCATCTCCTTAAATTCCCACCTTTTTGCAGTTTCTTCAGTTTTAATCTACAGGTCATAACCAATAGATTGTGGTCAGAGTCCACATCTGCCCCTGGAAATGTCTTGCAGACAATATTAATAGCAAAATGAGGTTTTTTTTGCAGAGGATGTAGTTATCTATAATAAAGAACTATCTGAGAGAAGCTACATAAATATTCAGATCTTGATAAGATTTCGACGTGGTTCAGTGTTTGGAATGGGCCAACTCGTACGAATAACTGGGTGTAGTAACGTTTTGTAGCGATATGAAATGGAGTGATCACTTAGGCTAACAAATCACTTGTGCGGGCGGTTCTAGAATATTGCCCAAGTGAGTGGATCCCATACCAGATAGAACTAACAGTGTGTATTGGAAGTATATAGAGAAGAACAGCACGAAATGTCACAGGTTTGTTTAAACCATGGGAGAGTGTCATAGAGATACTGAAGGAACTGAAATGTCAGACTCTTGAAGACAGACGTAAACTATCCCGAGAAAGTCTGTTAACGAAGTTTGAAGACCCGTCTTTAAATGATTACTCTAGGGATGTACTACAACACCCTACGTACCGCTCACGCAGGGATCGTGAGGACAAGATTAGAGGAATTCAGTCATCCTTTCCGCGCTCCATACGTGAATGGAACAGGAAGAAACCCTAACAACTGCTACAATGCGACGAACTCTCTGCCATGCACTTTACGGTGGCTTGCAGAGTATAGATGCAGATATGGAAGAGATTTGTTTCACAGTATCGAAGCTGAATAAGTGGTCATAGCTCTTAAGAAAGGCATTTTAGAGCCCATGTTTACTAAACTTTTTTCTTCTTCTTGTTATACGAATGAGCAGCCCATTGCTGAAGTTCTACCGCCGACATTTGAAACACCCTGTATATTGATAACAAGGAATCAGGAGAAAAAGAATGACACATAACAATTCCATTTGTTTCTCTGTAGTAGATATGTCACGCTAGGCACTACCATTTTATAACGACAATGATATTGTGCTATGTTAAAAGTACGCTCATTGACGATCTAAAAGTGGGCCGATAGTAAAACTTACAGTAGCAATCAAAATTATCGTTTTTTTTGTGAATGATGCCGTCTAGATCGCTTTATACATCTTTTTATTTGGTACAAGTTACGTAGTGGCCATCACCCTTCCTCCCTCCCTTCTCTTGAATTTTTCGTAATTTATGTGCAATATGTGTCCTTATTATGCATCAAAATACTCGTCGGAGACGTTTCGATTATCTAACATACGTTCTCTCAATTTACTTTGTAGTTTTAGTTTTCTATGTTGAAAAGTACACTGTATAAGTCAAAGTTCGTTTAAATATGGCGCGAACTTAAAAATTAGACAACGCTTAAGGTTAGACTGTCAGCAAAGTCGTTATTTGTTAGTCAGATACGTTCACTTCCTTCGACTCACAACCAGCTTATCATCTTTCAACCCAACCTAGCCCTCGGACTACGATGCTGATCAGTCTTTCACCATAATCAAGGTTTAAGGAGGGGAGGGAGGGGGTAAGTACCCCATACCACACTGTAGCCCCGTTTTGTAACGACAATGGTATTCTATTACACGTAAGCGCCTGGACCATCGAGAAATGCGCCGGTGGTAAAATCTGTAGTAACACACAAAATTACTAGGTTTTGTGAAAAGTTACGTAGCCGATTCCCTTGCATTTTTCGCATTTCATCTATGATACAGCTGGTGTCTCTCCCAACAGTTGTCAGGCGTATTTTCTCTGTTGCTTGGACTGATCTTTTCAATTGCGTTCTTGTCATGTTTATCTGGAGTTTGCCCAAACAAACACTGTTCATTACGCGTTTCGTGCGACACTCAATGTCAACAGAAACTGCCCCTTTGTTTCCCGTTACAAACAAAATAGTTTTACAGCGGAAGTTTACGTGCCCGTTCGACAGAACGATTCCAGATTAATGACAGTAAACAACAGTAACATTTTATGTAATCCTGACAATGTCAGTGTTGCGGCGATACCTTCTTTCAATTATGTGTTTTACACGTCTGGTTTCTTAGAACCAAATTGAGGAGAAAATCTTCATGGTTATGCAGCGTGTCAGTACATGAAATTACAACAGAAAACTAATAACAAGTAAAATAAAATGTTTATGATTCCTAAAAAGACGACAAGCTATAAGTTTAAATAAAAGCAGTCAACAATGTAACACAGGAATTACCTTAATTTTTCAAGGAACTCCTCGACAGAATAGAAGGAGAAATGGGGAAACTCTTCAAATTAGCTTTGAAAGCCAGTGAATTACTTATAAGATTTTTATTATTGTAGTATTTCCATTAATAATGTTTAATGGTAAAGCCATTTTAATTTCTGGAGATATTAGCAACACTCGTTAATCACATCACACGAAAACCCAGGTGCCTTTGTGGCAACAGATTTGCAAGAACGTTTCTCTTCCAGGGTGTGGTGTTGTACGGTATACAGTCAGTTGGCTTGGCTTGTTATGTTACCGCGCCGTCTTACCGTTATCTAGACTTCCTTGTAAACGAGCCTCCAGCATTAATGGACGATGTTGCTTTGGCTACAACGCGACAGGTCCCCTGGACATTATAGTCCTGAGGTGACACATCATCTAAACTTAACATTCCCCGGAAGATGGATCGGCAGAAACGGTCGATTTCTCGACCATGGAGGTCCCCGGACCTCACCCCTTACGTTTTTGCCTGCTGGGATCGTTGTAAGGCGAAATCTACAAGGAAAACGTGAATACAACAGACAAAATGATCGTTCGTGTTATGAAAAGAGCGATCCTCGTAAGAGAACGCCGAGACGAAATCAGAAGAGTTGCACGTGATGCTGGCTAGAAAATTCGAAACTTTACTGAAGCCGAAGGTGAAAATCAACTTCGAGCTTCCAGAATAAAATTTTCAGTTAGCAGTGGAGTGTGCGCTGATATGAAACTTCCTGGCAGATTAAAACTGTGTACCCGACTCACACCCGAATGTTATTTTTGACAATCGTAAAGCTATACATACAAACAGCAAAATTTATTGAGAAATGTTACATTACTTTTTGCTTCAGTTTTTCCTTTTAACCTTTCTTCTTTTATTTTATTTTCATTGAATACCTTTTCTGTATTCAGAGTTCGTTTTGTTTTCGGTTTTAGGCTGTTTTTTCATTGCGTCAGTTTTTCGAATTTTTTCTGTCACTTTACGAAGTTTTCGAGCTACGTTTGCTGACTTTTTCCTACAGTGTATATTATTTTTTTGTTGATGATTATCGTCAACAAGCAAATAATTTTATTTTTCGATGGAATTGAGCCACAGTCATGCAGTGCTTTTTAAAAAGAGTAAACCGCCATCTTACTATGTACTGTTATGTTTATCTTTTCTACTTTATGACAAATATCAATAATGATCTAATGGCCTTTAGCATTGTGCATGATAATGGCATGAAAGCCGAAGTCTGAATAGTAGAAAATATGAACATAGTAATACCCAGTCACATGGAGATTTATTCTTTTTTAAAAAAAAATAATTTTATGCTACTATTATACAATTTTTTTATAGGATACACATGAGCCGGCATCTGCGGCCGAGTGGTTCTAGGTGCTTCAGTCTAGAACCGCGCTGCTGCTGCGGTCGCAGGTTCGAATCCTGCCTAGGACATGGATGTGTGTGCTGTCCTTAGGTTAGTTAGGTTTAAGTCTAGGGAACTGATGACCTCATATGTTAAGTTCCATAGTGCTTAGAGCCATTTCTGCCATTTGATACACATGTATGAGTGTCGGTTAAAAGTCTGCACTAGTTTGCAGTGGAACCTTCAGCATATTTTGATTTTTAGAGAGCTTCACCTTCATAATTTGGAGGTGCATATTTTTGTGGGAAAGGTGACACGGATATTTTATCATAGGAGCAATGCAAGTAAAACACTTTATGGTTATAATATGGCTTACAATTTTAATATCGTTAAGAATTTGATAGACAGACTGTTATACATAATGAAACCTAAATAAAGAAAATATGTCGAAACTCGGGACCTTTGCATTTCGTGGAAAAGCGCTCTGCCGACCGAGACAACCAATCACGACTCACGACCTGTCCTCATAGTTGTATTTCTGCCAGTATGTCATCTCTAAGTTGACAGCGGTTCTTCTGCTAAATTGCAGGCTGGCCAGTGAAAAGCAAAGGTCCCGATATCGAGTCTCGCTCCGGCGCATTGTTTTAATCTGCCAGGAAGTTTCATATCGGCGCACACACTCCGCTCCGGGGTGTAAAATCCAAATGGCTCTGAGCACTATGGGACTTAACGTCAGTGGTCATCAGTCCCCTAGAGCTTAGAACTACCTAAACCTAACTAACCTAAGGACATCACACACATCCATGCCCGAGGCAGGATTCGAACCTGCGACCGTAGCGGTCATGCGGTTCCAGACTGAAGCGCCTTTAACCGCACGGCCACACCGGCCGGCCTGTAAAATCCATTCTAGAAAGATACCCCAGGCTGTGACTATGCCAAGTTTTCTGCAATATCCTTTCGAACAGGAGCGCTAGTCCTGTACGTTTCGCAGCACAACTTAAGTGTAGTTCGACAGGTAGAAGATAAGGTAGTGACGGTTGTAAAGCTGTGAGGACGGAACGTAAGTCGTGTTTCGGTAGGTCTGTCGGTGTTTTCGAATAGTCGTCATTCTTGTCTTGTACTATCGGAAAGACATCTCAGTTTGGTTGTGTTCTGCTTTATATTATAAAGTTACTTAAAATCCGTCTTGATTGCAATTTTTTTTTAAATTCATATGACCGGTTTCGGTTCATTCAGAACCATCTTCAGATCTGATATTTCAGTTACAGGAGTAACCCGTCCAAATCCAGCAACTTTCACATGCTACGTCACATGTGAACTGAAATATCAGATCTGAAGATGGTTCTGAATGAACCGAAACCGGTCATATGAATAAGAAAAAAATTGCGATCAAGACGGATTTTAAGTAACTTTATAAAATCACTGATTACTGCTATCCCATAAGACATTATGTCTGTTTTTGCACTGCTTTATATTGTTTACTAAACAAATACAACGATGTCAAACAGCTTACATTTTGTGCTGTAGTTTTATTAGGTTCGCCCCCTAAAGCCGGCACGGTACCTCAGCGTGTTCGGTCAGAGGGTTTGCTACCCAACTGTAATAGACCATCCACTCTGGCCGAGCGGTTCTAGGCGCTTCAGTCTGGAACCGCGCGACCGCTACGGTCTCAGATTCGAACCCTGCCTCGGGCATGGATGCGTGTGGTGTCCTTAGGTTAGTTAGGTTTAGGTAGTTCTAAATTCTAGGGGACTGATGACCATAGATGTCAAGTCTCATAGTTCTCAGAGCCATTTACCCTCTGTAATAAAAAAACTGAGTAAACGGATCATCGAACAAACTGAACGAGTGTCATCGGACGTCCGCAACGATCAAGTTCAACGAACGATATAGAACAAAATGAGGCAAAAAAAAATGGTAGCTGAGTGATCAGCGCAACAGTCCTAAGGACACGGTAGCTCAACGTGTTCGATCTGACAAGCGGTGGCCGTCTGTAATAAAAAAACTGAGTCAAAGAATCAAAGATCAACTTGAACGGATGTCATGTGACGTCCGTCCAGACCAAACGCAACGAACAGCACAGAACAAAATGAAAAAAAAAGGGCTCGGGTTCGATTCCCGGCTGGGTCGGAGATTTTCTCTGCTCAGGGACTGGGTGTTGTGTTGTCCTAATTATTATCATTTCATCCCCATCGACGCCCAAGTCGCCGAAGTGGCGTCAAATCGAAAGGCTTTCATCCGGCGAACGGTCTGCGCCGGCCGGGGTGGCCGAGCGGTTCTACGCGCTACAATCTAGAACCGCGCGACCACTACGTTCGCAGGTTCGAATCCTGCCTCGGGCATGGATGTGTGTGATGTCCTTAGGTTAGTTAGGTTTAAGTAGTTCTAAGTTCTAGGGGACTGATGACTTCAGATGTTAAGTCCCATAGTGCTTAGAGCCATTTGAACCATTTTTGAAAGGTCTACCCGACGGGAGGCCCTAGTGACACGACATTTACATTTCGTACACTAGTGTTAGGACCGTACAAATCTACTAACTTATTTGAAAAAAATCGGTAGCTTAGTTGTCTGTGAAAGGAAAAGACCCTGAGCTCGAGTATCGGTACAGGAAATTTCAACTATGATCTTACATCTTGCTTAGCTTCTTCCGTGAGTATTTGTTTGGGTTCATTCCACCAGATGTAACTCTGTGACCAGTGAAATTTGAACACTTCTTACACTGAAAGTTTTGTTGCAATAAGTACATACTGCCACCTCGTAAAATATTTAGTCTCTCGTAGAGGCGCGAAAGCGACGGATCACCCTGTGGGGCTGTTATGCGTCCTCAGGGTCACCGCTTACTGCGTCTTACTTATAAACACACTGCAGCTGCCCCGCCGACTGCCAACTTCACACTGCTTCCAGCCACGTTCAAACCAGCTCATCATTTTTTTGGGTTTCGAATTAAGGTTGTCATTGTTATGCTAAATCTCTGCATACACTCCGATAGCCGCTAAATAGTGCGTGGCCGAGGGTGCATCATACCACTATCATCGATTTCCTTTTCCTATTCCATTAGGCATTGACCGAGGGAAAAATTATTTCGTGTATCTAAATATACGTGAATACTCTGCAAAGCACTGTGGAGTACAAGGTAGAGGGTACATCCTGTACCAGTTATGAGGACTTTTTCACTTTCCGTTCACGTATGGAGCACGAGAAGAATATTTAAATGCCAATGTGCGCGCTTTAATTGAATCGGTGAGTTGGGAAAGAGATCATATCCACTTTTTTTTCAAATTACGTTTACCAGAGATAACAGATCTTTATAATTGTACGTATCGCTTAGTACAACAATGTTCTATCAAAGGAAGTGCTCATTTGATGGATATTGAGTTAGAAAAGGAGCCATGTCCACCGCTCAGAGGAGAATGTACAGTAGATCTTCCAGATAAACAAGCACACTATGGACCTGTTGGAGTAAAAAAGTTGAAAAACTAATGTAAAGAGAATTCTACAATACATACCTGACGAGCCGAAACCATTTTATGACAGTACCGTGACAAGCGAAGGATGGACGAGATAAAGAGGACTCACAACTGTCTGATGTTCCGTATTTTGCTTGTGGTACATCTATACCAATATTATAAACGTGAAAGTAACTCCGTCTGTTACGCTTTCACGACTAAACCACTGAAGCGATTTTGATCAAATTTGATGTGGACGTAGCTTGAACGCTCAGTAAGAACAAAGGCCACTTTAGAAAGTGTGTAGTACAACGTATTTACTGATTTGAGAAATATAGCGCGAAATATCGAACATTAATTAGCCTTTGTGAAAGATATTTACTCTTTCACTTTTGAACTTTCTCATATTTGTGAAAACGCTTTTATTGGTTGACATAATCTGCGTAATGTGGTTCAACTTAATCCGTACAATGCTGATTCAGTTCTCAACGCGTTTCATCCATTTTTTCCATAGTATTACCAATACTCAATAAAAATTTTCTGGGTTTGTGACCGCATTGTCAAAGTATATAAAACTACCGACGTTTCGGTCCCTGTTGCAAGGTACCTTGCAACGTGGACCCAGACATCGGTCGTTTTATGTATATAGACAATACGATCACAAACCCAGAAAAATATTATTGAATGTGAAAATGGCCGTGGAAGCCTACGTTTATACTACCAATATTATTAAATTCGAAAGTTATTCTGTCTCTTGTGTATTCGCAACTCTACCGCTGAAACGGATTCCGATGTTACGAGGGTCACTCCAAAAGAAATGTACACTATTTTTTTTTTAAATCCGTCTCTTACTCTACATGTTTGAAAGTTTTACAGTGTGTAGATACGTCCTTTAGGAACAATATTTTCATTTCTCCACATAATTTCCATCCCTCTCAACTGCCTTACGCCATCTTGGAACCAGCGCCTGTATACCCGCACGGTAAAATTCTGGACCAACCTGTTGGAGCCACTGTTTGGCAGCGTGCACAAGGGAGTCATCATCTTCAAACCTTGTTCCACGAAGAGAGTCTTTCAGTTTCCCGAAGAGATGATAGTCACATGGAGTCAGGTCAGGACTGTAAGGCGGGTGTTTCAGTGTTGTCCATCCGAGTTTTGTGATCGCTTCCATGGTGTTTTGACTGACACGTGGCCGTAACTTGTCGTGCAACAGCAAAACATCCTGCTTTTACCGATGTGGTCCACCACGACTTCCGTCGAGTTAGAAGTTTCTTCAGTGTCGTCACATATGCATCAGAATTTATGGTGGTTCCACTTGGCATGATGTCCACAAGCAAGAGTCCTTCGGAATCGAGAAACACCGCAGCCATAACTTTTCCAGCAGAAGGTGTGGTTTTGAATTTTTTTTTCTTGGGCATGATGCCACTCCATTGATTGCGTCTCTGGTGAAAAATGGTGGAGCCATGTTTCATCAGCTGTCACAATTCCTCCAAGAAATTCATCTCCACCATTCTCGTACTGTTCCAAAAGTTCGCTGCATACCGTTTTTCTTGTTTCTATGTGAGCCGCTGTCAACATCCTGGAAACCCATCTGGCGGAAACCTTTTCTAACGCCAACACTTTCAGTATTCTGCAAACACTTCCATACCCTATGCCAACGTGGCGTTCACTGTGATGCCTCTGTCAGCAGTCACCAATTCGTTAATTCTCTGCACATTCTCTGGAGTGTGTGCAGTACAAGGCCTGCCGCTGCGAGGACAGTCCTCAATATTGCCGTGCCCGCTTTCATCACGTAACCTGCTTGCCTACCGACTAACTGTACTGCGATCGACAGCAGCATCTCCATTTTCAACCTCTTATGGATGTTTCCCACTGTCTCGTTTTCACAGCACAGGAATTCTATGACAGCACGTTGCTTCTGACGAATGTCAAGTGTAGCAGCCATCTTGGAGACATGCTGTGACGGCGCCACTCACGGGAACAGGTTGAGCTAAGTTTGAAAACAAGCGTGAAGGTAGTATGTACACTCTGTAAAACTTTCACACGTGCAGAATGTGTTTATAAAAAAAAAGTGTGCATTTCTTTTGGAGTGACCCTCGTATTTGGTATGGCGGTAGCTTGAACCCTGACGAAGATCACAGGCTACTGTAGAAAGTTATATTTCCTTTTAGTGTTATTAACGTTCTTCATTATGGTAAACACGAGTGGGACGCAGACGACGATGGCGCGATTATCGGTGACTTCTAGTGTTTTTTTTTTATTCCGATTTTGGCCGTCTAGGGACCGCGTTAAACAACTGTTTTTCAATGTACATTTCTCCTATTGCACTCCTCCTCTTTTCTCTTCTGCCAATATGTCTTCATCCTCTCTCTGTGCTGCTCCCTTCGGTCTTCTGTCCATGCTGTTCCTCCAGCTCTTCTCTTCTTCACTTCAAATCCTTCAAAATGTTGAATTTTGTCTCTCATTAAGTCTCTGTTGGTTATATCATCTTCTCCTATACCCATCTCATCTAAGTCTGCTTTGACTTCTTTGAACCAGGTAATTTAGATTCTGGGGTTCTTGTCAGAAAACATGAATATTTTCTTTGTCAGCCTTTCATCATTCATTCTTTTCAAATGGGCGTAAAAGCTTACTCTTCTCTTCCTCATAGTATCTCCCACTTTCTCAATTTTGTCATACACTTCTCTATTACTTCTAAGCTTCCAAGTCCCATTCTCAAACCTCGGCCCAAGTACTCTTCTAATGGTTTTTCGCTCCTTTTTTGCTATAGCTTCCATTTCCTTGTTAGTGTTCATTGCTAAACATTCAGATGCATACAGACACTCTGGCTTAATCACAGTGTTGTAGTGCCTTATTTTTGCGTTAATTGATACTGACGTCTTGTTGTACACATTATTTGTTAGCTGGAATGCCATGTCCATTTCTCTTGTTCTTGTTTTATTTCCTTCTTCATCTGAAGCATTGGGCTGGATGATTTCCCCTAAATATTTGAAATTAGAAACCTTCTTTATCTGGCCATACTTTGTAATCATATTGTTCGGTGCCTCTTTTACATTGGTTAGGTACTCTGTCTTTTCAAAGGAGATTTTCAGTCCTGCTTTTTCTGCTGTTTCGTTCAGAATATTTGTCTGTTTGACTGCTTCTTCCAAACTTCCTGCCAGTGTTTGTAGATTATTCATTTGTAAATCTGATGTTATTGTGCACATAGCTTGCGACGTTTAGCTGCTACACCACCTGCTATAGGGGGAGCGTTTTCATGGAGAAACAACAGTAAAACCCGACGGTAAGCCCGATAACCACATTTAAAACTGATGTGATAAGCATCGTAAATATGTCTGATTTAGCGCATAGTTCTGACACAGCGCGAGTTGTGAAAGTTACTAGAATCCGACAATCCTCGGAGCAGTCTCATGTCAGCCGGAACATGGATGCGGAAAGTCAGGGGGGGTCTTAAGAGCTACAGAGCCATTGGAACGGTAAGAAGCCCGTCTCATTTCAGGCGGTGAGCGCCACACGTCTCTTACACTTTCCGAGGCGCTTGAAAACTCACAACAACAAAATCATTTAAAGGTTGTACGACGACAGAGGCAATTCTGACGTTACGGCTAATAATGGAAGCAAGGCTAAAGAAAAACCAAGACACTTTCATAGGATTTGTCGACCTGGAAAAAGCGTTCGACAGTATAAAATGGTGCAAGATGTTCGAGATTCTGAAAAAAAGTAGGGGTAAGCTATAGGGAGAGACGGGTCATATACAATATGTACAACAACCAAGAGGGAATAATAAGAGTGGACGATCAGGAACGATGTGCTCGTATTAAGAAGGGTGTAACACAAGGCTGTAGCCTTTCGCCCCTACTCTTCATTGTGTACATCGAGGAAGCAATGATGGAAATAAAAGAAAGGTTCAGGAGTGGAATTAAAATACAAGGTGAAAGGATATCAATGATACGATTCGCTGATGACATTGCTATCCTGAGTGAAAGTGAACAAGAATTAAATGATCTGCTGAACGGAATGAACAGTCTAATGAGTACACAGTATGGTTTGAGAGTAAATCGGAGAAAGACGAAGGTAATGAGAAGTAGTAGAAATGAGAACAGCGAGAAACTTAACATCAGGATTGATGGTCACGAAGTCAATGAAGTTAAGGAATTCTGCTACCTGGGCAGTAAAATAACCAATGACGGACGGAGCAAGGAGGACATCAAAAGCAGACTCGCTATGGCAAAAAAGGAATTTCTGGCCAAGAGAAGTCTACTAATATCAAATACCGGCCTTAATTTGAGGAATAAATTTCTGAGGGTGTACGTCTGGAGTACAGCATTGTATGGTAGTGAAACATGGACTGTGGGGAAACCGGAACAGAAGAGAATCGAAGCATTTGAAATGTGGTGCTATAGACGAATGTTGAAAATTAGGTAGACTGATAAGGTAAGGAATGAGGAGGTTCTACGCAGAATCGGAGAGGAAAGGAATATGTGGGAAACACTGATAAGGAGAAGGGACAGGATGATAGGACATCTGGTAAGACATGAGGGTATGACTTCCATGGTACTAGAGGGAGCTGTAGAGGGCAAAAACTGTAGAGGAAGACAGAGATTGGAATACGTCAAGCAAATAATTGAGGACGTAGGTTGCAAGTGCTACTCTGAGATGAAGAGGTTAGCACAGGAAAGGAATTCGTGGCGGGCCGCATCAAACCAGTCAGTAGACTGATGACAAAAAAAAAAAAACGACAAACGGAGAAACGCCGTACCTTTACATGTGGATCGTGGGAGGCTGCATTTGATAACGATCTGTTAATTGATTATGTTAATCATAAATAAGTTATTTCAGGGAGATGGATGAAAAATGTAGACACTATAATGAAAATGGAAGGGGGAAACGGTTGGTGTGTGTTGTTGCTCTGGTGGAAAGATATCACATCCAGTACTAGGAGAGGGAGAGGAATCACTAAAAACTGTATGAATATAATGAATCGACGAATTTCTTAAATTAGAAAAGTCCACAGCTCGTGGTCGTGCGGTAGCGTTCTCGCTTCCCGCGCCCAGGTTCCCGGGTTCGATTCCCGGCTGGGTCAGGGATTTTCTCTGCCTCGTGATGACTGGGTGTTGTGTGCTGTCCTTAGGTTAGTTAGGTTTAAGTAGTTCTAAGTTCTAGGGGACTGATGACCATAGATGTTAAGTCCCACAGTGCTCAGTGCCATTTGAAATTAGAAAGTATCATGCATCTTTCAGATTGGACATGCAGCAAATTAATACAAACACATGTATCTACATACTGGCGCTGCATACATATTTTATACAGCGTGACAATTGTTGAACTGTATGAAATAGAATTGTCGTAAGTTCTGAACGGTTCGCATTCGGACTTTCGAACTGCGCGGTTGGCCGCGGGGCATGATGGGAATTAGTATGCGCGTTGTTCTTTCGTTTAGCGACGAAGCCCGCTCTCATTTGCACGGGTTCGTCAATAAGCTAAACTGGCGCATTTGGCGAACTGAGAATCCACATTTCGCACCGAGATGTCTCTACACCCTCCGTGGGTGACTGTGTGGTGTGCAATGTCCAGTCACGGAATTTCTTCTTCTTCTGTAGTGGTCAATCCAAGGATTGGTTTGCAACAGCTACAATGGCAGCTTGTCTCCATTCTGTGCGTCTTTCAGCTTTTCTCTTCGTTTCTTTATAGGTGTTACATCCCACATCTTTCACGATTTGATCCATGTACCTCAGTCGTGGTCTTTCTCTTGGTCTTTTTCCCCTCGACGTATCCCTCTATGATTGTGTTCAGGAGTCCTTTATGTCTTAACAGATGGCCTGTAAATTGCACTCTTCTTTTAACAATGAAACTCCAGAAGCTTCTCTTCTCACCTGCTCTTTCCAGAACCAGTTCGTTTGTGACCTTGTCGATACATTTTATTTTGAGCATGCGTCTATAGCACCACATTTCAAAAGAATTTAGCTTCTGGTCTTCCTCTGTCCCGAGAGTCCATGTTTCACACCCATAGCATGCCGCACTCCACACATATGATTTCAAAAATCTTTTCCTGATTTCAAGGCTGATGCTCTTAGATGTTAATATGTTTTTCTTCTTGTTAAAAGCAGCCTTTGCTTGAGCTATTCTCACTTCTGCCCTGCTCCTTCCATCCCTGGTAATATTACTGCCCAGATAAGTAAATTTATCAACTTGTTCAAGCAGTTCATTGCCTACATGAACTTGGACTTTCACTTGATCTTCTTTGTCGCATGCCATTACTTTTGTTTTTGCTTTATTAATTCTCGTATTATATTCTTCACCCATAACTTTATCCATTCTATTCAGTAGGACTACAAGATCTTCTTCACTTTCAGCCAGGACAGCTATACGATCGGCATATCTTATCATATCTATTCGTTGGCCATGAATTACTACACCTGTCTGTGAATTTTCCCTTACTTTTTTCAGCGCCTCTTCAATGTATAGGTTAAAGATAACAGGGGATAGTGTGCAACCTTGTCGGACACCTTTCCGTATCTGCACCTCTTCTTGTTTTGTCCGTCTACGGGTAACTGCTGTCTCGTGTTTGTACAGGTTCCATATCATTTTTCTATCTTTATGGTCTATTCCTACTTTTTTGAGTACCTCAAACATCTTATCCCATTTAACATTATCAAAGGCTTTCTCTACATCTACGAAAGCTATGTATGTTTTCAGGTGCGATATTCCTTGATGGCACAGTGACTACCGAGCGGTACGTGAAGGCTTTGGAAGATGATTCCATCCCCATTGTCCAAAGTGATCCTGATTTCCACAAGATGTATTTCATGCAAGAGGGAGCTCGGCCCCATCGAAGGAGGAGAGTGTTTGATGTACTTTGGGCACCGCATTCTGGCTCTGCGGTACCTAGAGGCCACTGGCATGGGCCTCGATTGGTCGCCGTTTTCTCCAGATCTGCACATATGCGATTCGTTTTTGTGGGGCTTATTAAAGATAATGTGTACAGCAATAACCACACAACCATTGCTGAGCTGAAAACAGCCATTCAGGAGCATTGATGTTCCGAGACTTCAGCGTGTTATGCAGAATTTCGCTATTCGTCTGCATCACATTATCACCAATGATGGCAGTCGTATCGAACATGTGATAACCTAAATACGAGTATCTGTAGTGACGTTTACATGTTGAATAAAGTGCGTGGACCCCGTAGTTTGTAACTAATTTACGTTTTTTTCATACATTTCAATAATAGTCACACTGGACCTGCGTCTCTGCAGCACTATATAGAGACATTTATTAACTGCCTTCTTGTTTACCCACCGTCACTAATTATAACACAGCAACCGATATGAGTCTAGTCGCCGGCCGGAGTGGCCGTGCGGTTCTAGGCGCTGCAGTCTGGAACCGAGCGACCGCTACGGTCGCAGGTTCGAATCCTGCCTCTGGCATGGATGTGTGTGATGTCCTTAGGGTAGTTAGGTTTAATTAGTTCTAAGTTCTAGGCGACTGATGACCTCAGAAGTTAAGTCGCATAGTGCTCAGAGCCTCTTTATGAGTCTAGTCGATGGTAATAGCGTTATAAATAAACCCGTATACTCATTTATTGTTATAATAAATATGACTAATATAAAATCGCACAGCACAACCCTTGCGCTGCAATCACAACGGTAGTTAACTACCTCCCAATAATCACTTCTGCGCCGGCTGATGTGACCGAGCGGTTCTAGGCCCTTCAGTCGTCTGGAATCGCTCGATCGCTACGGTCTTAGGTTCGAATCCTGCCTCGGGCATGGATGTCTGTGATGTCCTTAGGTTAGTTAGGTTTAAGTAGTTCTAAGTTCTAGGGCATTGATGACCATAGGTGTTAAGTCCCATAGTACTCAGAGCCATTTGAACCATTTTTGAACCATTTGAAGAATGGTAGTTGTCTCGTCAACGTCAATAGGTTCGAAAAAATGTCGTCTTCAGTACGTACGAACTGGATTACCGACCACAATCCATGGGTAAAGCATATTGTAATGGCGTATATTGTTTCACTCTGGGGCCAGTTGCTACGTAGCAATTGCACGAGACCGTGCATTAACCCGTTGTCCAGTAGAAAAATTTACTTTCTGGGACATGACCCCTTTTCCAACTATTCATTTACTCTTGTCCTCACAATCCCTATTGGAGGGATGAGTAGGGGGTTATTGCATGTTCCTAGTGTCATCGTTTAAATCCTGCTCATGGAAATTTGTAAGTAGACTTTCTCGGGATAGTTTGTGTATATCCTCAAGCGTGAAGTGTCTTTCATCACCTACGTCACAGTCTCCCACAGACAAACAAAACTGCGACCACTCGAGCTATCCTTCTCCGTATACACTCTGCATCCCCGTTAGTGCTGCTTGATACAGGTCCATCTTAGAACATTGCTTCAGTAGTATTCTAGGATGGGTCGTACGAGTTATTTATAAGCAGTCTCTTTTGTAGGCTGATGGGATTTTCCTCCTATTCTACCAAGTCTGGCACCTGTTTTACCTACTACTGAGCCTATGTGATCGTTCCATTTCATATCCCCGCAAAGTGTTACACCCAGATACAAGGGTCGTACAATAAATAATGCAACACACTTTTTTCTCGTCCAGTTTCGGTTAAAAAAGTGAGAAATTTGCTGTGGGACACCACTTCAGACCCTATAGTTTTATGAAGTTTCGATAGGTAGAAGCGCTGTACGTAGCCTTCAAAATTCTGTCTGTAACGGAAATGCGTCCCAAGCACATATTCTTAGGCACTTGCAGAATTTCCACGGAGACCTGGCAGTGAACAAAAGCACGCTGAGTCGTTGAGCGAGGCTTCTGTCGTTATCGCAACTAGGTCGAACAAACCTGTCCGATGTCCATAACGCCGGCCAGCCGCGCACGGCTGTGACTCCTGCAGTCATGGAACGCGCGGACCCTCTCATTCGAGGTGATGCACGGATCACAGCCAAACACCTCGCTGTTCAACTTGACGTCTCTGGTCGTTGTGCTGACACACTCGTGCACCACGTGGGATATCCAAAGGTGAGTTGCCACTGGGTTCCTTGCCGACTAACAGAAGATCATAAAAAGCAAGGAAGGACTATCTGTGCGTGTTTGCTTGCGTGTTACGAGCATGATGGGGAGGTTACTGCAACAGGATGATGGGGAGGTTACTGCATCAGGATGATGGGGAGGTTACTGCATGAGGATGATGAGGAGGTTACTGCACGAGGATAGTGGGGAGGTTACTGCACAAGGATGATGGGGAGGTTACTGCATGTGGGTGATGGGGAAGTTACTGCACGAGGATGATGAGGAGGTTACTGCACGAGGATGATGGGGACGTTACTGCATGAGGATGATGGGGAGGTTACTGCATGAGGATGATGGGGAGGTTACTGCATGAGGATGATGAGGAGGTTACTGCATGAGGATGATGAGGAGGTTACTGCATGAGGATGATGGGGAGGTTACTGTACGAGGATGATGAGGAGGTTACTGCACGAGGATGATGAGGAGGTTACTGCATGAGGATGATGAGAAGGTTACTGCACGAGGATGATGTGGAGGTTACTGCACGAGGATGGTGGGGAGGTTACTGCACGAGGATGATGAGGAGGTTACTGCATGAGGATGATGGGGAGGTTACTGCACGAGGATGATGGAGAGGTTACTGCACGAGGATGATGGGGAAACTACTGCACGAGGATGATGGGGAGGTTGCTGCTGCAGCTAGACATTGGCTCTGACCAGTACAGTAGTGCCGTGCAGGCATACAGGTGCTCCCTGATGGTTCAAATGGCTCTGAGCACTATGGGACTTAACATCTTAGGTCAGCAGTCCCCTAGAACTTAGAACTACTTAAACCTAACTAACCTAAGGACATCACACACATCCATGTCCGAGGCAGAATTCGAACCTGCGACCATAGCAGTCCCGCAGTTACGGACTGCAGCGCCTAGAACCGCACGACCACCAGGTGTTCCCTGTCAGGCGACGTAAGGCCATCACATTGAACGGCGATAATGGTGAAGAATTGGGTTTTGTAGCCAAAAAAGTGGGCAGTAATATGGTGTATTGGAATCCTGAACAAAACCAACCTGCTTTCAGGAAAAAATGCCCCTCTTATTTGTATGAGTTTACGGTTTCCAACCGTGACTTGCTCTATATATGACGCAAAATAGCTGTGTTCACTTACATATGTTCCAGTAGATGGTGGTTAATTTCGTTTTCGAGCTACAATATCGCATATAGCACAACAAAACGAACCACCATCTACTGGAACACATGTGAGTGAACACAGCTATATATCCAGGGTGAGTCAGGAGGAGAGGTGAGGTACATGCTTTGAGGGGTGATACTGTTAGTGATACTGAGTAAAAAGCTTCATATGGACTTATGCCCTGCTCCGAATGAGGGAAGGTTTTGTGGAGTGCGGAAGGGGTACAGGGTGACAGCACGTTCTATAGATCTTTCGTTTCTAAAGGATTTTTTCAACTGGTGCGTGAATTCGTCCGAACCGACTGCACTCTACATCCCTCTCCTTCTTGCAAAATCCATTTACACTCTTGTAATACTGTAACAACTGAAGCCAGTAATTCCATGCACATGCACATGACTCAACACACACAGTTAAAGGAAAAACATACAATACCAGAACTCAGTCATTTCCTGCGATGCATTTTATTTCACATTAAAATAGTGTACAACAACCAGTTTTTCGAAATTCTCCATCGACTTGTGGTGGCTCTTCTTGTTGGGCCGCGGAGCTGACAATCCTTGTGTTTGGGAGGCAACCTTGAAAATCGTTTTCTGTACTGGCCCATTTTGAGTTTAGGCAAAAGCCGGAATTCGTCCGTTACAACAGGTACACAACCACAGGTCCAAACACATTTCTTTCCTCAAAGATCCCAGTTCCCTTAAAGATGCAACCCCTCTGCTTAAATGAAAAGAGCTACATCGAAGGCGAGACGAGCATCTCTTCGGACACTCCCACCACTAAAAGCCAAATGATTGTATAAAGCCAATTTTCCTCATGCATTTGTCTGCTGGGACTATCTTTCGTAGATCGCAAGAAGTGACAGATGCATACTTAAACATACTTTGAGAAAGCATAAAGTCCAATAATTCTGGGTCCTTTGAATTTTCGCCACCAAAACTGATCCTGCAACTCTGTCGAACGGAACATACGAGGTGCATTCAAGTTCTAAGGCCTCCGATTTTTTTTCTAATAAACTACTCACCCCAAATCGATGAAACTGGCGTTACTTCTCGACGTAATCGCCCTGCAGACGTACACATTTTTCACAACGCTGACGCCATGATTCTATGGCAGCGGCGAAGGCTTCTTTAGGAGTCTGTTTTGACCACTGGAAAATCGCTGAGGCAATAGCAGAACGGCTGGTGAATGTGCGGCCACGGAGAGTGTCTTTTATTGTTGGAAAAAGCCAAAAGTCACTAGGGGCCAGGTCAGGTAAGTAGGGAGCATGAGGAATCACTTCAAAGTTGTTATCACGGAGAAACTGTTGCGTAACGTTAGCTCGATGTGCGGGTGTGTTGACTTGGTGAAACAGCACACACGCAGCCCTTCCCGGACGTTTTTCTTGCAGTGCAGGAAGGAATTTGTTCTTCAAAACATTTTCGTAGGATGCACCTGTTACCGTAATGCCCTTTGGAACGCAATGGATAAGGATTACGCCCTTGCTGTCCTAGAACATGGACACCATCATTTTTTCAGCACTGGCGGTTACCCGAAATTTGTTTGGTGGCGGTGAATCTGTGTGCTTCCATTGAGCTGACTGGCGCTTTGTTTCTGGATTGAAAAATGGCATCCACGTCTCATCCATTGTCACAACCGACGAAAAGAAAGTCCCATTCATGCTGTCGTTGCGCATGAACATTGCTCGGTAACATGCCACACGGGCAGCCGTGTTGTCGTCCATCAGCATTCGTGGCACCCACCTGAATGACACTTTTCGCATTTTCCGGTCGTCATGCAGGATTGTGTGCACAGAACCCACAGAAATGCCAACTCTGGAGGCGATCTATTCAACAGTCATTCGGCGATCCCCCAAAACAATTCTCTCCACTTTCTCGATCATGTCGTCAGACCGGCTTGTGCGAGCCTGAGGTTGTTTCGGTTTGTTGTCACACAATGTTCTGCCTTCATTAAACTGTCGCACCCATGAACGCACTTCGACACATCCATAAATCCATCACCACATGTCTACTTCAACTGTCGATGAATTTCAATTGGTTTCACACCACGAAAATTCAGAAAACGAATGACTGCACGCTGTTCAAGTAAGAAAAACGTCGCCATTTTAAGTATTTAAAACAGTTCTCATGCTCGCCGCTGGCGGTAAAATTCCATCTGCCGTACGGTGCTGCCATCTCTGGGGCGTATTGACAATGAATGCGGCCTCATTTTAAAACAATGTGCATGTTTCTATCTCTTTCCAGTCTGGAGAAAAAAATCTTAGGCCTTAGAACTTGAATGCACCTCGTACCATATCTGTTTATTTCAATAGCGTTGTCGGTAATAATCAGTGTCTCCCAAAACATTCGCTCCCGTCCATTCCTGCACACTTTCTCAGCTAAAAGAAGAGTGTAAAATGACCTTGTATGGTGAACGGAGATTTGATCATAACTGCTTCTTAGTGATTTGTCAAAGTACTGTACCCCTAAGTAGGGAGATTATATCTCCACATGGTGAAAAAAACTCCGAACTGTTGAATAAACTCGTTTATAGTTCTTTATGGAAATTTTAAGAGTAAACAATAAACACGAGACTTTTAAAGGTGCTCTTCAAAAATCGGACCACCCTTTTGAAAGTATTCTGGATACGTCCCTTGCCTGTCTGATGGAACTGCAGTAACGCAATATTTGCGGCAGTTCCCAAAAGATGTTGCTTGACGATATTTAGTCTAATTTTAAATCACCAAGAACACACGCCACTTTGCCTGCTTAAGACTTCTTTATTGACTTCTTACTTAGCAGCTATCCCAGAATCATCACATCTTTGCTACCAAAGAATAAACAAAAAAATAAAATTTTTTTAAAGATATTACATCATGTTATGTGTAATGAACTATAACTATTAACGGTCTTGGCAAATTCATAAAATATAAAAATTCCACTTAGATTCATCTCTGTTGCCTTTACACGTTTTGCTACTGTCTGAAAATCATTACCTCCATTAGGACTGTTAATGTTTTAAAAATATCTGGAATCCGATCATCAATATTTAAAAACATATCATTATCGGCTGTCAGTATATCAAAAAGAAGTGTCGTTTTGTCGTTATATCAACACAACAATATCGGCCGCACATTGAAATATACTGCCGATTTTAGATTCGTCACATATCGTGTCAACTTCCCTGTTTCTTTTTCTTTTCTGCAAACGCCAGCGGCCTTGCAGTTGTAGTGCCAAAATTGCGTCGCGAAGTTAAATGTTGCAGTTTCTGTTGGTAGCATTGCGTCGATTACGTCAGCTTATCCCCTCTCACGTCTCCGCCCACGACAAAAACCATTGTTGTCATTTACATTATAGTAATCTTTTTCAGCAACTGTTTTTGAAAAATGCCCCTGTGAAGAAACAGTAAACTAGCTGCAATAAAAATTATTTTTTAACACCACTGGGGTGCTGTTTCTGCATATCGGAAATTCTGTTAGTCCATTGAAGCCGCCATCCCACAGTGCAGTGTGCCAGCTATACTTGCTTCAGTCACAGAGGAAGAGTGGAGCTCAAAGAGTAGTAAGTCTCCTACACGCACTGAAAGTAAAATTACATCTACATCTACTTACATACTCCGCTAGCCACCAAGCGGTGTGTGGCGGAGGGCACAATTTGCTCCAAAGTCATATTTCCCCCCCCCCCCCCCCCCCCCTCTGTTCCACTCGCGGATCGCGCGAGAGAAAAGCGACTGTCTGAACGCCTCAGTACGAGCTCTAATTTCCCGTATCTTTGAATGGTGATCATTGCGCGATTTGAAAGTTGGTGGTAATAATATATGCTCTACATCCTCGGTGAAGATCGGATCTCGGAATTTAGTGAGCAGCCCCTTCTGTTTACCGCGTCGTCTATCTGCAAGTGTGTCCCACTTCAAACTTTGTATGAGATTTGTAACGCTCTCGCGATGGCTAAATGTACTAGTCACGAATCTTGCCGCTCTTGAATCAGACCCAATTGGTAAGCGTCCCATACAGACGAACAGTAATCCTTGACGAGCTAACGTATTGTATGTAATTTCCTTTGTTGAAGGACTGCATCGCTTCAGGATTTTACCAATAAACCGCAATCTAGAGTTCACCTTGCCAGTTACTTGTGTAATCTGGTCATTCCATTTGAGATCATTTCGAATAGTTACACCCAAATACTTGACGAATGTTACCGCTTCGAAAAACTGGACATTTATTTTGTACTCGTACATTAATGGGGATTTTCGTCTTGTTATACGCAGTAGGTTACACTTACTAATATTGAGAGATAAATGCCAGTCATTACACCACGCATTTATTTTCTGCAAATCCTCATTGATTTGTTCTCACCTTTCGTGTGATACTACTTTCCTGTAGACTACAGCATCATCGGCAAACAGTCTAATGCCGCTGTCAGTACCATCAACCAGATCGTTTATGTAAATCGTAAAAACCAGCGGACCTATTATGCTGCCCTGGGGCACACCTGATGTTACGCTTGTTTCTGTTGAAGTCTCCCCATTCAGGACGACATACTGCTCTCTGTCTGTTAGAAAACTTCCTATCCAACCGCATATGTTATAGAATACACCGTAAGCGCGTACTTTTTGGAGCAAGCGAGTAGATTTCCCCACCATGTTATAGTTCTGGGTGGAGATTTTAATTTGCCGGATATAGACTGGGAGACTCAAACGTTCATAACGGGTGGCAGGGACAAAGAATCCAGTGAAATTTTTTTAAGTGCTTTATCTGAAAACTACCTTGAGCAGTTAAACAGAGAACCGACTCGTGGCGATAACATATTAGACCTTCTGGTGACAAACAGACCCGAACTATTTGAAAAAGTTAACGCAGAACAGGGAATCAGCGATCATAAAGCGGTTACGGCATCGATGATTTCAGCCGTAAATAGAAATATTAAAAAGGGTAGGAAGATTTTTCTGTTTAGAAAAAGTGACAAAAAGCAGATTTCAGAGTACCTGTTGGCTCAACACAAAAGTTTTGTCTCAAGTACAGATAGTGTTAAGGATCCGTGGACAAAGTTCAAAACCATCGTACATTATGCGTTAGATGAGTATGTGCCAAGCAAGATCGTAAGAGATGGAAAAGAGCCACCGTGGTACAACAACCGAGTTAGAAAACTGCTGCGGAAGCAAAGGGAACTTCACAGCAAACGTAAACATAGCCGAAGCCTTGCAGACAAACAAAAATTACGCGAAGCTAAATGTAGTGTGAGGAGGGCTATGCGAGAGGCGTTCAATGAATTCGAAAGTAAAGTTCTATGTACTGACTTGGCAGAAAATCCTAAGAAATTTTGGTCTTATGTCAAAGCGGTAGGTGAATCAAAACAAAATGTCCAGGCACTCTCTGACCAAAATGGTACTGAAACAGAGGATGACAGACTAAAGGCCAAAATACTAAATGTCTTTTTCCAAAGTTGTTTCACAGAGGAAGACTGCTCTGTAGTTCCTTCTCTAGATTGTCGCACAGATGACAAAATGGTAGATATCGAAATAGACGACAGAGGGATAGAGAAACAATTAAAATCGCTCAAAAGAGGAAAGGCCTCGGGACCTGATGGGATACCAGTTCGATTTTACACAGAGTACGCGAAGGAACTTGCCCCCCTTCTTGCAGCGGTGTACCGTAGGTCTCTAGAAGAGCGTAGCGTTCCAAAGGATTGGAAAAGGACACAGGTCATCCCCGTTTTCAAGAAGGGACGTCGAACAGATGTGCAGAACTATAGACCTATATAACGTCGATCAGTTGTAGAATTTTGGAACACGTATTGTGTTCGAGTATAATGACTTTTCTGGAGACTAGAAATCTACTCTGTAGGAATCAGCATGGGTTTCGAAAAAGACGGTCATGTGAAACCCAGCTCGCGGTATTCGTCCACGAGACTCAGAGGGCCATAGACACGGGTTCACAGGTAGATGCCGTGTTTCTTGACTTCCGCAAGGCGTTCGATACAGTTCCCCACAGTCGTTTAATGAACAAAGTAAGAGCATATGGACTATCAGACCAATTGTGTGATTGGATTGAGGAGTTCCTAGATAACAGGACGCAGCATGTCATTCTCAATGGAGAGAAGTCTTCCGAAGTAAGAGTGATTTCAGGTGTGCTGCAAGGGAGTGTCATAGGACCGTTGCTATTCACAATGTACATAAATGACCTGGTGGATGACATCGGAAGTTCACTGAGGCTTTTTGCAGATGATGCTGTGGTGTATCGAGAGGTTGTAACAATGGAAAATTGTACTGAAATGCAGGAGGATCTGCAGCGAATTGACGCATGGTGCAGGGAATGGTAATTGAATCTCAATGTAGACAAGTATAATGTGCTGCGAATACACAGAAAGATTGATCCTTTATCATTTAGCTACAAAATAGCAGGTCAGCAACTGGAAGCAGTTAATACCATAAATTATCTGGGAGTACGCATTAGGAGTGATTAAAAATGGAAAGATCATATAATGTTGATCGTCGGTAAAGCAGATGCCAGACTGAGATTCATTGGAAGAAACCTAAGGAAATGCAATCCGAAAACAAAGGAAGTAGGTTACAGTGCGCTTGTTCGCCCACTGCTTGAATACTGCTCAGTAGTGTGGGATCCGTACCAGATAGAGTTGATAGAAGATCCAACGGAGAGCAGCGCGCTTCGTTACAGGATCATTTAGTAATCGCGAAAGCGTTACGGAGATGATAGATAAACTCCAGTGGAAGACTCTGCAGGAGAGACGCTCAGTAGCTCGGTAAGGGGTTTTGTCGAAGTTTCGAGAACATATCTTCACCGAAGAGTCAAGCAGTATATTGCTCCCTCCTACGTATATCTCGCGAAGAGACCATGAGAATAAAATCAGAGAGATTAGAGCCCACACAGAGGCATACCGACAATCCTTCTTTCCACGAACAATACGAGACTGGAATAGAAGGGAGAACCGATAGATGTACTCAAGGTACCCTCCGCCACACACCGTCAGGTGGCTTGCGGAGTATGGATGTAGATGTAGATGTAGATGTAGAAGCGACAGTGCGGAACTGAGTCGAACGCCTTTCGAAAGTCGAGGAATATGGCATCAACCTAGGAGCCGGTATCTAGAGCCTGTTGTATATCATGCACAAAGAGGGCCAGCTGTGTCTCGCATGACCGAAGTTTCCTAAAACCGTGCTCGTTTTTGGAGATGAGCTTCTCAGAGTCTAGAAAGGTCATTATGTCTGAACACAAAATATGTTCCATGATTCTACAACAAATCGATGTCAGTGAAATTGGCCGGTAATTACGTGCATCCGTTTTTCTACCCTTTTTGTAGATTGCTATGACCTGGGACTTCTTCCAGTCCCGTGGAACTTCCCGCTGTTCCAATGATCTCTGATATAAGATGGATAAGAATGGTGCTATATTTGTAGCTTAGTCAATATATAATCTTACGGGGATACCGTCTGGGCCATATACCTTCCTGGCGTCTAAGGATATTAACTGTTTTACAATCCCAGATACACTAAACACTCTATCAGCCATCCTTGCGTTTGTTCGATTTGTTGAAAGTGGAAATGGTGCTGCAGTCTTCTACCGTAAACGAGTGTTTGAAAGCTAGATTGTACAACTTCAAAAGACCAATTTACCGAAAATTGTGAAAAAAATACAAAATAAAAATATCGGCAAGCGATATTGCCGTTCTGATATCGATATATCGGGAAAAATATATCGCCGATATGTGCCGATAGTTTCGCTAAAACATCTCGATATATCGATATTTTATCAACAGCCGTACCTCCCATCACATGTACTGCCAACAACGAAATACGGAAGGGTATTACGGGATTGAGATGCTTTTCATGGTGACGGTGTGGCCCCCTTATTGCGCTTCAGAAAACGCTAAATGCGGAAGGATATGAAGACTTTTGCACCGCGTAAGCCATTCGTAACATGGAGTACGGCTTAAGCACTCATCACCGTAGGCTTCCTGCATAATGTCGCAGGTTTTCTTTAGTTTCACGCAAAATTTAATGCAGAAGCATTGCTTCTCTAACTCTGTCGTCTCGAAATTCGCAAACTGTGTGACACAAACGTTCTAATCAATACAGTACTGAACAATAACCAACAGGCATGCAACGACGAAACTTCCGGCAGTTATACAATAAACACAGGTGTGAGCACGGATGCCATCGGCATTTCCCTACAACACACCATTGGCGCGCAATTACTAATATTTCGGAACTTTTTGAACAGACCTCGTATTTACTTGTAACACTGAGCCAGAAGACAATATTTTAGCATATTCATGTTCATTGTGTCTAAATCTACTTTCGTTGCCGTAAAAAATAAAAAATCAAAAATTACCGACCATCGTTGTATCATGTGCGTAAACGCAAGAAAATACATTAGTTCTCACAAGTGAACTGAAGACTTAGTCATCGCACATGCTACGACAGCTGCTGTCCCTCGAAAGTGAAACACGGCAGAGGTGGTCCCGGTCGGGTCGTAAAAAATAACGGCTCGGCTCCCTCTGTCCTCTTGTCTACCTGGCTTGGGGTGAATGACCTGCCACGACTGTGATACGTAAAACAGAACGCATTAAGCAAAGAAAAGTAGAGTAAACAGCTTACGTTTTTTTAGGCACAACTTTCACACTTTTTTTTACATAGAATGGAATTAAGCTAGGCGTAGTCCCAGAAAAACTGTTGTTGTTGTTGTGGTCTTCAGTCCAGAGACTGGTTTGATGCAGCTCCTCCATGCTACTCTATCCTGTGCAAGCTTCTTCGTCTCCCAGTACCTACTGCAATCTACATCCTTCTGAATCTGTTTAGTGTAGTCATTTCTTGGTCTCCCTCTGCGATTTTTACGCTCCACGTTGCCTTCCAATACTAAATTTGTGATCCCTTGATGCCTCAGAACATGTCCTACCAACCGATCCCTTCTTCTAGTCCAGTTGTGCCACAAATTTCTCTTCTTCCAAGCTCTATTCAGTACCGCCTCATTAGTTATGTGATCTACCCACCTAATCTTCAGCATTCTCCAGAAAAACTATCAATTAAAAAAATGTGACACCCTAGTGTGAAATACACCAGCACCTCTAAATGTCCCCAAAGATAGAACTAAGTTACTCCATTCCATTGTGGCGTGGTGATACGGCAACCTTATTATGACTAATACTAAAAATTGTGGCTAAAACTTTCTTTATTCATCAGGAACGACGCGTTTTCGCCCGAATACGGCATCATTTATCTCTTGATCGTTGGCGACAACTCTCATAACAGTAACATAGAGCAAGACCACACGCACAAGCTGTAAATATGGTCTCAGACCAAAATGACGTCGAAGGCATTCACACATTAAAAATTTTGCGGTCGGCGCTACTGTAAGCTGAGTAGAAAATGGGATAGTGTTTCGTCATCTACAAACCACATTCATTGAGCTTCTGCAAGGTTAAAATTTTACAACAGCATGATGCTAAGTGGGGCAGGCAGAAACTAATGCTTCTTTTCATCATTTTGATTTGCGGCTCCATGTGTTGGTTGTGTTTGCAGTTGGAACTTCTGGATGTGAGGTCCGCCAGTTATGCAAACCACCGTTTTTTCTCAGTACCCAAACGTGTTTCGGCACCACTGTGCCATTATCAGTGGGTTTTCATTTTTATTTATTCTGTAATGTGAACATTTCTGTTAAATGATTATAAAAATATGTACATCTTTAGTTCAAACAACAGATCGTTTCTTTTTGTAAATACCTTTACACTTGGTGTGCATAAATTTTCTGGATCAGTTGTGTGTTAATTACTGCAGGTAGCTTGTCATCTGCAACCAAACGATGATGATGAGAAAGTTTTTTGCTGGGAGTTAACCTATCTTCTAGAATGTAATTAAGTGAAGTGCTTGCCACACGAAGGTGTTGTTCAAATGGTTCAAATGACTCTGAGTACTATGGGACTTAACTGATGAGGTCCCATAGAACTTAGAACTACTTAAACCTAACTAACCTAAGGACATCATACACATTCATGCCTGAGACAGGATTCGAACCTGCGACCGTTGCGGTCGCGCGGTTCCAGAATGTAGCGCCTAGAACCGCTCGGCCACTACGGCCGGCCGAGGTGTTGTGATGCACACGTAACTATAACAGATATTTTCCACAAATAACTTAGTAAAACACTTTCCACTGCACCTTTACTACGTTATTTGTGGAAAATACTTGTTATAGTTACGTGTGCATCACAACACCTCAGCATCATGCTGTGAATGGAAGTGCTTGCCACACGAAAACGTAAGTAAAAACGAATATAGGTGCGAAAACATCGGGACAAACTAAATTACATTATAGAAGATAGGTTAAGTCCCAGCAAAAAACTTTCTCATCAGAATCGTTTGGTTGCAGTGGACAAGCTACCTGTAGTAATTAACACACAAGTGATTCAGAAAATTCATGCACATCAAATGTAAAGGTATTTACAAAAAGAAACGATCTGTTGTTTGATCTAAAGATGCACATAATTTTATAATCATTCAACAAAAATGTTCACATTGCAGGATAAATAAAAATGAAAACCCACTTATGATGGCACAGTGGTGCAGAAACATGTTTGGGTACTGAGAAAAAACGCTGTTTTGCATAACTGGTTGACTTCACATCCAACAAACGCTTCTTTTGTTTAATTTAAAGAAAAGTAATGTAGTATTGGAGGGTAGTAATACCTCCGATTCTTTTATATGCAACCTCTTAAAGCTTTTTTAAGTAAAACAATCTCTATTAACATTCTCCACATTTATTCTCCGTGTCTACATATTTATTTCTCAACATAGTCCCAATCATTTCTCCCATCGAGAGTCTAGTTAGTCGATACTGTCTGATTTGTTGGCGGAGCCACAACTCGACAATCTGCTTGCACCGCTACATCACTATCAAAGTGAAGTCCTTGAAAACGTTATTTACGTTTTGAAGGCAGATGCCACACTTGTTGAGGTTAGCATCACCATTTGCTTCTTTACGAGCACGAACAACCCAACGTCGCACATTACTGATGCCGACAGAATCATCACCATACACAGCTTTCATTGTTCTTTGGACTTCAATTGGAGGCATATTTTCAGTAGCTAGAAACTCGATTACGGCCCACTGTTTCTCACGCACCGGCATAATTACGTTACAAAACGCCATGTTTTTTTTTTTTTTCTGTCTGATTCGATGTATCCCGCCATGAATCCTTCCTCTTGTGAATCTTCAAATGGCTCTGAGCACCATGCGACTTAACATCTGAGGTCATGAGTCCCCTAGACTTAGAACTACTTAAACCTAACTAACCTAAGGACATCACACACAACCATGCCCGAGGCAGGACTCGAACCGGCGACCGTAGCAGCAGCGCGGTTCCGGACTGAAGCACCTAGAACCGCTCGGCCATAGTGGCCGGCTCTTGTAAATGTCTTCATCTCCGGGTAGCAATTGCAACCTACATCAAAAATTATTTGCTGGCTGTATTCCAATCTCTTTCTCCCCTACAGTTTTTACCCTCTAGTGCCATGGAAGTTATTCCTTATTCTCTGATGACTTAACAGATGTCCTACTACTCTGTTTGTTCTATGTTGTCAGTGTTTCCCATACATTCCTCTCCTCGCCGATTCTGCAGAGAACTTCTCATCTCTTGTTTTGTCAGCCGGCCTAATTTTCATCGTTCTTTTGTAGCATCACATCTCAAATTCTTCGATTCTCGTCTGTTCCTGTTTTCCCACAGTCCATGTCTCAAAAATGGGACTTAACATCTGTGGTCATCAGTCCCCTATAACTTAGAACTACTTAAACCTAACTAACCTAAGGACATCACACACATCCATGGCCGAGGCAGGATTCGAACCTGCGACCGTAGCGGTCACGCGGTTCCAGACTGAAGCGCCTTTAACCGCACAGCCACATCGGCCGGCTCGATGTCTCACCGTCGTACAATGCTGTGCTCTTAACGCACATTGTCGTAAATTTCTTCCTGCTTCGAAGGCAACAGATAGAATTCCTTAACTTCGTCTGCTTCATGATCCCCAGTTCTGGCGTTAAGTTTCTCAGTATTCTGATTTCTGCTGCTTCTCGTTACTTTTGTCTTTTTCCGGTTTACTATGTGCATATTATGTTCTCATTAGATTGTTCATTCCATCTAAGAAATCCCGTAGGTCTTCTTCACTTTCACTCAGGAATCTTATCATTCGTATCTTTTGACCTAGAATTTTAATCAAACTCTTGAACCTTTCTTTTATTCCAGTCATTACTTTTATCGACGTATATATTGGAAAATACTGGCGAAGGACTACAGCCTTGTCTTACACCCTTTCTAATCCAATCACTTCGTTCGCTCTTGGTTTTCCAGTTTTATTGTTCCCTCTCTCGATTCTCGTACAGATTGTATATTACCCGTTTTTCCCTATAGCTTACCCCTATTTTCCTCAGAATTTCGAACGTCGTTTCCTGGTCGACAAATCTATCCTATGAAAGTGTCTCGATTTTTCTTTAGTCTTGCTTCTGTCATCAACCGCAACGTCCGATCTGCCTCTCTGGTATCGATAACTTTCCTAAAGCTACCGAGCGGGGTGGCGCAGTGGTTAGACACTGGACTCGCATTCGGGAGGACGACGGTTCAATCCAGCGTCCGGCCATCCTGATTTAGGTTTTCCGTGATTTCCCTAAATCCCTCCAGGCAAATGCCGGGATGGTTCCTCTGAAAGGGCCGACTTCCTTCCCAATCCTTCCCTAATCCGATGAGACCGATGACCACGCTGTCTGGTCTCCTTCCCCAAACCAACCAACCAACCAACCAACCTAAAGCTAAACTGATGGTCGTCTAATATTATCTCCACTTTCCAGCCCATTTTTGGTATATTATTCTTGTCAGCAACTTGGATGCATGAGCTGTTAAGCTGGATAACACTTGTCGCCTCTTGCAGTCTTGGGAATTGTGTGGATGATGTTTCTCCGAAAGTGTGATCGTATATCGCCAGTCTCTTCACGTTACACGCTACAATGCCGAGGCCTCTGGCGGCAGAGGTTTGCAACTGAGCTACCCAAGCACGACTCACGCCCCGTCCTTCTGTCAGTACCTCGTCTCCTACCTTCCAAACTTCACAGAAGCTCCCCTGCGAACCTTGCAGAACTAGCACTCCTGAAAGAAAGGATATTGCGGAGACATGGCTTAGCCACAGCCTGGGGGATATTTCCAGAATTTTCACCCTGCAGCGGAGTGTGCGCTGATGTGAAACTTCCTGGCAGAAATGTGTCTGACCGAGACTAGAACTTAGGACCTTTCCCTTTCGCAGGCAAGTGCTCTACCATCTGAGCTACCCAAGCACGACTCACGCCCCGTCCTCACAGCTTTACTACTGCCAGTAGGAGACGAGGTACTGGCAGAAGTAAAGCTGTGAGGACGGGGCGTGAGTCGTGCTAGAGTAGCTGAGATGGTGGAGCACTTGCCCGTGAAAGGCAAAGGTCCCGAGTCCGAGTCTCGGTCCGGCACACAGTTTTAATCTGCCAGGAGGTTTCATATCACCGCACACTCCGCTGCAGAGTGAAAATCTCATTCTGGAAACGAATGACAACATCAGCTGGCTGCAGCGTCGTGTCAGTTGTGACAGCCATGGATGGTCTCCCCGACCGCTGCAAATCGTGGAGCTCCGCCGAACCGCCTTCTGATGACCTCACCCTCCGTGCGCAGCGACTAACTGTACTTCTGTCGACAGCAGATGCTCCATAAGCTTTGCACAAGCGATTGTGAATATTCTCCGCAGTTTGTTTCTCTGCAGTAAAAAATTCAATGACGGTACGTTGCTTGTAACATATGTCACCTGCAGACGCCATTTTGAAACTGTCCTAGGCGCTTCGGTGTGGAACCTCGCGACCGCTACGGTCACAGGTTCGAATCCCGCCTCCGGCATGGATGTGTGTGATGTCCTTAGGTTAGTCAGGTTTAAGTAGTTCTAAGTTCTAGGGGGCTGATGACCTCAGATTTTAAGTTCCATAGTGCTCAGGGCCATTTGAACCATTTGAAACAGTCCTGCAGCTACGCTATCTGTCGGAAGTGACTGAAACTTGGCGCGCTCTCTCAGGAGACTTCAAATAATACATACGTAACGTTTCGCATTCTTAGCATTCCTCTCGGCTGAGAAAAAATGCGGTGTATTTCGTTCTGGGCAACCCTCATATTTCTCGGCCGAACTGGAGATTTTCTCCGCTCTGGAAGTGTTGTGTTGTCCTTACGTTCGTATCGCCATAACTGATATTTCACTACTGACGTGGCTGTATGGACTCGTCCCGAAAGTAAATAAATTGAAAAAAGAAAGACGCTCGTAGAAAAGTTATACGCTTTCAAGGGACGTACCGACGTCGGCTTCAGTTGGGCATTGAAATAATTCAGTGGGGAAAGTTGAAAATTTGTGCCAGACCAGGGCTCGAACCCAGGCTTCACTCTTCGGCCCTCCGTCCAACCAAAATTCTCAACTTATCACACTCTATGAAGTAGCGTCATTGTCCATTTACCTCGTTTGCTCCCAGAGTTTCTTGTTCTGTCGGACATGTGCGAGAAACACACACACACAAAGTCAAATGCGACTTGACACTGTTTTACAATTTTAAGTTAGTAAAGTTGTTTCAGCATCAGCTTGCACTAGCCCCAACGCTCGCTTTTCCGTATCTGGTGTGCAAACTTTGCCAAGTGTCCCCGTGATTGATTGTTGTCGGCCATTTGCACAACAGTAAGGTTTTATTTCAATATTGCCAATATTAAACGGAACACAGCCGCGGAAATAACGTAAGAATTTTTTATTTCAATTATATTATTTTACTTCAGTGTCATTTTAATTTATTTGCAAAGATCAATAACAGTTTTCATCCTATTCTTGTGGTTGCCGCATAGCGGCTGTCTCGTCTGAGCTACGTAAATTCACAGAAATTAATTTATCCGAAATGATCAGCGATAAATATACCATACAGTAATATTTCTCTACGTGAACCCATGACATTAAAGCAGTATTATTTATTTTATTTACACGAATTGGCCAACTACAGACCGCGTTACAAATTCTGTGTCATGTTCACTTTTTTCTTTCTCTTCTCTCTGGCTGCTCCTCTGCCTGCTACCATTTTTGCCAGATGTTCAGCTGTTAGTTTCCTGTTGGTGTTCGGTTTTGGAGCCTCCTGAAAAACCTCGCATTCAGTTATTGCCTTTCTATACTTGTCCCTATTCATTGCGTCCATTTCTGTAAGTCCAAGTTCACCGAGGTCTTTCTTTATTCTTTGCAACTAAGAGTAGGGTGTTCTCCTCTGTTGAATTATATTGAAGATTTTCTTCATAAATCTGCACATGATGAGTAAAGAACATCAACCTTCTCTTTCTCATTTCCGTTGTGACTGGTTTAATAACTTGGTAGCTCTTCTCATTGCTCATCTTTACCAATTTATCACAAATATTTTGTGTCCACCAAGAATATTCCGCAGAAGCACTCTTTTCTTCTTCTCGAGCTCGTCTATTAATCCTTTGTTCTTGGGGGACAGTGTTTCTGCTGCATATTGAACTTCTGTTCTCGTCACTGTATTTTAGAGTAATAACTTTGCATTTCTAGATAGGCATTTTTTATTGTACAGCTTCTGTCTTAAAATTTGTGCCCAACTAAGTTTTGCTGCTTGAAGTTTGACAGCTTCTTTTTCTATGCCAGTATCAGTATTGTTTTTTCCAAATATTTAAAGTGTTTGACCATTTCAATACATCCTATAACTGTGTCCAATTCTTTGAATTCCTTATATTTCTTAGACATGATTTTAATTTTTTCTTGTGATATCTGTAAACCAAATTTAGCTGCATGCTTTGCTAAGATTTCTCTTTATTTAATTGCATCTGCTATATTTGTGGATAGGAGAGCAATATCACCTGCAAAAGCTAGTGCATGTATCGTAAGGCCTTTAACTGACCCTCCAAAAGAAACTCTCTTTACTTTTTGTTGTGTGTATTCCTCTAATGTCTCTCTCACAATCTTTTCCAACGTGATGTATTAATTACAATCAAATTGCATTCCAAAATTAACATGAGATATTCTGTTAACATAGAAGGTAGTACAATGCTTCACACCGCTCATTTCGTGTTTCATATTGCGGGCATTAAACCTTCAAATAACGTTTCCAAATTTAAAAAAAAGGCTATGTAATCTGTGCGTGTTAAGTTGTATTGTGACTTTAGTGTGTGTGCCGGTATTTGTTGTATAACGATGCGTCGATACGTATATGTACCTAGAAATCATACAGGGTACTGAACTGCATATGTACCCATAGTTAAAGCATGCCACTTGTCGTACAAAACAGCACACAACAGCATATATATTAAAAACAACACCAGGTCCCCTTTCCCCTGGTGGATAACTGGGGTAGATGGGGAACACACAAGTTTGCCGGAGTGTCGTCCAATAGAAAGACTTACACCGGGGCACTGAGGAACACTAAATTATTATTACTGTTTACATATATTCGTAAATGAGATTTTTACGGACACGCAGAGCGCCAGCTCTAATCGCAAGTGTCCGGTTTTCTTTTTTTTTCTTTTTCTTTTTAGTTTGACGTTGTTCCTTGCGCTAATGGCGTCGAGATGAACGGCAATATTTCATGAAGTGTTGACGATGGCGAACGGCATACCGCCATACATTGTCACGAGAATTATTACACCCATCCACAAACACGTACCGGGAGTGACGACAGCACATTACCGTCCGCTAACAATACTTTTTTTTTCTTTGGTCATCAGTCTACTGACTGGTTTGATGCGGCCCGCCACGAATTCCTTTCCTGTGCTAACCTCTTCATCTCAGAGTAGCACTTGCAACCTACGTCCTCAATTATTTGCTTGACGTATTCCAATCTCTGTCTTCCTCTACAGTTTTTGCCCTCTACAGCTCCCTTTAGTACCATGGAAGTCATTCCCTCATGTCTTAGCAGATGTCCTATCATCCTGTCCCTTCTCCTTATCAGTGTTTTCCACATATTCCTTTCCTCTCCGATTCTGCGTAGAACCTCCTCATTCCTTACCTTATCAGTCCACCTAATTTTCAACATTCGTCTATAGCACCACATCTCAAATTCTTCGATTCTCTTCTGTTCCGGTTTTGCCACAGTCCACGTTTCACTACCATAAAATGCTGTACTCCAGACGTACATCCTCAGAAATTTCTTCCTCAAGTTAAGGCCGGTATTTGATGTTAGTAGACTTCTCTTGGCCAGAAATGCCTGTTTTGCCATAGCGAGTCTGCTTTTGATGTCCTCCTTGTTCCGTCCGTCTTTGGTTATTTTACTGCCTAGGTAGCAGAATTCCTTAACTTCATTGACTTCGTGACCATCAATCCTGATAGGTTTCTCGCTGTTCTCATTTCTACTACTTCTCATTACCTTCGTCTTTCTCCGATTTATTCTAAAACCATACTGTGTACTCATTAGACTGTTCATTCCGTTCAGCAGATCATTTAATTCTTCTTCACTTTCACTCAGGATAGCAATGTCATCAGCGAATCGTATCATTGATATCCTTTCACCTTGTATTTTAATTCCACTCCTGAACCTTTCTTTTATTTCCATCATTGCTTCCTCGATGTACAGATTGAAGAGTAGGGGCGAAAGGCTACAGCCTTGTCTTACACCCTTCTTAATACGAGCACTTCGTTCTTGATCATACACTCTTATTATTCCCTCTTGGTTGTTGTACACATTGTATATGACCCGTCTCTCCCTATAGCTTACCCCTACTTTTTTCAGAATCTCGAACAGCTTGCACCATTTTATATTGTCGAACGCTTTTTCCAGGTCGACAAATCCTATGAAAGTGTCTTGATTTTTCTTTAGCCTTGCTTCCATTATTAGCCGTAACGTCAGGATTGCCTCTCTCGTCCCTTTACTTTTCCTAAAGCCAAACTGATCGTCACCTAGCGCATTCTCAATTTTCTTTTCCAGTCTTCTGTATATTATTCTTGTAAGCAGCTTCGATGTGATGCATGAGCTGTTAAGCTGATTGTGCGATAATTCTCGCACTTGTCAGCTCTTGCCGTCTTTGGTATTGTGTGGATGATGCTTTACCGAAAGTCAGATGGTATATCGCCAGACTCATATATTCTACACACCAACGTGAATAGTCGTTTTGTTGCCACTTCCCCCAATGATTTTAGAAATTCTGATGGAATGTTATCTATCCCTTCTACCTTATTTGACCGTAAGTACTCCAAAGCTCTTTTAAATTCCGATTCTAATACTGTATCCCCTATCTCTTCTAAATCGACTCCTGTTTCTTCTTCTATCACATCAGACAAATCTTCACCCTCATAGAAGCTTTCAATGTATTCTTTCCACCTATCTGCTCTCTCCTCTTCATTTAACAGTGGAATTCCCGTTTCGCTCCTAAAGTTACCACTGTTGCTTTTAATGTCACCACTCTACCACTGTACTTAAGGCAGACTATAAACTTTCTGCGCGACTCCTGGCAACCCGATGAGGTGAGATCCTACCTAGCATTCTATCCCCAGAACAGACAACTCCGGGTGTCTCAGTTAATATACAGACGGTCACACGGGAATGTCGTGATTTAATTGCAATGGCAGCGGTGTGCAGACTCCGCGCCGCGGTGGTTGCCATTAATTGGTTCAAATGGCTCTGAGCACTATGGGACTTAACATCTACGGTCATCAGTCCCCTAGAACTTAGAACTACTTAAACCTAACTAACCTAAGGACAGCAAACAACACCCAGTCATCACGAGGCAGAGAAAATCCCTGACTCCGCCGGGAATCGAACCCGGGAACCCGGGCGTGGGAAGCGAGAACGCTACCGCACGACCACGAGCTGCGGACTTGCCATTAATTTTGACGACGCATTCGACAAGGTGCGGCATCACTTTCTGGTCTCGGTAATGAATGAAATCGACTGTCCACCCGCCTTTATCGACTGCCTGTACGGCAGCACCGAATCACTGATTCAGATCAATGGCCGTGAGGCGGGACCAGTGACCATCCGGCGCTCCTTAAGGCAGGGTCGCGTCTTACGTCTGGAATCGCAATGACTAGACTAGAAATGTCTACAGTGGTGAGTCCCGCTTCGAACAGAGCCCCGATGACCAACTTGGATGTGTATAGACACCCCGGACAGCTGTGAGATACGAGGGCAGTTCAATAAGTAATGCAACACATTTTTTTTCTCGGCCAATTTTGGTTGAAAAAACCGGAAATTTCTTGTGGAATATTTTCAAACATTCCCGCTTCGTCTCGTATAGTTTCATTGACTTCCGACAGGTGGCAGCGCTGTACGGAGCTGTTAAAATGTCGTCTGCAACGGATATGCGTTGCAAACAACGGGCAGTGATCGAGTTTCTTTTGGCGGAAAACCAGGGCATCTCAGATATTCATAGGCGCTTGCAGAATGTCTACGGTGATCTGGCAGTGGACAAAAGCACGGTGAGTCGTTGGGCAAAGCGTGTGTCATCATCGCCTCAAGGTCAAGCAAGACTGTCTGATCTCCCGCGTGCGGGCCGGCCGTGCACAGCTGTGACTCCTGCAATGGCGGACCGTGCGAACACACTCGTTCGAGATGATCGACGGATCACCATCAAACAACTCAGTGCTCAACTTGACATCTCTGTTGCTAGTGCTGTCACAATTTGGGATATTCAAAGGTTTGTTCCCGCTGGGTCCCTCGTTGTCTAACCGAACACCATAAAGAGCAAAGGAGAACCATCTGTGCGGAATTGCTTGCTCGTCATGTGGCTGAGGGTGACAATTTCTTGTCAAAGATTGTTACAGGCGATGAAACATGGGTTCATCACTTCGAACCTGAAACAAAACGGCAATCAATGGAGTGGCGCCACACCCACTCCCCTACCAAGAAAAAGTTTAAAGCCATACCCTCAGCCGGTAAAGTCATGGTTACAGTCTTCTGGGACGCTGAAGGGGTTATTCTGTTCGATGTCCTTCCCCATGGTTAAACGATCAACTCTGAAGTGTATTGTGCTACTCTTCAGAAATTGAAGAAACGACTTCAGCGTGTTCGTAGGCACAAAAATCTGAACGAACTTCTCCTTCTTCATGACAACGCAGGACCTCACACAAGTCTTCGCACCCGAGAGGAGCTCACAAAACTTCAGTGGACTGTTCTTCCTCATGCACCCTACAGCCCCGATCTCGCACCGTCGGATTTCCATATGTTTGGCCCAATGAAGGACGCAATCCGTGGGAGGCACTACGCGGATGATGAAGAAGTTATTGATGCAATACGACGTTGGCTCCGACATCGACCAGTGGAATGGTACCGTGCAGGCATACAGGCCCTCATTTCAAGGTGGCGTAAGGCCGTAGCATTGAATGAAGATTACGTTGAAAAATAGTGTTGCGTAGCTAAAAGATTGGGGAATAACCTGGTGTATTTCAATACTGAATAAAACAACCCCTGTTTCAGAAAAAAAATGTGTTGCATTACTTATTGAACTGCCATCGTACTAACCTGTCACTCGCCATATGGTCCGTCAGCCAGAAACTATGGTATGGGGTGCCATTTCGTTCTATAGCAGAACCTCTTTGGTTGTCACCCGCTGCACTCTTACAGCACAGCGGTAAGTCAACGATATTCTAAACCTCATTTTGTTGCCCATCGTGGCAAGCCGTCCTCGGCTTACATTTCAGCAAGATAATGCGTGGCCGAACACGGCGAGAGTCTCTACAGCTTGTCTCCGTGCTTGCCAAACCCTCCCTCGCTCCAATTTAGAACGTTTGGAGCATTATGAGCAGACCCTCCAACCATTTTGGGATTTTGACCATCTAACGCGCCAATTGGACAGAATTTGGCACGTTATGCCTCAGGACGACATCCCACAACTCCATCAGTCAATTACCAATCGGAATAACTACTTGCAGAAGAGCCAGGCGTGAATCAGCGCCTTATTGACTTGCTCTTTCTCTTGAATAAATCATTCAGTTTGTCTGAAATTGTGATGATTTGTTTGTTTGTACATGTTCATCACATCTCCCGATTCATGTTCCATTCGGATAATTCCTTCGTGGTGCGGCGTTTTTCTTATCTTCGAATATAATACGGGGTGTTCAAAAAGTCTCTCCACAGTGCCGTAGCTAGCCGCGGGTGCCGTATGCCTCAGTGAAAATACCGAAATGAAATTCAGTGAAATACAAGTTCTTAATTTAATATTCATTTTTACTGAGATAAACGAAACAGTGGAATATTGGGAGAGTTCACTTGAAGGGAAGTAACCCAGGCAGGCGAACAATTATACAGCACACGCGGCTAACAATCATACGGCACTGCGGTGAGACTTTTTGAACACCCCGTATTATTGCAGGGGGTCAAGTGAAGAGGCGACATTCGACATTCTTGAAGTAAGCAATATCAGCATAAGGAAGTGCAATTACTCTTTTTTTTCTTTTTTTTGCTAGTATCTTACCGTACAGCCTAGGTCTCAAATGACAGCTAATAGATTCTATGAGTTGCAACTCAGCATAAAGAATAATCTGCATACAGGAATGTTAAAATGTATCTGATCTGTCTGTGACATGTCATCATCAAAAAGTCATACTTGTGATCTTATAGACCATTACGGCATTACAGCATATGAGTGCATGCCGAAGATATGTAATATGGCTAAATATGCATAGTATCAGGTATATTATGTATCTTCGACGTGTACTCATCTCCTGCAGTACAACAACCGCTCTACAAGGTCATAAGTATGTCTTTTCTATGATGACTTGTCACAGACAGGTGAGATACATTTTAACATTCTAAAAATAAATCTATTCAAATGGCTCTAAGCACTATGGGACTTAACATCTGAGGTCATCAGTCTCCTAGACTTAGAACTACTTACACATAACTAACCTAAGGACATCACACACATCCATTCCGGAGGCAGGCTCCGAACCTGCGACCGTAGCAGCAGCGCGGTTCCGGACTGAAGCGCCTAGAACCGGTCGGCCACAACGGCCGGCAATAAATCTATTCCGACATACACCTGAGAATGGCTATAAAAGCGACATGATGGTTGTGAAAAATGAATGAAGAATTTACAAAAATGGTTCAAATGGCTCTGAGCACTATGGGACTTAACATCTGAGGTCATTAGTCCTCTAGAACTTAGAACTACTTAAACCTAACTAACCTAAGGACATCACACACATCCATGCCCGAGGCAGGATTCGAACCTGCGACCGTAGCGGTCACGCGGTTCCAGACTGACGCGCCTAGAACCGCTCGGCCACACCGGCCGGCAAGAATTTACAGTGAAACGACGGAAATTACTTTAAAAAAAAGAAGAATTTACCTCTTCACCAGCATCTATTGTTTGCAAGATGTGCTGTACGAGCAAAACAAGCTGTGTTTTCCACGACTGGTTTTTCCTGGATCCGGGTTCATTCCTGGAGAGAAGCGTGTTTACCTCAAGACACGTCATATTTTTGAGCTTTGCCCTAGGATCCTGAAACGGGCAGATGTCAGCGATATTGGTATGCAATTTTTTGTGTCCGATCATTTACCCTGAAACGTGCTGGAAAAACTCTTACGTTATTTGATTTTCAAACAGTTGAGCAAAACTGAACGTACTCAAGACAGTTCTCTCTTTACTTATTCTGATCATCACTAAACTGACACACAATATTTTTAGCGCAACCCAATCTAACTTTCAATAATCCCTACAAAAGAATGGCCCTGACTAACAACAACCTATACCTTTTGAAAGGTCTCTGTTGGATTCCTTTCATGTTTAATTTCTTAAATCTGTTGCCATTTATGGAATAAATTCCTCTTCTAAATGTACTGTGGCGTTTCTGACTATCTGGGAGGAGACTGAGCAGTGGAACGTGTTACTTTTACACATAAACAAGAACGATCTGTCACACTACTACACTTTAAAGCACAGTTTATATGTAATTCTTATATGTAATTCATGTCACACAGTCTCATACGGAACCTACATCCGCTTTCTTTTATATACTGTATATGATAAGATACTGTCATCCCCCTTCCCTTTTGTGTGAGAGGATGAATGAGCATATGTATTTCTAGTTGCATGCTTGAGGGTAGCAGACAAGGCTGTCTGCTAGAGAACAGTAGGACCAACGTCGAAACAGGTAGCTACGCTTCCTAAAAGCAAAGAGGTTTCTATCCTTAGTATGGTCCTGTCCGTCCGTTGTCATGTTGGTATAGGAAGCTGCCCCTCTGGCCACTTCCGTTGGTCTTTGTGAGCTACCCCTCAGGAAGCACGCTCGGAAGTAGGCAGTTGCAGGGTGGCCGTGGCGAGCGTCTGAAGTGGTAAGATCTCCGGCTAAGCGCGTGTCTGTTAAGTCCGTAGGACAATGGATTTCTTAAGTTCAGCCTAACTGAAAATTTAATCACCTTTATTTCAGGTTTAGCTCTAAAATATCTAATGCTATCTTAAAGTGCAGCGGAGTGTAATTCTCGTGTTAAATTCAGATTATTTTGCGGTAGTTGCTTTGTTACTACTTTGTGAGTAAACTGGAACCACGTGTTGATCAGTAACTCTAACTAATTTCATCAATCTTAAATGCGAATGCTCGTGAGATTATAACGTCTCGTCTTGAGAATATTTTTTTTAATATAGCAACTTTTCTTTATGCTTTTCTTTATGTTCAACCCACGTGGGGTGTACTTTGCGAGACCAGTACCACGTGCTTATATAACTGTTTGACCCATCAGGTTAATAGTAAGACGTTAGTAACCAGTTCAAGGTTTTTCTTTTGTCAATTGCTTTTCGATCTAATGTATTTTAATTATCAAAATTATTGTGGAGTTGTACGCTTTGTGTAAACCAAGTTGACCACGTGGAGCATGTGGTGTAATCATCAAAGTAGCCTCAGCTATTCTTTTTGCGAAGACTTGACAAAGAGTTAATATGAATTTAGTATACCAGTGTGTGGTAATTACATGACGGACAGGATTGTGGTATGAACGTAATTTCTTTGGGTAAAAACTGAATCTGTTGGTTGTGGTTAATTTCTTCTTGCTTATGTTTCAATGTTCTTCGTGTGTTATTTTATGAATGGAGTGTTGTATGCAGTTTTCCAAATCTTGGCTCCATATTTTATGTGTTCCGTAAGATTACAATCTCACATTTTTTCAATCGTAAATAAGGCACCAGCTCAGTTATAACTCACGTATAATATGCTGAAATTTCAATGAACAATCTTAAAATAAATTTCCAAATATAAACTGAATTCTTTCTTTTTATTTAAATTCTCCTTTTTATATATATATTTTACCGGTTTTGTATGACTATTAAAATATTATCATTAATGTTAGTCTACTTGGTAAACCTAGACTAAATATCTGATGAAACAGTTGCCCAGTAATCCACGGTTAACGTCCCCAGACAGATCACGGCTTTTAACCCACTTTCATTGTCAATTAGTTCCGATTTCAGTATACCAAAATTAAAGTAACAATATTACACTTCAGCATACCAAAAATTAAAGGAACAATATTACACTTTCATGAATCACTTACCTCACAAAAATCTTCGTTACTCGAACTACTGCAATACAGCGAGCGCCAATACTGCCCATCCTAACTACTGAAGGCACGAACTACTGATAGGCATAGTTAAAAAATGAAAGATTTTGCTAGAGGACAAACTATGTATTTACCTTAATAGCGTTCAAAAGTTATGATATACATATATATAATTTTTGTGACATCCAATTAAACAAATTTCCTTTTTCTGACGGACACGCGTCCAGATCGTGCGCTCGAAACTCCGCCATCTCTCTCCCCACATCCACCACTGCTGGCGGCTCACATCCGACTGGCCAACTAGTGATGGGGAGCTCGTGAATAAGTCGTTCAAATGAACGCTTCACTCCAGTGAAGTGTTAACTAACCGCTCAGTTTCAATGAACTAGAGTTGTGGCGATTCGTGAATGAGTCGTTCATTTGAACGACTCTAAATAAAGAATCGTAAGAATCGAATCGTGATATGGACGAATCGTCGTTCGAAAGAATCTTAAAAACGATTGCGTGTTTCCGAGTAGTGACGATTCCAAGTTCCAACGATTCATCGATTGTTAGTACGCTTATGCTTCGAAGGCAACTTCCGAATCGTGCCGAATGATTACGATCGCCAGATGGCAGTCAAGTGGAGGATGCGCGTGAACAAAGGAAGCAATTTTGCACCACTTTTCGGACAGATCGACTCCTCTTGCCTGGCATACTGAAATAAAACAATAGATGCAATCAAATCAAACGTGACCTTTCATCAATTAAGTCATTACACGTATAAATCGAGAATCACACTTGTAACGTTATATGCATGTTGACTGATAAATAAACTATTTCTCGCATATCTTATCATGACACAGTTGGATTCTAACCCCATTGAAAATTTCAGACATGTCCTGCCATCTGTGAGTAAGATGTAGAACTTTTTGCATTCCGTGGGATTAAAGGGACCAGACTGCAACGGTCATCGGTCATTCCGTAAGAATCGTGCCATCGCAGACTAGAATGAATCGTGAAAGAATCGTGAACGAATCGTAGGAATCGATTCGCAATGCGAGATTGAATCGTAGGAATCGAATCGGGAAAAAGAATCGTGTTGCCCAACTCTACAATGAACTGGTACTTCAAACTCTTCGCAGATAGCACACACCACACTTTTTTCTAGTTCACTCACTCTCTTCCCTTCTCCCTCCCCCACTACATCGGCTCTACATCACTCACCCTCCCTTCAGTCAACCTTAAGTCCTCCCTCTACTGCCTGTCGACGAATCGCGCGGTGTTTGTGGGGAACGATAGGTTTAGGACTGGTTGGGGAGGTGAGGGGCGAAGGAAAGGCAGCGTCAGCTGCTTCCTGCAGTGCAGACATCATTACCCGTGACTATTTGTGCAGTTAAACTTCGCGTCTACTGGTAGCCTACAGTTGGCTGCGCTTGCAGACAAATGAATATTAAAGATACAAACGAAGAGGGTGGCTGTGTGAGCACGCACAGCCAACATGAAAATAAAAGGTATATTAATAATACTAAAACAGGGATTTTACCTGAAATCGTACCAACGACTACAGGTGACAGTTTACGTTTTGAATCTGGAGGATTATTATTCTCAACAAAAATAAAATCTACAGGAAAACTTCTGAATAATTACTTATCTTAGGTATATAGACTTTGTGACAGTGGTAAACATGGTCATTCTATTTTGGATTATATTTTAAAACGAACATAAAATTGGACTGCATTTCGTTGGTAGCCCTAGTTTTCAGTCCACGAATACAACAAATAATGTTTCACTTGGCAGATAAAGACTATTTTGGGCGCTTCACGAGAAAACGTCGAGCAAGATTAAATGTAATACCTTCTTTATATGTGACAGGCTTCTCTGTTTATCTTTCCTTTGTCCCCTACGACCATGCTCTATTTAAGTTAACTCAGACGCTGAAAGAGCGTAAAACGTTGCGTGCACGTTACTGCATAGTTCGGCCATCTGTTGGTAAAATTATGAAGTATTACGAAGCTTTATCGTATGAGCGAGGCGAAGCGAGCGTAGCCGCGGCTGAGCGGCGAACTGGGCAACTTCGCCAGGCCTCCGTACTTCATGAATGAACTACTTCATTTGAACGCTTCACGACGAAGAGTGAAATGAATGAAGTATTTCACGGGAATGAACGAGTTCGACCCATCTCTATGTCCAACGCTACGTGCTGTTCACATCCAACTGCCCAACACTACACAAGCGAATTTTTCAACAATGCCAACCGGCCACAGACTGCACACAGCGCTACGTGGCGTTCCCAACATAAAAACCAAAACAGCCTACTTCCACAACCTTTTCTGTACACAGGAGAGACCTGCGTTCTTCTGCAGTCCCACGGGATTATTTCCCGCACACGAGATTCACGGAAAATATGAATTAGAAAAGTAGCTAATTCAGCGGCGTACTGAGTATAAAACCTAACTGCCATTTCGTCAGGGATTGCTGCTATGTTCTCTATGCAATGAGCTGACCAAAGTCGTAGGGTAGCACGTATACAAATGGATGTTACATCGCGTACAGAAGGTACAGGGTGTTTCAAAAATAACCGGTATATTTGAAACGGCAATAAAAACTAAACGAGCAGCGATAGAAATACACCGTTTGTTGCAATATGCTTGGGACAACAGTACATTTTCAGGCGGACAAACTTTCGAAATTACAGTAATTACAATTTTCAACAACAGATGGCGCTGCAAGTGATGTGAAAGATATAGAAGACAACGCAGTCTGTGGGTGCGCCATTCTGTACGTCGTCTTTCTGCTGTAAGCGTGTGCTGTTCACAATGTGCAAGTGTGCTGTGGACAACATGGTTTATTCCTTAGAACAGAGGATTTTTCTGGTGTTGGAATTCCACCACCTAGAACACAGTGTTGTTGCAACAAGACAAAGTTTTCAACGGAGGTTTAATGTAACCAAAGGACCGAAAAGCGATACAATAAAGGATCTGTTTGAAAAATTTCAACGGACTGGGAACTTGACGGATGAACGTGCTGGAAAGGTAGGGCGACCGCGTACGGCAACCACAGAGGGCAACGCGCAGCTAGTGCAGCAGGTGATCTAACAGCGGCTTCGGGTTTCCGTTCGCCGTGTTGCAGCTGCGGTCCAAATGACGCCAATGTCCACGTATCGTCTCATGCGCCAGAGTTTACACCTCTATCCATACAAAATTCAAACGCGGCAACCCCTCAGCGCCGCAACCATTGCTGCACGAGGGACATTCGCTAACGATATAGTGCACAGGATTGATGACGGCGATATGCATGTCGGCAGCATTTGGTTTACTGACGAAGCTACCGAGCGGGGTGGCGCAGTGGTTAGACACTGGACTCGCATTCGGGAGGACGACGGTTCAATCCCACGTCCGGCCATCGTGATTTAGATTTTCCGTGATTTCCCTAAATCACTCCAGGCAAAATGCCGGGATGGTTCCTGTAAAAGGGCACGGCCGACTTCCTTCCCAATCCTTCCCTAATCCGATGAGACCGATGACCACGCTGTCTGGTCTTCTTCCCCAAACCAACCAACCAACCAACTGACGAAGCTTATTTTTACCTGGACGGCTTCGTCAATAAACAGAACTGGCGCATACGGGGAACCGAAAAGCCCCATGTTGCAGTCCCATCGTCCCTGCATCCTCAAAGAGTACTGGTCTGGGCCGCCATTTCTTCCAAAGGAATCACTGGCCCATTTTTCAGATCCGAAACGATTACTGCATCACGCTATCTGGACATTCCTCGTGAATTTGTGGCGGTACAAACTGCCTTAGACGACACTGCGAACACCTCGTGGTTTATGCAAGATGGTGCCCGGCCACATCGCACGGCCGACGTCTTTAATTTCCTGAATGAATATTTCGATGATCGTGTGATTGCTTTGGGCTATCCGAAACATACAGGAGGCGGCGTGGATTGGCCTCCCTATTCGCCAGACATGAACCCCTGTGACTTCTTTCTGTGGGGACACTTGAAAGACCAGGTGTACCGCCAGAATCCAGAAACAACACCCAGCCATCACGAGGCAGAGAAAATCCCTGACCCCGCCGGGAATCGAACCCGGGAACCCGGGCGTGGGAAGCGAGAACGCTACCGCACGACCTGACCTCACACTAGCACTCGAATGGATGACCTCACACTTTGCATTGTTTAAGAGCCGGCCGGTGTGGCAGTGCGGTTCTAGGCGCTTCAGTCTGGAACCGCGTGACCGCTACGGTCGCAGGTTCGAATCCTGCCTCGGGCATGGATGTGTGTGATGTTCTTAGGTTAGTTAGGTTTAAGTAGTTCTAAGTTCTAGGGGACTGATGACCTCAGATGTTAAGTCCCATAGTGCTCAGAGCCATTTGAACCACTGTTTAAGGTCAACTGCCAATTTACGCACCATTAAGATAACTTTTCTAAATCATTTTGCATCTTGTTTTGATCTTCTGATGAGTTCATACGACAATAAATGACAGCATCATCTGCAAACAACCTAAGACGTCTATCCAGATTGTCTCCTAAAACATTTATATACATACAGAATAGTACAGGGCCTATAACACTGCCTTGGGAATACCAGAAATCACTTCCGTTTTATCTGATGACTTTCTGTCAGTTATTATGAACTGTGACCTCTCTGACAGGAAATCACGAATCTAGGCACATAACAGAGATGATACTCCATAAGCACACAATTTCACTACAAGCCACTTGCATAGCACAGTGTCAAAAGCCTTTTGAAAATCTAGAAAGATGGAATCAATTTGGAATCCCTTGTCAATACCACTCATCACTTGATGTAAGTGAAGAGCTAGCTGTGTTTAGAACAATGTTTTCTAGATCCGTGTTGACTGTTTGTGAGTAGAACGTTCTCTTCAAGGCAATTCATAATGTTCAAACACAATATAAGTTCCAAAATTCTGCTGCATATTGACATTACCTTTCTTGAATATTGGTTTGACCTGTGCGACTATCCAGTCTTTGGGTATGTCTCATCGAGTGAGCGGCTGTATATGATTGTTAAATATAGACCGATTCCATTAGCGTATTCTGAAAGGAACCTAATTAGTACACAGTCTGGACCAGGAGACTTGCTTTTATTTAGTGATATAAGTTGTTTCACGACTAACGAATCCGTTGCGACAGTGGGGCGAAATTTGGCGTTAATAGGCTTTCATAGGATTTGTCGACCTGGAAAAAGCGTTCGACAATATAAAATGAAAAGCTATAGGGAGAGACGGGTCATATACAATATGTACAACAACCAAGAGGGAATAATAAGAGTGGACGATCAAGAACGAAGTGCTCGTAATAAGAAGGGTGTGAGACAAGGCTGTAGCCTTTCGCCCCTACTCTTCAATCTGTACATCGAGGAAGCAATGATGGAAATAAAAGAAAGGTTCAGGAGTGGAATTAAAATACAAGGTGAAAGGATATCAATGATACGATTCGCTGATGACATTGCTATCCTGAGTGAAAGTGAAGAAGAATTAAATGATCTGCTGAACGGAATGAACAGTCTAATGAGTACACAGTATGGTTTGAGAGTAAATCGGAGAAAGACGAAGGTAATGAGAAGTAGTAGAAATGAGAACAGCGAGATACTTAACATCAGCATTGATGGTCACGAAGTCAATGAAGTTAAGGAATTCTGCTACCTAGGCAGTAAAATAACCAATGACGGACGGAGCAAGGAGGACATCAAAAGCAGACTCGCTATGGCAAAAAAGGCCTTTCTGGCCAAGAGAAGTCTACTAACATCAAATACCGGCCTTAATTTGAGGAAGAAATTTCTGAGGATGTACGTCTGGAGTACAGCATTGTATGGTAGTGAAACATGGACTGTGGGAAAACCGGAACAGGAGAGAATCGAAACATTTGAGATGTGGTGCTATAGACGAATGTTGAAAATTCGGTGGACTGATAAGGTAAAGAATGAGGAGGTTCTACGCAGAATCGGAGAGGAAAGGAATATTTGGAAAACACTGATAAGAAGAAGGGACAGGATGATAGGACATCTGCTAAGACATGAGGGAATGACTTCCATGGTATTAGAGGGAGCTGTAGAGGGCAAAAACTGTAGAGGAAGACAGAGATTGGAATACGTGAAGCAAATAATTGAGGACGTAGGTTGCAAGTGCTACTCTGAGATGAAGAGGTTAGCACAGGAAAGGAATTCGTGGCGGGCCGCATCAAACCAGTCAGTAGAAGAAAAAAAAAAAAAAAACGGATAGACGCCGTACCTTTACATGTGGATCGTTGGAAGCTGCATTTGATAACGATCTGTTAATTGATTATGTTAATCATAAATAAGTCATTTCAGGGAGATGGATGAAAAATGTAGACACTATAATGAAAATGGAAGGGGGAAACGGTTGGTGTGTGTTGTTGCTCTGGTGGAAAGATATCACATCCAGTACTAGGAGAGCGAGAGGAATCACTGTACGAATAAATTACTACAAGAACAAAGTAATTTATTATCATTTTATATAGTGCTCTCATGTTATCGCCATTCTGATAAAAAAAACTTGCCCTTATATCGACTTTAACACATGTAAAGAACAACAAATCACATCTCTGTTCAAAGTAGGCTTATGCCATATCTCTCTGTCAAGATCTTTGTTATAAGCAACAGTTGTAAAGCGCATGCTGGATGCTGGTAAAGTGTCACTGTTAAAGTGTGAACTAATATAGTTCGTGTGAAAGTGTTCTGGACATCAAAATGGAGGCAGACAGATACGAAAAAAGCCGCCTATACTGTCGGAGTAATTAAAAACTAAATTTACATCCATATCGACAGATAAGCTATAGTCATGGCGATACATTAAAGTGTGACCCATCTTTCTGCCATAGAACCAGCACCCAGCATTATGCTACTACCAGTAATGATGTAACTTCCCGGATCCTCCCGAAATCATCTGAAGATGAACCTGAAAGGGTTCGAAAACCGGTTAATGTAATAAAGCATTATTATTGAAACAAGTGTCTGGTTGCAGTTGTGTATAACTTATTTACACTTATTAACAATTATGGACGTTTATAAAGAGAGCATGGCTCAGTATTTATGCACGGACTTCCAGTGACTTGTCGAGTCCACGCCACGTCGAGTTGCCGCACTACGCCGGACAAAAGGAGGTCCGACACGAAATTAGGACGTATCCCAAGATGTCACCTCAGTGTAAGTTGCCTTAATTAAACTTCCTGGCAGATTAAAACTCTGTGCCGGACTGATACTCGAACTCCGGACATTTACCTTTCGCGGGCAAGTGAACTACCAAATTTTTTTATTTTATTTTTTTTTATTTTAAGGAACAAATAATTGCCAGCGTTTGGATTCGAACTGGCGACTTGTAATACAGTAGCCGGGCTGCTAAGGAATTTTTTTTCATGCTCTGACCTTTTTTTGTGTTAGGTAAAAGGCGTCTTTCACTTACGACAAGCAAAGTTAGAGTATAAATCCGTATCAATAACAAAAACAAGAGTACCTTCGAAACTATGAAATAGAATTTGAAACTAATAGGTCACCAACTTCCTCTTGCGAATGCGAAAATATTTTGTTGAGCCCAACCTACATAGGTAGGAATGATCATCAAAATAAAATAAGAGCAATCAGAGCTCGAACAGAAAGGTTTAGGTGCTCGTTTTTCCCGCGCGCTGTTCGGGAGTGGAATGGTAGAGAGATAGTATGATTGTGGTTCGATGAACCCTCTCCCAAGCACTTAAATGTGAATTGCAGAGTAATTATGTAGAAGCAGATGTAGAAAGGGATTTGATTCCAAGCCAAGGTCAAAAAAATGTTCAAATATGTGTGAAATCTTATGGGACTTAACTGCTAAGGTCATCGGTCCCTAAGCTTACACACTACTTAACCTAAATTATCCTAAGGACAAACACACACACCTATGCCCGAGGGAGGACTCGAACCTCCGCCGGGATCAGCCGCACAGTCAAGGTCAACAATCTTAAACATATAAGAGCTGCGGAGAAGTTGATCAAAGAATATTTTCAAACAGGTCAAAATGAGATATAATGCTGCATTAAAGAGTGAGAGTTAATTATTGTATTAAAAATCTTTGACAATATTTGCTGTGCAATTCATCATGTTTCATAGTTTTTTAAATAGAGATGGGGCCCCTCCACGCCCGCACCAACGTGGTGACCAAACCAAAAGTTCTACTGTCTCCTCCGTCAACATGTTTGTTATCTAGTAAGTGGATCACAGGATGCTGGGCTGTGATGTTGTCCGTGCGTCTGGGAAAGGCTACGCATTAACACGGTCCATCAGGTGATAGATAGTGGACGAAACGCGAGTGAGGGTAGCGATTTGAAGAGCAGAGGGAAAAAAGTGCCATGGCTCGTGCCGTGGGAAAAAAACCTCTGCGACAGTGGGATGGGTAGTAAGAGCAGTAGTGGCTTACTAGCTGCGATAGCTCATGCAAGATTGGATTTGTTAGTATAGGTATCATGCATCATTACCGTGACAGGCGATGGCGATGTGGCCCAGTTGCTGCAGCTGCTACATTCCTGGAACAATCAAGATCGTTATACAGTAGTGGTAGATCGGCCATAGATCATCTGACTGTGCGGTGGATGTGTGGAGCTTGTTTGCATGCATTGTACGGCACGGCTTCCCTGTGTGGTGCCAGTTATTCGGCCGTGTGTTTCAGCTGTGTATCCAGTAATGGCGTCTGATTAACAGGGACTCGCCTGTGCCGTTATGTTTGTGTATGCTTGGCCATAGATGTTATGTCCTTACAAGTATGTCTTTTGGTCTTTTATGTTTCCATTTATGGTTGTGGTCGTGGTTGTGGTCGTAGTTCCCCAGATTCAGAATAAACGGGTTCTGCGAATGTCTGGAGTTTCTGTATAGTCTTGTGGTGAGTTTGTTTCATAGTGTTATAGATAAGACTCAATTTCATATAGCAGATGAAACTGAGATTTGTAAATAAAACTGGCATAAAATGTGAAAATGTGTAAGATATTTATCACGAAGCAAAAAAAAAAAAAAAAAAAAGATGGTAGAGCACTTGCCCGCGAAAGGCAAAGGTGCCGAGTTCGAGTCTAGGTCCGACACACAATTTTAATCTGCCAAGAAGTTTGTAACCTCCCCACAAAAATTTTGATCAAGGACAATAATACAAATGTTAATGGGAATCGTGTTAAACGTAACCTCCCAGCAAAAATAAAAGAAAAGCCTATGATAATGAAAACGTGCCAAAGGTTATTTCCCCACAAAATTACTGAATAATAATGACCCTAATGTTGTTGAGCTCCCACAAAACATCGTTAATTGAAATAAAAGCGACTGTACCTTCGCTACAAAAATATTGAAAAATAATGGCCCCTATGTAAACTCGACACAAAAATTGAGAAATGAACATTCAACTGTAATGTCTTTTTCTTTTTAATAACGATTGTTTTGAAAACAGAATTATTATTGGGGCATTTCTTGAACAAATTAATTACAATTACCATACACTATTAGCTGAGCGCAATGCTGCTTCATTACCTTATTTAAAAAATATACCTCGTCCTGAACATTGACCAGAGGCCCATGTCGACGCCCGCCGACTCCTCACACACAACTCTAACTCGCAACTGCTACTACATGCATCATCTCGCACGCCCTACTGCTCTCCAACTGCACACTCGCGCGGTCAAGCGCAGACTAGCAACGAGAAATAACACTCTGGTCAGAGATTCTGTCATGCCTCGCCATCGCTGTCAATGAATACATACGTGTTTCAAGTTTCATATCAGCGTACACTTCGCTGCAGAGTGAAAATCTCATTCTAGTCTTAATTGATTTTAGGATCAGGGTGATCAACTCTGTGTCTTTCATTTGGGGTCTGCGCGTAGCTCAAAAACTGGTGAGCGGCGTGGATTCGTGTATACATTTTTAAACTTGGAATTTAAAAATTTTAATTTCTGTCTGCTAGTTCAAGTTCGAGCATCAGATAAGTTTGACTTGTTCATTGGCCTTACCTATGACCAGAACATCCGAGTATTTTCTGCCAGCAATGGATGCCGTTTAGCGGGTCAGCCCGTATGAATGTTAGTACTCCATGTCTTCGACGGGTGCTGAAATGTCATTACAGGCGTTTCGAGTTCTCTTTTCCGGCCTAGAAGGTCATCGTTGAATTCCAAATACGAGGCAAGACGACTCGCTCGGCCTCTCATTCTGTGCGAGACTGATGTTTATGCACGGCTACTAAACACTTGTTTACATACATGAAAAGTGCATGAAGCGGTGAATATCGATGGAGCTGCAGCTTATAAATTCTTCTTACACGCTGCTCAAAACAATAAGCTGACAACACGAACTTTCACAAATTACGTACAGTCCTGATTCTCTCACATAATATTCAGACTAATAATGAGTTGCGTGCTACCAGTCACTTCGTGAGGACTAATTCAGTGCTACCTTACCAGTATCGTACATCTACATCTACATGATTACTCTGCAATTCACATTTAAGTGCTTGGCAGAGGGTTCATCGAACCACAATCTTACTATCTCCCTACCATTCCACTCCCGAACAGCGCGTGGGTAAAACGAACACCTAAACCTTTCTGTTCGAGCTCTGATTTCTCTTATTTTATTTTGATGATCATTCCTACCTATGTAGGTTGGGCTGAACAAAATATTTTCGCATTCGGAAGAGAAAGTTAGTGACTGAAAATTCGTAAATAGATCTCGCCGCGACGAAAACGTCTTTGCTTTAATGACTTCCATCCCAACTCGCGTGTCGTATCTGGCACACTCTCTCCCCTATTACGTGATAATACAAAACGAGCTGCCCTTTTTTGCACCCTTTCGATGTCCTCCGTCAATCCCACCTGGTAAGGATCCCCCACACCGCACAGCAATATTCTAACAGAGGACGAACGAGTGTAGTGTAAGCCGTCTCTTTAGTGGACTCGTTGCATCTTCTAAGTGTCCTGCCAATGAAACGCGACCTTTGGCTCGCCTTCCCCACAATATTATCTATGTGGTCTTTCCAACTGAAGTTGTTCGTAATTTTTACACCCAGGTACTTAGTTGAATTGACAGCCTTGAGAATTGTACTATTTATCGAGTAATCGAATTCCAACGGATTTCTTTTGGAACTCATGTGGATCACCTCACACTTTTCGTTATTTGGTGTCAACTGCCACCCGCCACATCATACGGCAATCTTTTCTAAATCGCTTTGCAACTGATACTGGTCTTCGGATGACCTTACTAGACGGTAAATTACAGCATCATCTGCGAACAACCCAAGAGAACTGCTCAGATTGTCACCCAGGTCATTTATATAGACCAGGAACAGCAGAGGTCCCAGGACGCTTCCCTGGCGAACACCTGATATCACTTCAGTTTTACTCGTACTTGTGCTGATCTTCCGGGTCCAGTCATACAGAAAACTGTAAGTTACATGTGAAACTCCCATGCAACAACAAACTTTGAAATTCAGTGTTGCTCTGTTGTTCTGTTTTTATATGCTCTCTATGTACAGGCACGTACGAAGGAAAAGAAAACTGAGAATGTGTTAGTTGATGAACACCAGTGCAGGGACCGGAGAGGCAGTTCTCATGTTGCGGTTGATAATGGAAGCAAGACCGAAAAAAATAATCGTGTTCATTGGGTTTGTCGACCTGGCAAAAGCTTTCGACAAACAGGGTGTTACAAAAAGGTACGGCCAAACGTTCAGGAAACATTCCTCACACACAAATAAAGAAAAGATGTTATGTCGACATGTGTCCGGAAACGCTTAATTTCCGTGTTAGAGCTCATTTTAGTTTCGTCCACCTACGCTCAATGGAGCACGTTATCATGATTTCATACGGGTTACTCTACCTGTGCTGCTAGAACATGTGCCTTTACAAATACGACACAACATGTGGTTCATGAACGATGGAGTTCCTGCACATTTCAGTCCAAGTGTTCATACGCTTCTCAACAACAGATTCGGTGACCGATGGATCGGTAGTGGCGGACCAATTCCATGGCCTCCACGCTCTCCTGACCTCAACTCTCTTGACTTTCATTTATGGGGGCATTTGAAAGCTCTTGTCTACGCAACCCCGGTACCAAATGTAGAGACTCTTCGTGCTCGTATTGTGGACGGCTGTGATACAATACGCCATTCTCCAGGGCTGCATCAGCGCATCAGGGATTCCATGCGACGGAGGGTGGATGCATGTATCCTCGCTAACGGAGGACATTTTGAACATTTCCTGTAACAAAGTGTTTGAAGTCACGCTGGTACGTTCTGTTGCTGTGTGTTTCCATTCCATGATTAATGTGATTTGAAGAGAAGTAATAAAATGAGCTCTAACGTGGAAAGTAAGCGTTTCCGGACACATGTCCACATAACATATTTTCTTTCTTTGTGTGTGAGGAATGTTTCCTGAACGTTTGGCCGTACCTTTTTGGAACACCCTGTATAAAATGGTGCAAGATGTTCGAAATTCTGAGAAAAAGCCGGCCGGGGTGGCCGAGCGGTTCTAGGAGCTACAGTCTGGAACCGCGCGGCCTCTACGGTCGCCGGTTCGAATCCTGCCTCGGGCATGGATGTGTGTGATGTCCTTAGGTTAGTTAGGTTTAAGTAGTTCTAAGCTGTAGGGGACTGATGACCTTAGAAGTTAAGTCCCATAGTGCTTAGAGCCATTTGAACCATTTTTCTAAGAAAAAGGTCTAGGGGAAGTTGGGTGATACGCAATATGTAGAACAACCTAGAGGGAACAATAAGAGTTGAAGACGAGGAACGAAATCGTCCAATTAAAAACGTTGTAAGACCAGAAGATAGTCTTTCGTCCCTACTGTTCAATCTATACAATGAAGATGCAATGACGGAAATAAAAGAAAGATTCAAGAGTGAGACTAGATTCAAGGTGAAAGGAATCAACAACAAGATTCCATGATCATACTGCTATCCTCAGTGAAAGTGAAGGAGAATTACAGGATCAGTTGAATTGAATAAACAATGTAATGAGCACAATATATGGATTGAGAGTAAATTGAAAAAAAGACGAAAGTTAAATACTAGAACAAAGTTAAATACTAGAACAACGAGAAACTGAACATCAGGATTGGAGATTACACGTAGGTGAAGCGAAGAAATTCTACTGCCTACGCAGCAAAATAACCCAAGACAGATGGAGTAAGAGGGACAGCAATTTCAGACTAGCACTGCAAAAGGGCGTTCCTGACCAAGAGAAGTGTATTAGTATCAAATATAGGCCTCAATCTGCGGAGGAAATTTCTGAGAATGTACGTTTGGAGCAAAGCAATGTATGGTAGTGAAAGATGGACTGTCGGAAAACCGGAACAGAATCTAACCATCTGAGACGTGGTATCACAGAAGAATGTTGAAAATTGGGTGGACTGGTAAGGTAAGGAATGCATAGGTTGTCCGAAGAATCGGCGAGGAAAGGAATATACGGACAATATTCACCCGTACACGCGTTCTGTTAGTGAGACTACAGCACGCGTACGGGATGACACTTTTTTGCCGAAAAATCAAACTTCTTATATTTTAAAATTCAAGCACTTGAATGAGACATACAGTTAGTAATAATCAGCTGTGTGAGTATCAGCCAGCTATACTAGTCAGATTTGGCGATTACACGTAGGTGAAGCGTAGAAATTCTACTACCTACGCAGCAAAATAACCCAAGACAGACTGAGCAAGGGGGATAGCAATATCAGACTAGCACTGCAAAAGGGCGTTCCTGACCAACAGAAGTCTATTAGTATCAAATACGAGGTGCATTCAAGTTCTAAGGCCTCCGATTTTTTTTCTAATTCACTACTCACCCGAAATCGATGAAACTGGCGTTACTTCTCGACGTAATCGCCCTGCAGACGTACACATTTTTCACAACGCTGACACCAAGATTCCATGGCAGCGGCGAAGACTTCTTTAGGAGTCTGTTTTGACCACTGGAAAATCGCTGAGGCAATAGCAGCACGGATGGTGAATGTGCGGCCACGGAGAGTGTCTTTCATTGTTGGAAAAAGCCAAAAGTCACTAGGAGCCAGGTCAGGTCAGTAGGGAGCATGAGGAATCACTTCAAAGTTGTTATCACGAAGAAACTGTTGCGTAACGTTAGCTCGATGTGCGGGTGCGTTGTCTTGGTGAAACAGCACACGCGCAGCCCTTCCCGGACGTTTTTGTTGCAGTGCAGGAAGGAATTTGTTCTTCAAAACATTTTCGTAGGATGCACCTGCTACCGTAGTGCCCTTTGGAACGCAATGGGTAAGGATTACGCCATCGCTGTCCCAGAACATGGACACCATCATTTTTTCAGCACTGGCTGTTACCCGAAAATTTTTGGTGGCTGTGAATCTGTGTGCTTCCGTTGAGCTGACTGGCGCTTTGTTTCTGGATTGAGAAATGGCATCCACGTCTCATCCACTGTCGCAACCGACGAGAAGAAAGTCCCATTCGTGCTGTCGTTGCGCGTCAACATTACTCGGCAACATGCCACACAGGCAGCTGTGTGGTCATCCGTCAGCATTCGTGGCACCCACCTGGATGATACTTTTCGCATTTTCAGTTCGTCATGCAGGATTGTGTGCACAGAACCCACAGAAATGCCAACTCTGGAGGCGATCTGTTCAACAGTCATTCGGCGATCCCCCAAAACAATTCTCTCCACTTTCTCGATCATGTCGTCAGACGAGCTTGTGCGAGCCCGAGGTTGTTTCGGTTTGTTGTCACACGATGTTCTGCCTTCATTAAACTGTCGCATCCACGAACGCACTTTCTACACATCCATAACTCCATCACCACATGTCTCCTTCAACTGTCGATGAATTTCAATTGGTTTCACACCACGCAAATTCAGAAAACGAATGATTGCACGCTGTTCAAGTAAGGAAAACGTCGCCATTTTAAGTATTTAAAGCAGTTCTCATTCTCGCTGCTGGCGGTAAAATTCCATCTGCCGTATGGTGCTGCCATCTCTGGGACGTATTGACAATGAACGCGGCCTCATTTTAAAACAATGCGCATGTTTCTATCTCTTACCAGTCCGGAGAAAAAAATCGGAGGCCTTAGAACTTGAATGCACCTCGTATAGGCCTCAATCTGAGGAGGAACTTTCTGAGAATGTACGTTGGAAGCAAAGCAATGTATGGTAGTGAAACATGGACTGTCAGAAAACCGGAATAGAAGAGAATCTAACCATCTGAGACGTGGTATTACAGAAGAATGTTGAAAATTTGGTGGACTGGTAAGGTAAGGAGAGCATAGGTTGTCCGAAGAATCGCCGAGGAAGGGAATATACGGACAACACTCAGGAGAATAAGGTTCGGGATGGTAGAACATGTGTTAAGATGTCACAAAGTAATTTCGACGGTCTGACTCCCCCCCAGCCCCCCTCAGTTTTCATTTGACGCCTTTTGTCATGCCTACAAGACAGACTGATATGACGAAAGTCATGGGACGCCTCGTAATATCGTGTCACACCTCCGTTTGCCCAGCTTCCTGCAGCATGTGACATGTACTCAACAACTCGTTGGAAGTCCCCTGCAGAAATACTGAACCGTGCAGAAATATTGATCCATCGTGTCTCTACAGCCGTCCACAATTGTGGAAGTGCAGCCGGTGCTGGATTTTCTGCACGAGCTGACCTCTCCATCACGTCCTATAAATATTCGATCGGATTCGTGTCGGGTGATCTGGATGGATCGTTCGCTCGAATTGTCCAGAATGTTCATCAAACCAATCGCGAATAGTTTTGGCCCAGAGTGACGTGGCCTGTTGTTGGCGGGGGTGGGTGGTGGAGGGGGGCACATGAAGTACGTGAATAACTCCAAATGGTTCCTTCAATGATCGGTTCAGTCGGACCAGATGACCCAGACCATTCCATGTAAACACAGTGCACACCATCATGGAGCCACTTATTGACAACTTGGGTCCATGGCTTCGTGGTGTCTGCGCCAAACTCGGACCCTACCGTCAGCTCTTACCAACTCATGCAACCAGGCATTGCGACTTTGGATACTTATTGACCATTCTATCTAAAAATAAATAAAAGTTAAATTAAAAATTGACGGTTTCGGTCAATTTCATTAACGTTCCCACTTGATGAGGAATACATTCACCTTTTTTTGTCCTCCGACATGAGTATTTTTGCTCTGGGAGTGGTACTACCTGATAGATTTCATGTCGGTTCTTCTTCGTGCTACCGCTAACATTCATGTGATGTAAAATGTTCACGGTGTTCATTACTTATCCTGTAATAGGTTACTATCGGTTTCGCTCTCTTTGTTACAGGCATTATTTTGCCCTGATACAAAGGGAACTGCCGGCCGAAGTGGAGGAGCGGTTAAAGGCGCTGCAGTCTGGAACCGCACGACCGCTACGGTTGCAGGTTCGAATGCTGCCTCGGGCATGGATGTGTGTGATGTCCTTAGGTTTGTTAGGTTTAAGTAGTTCTGAGTTCTAGGGGACTTATGACCACAGCAATTGAGTCCCATAGTGCTCAGAGCCATTTGAACAAAGGGAACTACAGCACTGTTTACTACACGAAGAGGAAACTTCTCCAGTTCTTTTCCGTAAACAGCCAGGTCCTTGCCGACAGCGTGAAACAGAAGCACCGCAAAAACTGACCGTAAAGAAGATGGAAAAAACGGTTTAAGAATTAAGGGGGGGGGTGTAGGACGTCAAACATTTAAAAAAATTCTTCTGTCGTATGTAAGTGTGTTTCGCTCTGTAGAATTCCATTGTTTATATTTGCGCCAGAGATTGTCATACATGAAACAAAGGATTATTAACATCGATACTTTCTCTGCTGCTATCGACGTGCATAGACTTGGAAGGCTGAGACAAGATTTGTCAGGAAAAAAAATTATCTTATGGGAAGGGAATAAAAGGGTGAGTGCGACTGACGGATGAAGAAATTGACAGACTACAGACATTTTATGGCTTGGCAATAAGAAGGAACACAGGGGACTTGAAAAATGTGAAGCAACTAGTTTGGGCCTTATACTTCCACAAAGTGTCCACAGGCAATAAGCCGACCCACAACTTGTCCCCAAAAGGAAGTGAATCATGGTGTGGCTACCGAAGGTTAATTGCTGGTGGTGAAGAATATCACCACAAGAGTTCTCTACCAACTGTTGTAATGGAAGCCATCAAACCTATATTCAGGGACCCTGCAAATGAAAACTCATTGAAGAAATGTCTTCATGGCGGTACCCAAAATGCAAATGAAAATTTTAACCAATGTGTATGGGAAAGATAGCCAAAAACAATTTTTGTGGGAGGAAATGCACTTGCTATTGGTGTTTATGATGCAGTTTCTTGTTTTAATGATGGTATGCAAACCAGGAAATACCTTTTAGAGAAAGTGGGATTAAGCCCGGAGTGGTGTGCATCTAAGCTTTGTATGCGATAGACAGAGCGCATGTAATGAAAGCAAATAAATCATTTTTGGAGATGATAAAATCAAGAAGAGTGTATCATAGGAATGATAAAAGGAAGAAAACTGATTTAGAAAATGAAAAAGAACCTGCTTCTGTTGGACAGTTCTAAAAGAATCCCAAATACAAGCAGAAACTGTAACAGCCATTTTCCGCAAAAACACATATTTCTGGGCTTAGGTACATATAACATCCAAAATAAGTAGCCTGTTACTTTCAAACTTGGTATGATTATTAAACACGAACTCCTTAAAGCAAAACTGTAGAATTTTCCAAACCTATTAAAAACTGTGGTAAAAATTGAGGTAGTTGACTATAAAATTTAAGCTTTTTCTAAACATGAAGTTTAAAATGTAACATCTCATTCATTTTTTCAGAAATGAAATAAATTCTATAGTTTCATACAACTGTAAGTATGGCTTGTATGCGGTGCAAAATTCATCGAAGAATCTCTCTCACTTATCAAGACAAGTGTAGCTAATTTTATTGATTGGCGACTCCATGTTGTCTTGTGCACTACGACCAGATAACAGGTATACTTGAAAAAGGAGACAGCATTGGTCGTATACTTTTTACTATCGCAAAATCGATTTTCTGTCACTGAGTGACCATCTTCAGTGCTATATTGTATAACTTAAATTAGGATGCACTGTTGTCACTAAGCTTACGGCAATCACATAGACTCCAAGTGTCTATGAGTCTATGTGATTGCCGTAAGCTTAGTGACAACAGTGCATCCTAATTTAAGTTATACAATATAGCACTGAAGATGGTCACTCAGTGACAGAAAATCGATTTTGCGATAGTAAAAAGTATACGACCAATGCTGTCTCTTTTTTCAAGTATAAGTGTAGCTAAACTAACAAACAGTAAGTGAACAAAGGATGAAATTTAACAGGTAAAAAATAGTTATTTTGTCATGTTTTTGAACTTTCACTACTATGAGTGTGAATCCCGAATCCTTCCTGGTCATGCCGACAAAGTTGCATGACTTTGTTTGTAAAAGTATAGACAGTGGAAATAAAAATGTTCTGTGGTGCCTCTCCTGCTCCATGTCGGCCCGTTTGACGTCCTACCCCTCTTAGGTGGCACAGAAAAGCAAAGTATTTAAAAAGCTGTTCTGTCGGGGGACTAAGCCAAATGAAATGATTAAGAAGGATCTCTGGTTATGCATTCTAAGTGAACCAACAACTTCACCATGGATCTGTCACTTTGATGTTGTTCAAGAGAAGAATTACGGTCGCCTTCTCTTTCTTCCGCAATGCAGTATACATGCTATGCAATATAATTGCGTAGGCTTCCGCGGTCAGAATCAGTCGACATAAAAGACCCAGAAGAAGGCCGCTGCAATCGTGGCCGAAACGTTGGCTTTTCTATAACAGCAGTAGTTTTTACATTACGACGCGGTGCCAAACCCAGAAAACTTTTATGTCGATTCTGTGCAATGTCAGTAACTGCGCCGTGGGACTTCGTTTCCAGCTGCAGGGGGTCGAGGATTGGAAGAGTTCACGACTGCAAGTTACTACGAAATGACGCATCTGCTTACTGTTAGAGTGCTAAGAATTTTTAACATGTTTCAGCCCTGTCAGCAACTGTGATAAATTAATATGTCAAAAATCCGCCTCAGTTGCGAAATGTTGCTGGTCTTTACCCAGGTTTCAGCTAATGTAGCCTTCTTCAGAAGAAGGCTAGATTACTCTAGCTCAAACGTGGGTAAAGACCAGTAAAATTTCGCAACTGCTGAGGCGGATTTTTGACGTATTACTGTTAGAGTACTCTTCTGAATTTAGTAGTTCTCGTATTTAGTCTTTACAGCGTGTGGTAACAAATCTTTTCTTCGCCAGAACAACGTATCTGAAGTGAATTGTACAACAGCACGTCAGATACGATGCTTTTCCACAGCTTCTGTCAACTCTTTCAGGGCTTTTATGTTGTCAACATAGGAGCTGAGGCCTCGTGCTCCTGGCTTCTGCCTAAGAAAGAGGAGTCCAGCATTTTAGCTTACCTGAACCACACTGGAAGCCGGCCGGAGTGGCCGAGCGGTCAAAGGCGCTACAGTCTGGAACCGCACGACCGCTACGGTCGCAGGTTCGAATCCTGCCTCGGGCATGGATGTGTGTGATGTCCTTAGGTTAGTTAGGTTTAAGTAGTTCTAAGTTCTAGGGGACTTATGACCACAGCAGTTGAGTCCCATAGTGCTCAGAGCCATTTGAACCACACTGGAAGAAGACGAGTATTTTTGCGTTACACATACAGGGTTATTACAAATGACTGAAGCGATTTCACAGCTCTACAATAACTTTATTATTTGAGATATTTTCACAATGCTTTGCACACACATACAAAAACTCGAAAAGTTTTTTTAGGCATTCACAAATGTTCGATATGTGCCCCTTTAGTGATTCGGCAGACATCAAGCCGATAATCAAGTTCCTCCCACACTCGGCGCAGCATGGCCCAATCAATGAGTTCGAAAGCGTCGTTGATGCGAGCTCGCAGTTCTGGCACGTTTCTTGGTAGAGGAGGTTTAAACACTGAATCTTTCACATAACCCCACAGAAGGAAATCGCATGGGGTTAAGTCGGGAGAGCGTGGAGGCCATGACATGAATTGCTGATCATGATCTCCACCACGACCGATCCATCGGTTTTCCAATCTCCTGTTTAAGAAATGCCGAACATCATGATGGAAGTGCGGTGCAGCACCATCCTGTTGAAAGATGAAGTCGGCGCTGTCGGTCTCCACTTGTGGCATGAGCCAATTATCCGCGGGCTACGCGTGATACTTGCCCGCACGCGTTCAACCGTTTCTTCGCTCACTGCAGGCCGACCCGTTGATTTCCCCTTACAGAGGCATCCAGAAGCTTTAAACTGCGCATACCATCGCCGAATGGAGTTAGCAGTTGGTGGATCTTTGTTGAACTTCGTCCTGAAGTGTCGTTGCACTGTTATGACTGACTGATGTGAGTGCATTTCAAGCACGACATACGCTTTCTCGGCTCCTGTCGCCATTTTGTCTCACTGCCCTCTCGAGCACTCTGACGGCAGAAACGTGAAGTGCGGCTTCAGCCGAACAAAACTTTATGAGTTTTTCTGCGTATCTGTAGTGTGTCGTGACCATATGTCAATGAATGGAGCTACAGTGAATTTATGAAATCGCTTCAATCATTTGTAATAGCCCTGTAATATACTTAATAACCACTCGGAAAAAAAGGACGAGATGGTGCAATGAGAGAATAGCGTCGTATTTTCAAATTGAAAATATCGTCATATTTATCATGACTATACAAAAACGGAATGTTATGGATTTTTTAATAAATGCGTCTTGGACCGCACTGATACTTGCTTTGTACACTCGTAGCCTAAGAAAAGAAGCCAAACCGCAGCACTCCACTGTAAATGGACGCTCACCGTGTCATTTCCTCCAAAGAACGCACGGCCATGTGGGCGGCCCTCTTCGTCATCATCGATAGACTTAGTTGACACATGGACAGAGAGCGCAAGATCGAAGCAGCCGTTACCGAGCAGACGTGTGTTGCTAACACGGTAAACATTTGCTTGTATTCAGCGATGAATTGTCATAGGATCTCAACGGTCATGAACAGGTAGCTACAGAAACAAATCGCAAATCTGTACTTACGTGCTTAAGTCGTCGTCGTTTTAAGGTCGTTACCAAAAATGTTGAAAAGGTCTCACGCCGAACAGCGTGAGAGCCATGCCTCATGCATTAGGAAGGTACACTGCAGCTTCAGCAGGGAGTCCAGAATGGAGGAGGATGGCGGCTCCACTACCGCTGTCGGAAGCATGGGAGATGTGTGCCGTGTAGCCAGTGGGGGCATAGAAATCTGCGGTGATCACTTCTTGGAGGAGTACAATGTCGACATCAGCAACATAAATGGTTCAAATGGTTCAAATGGCTGTAATCACTATGGGACTTAACATCTGAGGTCATCAGTCCCCTAGACTTAGAACTACTTAAATCTAACTAACCTAAGGACATCACCCACATCCATGCCCGAGGCATGAGTCGAACCTGCGACCGTAGCAGCAGCGCGGTTCCGGACTGAAGCGCCTATAACCGCTCGGCCACAGCGGCCGGCGCATAAATGGCCTCTCGGAACATTGCCAGTTTATGGGGAGCCCGAATGATGGCCAGATTAATCGTCGCGATGTGGTAATGTTGTGGGCACAGATGTTCTGGCAGAGATGTTCTGCTGGCGTGTAACATTTGACGGAGTCACTGTAGCCGCAATTACTGGGTGGAAGGTGGCTCAGGTACTTCCAAGAGGCACTGCTCGGCGGGAGGGCCACCATCTCGATCTGCTCCATCGTCGACATCGTCAGACCAGGAGGCAAGCGACTCCTCGAGGACGAGTTGTGGTGACGCTGCTGCAGTGGGGTCCAGGGACGCTCCCCCCATGCAGACCGCCGTAGTCGTGTGAAGTCGTTCCTCAGACGGGACATCAGATGCGGTCACTCCTGTCATCAGGGCCCTCTCAGGGAGGATAGCGAAGTTAATTGGAGATTAAAGTTTTGACAATGGCAGGAGTAGTTATAGAATTAATGGTGACAAGATTGTTGGAACGAGGAAGGAAAAGAAACTGGGACATCACACAAATTATAATGAAGAATACGACGTATCCAAATTTACACAAGAGTTTCGTTTCGATCTCATCCTTGAGAAACCAGAGCGTATGAATGAGATATGTAACTATTTGCTAACATGAAACTGTTTACTTGTAGTAGGTCTAATAGGCATTTGATATTGATACTGTTGTGGATTGGCAAGAGAGCCAACCCTGTTTTGAGAGGAAGCCGAAAGGCACGCGTCTTAGCTCACGCAGGCTGGCGTGAGGTCTGGAACAGGTCAAGGAAATTAGACTAGCAAAAAAGGATGTAGCTGTGGAATACTTAACTTTAATCCATAAATGGTTGTTTCAAATGGCTCTGAGCACTATGCGACTTAACTTCTGAGGTCATCAGTCGCCTAGAACTTAGAACTAATTAAACTTAACTAACCTAAGGACATCACACACATCCATGCCCGAGGCAGGATTCGAACCTGCGACCGTAGCGGTCACGTGGTTCCAGACTGAAGCGCCTTTAACCGCACGGCCACACCGGCCGGCCCATAAATGGTGAACATCGCTCTTGACGGTACATGTATTACAGCATCAATAGTGACTGGTAATGGCGCGTTGCTAGGTCGTAGCAAATGACGTAGCTGAAGGCTATATGCTAACTATGCTGTATCGGCACATGAGAGCGTATTTTGTCAGTGAACCATCGCTAGCAAAGTCGGCTGTACAACTGGGGCGAGTGCTAGGAAGTCTCTCTACACCTGCCGTGTGGCGGCGCTCGGTCTGCAGTCACTGATAGTGGCGACACGCGGGTCCGACGTATACTAACGGACCGCGGCCGATTTAAAGGCTACCACCTAGCAAGTGTGGTGTCTGGCGGTGACACCACAGATACTTCGTGAATTATATTCTGTCGTGTTATTGATTTAAAAAAATGGTTCAAATGGCTCTGAGCACTATGGGACTTAACATCTGTGGTCATCAGTCCCCTAGAACTTAGAACTACTTAAACCTGACTAACCTAAGGACATCACACATATCCATGCCCGAGGCAGGATTCGAACCTGCGACCGTAGCAGTCGTGCGGCTCCGGACTGAGCGCCTAGAACCACATGGCCACCGCGGCCGGCTGTCTTTAGTTCTTTTATGTTTCCCATATTTATGTCACAAAAGAGAAAGTTATTAGCTAATAGGCAATAAAGAGTGCAAATTTTCTGAAGAGTTCTTATTGTCCCGGTCATAAATAATTCCATCCAGTATTATTTGTGTTTTTTTTTTTTTTTTTTTTTTTTTTTTTTTTTTTTTTTTTTTTTTTTAAGGGGAGACAGGATCGGCCAACTGTGAGCAGGAGAGGCACCACAGGACATTTTAATTTCCACTGTCCTGAGTATAGGTTTGACGGCTTCCATTACTAAATATACACATTTGGCTTCCACCGAGCGAAGTACAGTGACATGCGATACAAGAGTACTGCGAGAAGAGGCGTGGCACTGCACTTTGGCACACTTAAGACCAAATAACTTGTCTTGCATTTCCTCGAACATATATGTTTTATGTATCAAACTTCGCTCAGAACGATGTGCGCTACAAAATGAACATATTTTTGAAAATCAATCTTTTTAAAAAGTTTTTGACTTCCTGTCTCAAACACTCGAGGACGGGGAGAGCGGTGAGGGGGGGGGGGGGGGGGGCAAGGCGACACTTTCAAGTTTTTGCCCCTGTTCGGAAATATCGTAGATCCATGGCTGCATTAAGGACAGATAGAAAGTCTGCATAGGTTGCGCCCAGGGGCTGCCACACAGTCTTCAGGAGTGACCAAAATTCGGAAGCTACATTTGGTTGACGTCCGGGCCACGTGACGTCCCTCAGACGTTCGCTAGCAGTTAAATATTTGTGGCAAGCAAGAATACTTATTGACATTACTGCTCGTTTCATTCGTAGCAATTTAAGCTGTGCTCTCAGGTTCCTACCTCACCACATACTGAGCCGGCCGCTGTGGCCGAGCGGTTCTAGGCGCTTCAGTACGGAACCGCGCTGCTGCTACGGTCGCAGGTTCGAATCCCGCCTCGGGCACGAGTGTGTGTGATGTCCTTAGGTTAGGTTTAAGTAGTTCTAAGTTCTAGAGGACTGGTGGCGTCAGCAGTTAAGTCCCATAGTGCTCAGAGCCATTTGAACCATTTGAAACCTGAAGGGGAGGCGACTTTCTTGTCGAGAAACTTTGTAGGGAAAATTTAGAGAGGCGATATTTGAGGCTTACTACCGAACGATTATACTGTCTCCAAAATACACTGCGCGCAAGGGCCACGAAGATAATATACGAGAAATTAGGGTTTATACGTTTACGAGTGGAACGGGAAAGGAAATGGCTAGTAGTGGTACACAGTACCCTCCGCCAAGCACCGTACGGTGGCTTGGCTTGGGGAGTATCTATGTAGACGTAGATGTAAATCCAGATGTAGACGGCAGAAGCCTCGCACAACGACTCGCCGTGCTTTTGTTCAGTGCCAGGTCTGCAACCGCCTGTGATTATCTGCGATGCTCTGGTTTCCCGCCAAAAGGAACTAAGTGTCAGCTCTCTGCTTGGGTCGCACCTCAGTTACAGACACTATTTTGAAAGCTACGGTATAGTGCCGCCACCTATCGGATCTCATGGAACTATAGGGGCTGAAGCGGGAATATTCCACGATGTCCCCACAACATTTCAGTTTTTTTTTTTTTTTCTAAACCGAAACTAGCCGAGTAAGATATGGTTGCATTGCTTGTTGAATGCTCCTCGTAATATCTCTCAGTGCCGCGTTCGGCGGCCTTGAGAGAGGCTGACATGTGAAGTTCTAAGATTGGGAACCGTGTTAGCACCACGTCCTTAGGAAAGACAGCCCTACAGAATGTGTTGTCAAAGTGCTAAATAGAACGCTTATAAGGCGTACCCAGGAGCAGATATAGACTCTGATCACAATATAGTAGTGATGAAGAGTAGGCTGAAGACATTAGTCAGAAAGAATCAATACGCAAAGAAGTGGGATAGGAGGTACTAAGGAATGACGAGATACGTTTGAAGTTCTCTAACGCTATAGATACAGCAATAAGGAATAGCGCAGTAGGCAGTTCAGTTGAAGAGGAATGGACATCTCTAAAAAGGGCCATCACAGAAGTTGGGAAGGAAAACATAGGTACAAAGAAGGTAGCTGCGAAGAAACCATGGGTAACAGAAGAAATACTTCAGTTGATTGATGAAAGGAGGAAGTACAAACATGTTCCGGGAAAATCAGATATTCAGAAATACAAGTCGCTGAGGAATGAAATAAATAGGAAGTGCAGGGAAGCTAAGACGAAATGGCTGCAGGAAAAATGTGAAGACATCGAAAAAGATATGATTGTCGGAAGGACAGACTCAGCATACAGGAAAGTCAAAACAACCTTTGGTGACATTAAAAGCAACGGTGGTAACATTAAGAGTGCAACGGGAATTCCACTGTTAAATGCAGAGGAGAGAGCAGATAGGTGGAAAGAATACATTGAAAGCCTCTATGAGGGTGAAGATTTGTCTGATGTGGTAGAAGAAGAAACAGGAGTCGATTTAGAAGAGATAGGGGATCCAGTATTAGAATGGGAATTTAAAAGAGCTTTGGAGGACTTACGGTCAAGTAAGGCAGAAGGGATAGATAACATTCCATCAGAATTTCTAAAATCATTGGGGGAAGTGGCAACAAAACGACTATTCACGTTGGTGTGTAGAATATATGAGTCTGGCGATATACCATCTGACTTTCGAAAAAGCATCATCCACACAATTCCGAAGACGGCAAGAGCTGACAAGTGCGAGAATTATCGCACAATCAGCTTAACAGCTCATGCATCGCATCGAAGCTGCTTACAAGAATAATATACAGAAGAATGGAAAAGAAAATTGAGAATGCGCTAGGTGACGATCAGTTTGGCTTTAGGAAAAGTAAAGGGACGAGAGAGGCAATTCTGACGTTACGGCTAATAATGGAAGCAAGGCTAAAGAAAAATCAAGACACTTTCATAGGATTTGTCGACCTGGAAAAAGCGTTCGACAGTATAAAATGGTGCAAGCTGTTCGAGATTCTGAAAAAAGCTATAGGGAGAGACGGGTCATATACAATATGTACAACAACCAAGAGGGAATAATAAGAGTGGACGATCAAGAACGAAGTGCTCGTATTCAGAAGGGTGTAAGACAAGGCTGTAGCCTTTCGCCCCTACTCTTCAATCTGTACATCGAGGAAGCAATGATGGAAATAAAAGAAAGGTTCAGGAGTGGAATTAAAATACAAGGTGAAAGGATATCAATGATACGATTCGCTGATGACATTGCTATCCTGAGTGAAAGTGAAGAAGAATTAAATGATCTGCTGAACGGAATGAACAGTCTAATGAGTACACAGTATGGTTTGAGAGTAAATCGGAGAAAGACGAAGATAATGAGAAGTAGTAGAAATGAGAACAGCGAGAAACTTAACATCAGGATTGATTGTCACGAAGTCAATGAAGTTAAGGAATTCTGCTACCTAGGCAGTAAAATAACCAATGACGGACGGAGCAAGGAGGACATCAAAAGCAGACTCGCTATGGCAAAAAAGCCATTTCTGGCCAAGAGAAGTCTACTAATATCAAATACCGGCCTTAATTTGAGGAAGAAATTTCTGAGGATGTACGTCTGGAGTACAGCATTGTATGGTAGTGAAACATGGACTGTGGGAAAACCGGAACAGAAGAGAATCGAAGCATTTGAGATGTGTTGCTAGAGACGAATGTTGAAAATTAGGTGGACTGATAAGGTAAGGAATGAGGAGGTTCTACGCAGAGTAGGAGAGGAAAGGAATTTGTGGAAAACACTGATAAGGAGAAGGGACAGGATGATAGGACATCTGCTAAGACATGAGGGAATGACTTCCATGGTACTAGAGGGAGCTGTAGAGGGCAAAAACTGTAGAGGAAGACAGAGATTGGAATACGTGAAGCAAATAATTGAGGACGTAGGTTGCAAGTGCTACTCTGAGATGAAGCGGTTGGCACAGGAAAGGAGTTCGTGGCGGGCCGCATAAAACCAGTCAGTAGACTGATGACGAAAAAAAAAAAAGACAAAAAACAAAAACAAAAAAAACGCAAATAAGTGGATCTCTTGACCTTCCCGCCTTCCGCAAAAGCCGGCACCAGGAGCGGCAGAAATGACCGCCCGTGCGGACGACACGTGAGTTCAGCGCGGCCTGTGATAACGGCTGCTCATTTCACTAATGAGGAAACGACGCTACGCAGCCCCGTACAAGGGCGACAACATCCTCGGGCCGTGTCTGCGCGTCTCTTCGAGGGGTCGCGGCGTTGCACGGTTCACTGCTTACGATCGCCTGCCTGTGTAAACACAGGGCGAAAACTGTGGCGCAATCAGCTCCTATGTATTTTCTCATGTGGAAATTAATTTCACTGGATGTTTGTTTGCCAAAACTATTCTCAAAAGTACGATTCCCATCTACGACAGACGTTCAATAAGTAATGAAACACATTTTTTTTTCCTTGACCAGTATCCCCACTTCAATGCTTATAGTTTCATGTAGTCCTGACAGGTAGCGGTACCGTACGTACCCTTCAAAATGCCGTTTGCAGCGGAGGTGCCTTCCAAGCTGAGAACTGTCATTGCGTTTCTTGTGGCGGAAAACCACAGCATCGCAGATACTCATAGGAGTTTTGCGGCATGTCTACGGAGACCTGCCAGTGAACAAAAGCACGACGAGTCGTTGGGCGAGGCGTCTTCCAACACCGCAATAAGATCGCGCAAACCTATCCGATCTCGTCCTTATACGCCAGTCGCACGCAGCTGTGGCTACTGCAGTGTGACACAGGAGGTGCCTTCCAAGCTAAGGACTGTCATTGAGTTTCTTGTGGCGGAAAACCACAGCATCGCAGATACTCATAGGAGTGTGCGGCATGTCTACGGAGACCTAGCAGTGAACAAAAGCATGGCGAGTCGTTGGGCGAGGCGTCTTCCAACAGCGCAATAAGATCGCGCAATCCTATCCAATCTCGAGCGTATACGCCAGTCACACGCAGCTGTGGCTACTGCAGTGTGACAGCGGAGGTGCCTTCCAAGCTGAGGACTGTCATTGAGTTTCTAGTGGCGAAAACCACAGCATCGCAGATACTCATAGGCGTTTGCGGCATGTCTACGGAGACCTGGCAGTGAACGAAAGCACGGCGAGTCGTTGGGCGAGGCGTCTTCCAACAGCGCAATAAGATCGCGTAAACCTATCCGATCTCGTGCGTATACGCCAGTCGCACGCAGCTGTGGCTACTGCAGTGTGACAGCGGAGGTGCCTTCCAAGCTGAGGACTGTCATTGAGTTTCTTGTGGCGGAAAACCACAGCATCGCAGATACTCATAGGAGTTTGCGGCATGTCTACGGAGACCTGGCAGTGAACAAAAGCACGGCGAGTCGTTGGGCGAGGCGTCTTCCAACAGCGCAATAAGATCGCGCAAACCTATCCGATCTCGTGCGTATACGCCAGTCGCACGCAGCTGTGGCTACTGCAGTGTGACACTCTCATTCGAGGTGAATGAAGGATCACAACCAGACATCCCGCTGCACAACTGGACGTCTCTCTTAGTAGTCGTAACGCAGTAGTTGTAACGCTCTCGTCCACCAGTAGGGGTATTGAAAGGTGTGCGTCCGCTGAGTTACACTCTGCCCAACAGAGCAACTAAGGATCATCTGTGCAGAATTGCTTACACGTTGCAAGGCGATCGTGACAATTTTTTCACAGGCGATGAAACTTGGGTTCATCACTTCGAACCGGAAACGAAACGGCAGTCCAAGAGGTGGCGCCACACCACATCTCCTCCTAAGAAAAAGTTAAAAACCGCTCCCTCACACGGTAAAGTCGTGGCGACGGTGTTCTACGACTGTGAAGGGGGTTATTCTGATATCGTCCACCAGGGTGCGACGATCAGCTCTGAAGCGTATTGTGGAACGCTCAGAAAACTCGAGAAATGACATCGGAGTGCACTCAGCCGTCGTGAGGCCAATTGAGGAGTTATTGGACTGAGAAGTGGCGGCTCCGGTCACGAAAACTGGCAACGGCTGGGACAGCGGTGTGCTGACCACACGCCCCTCCGTATCCGCTTCTGATGACACCACCAGTCTAAGGATGACATGGCGGTCGGTCGGTGCCGCCGGGTCTTCAAGACCTGTTCGGACGGTGTTTGTACTGTTCTAATGTACTCCGCAGTGTCATGCATGCATACATACATGTCTGAAGGGACAGGCATTGCAGCGATCGACAGCTTTAGCCTCGTTTGCAAAAATGCAGACGAACTTGGCCTTCTCCTTGACAACGCAAGGCCTCAAAAAAAAAGTCGTTGGACTATTCTTCTGAAATCTGGTTCCGCGGGACAGAGCGGATCTGGTTGTGGAAAGGGACCAGGATCAGTTACTATTACTTACATAAGAACAAACAGCTTTATTCCTCGAAAACGAATGCGCAGTTTTCTCTTTAAAACAAGGATCAATTCATGGCTGAGGGCCCAAGTAATTTCTCAATTATAAAGTTTAAGTAATTCCTTTGAAAACACAAAGATTTAGAGAAACCGCTGAAGGCCTTACTTAAATAAAATTAGAATATCCTTAAATAATTCCTTTTGAGGCACAAAAATTTAGACAAACGGCTGAAGGCCTTAGTTAAGTATTATTAAAATACAGGGTTATTACAAATGATTGAAGCGATTTCACAGCTCTACAATAAATTCATTATTTGAGATATTTTCACAATGCTTTGCACACACATACAAAAACACAAAAAGTTTTTTTAGGCATTCACAAATGTTCGGTATGTGCCCCTTTAGTGATTCGGCAGACATAAAGCCGATAATCAAGTTCCTCCCACACTCGGCGCAGCATGTCCCCATCAATGAGTTCGAAAGCATCGTTGATACGAGCTCGCAATTCTGGCGCGTTTCTTGGTAGAGGAGGTTTAAACACTGAATCTTTCACATAATCCCACAGAAAGAAATCGCATGGGGTTAAGTCGGGAGAGCGTGGAGGCCATGACATGAATTGCTGATCATGATCTCCTCCACGACCGATCCATCGGTGTTCCAATCTCCTGTTTAAGAAATGCCGAACATCGTGATGGAAGTGCGGTGGAGCACCATCCTGTTGAAAGATGAAGTCGGCGCTGTCGGTCTCCAGTTGTGGCATAAGTCAATTTTCCAGCATGTCCAGATACACGTGTCCTGTAACGTTTTTTTTTTTTTTCGCAGAAGAAAAAGGGGCCGTAAACTTTAAACCGTGAGGTTGCACAAAACACGTTAACTTTTGGTGTATTGCGAATTTGCTGCACGAATGCGTGGGGATTCTCTACCGCCCAGACTCGCACACTGTGTCTGTTCACTTCACCATTAAGAAAAAATGTTGCTTCATCACTAGAAACAAGTTTCGCACTGAACGCATCCTCTTCCATGAGATGTTGCAACCGAGCCGAAAATTCAAAGCGTTTGACTTTGTCATCGGGTGTCAGGGCTTGTAGCAATTGTAAACGGTAAGGCTTCTGCTTTAGCCTTTTCCGTAAGATTTTCCAAACCGTCGGCTGTGGTACGTTTAGCTCCCTGCTTGCTTTATTCGTCGACTTCCGCGGGCTACGCGTGAAATTTTTCCCGCACGCGTTCAACCGTTTCTTCGCTCACTGCAGGCCGACCCGTTGATTTCCCCTTACAGAGGCATCCAGAAGCTTTAAACTGCGCATTCCATCGTCGAATGGAGTTAGCAGTTGGTGGATCTTTGTTGAACTTCGTCCTGAAGTGTCGTTGCACTGTTATGACTGACTGATGTGAGTGCATTTCAAGCACGACATACGCTTTCTCGGCTCCGGCGCCATTTTGTCTCACTGCGCTCTCGAGAGCTCTGGCGGCATAAAGGTGAAGTGCGGCTTCAGCCGAACAAAACTATGAGTTTTTCTACGTATCTGTAGTGTGTCGTGACCATATGTCAATGAATGGAGCTACAGTGAATTTATGAAATCGCTTCAATCATTTGTAATAGCCCTGTATATTCTCGGATAAAGGCCCAAATAATATTTCAGATCAGCAAAGGAAATTCTTTAAATGGCAAGCATTTAAAGATCTTAGCTAAAAGACATATTAAGGAAAATTTAAATTAATTCCTAGGTGAAAGCCCAATAATATTTCAACATAATAAGACAAGCATTTACACAGTACAACAGAAAACCATCTTAAGAAGAAATATCTTGACGTCTGAAGGCCCAACCAATTACTCAGAATAATTAAAGACAAAGTGCAAGATAAGCATTTACACAGTACGGCTGAAGACCATTTTAAGAATTAAAGATAATTAAAGAGAAATCTTACAGACAGGGATTTACACATTAAAGCTGAAAGCTACAGATTTTAAAAGAAATGTGGCTGAGGGCCTAAATAGAGAGCAAACATGGCTGATGGCCTAATCTTAAGATACTTCACATAAGGTTCGGCTGAAGGCCACATACTGAACATAGAACCGACAAAATTAATTCACGGATAAAGGCCTGGCACAAGAGAAAATCACAATCACAAACAACAGGACAGTGGTGCTCAGAAGTGTTCCAAGGGTCGGCCTGGGGAGGAAACTAACAACAGTTTAGGTGAGACAGGCAGCCAAGCATAACACTAAATAATCGGGTGGCAGCAGGTGCTAGGGACGGCTGAAGAACCAACAAACAACCCAATCAATTCCTTTCCACCAGACCAATGGGACGACAACCAAAAATATCAGCGAGGACGAGGATCGCAGCAGGACTACGTCTTAATAATTGGCGTCTAAACACGGTCAAGGCACAATAACCACTCAAAGAAAAAGGGAGAACTAAATCAAGCTGTCGAACTACACGCCGCGCCAGACAGCATCAACATGGCGAGGAAAACACACTGCCAGAAAAATACGCTAATGACCAGGGCAGGTAACCAGAACGTTAATGGCCACAAGGCAGAGGATACCGCTGGTGCACTTCACTAATAAATTATACTAATTTCAAAAGTGAAAAACACCGTGCAGGAAGACGGCAGCAAAATTTTGCTGACTCCAGCACACCATCACATTGCTGCTTGCAGGAACAGCCCAGGAAGCAACAACCATTAATCAACGAAGAGATGTTACAGCACTTGAGGTTTCATAACAGGTTCAGAACTACTTAAGCCTAACTAACCTAAGGACATCACACACATCCATGCCCGAGGCATGATTCGAACCTGCGACCGTAGCGATTGCGCGGTTCCAGACTGTTGTGAACAGCGAGAAACTTAACATCAGGACTGATGGTCACGAAGTCAATGAAGTTAAGGAATTCTGCTACCTAGGCAGTAAAATAACCAATGACGGACGGAGCAAGGAGGACATCAAAAGCAGACTCGCTAAGGCAAAAAAGGCATTTATGACCAAGAGAAGTCTACTAATATCAAATACCGGCGTTAATTTGAGGAAGAAATTTCTGAGGATGTACGTCTGGAGTACAGCATTGTATGGTAGTGAAACATGGACTGTAGGAAAACCGGAACAGAAGAGAATCGAAGCATTTGAGATGTGGTGCTATAGACGAATGTTGAAAATTAGGTGGACTGATAAGGTAAGGAATGAGGAGGTTCTACGCAGAATCGGAGAGGAAAGGAATATGTGGAAAACAATGATAAGGAGAAGGGACAGGATGATAGGACATCTGCTAAGACATGAGGGAATGACTTCCATGGTACTAGAGGGAGCTGTAGAGGGCAAAAACTGTAGAGGAAGACAGAGATTGGAATACGTCAAACAAATAATTGAGGACGTATGTTGCAAGTGCTACTCTGAGACGAAGAGGTTAGCACTGGAAAGGAATTCGTGGCGGGCCGCATCAAACCAGTCAGTAGACTGACGACCAAAAAAAAAAAAAAAAACAAAAAAAAAAACAAAAAATAGACTATGGCAGCAGACGCAAGTGTTTTTGCTAACAGTACGACATCGCCTGCAGCGCCTCTCCTGGGCTCTTGATCATATCGGCTGGACCCTAGACGACCGCAAAACCGTGACCCGGTCAGGTTCAGAGATTGCTCAGCTCCAGTATGCAGGTGCGGTGGGCGACGAACTTGGCAGTTCTCGCAGCTAGTGCCTCACAACTCCGACCACGGCTGCTCGCTGCCAGCGGCACCGGCCTGACCCCACGCCGCGGAGACTTCCTCATTGCTCCTTCGCAACTGACCAACTCCCCACGCACACCACGATACGGAAATATAGCGGCCACACCAAAGAATGTACAGCAGTTCCAGTATCGATAAACGCTGCCACTGACAGAGGCAAGTGAGCAACTTGTTGAGGTAGTAACTGAGGAAGCACTAAGACGAAACTCGATGGTGACAGAATACCAAAAAAGAAAAGCGGAATCAGCGCGAGCCTACCACAGCTCATCTTCCTTATCTGGCCTACAGCCCCGATATCACGTCTTAGGGCTTCCATCTGTTGGGCCCAATGAAGGACGCAGTACGTGGATGATGGGGAGGGTATTGAAGCCAGAAGACGTTGGCTCTGACGTCGACCAGTTGAGTGGTACCAGGTGGACGTACAGGCCCTCCCAACAAGATGGTGTACTACGAGGTGCATTCAAGTTCTAAGGCCTCCGATTTTTTTTTCTAATTAACTACTCACCCGAAATCGATGAAACTGGCGTTACTTCTCGACGTAATCGCCTTGGAGACGTACACATTTTCCACAACACTGACCCCATGATTCCATGGCAGCGGCGAAGGCTTCTTTAGGAGTCTGTTTTGACCACTGGAAAATCGCTGAGGCAATAGCAGCTCGGCTGCTGAATGTGCGGCCACGGAGAGTGTCTTTCATTGTTGGAAATAGCCAAAAGTCACTAGGAGCCAGGTCAGGTGAGTAGGGAGCATGAGGAATCACTTCAAAGTTGTTATCACGAACAAACTGTTGCGTAACGTTAGCTCTATGTGCAGGTGCGTTGTCTCGGTGAAACAGCACACGCGCAGCCCTTCCCGGACGTTTTCGTTGCAGTGCAGGAAGGAATTTGTCCTTCAAAAGATTTTCGTAGGATACACCTGTTACCGTAGTGCCCTTTGGAACGCAATGGGTAAGGATTACGCCCTCGCTGTCCCAGAACACGGACACCGTCATTTTTTCAGCACTGGCGGTTACCCGAAATTTTTTTGGTGGCGGTGAATCTGTGTGCTTCCATTGAGCTGACTGGCGCTTTGTTTCTGGATTGAAGAATGGCATCCACGTCTCATCCATTGTCACAACCGACGAATAGAAAGTCCCATTCATGCTGTCATTGCGCGTCAACATTGCTCTGCAACATGCCACACCGGCAGCCGTGTGGTCGTCCGTCAGCATTCGTGGCACCCACCTGGATGACACTTTTCGCATTTTCAGATCTTCTTGCAGGACTGTGTGCACAGAACCCACAGAAATGCCAACTCTGGAGGCGATCTGTTCAACAGTCATTCGGCGATCCCCCAAAACAAATCTCTCCACTTTCTCGATCGTGTCGTCAGACCGGCTTGTGCGAGCCCGAGGTTGTTTCGGTTTGTTGTCACACGATGTTCTGCCTTCATTAAACTGTCACACCCACGAACACACTTTCGACACATCCATAACTCCATCACCACATGTCTCCTTCAACTGTCGATGAATTTCAATTGGTTTCACACCACGCAAATACAGAAAACGAATGATTGCACGCTGTTCAAGTAAGGAAAACGTCGCCATTTTAAGTATTTAAAACAGCTCTCATTCTCGCCGCTGGCGGTAAAATCCCATCTGCCGTACGGTGCTGCCATCTCTGGGACGTATTGACAATGAACGCTGCCTCATTTTAAAACCATGCGCATTTTTCTATCTCTTTCCAGTCCGGAGAAAAAAAATTGGAGGCCTTAGAACTTGAATGCACCTCGTACTGTCGCATTGAATCGAGATTATGTTGAAAAATACGTTTTTGAAGCCAAAACGGTGGGGAATAATATGATGTACTGGTGAATTAAACCAACCTGCTTTCGGAAAAAATGTGTTGCATTGCTTTATGAACGGCCCTCGTACTTCTATGTTAAGTGGGCTCAACTCACCTTAGGTAACGAAACCAGACTGTAGTAAAACATGAAGTGCGACTGCAATACTTCTTGCTTTCGCAAAATAATAGACTAAATCGGGGGAAGGTGGTAATCACAGTATGATGCCTGTTTGCTGGTGTTACTTCTCTGTCTCAAAAGAACACTGCCCCCTACTGTCCTCTGCTTTGCTCAGTCCAAATCTCGATTAGCAAGAGGTACGTGCAGCTGTAAAGGAGGTTTTTTGTCTTTGCCGCAAAAGAAATCTGTGGTGGGTATTGAAATTTACTCTGTGAAATAACCGCAGCTCTATTTAAAGACCATAATAGTGGTTTGTAGGAAGAGAGGTGTAGTATACAATATGTACAAGAGCCAAGAGAGAATAATAAGAGTGGACCACCATGAACGAAATGCTCGGATTAAGAAGGGTGTGAGACTGAGATGTAATCTTAAGCCCATTCTGTTCAATCTGTACAGCGAAGTGGCAGAGATGGAAATAGAAGAAAGGTTCAGGAGTGGAATTAAAATTCAAGGTGAATGGCTGTTAATGATACGATTCGCTAATGTCATTGCTATTGATTATGTGCAGCAGTGTGTCTGTGTTTGGGGGGGGGGGGGCGGAAGGGGGAGGGGAGGGGTAGTGGGTTGGCGGGAGCCAATAGTTGCAAACCAATGACGTATTCCACAATGTTAAAAGATTTCTCGATAAGAAAATAAATAGACGTAATGTATACAAGCAAAAAAAGTGAGTCGTATACACTTCGTGCTTTGTGAGAGCAAAAATTCGATATATTGTAGGTACCGAGCGAGGTGGCGCAGTGGTTAGACACTGGACTCGCATTCGGAAGGACGACGGTTCAATCCCGCGTCCGGCCATCCTGATTTAGGTTTTCCGTGATTTCCCTAAATCACTCCAGGCAAATGCCGGGATGGTTCCTCTAAAAGGGCACGGCCAACTTCCTTCCCCATCCTTCCCTAATCCGATGAGACCGATGACCACGCTGTCTGGTCTCCTTCCCCAAACCAACCAATATTGTAGGTTATATGCAGGAAATAGCTCCAGAGTGTGATGTGGCAGCAGCTAAACTAAAAATTGGGTATTTGAAATGCGTATATCAACGAATACAATAAGATTCTCAAAGCCAGGAAGAGTGGCGTGTCTGCAGATGATATTTACATGACAGCAGTTGGTTAGTTTGCCAGTGAAGACAGAATTTTCGTCTCTGAGTGTTATTTCTTTTATAAATGTTCTTGTTCCCCTAGATTTATCTCTGTGCCGAATCTGTTTTCGGATCCAGCATTTGTGTTTCGTCTCCCTTGTACGAGGGCTTTTCAGAAAGTAAGGAACGGTAGGTCGCGAAATAGAAACCAAAGTGAAAATCAAAACTGCTTTATTTGCAACGGTTAGCTACAACTTCCAGCTACTTCTCTACATAGTCGCCGATCCGAGGTAGACGTTTGTCGTAGCGTTGTATCAACTTTACAATACCCTAGTTATAGAAGGCAGCCGCCAGTGCTTTCCGCCCTACAGCTCGTTGTCTGTGCCAGAATGTTGTCTTCCTAGCCAGCGGTTCATGTGAGCAGAGATGAAACTCAGAGGAAGACAATTACGGGCTGTATTGTGGCTAATCAAACATTTCCAACTGAAAACGATGCAGGAGCATCTTCATTGCCTCTGCATAATGCGGCTGAGAATCGTCTTGAAGAAGAACACGCACGACAGTTATGTAATGTTGGCTGCATAGCTTCAGGCGAATTTCTCAGCAGGCGCTCGTACTTGGCGGGAGACGCTATTGTCCTAGGTATCTTTATGTGCTCCCTGTGTGCTCAGAACTAAAAGGAGCGACGTAATGCGATCGACGGGCATACTACATCTACATCTACATCTACATTTATACTCCGCAAGCCACCCAACGGTGTGTGGCGGAGGGCACTTTCCGTGCCACTGTCATTATCTCCCTTTTCCCGTTCCAGTCGCGTATGGTTCGCGGGAAGAACGACTGTCTGAAAGCCTCCGTGCGCGCTCTAATCTCTCTAATTTTACATTCGTGATCTCCTCGGGAGGTATAAGTAGGGGGAAGTAATATATTCGATACCTCATCCAGAAACGCACGCTCTCGAAACCTGGACAGCAAGCTACACCGCGATGCACAGCGCCTCTCATGCAGAGTCTGCCACTTGAGTTTGCTAAACATCTCCGTAACGCCATCACGGTTACCAAATAATCCTGTGACGAAACGCGCCACTCTTCTTTGGATCTTCTCTATCTCCTCCGTCAACCCAATCTGGTACAGATCTCACACTGATGAGCAATACTCAAGTATAGGTCGAACGAGTGTTTTGTAAGCCACCTCCTTTGTTGATGGACTACATTTTCTAAGCACTCTCCCAATGAATCTCAACCTGGTACACGCCTTCCCAACAATTAATTTTATATGATCATACCACTTCAAATCGTTCCGCGCGCATACTCCCAGATATTTTACAGAAGTAACTGCTACCAGTGTTTGTTCCGCTATCATATAATCATACAATAAAGAATCCTTCTTTCTATGTATTCGCAATACATTACATTTGTCTATGTTAAGGGTCAGTTGCCACTCTCTGCACAAAGTGCCTATCCGTTGCAGATCTTCTTGCATTTCGCTACAATTTTCTAATGCTGCAACTTCTCTGTATATTACAGCATCATCTGCGAAAAGCCGCATGTAACTTCCGACACTATCTACTAGGTCATTTATATATATTGTGAAAAGCAATGGTCCCATAACATTCCCCTGTGGCACGCCAGAGGTTACTTTAACGTCTGTAGACGTCTTTCCGTTGATAAGAACATGCTGTGTTCTGTTTGCTAAAAACTCTTCAATCCAGCCACACAGCTGGTCTGATATTCCGTAGGCTCTTACTTTGTTCATCAGGCGACAGCGCGGAACTGTATCGAATGCCTTCCGGAAGTCAAGGAAAATAGCATCTCCCTGGGAGCCTGTGTCTAATATTTTCTGGGTCTCATGAACAAATAAAGCGAGTTGGGTCTCACACGATCGCTGTTTCCGGAATCCATGTTGATTCCTACAGAATAGATTCTGGGTTTCCAAAAACGACATGATACGCAAGCAAAAAACATGTTCTAAAATTCTACAACAGATCGACGTCAGAGATATAGGTCTATAGTTTTGCGCATCTGCTCGACGACCCTTCTTGAAGACTAGAGACACTGCCAAACACACCTGTGCAAAACTTCATCGGACTTTCACAGTGGTTTCCAATTCGCGACCGATCCTTCCTTACTTCCCGAAGAACCCTCGTATTTCTTGTCACAGCTCTAAGGCCACAACCTGCACTATAGCATTCATATCCGTCCATATGGTTTCAATTGACACTGTACTGAATGCTGTGCAACTACGTAGAACGTGTGGCGTCCTGAGTGAACGGTAGCTCATCATGCCCCTACAGGATGCCACAAGCTGTGGCGCCACTTTAGTTGCGTGAGTGAACCGCGGCCTTAACCTCTGTGCCTGTCCGCTCGTTTAGTCTTTCAACTGAGCCCCGTGGCTCATTGGAGAGAGTGGGCAATGCGTCCAGGGCGGACAGGGGGCAGTGACATTCTTCCCGAATAACCCTCGTATTTACCTCTTGTCACAGCTCTAAGGTCACAACCTGCACTATAGCATTCATATCCGTCCATATGGTTTCAATTGACACTGTATTGAATGCTGTGCATCTACGTAGAACGTGTGGCGTCCTGAGTGAACGGTAGCTCATCATGCCACTACAGGATGCCACAAGCTGTGGCGCCACTTTAGTTGCGTGAGTGAACCGCGGCCTTAACCTCTGTGCCTGTCCGCTCGTTTAGTCTTTCAACTGAGCCCCGTGGCTCGTTGGAGAGAGTCGGCAACGCGTCCAGGGCGGACAGGGGGCAGTGACATTCTTCCCGAATAACCCTCGTATTTACCTCTTGTCACAGCTCTAAGGTCACAACCTGCACTATAGCATTCATATCCGTCCATATGGTTTCAATTGACACTGTATTGAATGCTGTGCATCTACGTAGAACGTGTGGCGTCCTGAGTGAACGATAGCTCATCATGCCACTACAGGATGCCTCAAGCTGTGGCGCCACTTTAGTTGCGTGAGTGAACTGCGGCCTTAACCTCTGTGCCTGTCCGCTCGTTTAGTCTTTCAACTGAGACCCGTGGCTCGTTGGAGAGAGTCGGCAACGCGTCCAGGGCGGTCAGGGGGCAGTGACCAGGTGCCGGAGCGCCGCCTTTGGCCGGGCTTCCCAGACGGGACCCTGCAATTAAACGCGCCGTCTGCGTGTGTTTTTGGAAAGCAGTGACGCAGCGGCAGACACAGGTGGTGGCGGGTGGCGCGCGGTGCGGGTGGCGGGGGCGGAGGGCGGCAGCCGACTCCAGAAGTCCCGCCGCGTCGGGCAGCGACGGGAAAAGCGGCCTCGCATTAGACTTTAAAATGCGCAGGTTGCGCACTCAGGGGACGCTTCCACATGTCTGTTCTGGCAGGTCGGTCATCCACAACCAACAGGAGAGACGTTCTGGACAGCGAAAATCAGGCATAAACATTGATACTAAACTGCAGTGGCTGTGTTCATCTAATGTCCACACTGGCCATTAAAGTTGCCACATCACGAAGATGTCGTGCTACAGACGCGAAATTTAACCCACAGGAAGAAGATGCTGTGATATGAAAATGATTAGCTTTTCAGAGCATTCACAAAGGGTTGGCGACGGTGGCGACACCTACAACGTGCTGACGTGAGGAAAGTTTCCAACCGATTTCTCATACACAAACAGCGGATTGTCGCCTATCGCGATTGCGGTTTATCGTATCGCGACATTGCTGCTCGCATTGGTCGAGATGCAATGACTGTTAGCAGAATATGGAATCGGTGGGTTCAGGAGGGTAATACGGAACGTCGTGCTAGATCCCAACGGCCTCGTATCACTAGCAATCGAGATGACGGGCATCTTTCCGCATGGCTGTAACGGATCGTGCAGCCACGTCTCGACCCCTGAGTCAACAGAAGGGGACGTTTGCAAGACAACAACCATCTCCTCGAACAGTTCGACGACGTTTGCAGCAGCATGGACTATTAGCTCGGAGACCATGGCTGCGGTTACCCTTGACGCTGCATCACACACAGGAGCCCCTGCGATGGTGTTCTCAACGACGAATGAATGGCAAAACGTCATTTTTTCGGATTAATCAAGGTCCTGTTTACAGCATCATGATGGTCGCATCCCTGTTTGGCGACATCACGGTGAACGCACACTGGAAGCGTGTATTCGTCATCGCCATACTGGCGTATCACCCGGCGTGACGGTATGGGGTGCCATTGGTTACACGTCTCGGTCACCTCTTGTTCGCATTCACGGCACTTTGAACAGTGGACGTTACATTTCAGACGTGTTACACCCGTGATTCTCCCCTTCATTCGATCCCTGCGAAACCCTACATTTCAGCAGGATAACGCACGACCGCACGTTGCAGGTCCTGTACGGACCTTTCTGGATACAGAAAATGTTCGACTGCTGCCCTGGCCAGCACACTCTCCAGATCTCTCCCCAATTGAAAACGTCTGCTCAATGGTGGCCGAGCAACTGGTTCGTCGCAATACGCCAGTCACTACTCTTGATGAACTGTGGTATCGTGTTGAAGCTGCATGGGCGGCTGTACCTCTCCACGCCATCGAAGCTCTGTTCGACCCAATGCCCAGGCGCATCAAGGCCGTTATTATCGCCAGAGGTGGTTGTTCTGGGTACTGATTTCTCAGGATGTATGCACCCAAATTGCGTGAAAATGTAATCAGATGTCAGTTCTAGTATAATATATCTGTCCAATCTATACCCGTTTATCATCTGCATTTCTTCTTGGTGTAGCAATTTTAATGGCCAGTAGTGTATTTTATGTTATGTCTTCCCTCAAGGTGCAACGATCAACATGAAGGATACTACACTACCCTCAGGAAATTGAAGACATGACTTGTGCGTGTTCGTAGCCACAAAAGCTCCCATAACAATGCATGGCCTCACAAAAGCCTGTGCATCCGAAAGAAGATTAGAAAACATCATTGGACCGTCCTTCCTCCGGACGTCGCATCTTCCGACGTCCATCCGTTTGGTCCCATGATGGACACGGTCTCGGGAAGCAGTGTATGACGGTAAGGTTATTGAGGCAGCAAGACATTCATTCCGACGTCGGCAGGTAGAGGGCTACCATGCTGGCATACAAGCTTCCCCAGTAAGGTGGCTTACGGCCCACAACGAATTTAGGTTAAGTTGAAATACAGCTTTCCTTTCCAAAAGAGAGAGCAATAATATTGTGTTTTGGAATAATGAATAAAACTAACCTCCTTTCAGACAAAAATGTGGTGCACTCGACACAACGTTTTTCCACTGTTCAATCATACAATGTTTACTCTCCTTGCACCAAGCGCGGCGTCGTTCTCATTTACCTGCGTGATGTGTGGCTTATGAGCAGCCGCTCGACCATGAAATCCAAGTTTTCTGACTTCCCGCCTAACTGTCATAGTACTTGCAGTGGATCCTGACGCATTTTGGAATTCCTCTGTGATAGTCTGGATAGATGTCTGCCTGTTACACATTACGACCCTCTTCGACTGTCGGCGGTCTCTGTCAGTCAACAGACGAGGTCGGCCTGTACTCACGGATGTCGAACGTGCTGTACGTTCAAATGGTTCAAAAGGCTCTGAGCACTATGGGACTCAACATCTGAAGTCATCAGTCCCCTAGAACTTGGTACTAATTAAACCTAACTAACCTAAGGACATCACAAACATCCATGCCCGAGGCAGGATTCGAACCTGCGACCGTAGCAGTCACGCGGTTCCGGACTGACGTGCCTAGAACCACACGGCCACCGGGGCCGGCTGCTGTACGTGTCCCTTCACGTTTCCAGTTCACTATTACATCGGAAACAGTGGACCTGGGGGTGTTTAGGAGTGGGGAAATCTTGCGTACAGACGTATGACACAAATGACTCCCAATCACCTGAGCACGTTCGACATCCGTGAGTTCCGCGGAGTACTCCATTCTGCTCCCTCGTGAAGTCTAATGATTACTGACGTCGTTGATATGGAGTATCTGGCAGTAGGTGGCAGCAGACTGCACCTAATGGGAAAAACGTATGCTTTTGTGGGTCTCTGGATACTTTTGACCACATAGTGTATATGATTCGGAAGGGGCTTTGGCATATATGTGCACAAAGAAAAAAAAAATGATGTGTGTATCTAGCCGTAATGGAAGTAGAAGCTTCCACATTCATAACAGTGATGTTATCTTCTCTATCACGCATTAGAATCTCCAATACCCTGTGCACCCGTCAGGTGCTATAGTAGAAATGGCACAAAAGTAACAAAATTTCGTGAAATCATGTTCTAGGGACGTTTATGTTTACATGGTTCATTTACAGTAAAACATGCATACCGGGCAGCTACAATGTTTCAAATGGTATGTTGATGATGTAGTGAGCCGTGAAAATCAACATACCGCAGCAACGACGTCTGTTAATAATGTCGTATATTGGAGTCGTTACTTCTCTTACTTATATATAAGAGTAACTGTGGTTATTTGCCCGCATCTCGTGGTCGTGCGGTAGCGTTCTCGCTTCCCACGCCCGGGTTCCCGGGTTCGATTCCCGGCGGGGTCAGGGATTTTCTCTGCCTCGTGATGGCTGGGTGTTGTGTGCTGTCCTTAGGTTAGTTAGATTTAAGTAGTTCTAAGTTCTAGGGGACTGATGACCATAGATGTTAAGTCCCATAGTGCTCAGAGCCATTTTTTGAACTGTGATTATTTGCTGCCATTACCAGAAAACTTAAAGTAAGTTCCTAATTTTTAATATCTTAATTTTGAATAACTACGACTTCCCTTATTATGCAGAAACTATATTACTTTTAGGGCATGCCTAGAAGGGGAATGCTAACGGGTCAGAGTGAAAGACGCGTAGCTAGACAGACACAATTTTTGGGGAAAGAAAGTGAAAGCAATGTGGACATTCGTAATGAAAATGCAGCTGTTTTATTTAACAATCATAATATTATAAGGCGAGCATCGAAAAATGAAGTACCGATTTTTAAAATTAATATTAAAAAATGGTTCAAATGGCTCTGAGCACTATGGGACTTAACTTTTGAGGACATCAGTCCCCTAGAACTTAGAACTACTTAAACCTAACTAACCTATGGACATCACAAACATCCATGCCCGAGGCAGGATTCGAACCTGCGACCGTAGCGGGTGCGCGGTTCCAGACTGTAGCGCCTAGAACCGCTCGGCCACCACGGCCGGCAATTAATTATAGAAGGAGGCCAACGAAACTTACATAATTCGAAAGGAACTTTGCTTAAGCTGTTCACAATAGAAGAAAAGAATCATGTGTATACATAGCCACTAGGAGAGGATGCAGACACACACACGCACGAGAAAATTTTTCCTATGTCTCTGCTATTGCTACGAACTTCTACCACGCGTAACAGTAAGATGCTACGATAGAAATGAGGTACGAAAGTAACAGTGTTGCGTGAAGTTGCATTCCAGGGAAGTTCGTGTTTAAACGTTGTAGATGGTTCATTTGCAGTAACAGACGCATACCAGATAGCTACAATGCCGCAACTGCTACGACTTTGATGTTATCAACAGTGGAAAACGAAGCCGGCGGGGGTAACAAACGTTGTGTCTAGCATTGTTTTTTTCACTTTGGTTCAAAAAAATGTTAAAATGTGTGTGAAAACTTATGGGGCTTAACTGCTGAGGTCATCAGTCCCTAAGCTTACACACTAGTTAACCTAAATTATCCTAAGGACAAACACACACAACCATGCCCGAGGGAGGACTCGAACCTCTGCCGGTACCAGCCGCACAGTCCATGACTGCAGCGCCATAGACCGCTCGGCTAATCCCGAGCGGCCTCACTTTGGTCTAAGACCAAATGGAACTACGTGTTCATTTGCCGCCGTCACCACAAAATTTAAAGTGTTCCTAATTTTCTGTATCTTAATTTTGAGTAGTCGTAACTATGTTTGTTTTAGGCTATGCCTCGAAGAAGAATATTAACGATCGGACTGAAAGACGAAGAGCTATAGAGACACAATTTTTGTGTGCAGAAAATAATAGAAATAACGCAGATCTCTTTTCAACCGAGAGCACAACAGCCTTTGGATCCTCAGCATTTTCCGAATTTCGATGTTTTACCATGGTGGATATTTGGCGTCCTTTATCCACTTATTTTGCACATAGTTCTCCAGACCACAATTTATACCCGATTTAAACTTCGCCCATAATTCCTCCACGTCATACTGAAACTAGATTATGTCAAGGTATTTTCTAAGTGAGTGCTAACAACTGCTATATTCGGTCTCCTTCACAGATGAACCATACTTTCCTAAAATTCTCCCAATCAACCGATCTCCTTATCTGTTGTTTCTAGCAGAAATATTTTCGTAGCCTTCTTGATTGATTTCTTAATTTTAGTAACTTTATGATGACACCATGGTCACTAACCCAGTCTCTATACTGAAACTGTCGATAAGGTAAGGATTGTTTGTAGGAGCAAGGACTAATATATATCTATTGCTTGTGGCCTGTCGAACAACCTGCCCAAGATAGCTTCCGGAAAACGAACTGAAAAGTACTGCGCAAGACTGTCTGTCTGTATCCCCTGCAATGAATCCATAGGCTAATCTGCCTCGGTATGTTAAAGTTGTCTCTGAATTACGGCGTAATTTTGTGGCCATTAAAAATGGCCGGCCGGAGTGTCCGAGGGGTTCTAGGCGCTACAGTCTGGAACCGCGCGACTGCTACGGTCGCAGGTTCGCATCCTTCCTCGGGCATGGATGTGTGTGATGTCCTTAGGTTGTTTAGGTTTAAGTAGTTCTAAGTTCTAGGGGACTGATGACCTCAGAAGTTAAGTCCCATAGTGCTCAGAACCATTTGAAGCATTAAAAAGGCAAAGAAACTAACTTAATTTCACATACAACTGTAATATGTGACCACATAACTTCACTGTCACATTCAAATTTGTCGTCAGTAAAGACAATATTTTTTGTCACTTCTCCCCCCTCCCCCCCTCCCGCCCTCCTCACACCTATGGCAGCTAGCATTATGTCTTTCCGAAATATATTCTATGAATCAATAAATTCCTCATATGAGTTTTACTCAAAAAAATGAATGACTAATTCCACCGATGCTTAAAACTAGAATCGAATCAATCGACTTTTCCACGAACTGAGTGAATCCATTGTTTTAATTAGGTTGTTGACTGCAAGTAGTCGAGCAAGGGGATCCCAGAGTTCGTTCACGGGCAGGCGCAAGTTGTATAGCCAACCAGCAAGGCACAACAACTTTCACTGCTCTGTTGCTCCACATTTGGGCGCACGCCACCTTCGTCATACAAATCATATGATTTATCAACACTTCGCACTACAGGGTGTACATAAAGTCCGGGAACGATGGCTCAAATGGCACTGAGTACTATGGGACTTAACATCTTATGACATCATTTCCCTAGAACGTAGAACAACTTAAACCTAACTAACCTATGGACATCACACACATCCATGCCAGAGGCAGGATTCGAACCTGCGACCGTAGCAGCAGCGCGGTTCCGGACTGAAGGGCCTAGAACCGCTCGGCTACCGTGGCCGGCTCCGGGAACACTTTCAATTATTTATTGCACAAGATCTGAACATCGAACAGGTTTCATACATATTTCATTTTGAAGAGAAACTGTGAAATTTTTTTTTAACAGTCGTTCGAAATGCGAACCATGAGTGACCCGGCAGATGTCAGTAAGGTAATAGAATTCTTGCCATATCCATCCCAGCATGGCATCGTCGATTGTGGTAGTCGCTTCCCGTATTCTCTCCCGGTACTCTGCTACATCAGATGGCAGAGCGGTAGAGGCGGTACATAGACCAGATCTTTAATGTGTCCCTACACGCAGTGAGATCTGGTGATCGGGGAGGCCATTTCATGAAACAGCTGTCCCCTTCTGTAGCTCGGCCAATCCATCGATGCGGCAGCTCCGTGTTCAGGTACCCACGAACTTCACGATGAAAATGGGGTGGAGCCCCATCCTGCTGAAAGATGAACGGATAGTCCGGCATTAGCCATTACTGCAACATGTCGAAGTAGGCATATGCAGTGACAGTGTTCTCGGCTAAGAAGAATTGCCCGTACGCGTTCCACATTCACATCACTCACACGTAACGAATTTGTTGTACCAGTGGTAAATGGTTATCTTTGTTGGTGGCTTCTTGTCGCACTTGGTTCTAACCATCCGTTGAACAGCTGTAGCACACTTGTTTTTGTCGAACTCCAACACACAGAAACTTGCTCCGCAGCTGAACTCGCCATGTTTGCGACTGGCGCTGACTATCGGCAAATTACCAAACTACGCTGTGGAGTACATGAAAGAGTACTTTCAGGTTTTCTCTTCAAAGTGACATATGTATGATATCTGTACAATGTTTGGTTTTGTGCAATAAATAATTGAAGGAGTTCTCGGACTTTATGTACACCCAGTATGCAGGGTGGTCCATTGATCGTGACCGGGCCAAATATCTCACGAAATAAGCATCAAACGAAAAAACTACAAACAACGAAACTTGTCTAGCTTGAAGAGGGAAACCAGATGGCGCTATGGTTGGCCCGCTAGATGGCGCTGCGATAGGTCAAACGGATACCAACTGCATTATTTAAATACACTCCTGGAAATGGAAAAAAGAACACATTGACACCGGTGTGTCAGACCCACCATACTTGCTCCGGACACTGCGAGAGGGCTGTACAAGCAATGATCACACGCACGGCACAGCGGACACACCAGGAACCGCGGTGTTGGCCGTCGAATGGCGCTAGCTGCGCAGCATTTGTGCACCGCCGCCGTCAGTGTCAGCCAGTTTGCCGTGGCATACGGAGCTCCATCGCAGTCTTTAACACTGGTAGCATGCCGCGACAGCGTGGACGTGAACCGTATGTGCAGTTGACGGACTTTGAGCGAGGGCGTATAGTGGGCATGCGGGAGGCCGGGTGGACGTACCGCCGAATTGCTCAACACGTGGGGCGTGAGGTCTCCACAGTACATCGATGTTGTCGCCAGTGGTCGGCGGAAGGTGCACGTGCCCGTCGACCTGGGACCGGACCGCAGCGACGCACGGATGCACGCCAAGACCGTAGGATCCTACGCAGTGCCGTAGGGGACCGCACCGCCACTTCCCAGCAAATTAGGGACACTGTTGCTCCTGGGGTATCGGCGAGGACCATTCGCAACCGTCTCCATGAAGCTGGGCTACGGTCCCGCACACCGTTAGGCCGTCTTCCGCTCACGCCCCAACATCGTGCAGCCCGCCTCCAGTGGTGTCGCGACAGGCGTGAACGGAGGGACGAATGGAGACGTGTCGTCTTCAGCGATGAGAGTCGCTTCTGCCTTGGTGCCAATGATGGTCGTATGCGTGTTTGGCGCCGTGCAGGTGAGCGCCACAATCAGGACTGCATACGACCGAGGCACACAGGGCCAACACCCGGCATCATGATGTGGGGAGCGATCTCCTACACTGGCCGTACACCACTGGTGATCGTCGAGGGGACACTGAATAGTGCACGGTACATCCAAACCGTCATCGAACCCATCGTTCTACCATTCCTAGACCGGCAAGGGAACTTGCTGTTCCAACAGGACAATGCACGTCCGCATGTATCCCGCGCCACCCAACGTGCTCTAGAAGGTGTAAGTCAACTACCCTGGCCAGCAAGATCTCCGGATCTGTCCCCCATTGAGCATGTTTGGGACTGGATGAAGCGTCGTCTCACGCGGTCTGCACGTCCAGCACGAACGCTGGTCCAACTGAGGCGCCAGGTGGAAATGGCATGGCAAGCCGTTCCACAGGACTACATCCAGCATCTCTACGATCGTCTCCATGGGAGAATAGCAGCCTGCATTGCTGCGAAAGGTGGATATACACTGTACTAGTGCCGACATTGTGCATGCTCTGTTGCCTGTGTCTATGTGCCTGTGTGTGATCATGTGATGTATCTGACCCCAGGAATGTGTCAATAAAGTTTCCCCTTCCTGGGACAATGAATTCACGGTGTTCTTATTTCAATTTCCAGGAGTGTATGAACCCCGGTTTTTTATTACGTATTCGTGTAGTACGTAAAGAAATATGAATGTTTTAATTGGACCACTTTTTTCGCTTTCTGATAGTTGGCGCTGTAATAGTCACAAACGTATAAGTACGTGGTGTCATGTAACATTCCGCCAGTGCGGACGGTATTTGCTTCGTGATACATTACCCGTGTCAAAATGGACCGTTTACCAATTGCGGAAAAGGTCGATATCGTGTTGAGTATGGCTATTGTGATCAAAATGGCCAACGGGCGTGTACTATGTATGCTGCTCGGTATCCTGGACGACATCGGCCAAGTGTCCGGACCGTTCGCCGGACATTTACGATATTTAAGGAAACAGGAAGTGTTCAGCCACATGTGAAACGTCGACCACGACCTGCAACAAATGATGATGCCCAAGTAGGGGTTTTAGCTGCTGTCGCGGCTAATCCGCACATCAGTAGCAGACAAATTGCGCGAGAATCGGGAATCTCAAAAACGTGGGTGTTGAGAATGCTACATCAACAACCATATTTCTATGCACCAGGAATTGCATGGCGACGACTTTGAACGTCGTGCACAGTTCTGCCACCGAGCACAAGAGAAAATACGGGACGATGATAGATTTTTTGCACGCGTTCTATTTAGCGACGAAGCGTCATTGACCAACAGTGGCCGGCCGGAGTGGCCGTGCGGTTCTAGGCGCTACAGTCTGGAACCGAGTGACCGCTACCGTCGCAGGTTCGAATCCTGCCTCGAGCATGGATGTGTGTGATGTCCTTAGGTTAGTTAGGTTTAATTAGTTCTAAGTTCTAGGCGACTGATGACCTCAGAAGTTAAGTCGCATAGTGCTCAGGGCCATTCGAACTATTTTTGAACCAACAGTGGTAACGTAAACTGGCATAATAGGCGCTATTGGGCAACGGAAAATCCACAAAGGCTGCGACAAGTGGAACATCAGCGACCTTGGCGGGTTAATGTATACTGCCACATTATACGAGAAAGGATAATTGGCCTCCATTTTATCGATGGCAATCTAAATGGTGCAATGTATGCTGATTTCCTACGTAATGTCCTATCGATGTTACTACAAGATGTTTCACTGCATGACAGAATGCGATATACTTCCAAAATCACGGATGTCCGGCACATAGCTCGCGTGCGGTTGAAGCGGTATTGAATAGCATATTTCATGACAGGTGGATTGGTCAACGAAGCACCATACCATGGGCCGCACGTTCACCGGATCTGACGTCCCCGGATTTCTTTCTGTGGGGAAAGTTGAAGGATATTTGCTATCATGATCCACAGACAAAGCCTGACAACATGCGTCAGCGCATTGTCAATGCACGTGCGAACATTACGGAAGGCGAACTACTCACTGTTGAGAGAAATGTCGCTACACGTATTGCTAAATGCATTGAGGTTGACGGATATCATTTTGAGCATTTATTGCATTAACGTGGTATTTACAGGTAATCACGCTGTAACAGCATGCGTTCTCAGAAATGATGAGTTCACAAAGGTACATTATCACACTGGAACAACCGAAATAAAATGTTCAAACGTACCTACGTTCTGTATTTTAATTTGAAAAAAAACCTACCTGTTACCAACCGTTCGTCTAAAATTGTGAGCCATATGTTTGTGACTATTACAGCGCCATCAATCACAAAGCGAAAAAAGTGGTCCAACTAAAACATTCCTACTTCTTTACGTACTACACGAATATGTAATAAAAAATGGGGGTTCCAATGAAAAAAAAAAAAACGCAGTTGAAATCCGTTTGACCTATGGCAGCGCCATCTAGCGGGCCAACCATAGCGCCTACTGGTTTCCCCCTTCAAGCTAGACAAGTTTCGTTCTTCGTAGTTTTTTCGTTTGTCGCTTATTTCGTGAGATATTTGGCCCGGTCACGATCAATGGACCATCCTGTATACATATTCCTGCACAAGGGAGACACTTTACTTGAAAGTCGCTTGTCCGGTGTCGGCGGATATATACGGTATTTCAGTGCCTGTGTCATTCCAAATTACGATGCGGTATTCGTTCGGACACGGCTCCGTGTGCGGAAGGAGAGGCATTGCAGCGACTGCAGCCGTTATGAAATACACTAAATGTACTCGCAATAGCGAATATGGATAACCATCAGGTGTATAATGGAACAACGACAGTGAAAATATATACCGGAACATCGCATCGTAATTCAGATTAACACCGGCACTGCAGTACCGTGTTCACAGTAGAGGTCTGCATTCACAATCTGTCCAGGTTTCGGCACTTCAAAATGAACGACCGGCGAAAGCTCCACCAAAGACACAAAATCGTCTCTTTTGCGGTGCAAAACCTGGCCTAGCTATACTTCGCAGCTGTTCGGTCAAAGAGAGCTACTGCCTTTGCCTTTTTGCCTTGTCGAAGTAGAGAGGATATAAAATGTAGACTGGCAATGGCAAGGAAGGCGTTTCTGAAGAAGAGTAATTTGTTAACATCGAGCATAGATTTAAATGTCAATAAGTCGTTTCTGAAAGTATTTGTATGGAGTGTAGCCATGCATGGAAATGAAACATGGACGATAAAGAGTTTGGACAAGAAGAGAATAGAAGCCTTTGAAATGCGGTGCTACAGAAGAATGCTGAAGATTAGATGGGTAGATCACGTAACTAATGAGGAAGTATAGAATAGGATTGGGGAGAAGAAGAGTTTGTGGCACAACTTGACAAGAAGAAGGGATCGGTTGGTAGGACATGTTGTGAGGCATCAAGGAATCACCAATTTAGTACTGGAGGGCAGGGTGGAGGGTAAAAATCGTAGAGGGAGACCAAGAGATGAATACACTAAACAGATTCAGAAGGATGTAGGCTGCAGTACGTATTGGGAGATGAAGAAGCCTGCACAGGATAGAGTAGCATGGAGAGCTGCATCAAACCACTCTCAGGACTGAAGACCACAACAACAACAGAGATGCATTGTTCATATTCAGTGATCAGACGATCAAGAAACACTTCTATATTAAGCCGCTGAAGCAGTAAGCTGTATGCGGTCGTTTATCGCTACAAATCTGATGATGATGTTTAGTTTGTGGGGCGCTCAACTACACGGTCATCAGCGGCCGTACGAAGTCCCAATTTTTACACAGTCCATTTTCTTTTCACAATCCAATCTAGTAGCTCTCACAAATGTTGATGATGATGAAATGATGAGGACAACACATACATGAAGTCCCCGGGCGGAGAAAATCCCCAAACTGGCCGGGAATCGAACTCGGGTCCGCGTGATCCAGAGGCAGCAACGCTACCCACTAGACCACGAGCTGCGGACTTTTACAAATCTGATGCAAATATTCTCCGATGTTTGATTAACGTTCGTTAAGTGTGTTTGACAGTTGTTCGATTTTCTGACATAGATTTGGTTCCACGTCCACCCTTAACATTCCATTGGCTGAAGTTATTGGCCTTCCTGATCGATACGAGTGTAGAATATCAAAATTACCTTATTTCAATTTATAGAACCACTTTTGGCACTTACGAACGTCTATTGGATAAACATCGCAAATGTTTTTGGTAGCAACTGTCGAGTTACTAACTTTGCAATCTAAAAAAGCGTATGATAGGGAATACTGTATTTATCTCCTCCACTGTGTTGCCGACCATTTCGCCATGAATCGCAAAAATGTAATTACTTACGAATAAATAACTCATTGTGAGCTTAAAATGTCTTTGGAAAAATTTTGAAGTACACAACGAGCTATTAAAGTTAAAATTTTAAACAGTCTTGATCGCAATTTTTTTTATTGGCGTGATTGACCGGTTTCGACTCTTTCATAGAATCATCTTCAGACTCTTTCATAGAGTTGAAAGCGGTCACTCACTCCAATAAAAAATTGCGATCAAGACTGTTTTAAATATTAATTTTAACAAATTTTAAGATCACTATGTTTTCAAAAATTTCAAAAAGTTTACGCAACGAGCTGATAAATGGCAAAAGAATATCAACACGCACGGAAACATTACTTTCCGGTTCCCCTATTATTTGAGGAGGCGTGTGAATCCTTTGGAAACATGTTCACCATGTGACGGGCTCTGTCCTCTGGCGACAGATGGAGCACCAACGGTGACTGGCAATCAGTAATTTTTTGTGTCTCGTGCGAATGGAAAAAAAAATCAAGAGCGAATTTGTGAACGACGTAGCAAGTGTGCACTGTTTTATCAATCAGGAGGCCCTTTGCACAGGAAGTGTGCAATATGGCGACGTTGTGGTGCAATGCGTGAATTTTCTAAGGCGCCATGGGTGTTAATCCCAGCCAGTTCGAGGGACCTGCAAGACCCACAAGTAACATACGGAGACGTACCTCATCACTGTATAGAACGATAGCTCATTAGAGGCACACGTCTCAAAGTACAATTCGGAAGGAAATCGTCCTGCTTATGCGGTTGAAAGGAGAGACGCAGCCAGTACTCCATGACGACAAGTGTTTTACGGACTTTGGCCTCCCCTTTCGTATTACGACGAGACTCAAAGATCGCGTATGTTTGTCACTTCAAGGAACAAAATGTTCAAACGTATGTGAAATATTATGGGACTTAACTGCTAAGGTCATCAGTCCCTAAGCTTACACACTACGCAACCTAAACTATCCTAAGGACAAGCGCACACCCATGCCCGAGGGAGGGCTCGAACCTCCGCCGGGATCAGCCGCACAGTCCATGACTGCAGCGCCCTAGACCGCTAGGCTAAACCAGGGGTCTCCAAACTACGGCCCGGGGGCCGAATCCGGCCCGCGAGAGCCGGGAAACCGGCCCGCGTTAGCTGGCTGGACATCCCCGATGTGCAATGTCATCTATTCTTCGAGCCACAGTGTTTGCCGACAAACTAATGTTTTTAAATAAATTAACTTTTTCTAGACACATTTCTTCTGCTGTTTGCAATAACACAGTTCTTAATTAATTCACTGTCGGTAAATGCCTTACACTGTTTCGCTAGTAAATGAGCCACACGAAAACTAGCACGAGTTGCTGCATGTTGTTCAGCATTTACTTTCTTAAACAGCGACTGCTGGGTTTTTAGCTGGCGTTTCAGAGGCTCATACATTTCTAATCGTTCGCATCCTGTAAACTTGGAGTAATTCTGAGAGTGCTTAGTCTCATAATGACGTTTTATATTGTATTCTTTGAAGACTGATATTGCTTCATAGGGAATAGTACACATTGTTTTGTTGCTTGACCCCACCACGACATATTGACATTCCCACTGCTCTTTAAAAATTCTACATTCACTGTCAACCTTTCGTTTCTTTTCCATATTTGTACAGAACTTCACAAAAGATTGTAACCTGAAAATAAGATTGTACTATTTAATACTAATAAAACTAAACAAAATGCAATGAATTTATTTTAAGGTACTTTAATTACTAAATTAAATACTCACAGTTACACTGTAGTTCCACTAAAAAATACAGTGAAAAAATACTGAAGTCGTGCTGTAAGTGTTTCGATTTTCAGATTTTCCCTGTCTCTTCGAATTCAAACTTTGAATTGTCCCACACTTCGTCGTCTCACCTACTAGTACAGCGCATATAACACTAAAAAACTCGTGAGACACTCGCAACGTAGACACAATCACGCAACAGAACTATCAAATATATGCTCTGGCTCTGCTACTCGCTACAAGACTTCATAACTAAACTTATTGCTGCGCCGCTTGAAATAACAATGCGTTGACATACTCTACCTCTGTTAAGTCTTGCAGTAATAGAGTTGCTAACAATGATTTTCAGATTTCGTTAACTTTGCAGCACGCCTTCGTGAAGAATGTGCAGTGACATACTTTTTTGTCGGTGAAATTCGCCAGAATAAAATACGCCAGAATTTCGGGCTGGTACGTCCTCCAATCAAAATTATGCAATTAAATAAAAATCTTAGTTCGTTTCAGGGCTAGCTATTCCCACAACCTTAGATTTTTGCGATTTCATCTTTCCTTTAGCCTTACATTACGGTGATCATGGAGTGCTAGGGTGCTTTAATCCCACTAGGTACATCTTGGCCCTTATGACTTCTTGGAGGAGTCAATGTGGCCCGCGGACTAAAAAGTTTGGAGACCGCTGGGCGAAACCCGCGCGGCTTCAAGGAACAGATCTGCTTATTACTAACAGGTATGATAACATTAATGCATTCAAGGACAAATTCGTTCAATTTCAAAGGCCTATTGGGACAGAAAACCAATCGTTTTTCGAAAGTTTCTCATTGCAACAGCTACCATCAGGCTCGTGTTTCGCAACACAAAATATTTTGCAACGCTCTGAGCCTTTTGCGACAAGGTTTTAAGAACCTTCGTAGCCTACACAATGGGTTCAGATCATTTACCGTGCCATTTTCAGCGACACCAGCTGCTGTGACATCGGAAATGCAGTTACACTGTCCAGTCACTGTAACATTACGAGTCAAGATAGCTGTAACGGAAACTGAATAGTGGAAAGTTATCATTAAAAACGCACGCCGCGCGATTTAATTGAATGGCGTAAAGTTATCATTAAAAACGCACGCCGCGCGATTTGTGACGATTTGTTTGGTCATAATAGTAGTAACATGCTTTTTAATACAATTAAAATATAACAGCGATACCTGTTTAGTGTTATTGGCAACAATATGTAGTAAATTAATGAGTAAGGTAGCCGATCCTATAAGAAGAGGTGAAATTGGGCATATTAAGGTGTTTTGCTTTATGTCGACTAAGCCCATGATACGGCGTCTTTTTTTCCGTTTACTCTTAGAAAAAAAAACAAACAAATAAGTAACGAAATGCTAATTGTGCGTTGTGAAAAATATAGGGGCGAATTTTAAATAGCTACAGTGTATAATCAGACTAAAAAATGGACATTCAGTTACGCGAAATAGCGGACAGCGAAGTGTGGTCATTAAATTGAGTACACCTACAGGACGGTCAATTCCGGGATAAGTCTATTCGCATCTCACGAGGGACGCGGTATTGAGACCGGTTTTGTTTTTTATTATATCGCGGAGAGCGGGCATCAGTTTATAAAAAGGAGAAAAGCTGTATCATTATCATTGAGTGTTGGTGTTAACCAACCAAAACTATTCATCAAAGGGTTTCGGCGAATGAGTGGTGAATGCGAAATGAAACTGTGAACGAAGTTATGTTAAATAAAGCAGAACAGACAAGACAGTTTGGTCGTATCTGTTATTATTCCATCAACCGTAACATTTCTTCTCGTTGTACGAAGCCTTTATAGACGATCGTTATGACAATTTGCTTTGAAGGGATCTCGTTACGAGTTAAGTTTTGGGGACCTGGTCAACAGGGGATAGTTCGTAGATCTTAGCTACTGCAGCTATTCTGGAATCAGGTGCTACGGTGACCGTTGTGTGTTGTTAGTGGCTTAAGGTCATCATATCTCATGCTCTAAGATCGACGCGCCTTTCCTCTTGGTATAACGGTGTCTCACGGTAACAACGACAACGCCGACGGCGAAGGAAGGTACGGTAGATCACATTAATGTAACCAGCTGCCGAAAAGCCTCAATAGCCACATTTTGTGGCGCGCACTGCTGCTAGACGCACAAGAAGAGATCCAGTGAGTTTCTGAAAGCCATGCGATGCCGTGCCGTGCCGTGCCGACGCCGGCTGCACTGGCAACCTCTGTTGAGGATACGTGACGCGAACAATGCGATCGAGGTGGCCCCACAGATTCTCGATTGGGTTGCACTGTCCTGCTGCACATCTGAAATTAGGAAAAGGGGAGCATTTTACTGGTTAAAAAGAAAGGCAATCAAATGGAACAACGAAGGGTGCTTGGAACTGAGGCCAGTCCGAAAAACGCAATAAAAATCGCATATTACAACTGTGGCAAAACGAATGGGATACATCGGGCACAGGCGGGAGAACGTACAAATTTCTTTCTAACATCAGGGAGAGATTAAAATTGAGAATTCTCGACCCATAGAGTGGATCAACACATTATCTGACTGGCCGTGGCCCTCATGCCAAGTATCTGTACAAAATCAGAGGACAGATGACTGATAGCTGCACCTGCGGTAGTGTGGGCACACCCGAACAAACATTGTGAGACTGCGCGCCCTATAAAGACGCAGCGGGTAATGGACGTCAGGTGGCCGGCCGGAGTGGCCGAGCGGTTAAAGGCGCTACAGTCTGGAACCGCACGACCGCTACGGTCGCAGGTTCGAATCCTGCCTCGGGCATGGATGTGTGTGATGTCCTTAGGTTAGGTTAGGTTTAAGTAGTTCTAAGTTCTAGGGGACTTGTGACCACAGCAGTTGAGTCCCATAGTACTCAGAGCCATTTGGACCATTTGGACGTCAGGTGTTAAGGATATTCTGTCCAAAAGCAGCACTATGGAGTGAGTCGACGTGGCGGATCTTGGACAACATCGCAAGAATCCACATTGCGTTGGTGTGGACCCTAAGACGTATCAGTGGAGGGTGGAACTACTTGCTACAGTTGAATTGCTGCTGACGTGCTGCCGCTGCCCGATGCCCAAGGAATGCGTCAGACTACGTCACACCCAGCACCGGAGGGCAACCATCTACAAGTTAAACGCACCAAAATAAATAAAGAAACAGAGAACAAATTCTGTAGTGTTTGTAGAAGATCAGTGGTTGAGCAATTGGTTAAGGTCTTAATGCAATTTTATATTAGCGGAAGTAGTTGTGATATATATACACAAACATATATATATATAGGTTTGTGTATAATTATCAGACACACACACACACACACACACACACACACACACACACACACACATATATATATATATATTAGAACAAATAAGCCCTCTACCACAAATATTGTCAAAATTGACCAGGTTTCGACGCTACTATGAGCGTCGTCTTCAGAATTAAATTGGTTCAAATGACTCTGAGCACTAAGTCCCATAGTGCTCAGAGCCATTTGAACCATTTAATTCTGAAGACGACGCTCATAGTTCAAATGACTCTGAGCAATAAGTCCCATAGTGCTCAGAGCCATTTGAACCATTTAATTCTGAAGACGACGCTCATAGTAGCGTCGAAACCTGGTCAATTTTGACTTAATATTTGTTAACATTTGTGACCGAGGGCTTACTTGTTCTAATATAATTCTGACACGGTCACTGAACCTTAGCAGCTATGTTCAAAGTATATATATATATATATATATATATATATATATATATATATATATATATACCGAAGCACCAAAGAAACTGGGATAGTCATGCGTATTGAAATACTGAGATATGTAAACATGAAGAATACGACCCTGCGGTCCGCAACGCCTAAGTAACACAAGTGTGTCACGCAGTTCTTAGATCGGATACTACTGCTATAATAGCAGGTTACCGAGATTTTAGTGAGTTTGAACGTGGTGCTGTAGTTGGCGCAGAAGCGATGCCACACAGCATCTCTGAGGTAGCGATGAAGTGGGGATTTTCCCATTCCACCACTTCACGAGTGTACTGTGGATGTTAGGAGTCCGACATTACTGCGGCCGGAAAAAGATCCTGTAGGACTGAGGGCAACGACGAATTAAGAGAACCGTTCAACGTGACAGAAGTGCAAGCCTTCAGCAAATTGCTGCATATTTCAGTGATGGGCCGTCAACAAGTGTCAGCGTGCGAACCATTCAATGACATATCAGCGATATGGGCTTTCGTAGCCGAAGGCCCACTCGTGTACCCTTGATGAATGCACGACACAAAACTTTACGCCTCGCCTGGGCCCGTCAGCACCGACTTTGGACTCTTGATGACCCACCAGCACTACTTCACACGTCGTGTTACGGCACTTCTGCGTGCTCGCGGGGGACCTTGCACGACATCAGGCAGGTGTGCCAGTTTCTTTCGCTCTTCAGTGCAGGTACTAAAATAAGTGATCGAATCACTTCGATCATAGGTCTAACTTCAACCTACGTTAAAAAGAAATGGATACAAACGCTATGTGATCGAAACTAGAAGAAAAGTAACGCCGACATAAGAAAAGAGCAGCGATATGAAAAGTTCATTAATATAAAACAGTGGACATATAACAAGGGGAACTGTCGTGACATCACAAACGTGAAGCCGACGTCCAGTAGATTAGGTCGCCACAAATATTACCTTCTGGTGGCAATATTATGATCAAAAATTTCGATTTGCTATGTGATCGAAACTAGAAGAAAAGTAACGCCGACATAAGAAAAGAGCAGCGATATGAAAAGTTCATTAATATAAAACAGTGGACATATAACAAGGGGAACTGTCGTGACATCACAAACGTGAAGCCGACGTCCAGTAGATTAGGTCGCCACAAATATTACCTTCTGGTGGCAATATTATGATCAAAAATTTCGATTTGCGTCATTTACGGTTGCGTTAATAGTTGTGATTATAGTCTACGACTCGTTCAAGCGACATTTTCTTTTATGTATGTGGATTTTGGTTGCGCTGTTTACTTAATTTCTATAATCTGACTTTAGATTTCCAATCAATCCAGGCCGAAAAACTCTACGGATGGGCGTTGAGAGGCGGAAACCCATGAATCATAGCAAAATATGTTGTTAGCATTTTCGGGAAAAGCACGTAGACCGAACATCAATTTTTTCAGTCACTATTAAGGAGAATTCAGGCTGACGAAAGCAGTCTTTTTCTTATCGCAAACTTCTCTTCTTCATTATTCGAAACGTGCAGCAAAAATAAAGGTACATTAACGAGGAGAAATTTGATATTTTACGACTGAAAATGCCATCCTGGCGCTGTGTTATTGACGAAAGCGCTGTAACAATTTCTGCTTAAAACAAGTGTGTGCACACGGCAAAATTAAGAACAAGAAGCAGTCGTAAACACTTTTCTGCTAACGTTTTGGGGCATCCAATCTGGCCGCACCTCCTTCAAAGCAACGTACGCAAGTCTGTAGCGAAATCTCTCCATATCGTAAATCCACGTATAAAACGGACATTGTAGATTCACAGATAAAAGATAGATTCACACCTCTTTTGTGGTAGAAACACTGGCATTTTCCGCTTGGCATGAATATTTGTGTTTAAGAATTTGCTCTGTCACGGTCCTCTCGCGACTCGGTTTACTTGAGTGTTCATCACTACGTTTTATATGCGACACATCTTTCGAAAGACGAAAACCGAATTTCGAAAACCGTTTTTAGTGTCGTGTTCATATGTTAAGGTCTAAAGCGGATTTGATAGCGAAGTTGAATATGGCACGGGCGAAGTAGTTTCTTTCTCCGCTGTAGATTTGTGCTTACCATTCTTTATAATGCTACGTTTGGTCGCCGTGTTCACCTTTGCAGTCTTGACCGTGTTCCCATTAAGCTTATCGGATCTTCGTAATTTTCTAAAGTACACAGGTGAGCTTCAGTTCTTGTAATTATTGTACTATTTGAAATAACAACTGACACGACCTTTCTGTTAACAGAACAATACTGTATTTTTCTAAACGGTGCACATATGAAATACATACTCCTCACTTATTCATAGCGACCCCAAAATGGCGGTCTACAATTACTCGCTAAAAATGGCGTGCTTCTCACTCGTTCACTAGCTGAGCGCGAATCCTTCCCTCCTCCTACTGGTACCAGAAAAAATCCTCTGTTTTTTAACAACTGAAAGTCAAAAAAATACATGACGGTAGGCATAGGCTCTATGATGGGCTACCGCTTCATCTTCTCTCTTTGCCTTTAAAGAAGACGAAAACATAAAGGAAATGCAAAAGGTTTATCGCACCTGGAAAACAGCTGATACAGTTTATAGTTTAGTCAGCACAATCTCTGTTTCTCTTCAATTAGACGAGTTGCAAATACCTTCAGTCTAATATTTCTACTTATCGTCCACTGTACAAAAAGCCACTCCATATTAGTTGAATATTTTAATAAAAATAAGACGAAACCTAACAACCCAAGCACGTTTCAAAACCGCTTTACGTGGGAGCGAAAATTGACTGCGGAATTGATAAAACCGGCAATCGGAAGCGGATTTACAGAATCGATTTTGAAGTGTTTGCATGTCCACCCAGAAGCGGTAATGGCAAATCGCTTTACGGAATCTGCTTTTGGGAGCCCCATGTAAGCGGGGTGGTTATTGCCTGTTCGCACGCTGCCCGCGACTACCTTCCGCACGTGAGAAGTTTGTACACCCCTGCTAGCTGTGCCCGGTGGCGCTTGGGTGTTCGCCTGCGGGCACGCACCCTGGAAAGTGACAGTCCGAGGTCCGCTTTCCCTCCTCGTGTTGGACGTCGCCCAAAGCTCACGATTCCTCTTTGTCACCCCCCCACCCCCCAATCTCAACCCACTCTCCGCTAGCGAAACACACAAAAAGCAGATTTCAAAAGTAATTCATATCTACACTGCTCTGTAATTACTCTACTGGCCATTAAAATTGCTACACCACGAAGATAACGTGCAACACAAGCCGGCCGATGTGGCCGTGCGGTTAAAGGCGCTGCAGTCTGGAACGGCGAGACCGCTACGGTCGCAGGTTCGAATCCTGCCTCGGGCATCGATGTTTGTGATGTCCTTAGGTTAGTTAGGTTTAACTAGTTCTAAGTTCTAGGGGACTACTGACATCAGCAGTTGAGTCCCATAGTGCTCAGAGCCAGTTGAACTATTTTTTTGACGTGCAACAGACGCGAAATTTAACCGACAGGAAGACGATGCTGTGATATGCAAATGATTAGCTTTACAGAGCATTTACACAAGGTTGCCGCCGGTGGCGACACCTATAACGTCCTGACGTGAGGAACGTTTCCAACCGATTTCTCGTACACAAACAGCAGTTGACCGGGGTTGTCTGGTGAAACGTTGTTGTGATGCCTCGTGTGAGGAGGAGAAAAGCGTACCATCACGTTTACGACTTTGATAAAGGTCGGATTGTAGCCTACCGCGATTGCAGTTAATCGTATCGCGACATTGCTGCTCGCGTTGGTCGAGATCCAGTGACTGTTAGCAGAATATGGAATCGGTGGGTTCAGGAGGGTAATACGGAACGCCGTGCTGGATCACAACGGCCTCGTATCACTAGCAGTCGAGATGACAGGCGTCTTATCCGCATGGCTGTAACGGATCGTGCAGCCACGTCTCGATCCCTGAGTCAACAGACGGGGACGTTTGCAAGAAAACAACCATCTGCACGTACAGTTCGACGACGTTTGCAGCAGCATGGACTCGGAGGCCTTGACGCTGAATCACAGACAGGAGCGCCTGCGGTGGTTTACTCAACAACGGACCCGGGTGCACGAATGGGTTAACGTCATTTTTTCGGATGAATCCTGGTTCTGTTTACAGCATCATGACGGTCGCATCCGTGTTTGGCGACATCGCGGTGAACGCACATTGGAAGCGTGTATTCGCCATCGACATACTGGCGTATCACCCGGCGTGATTTGGTATGGGGTGCCATTGGTTACAGGTCTCGGTACCCTTTGGTTCGCATTGACGGCACTTTGAACAGTGGACGTTACATTTCAGATGTGTTACGACCCGTGGCTCTACCCTTCGTTCGATCCCTGCGAAACCCTACATTTCAGCAGGTTAACGCCCGACCGCATGTTGCAGGTCCTGTACGGGCCTTTGTGGATACAGAAAATATTCGAATGCTGCCCTGGTCAGCACATTCTCCAGATCTCTCACCAACTGAAAACATCTGGTCAATGGTGGCCGAGCAACTGGCTCGTCACAATACGCCAGTCACTACTCTTGATGAACTGTGGTATCGTGTTGAAGCTGCATGGGCAGCTGTATCTGTACCCGCCATTCAAGCTCTGTTTTACTCAATGCCCAGGTGCGTCATGGCCGTTATTAAAGCCAGAGGTGGTTGTTCTTGGTACTGATTTCTCAGGATGTATGCACCCAAATTGCGTGAAAATGTAATCACATGTCAGTTCTAGTATAATATATTTGTCGAACGAATACCCGTTTATCATCTGTATTTCTTCTTGGTGTAGCAGTTTTAATGGCCAGTACTGTACTTCCGTTTGAGTTCAGTAGAGGGTTGCCAGCAGCAAAGGCAGCCAGATGCATTTGCGCCGTGTGTAGACATAAAGCCATTAGACAGAGCACACCAACCAACAACATGGTTTTTCTCGTTTTAAGGAAGATTGTTTTGACATTAGTGACTCTTAGCGTTCAGGAAGACTTTCGGGGTTTAATAAAGATCGTTTAAACGTACTAATCCACAATAATGAACGTCAGAGTACTGGAGAACTATATAATGTGATGAACTGTGATTACTCCACCATCGTCCGACGTTTGCATGTGAGGGGAAGGTTCAAGAATCGCGTGTAAGGGTACCGCATGCTCCAAGCTAAAATCACGAAAATCAGCGGGTTGGCCATATGCGCATCTCTGCTTGCTCGTCAGCAATTGGCTCGCGAACAACGCCGACCTATGCTCTCCTCTATCTTTACTGGAGAAGAGAAATGACGTCCTTATGCTAACATAAGGAAAATAAAGAAATGGTCCAAATGGTTCTGAGCACTATGAGACTTAACAGCTGAGGTCATCAGTCCCCTAGAACTTAGAAGTACTTAATCCTAACTAACCCAAGGACATCACACACAGCCATGCCCGAGGTAGGATTCGAGCCTGCGACCGTAGCGGTCGCGCGGTTCCAGACTGAAGCGCCTAGATCTTCATAGAAAAACATTTTATTTGTCAGTCAGGTGTACAAATTATATCCATTCGACCGGTTTCGGTTGTTTCGACAATCATCAACTGGAAGAAAAAATTATAACATCTGAAATGGATATTTCTCGTAGAAGAATATTGGTATATCACATTTAGCATTGGAAAAATGTAAAATGCTACATAGTCAAATTTTGACAAACTCTTAAAAATCTTAAATAACACAAACTGTCAGGAGTGCACGTTTAATTTACCTCAGGTTTTTAAGTGTATGTCAAAATCTGATTATGTTGCAATTTACGTTTTGCCTGTTGTACATCTGGTATATGAAAATGTCTGCTGTGACAGATATGCATTTCTAAACTAACATGCTATAATTTTTCCCTACAGTTGATGCTGACTGAAACAACAGAAACCGGTCGAATAAATATAATTTATACAGCTGATTCGCAAATAAAAACACTTATTTAGTGTTCAGAAAAACAGCGGTCCAAATTTTCAATCGACATTGTGTTTTGCTAGCGAGGTTTTTTGGCAGGACAACGTCTGCCTGCCCGGTCCTTTAGTGCAGTTATTTGAAGACTTGAATTCTCGTACGTGCTGTGCCTACAGCGAGACTCAACATGTTTGATACTTCAGTGCAGAGGTTTAGATGAACTAATTTGTCTCACCTTTCGCTTGAAGATAAGCTCCGTATAAAGCACCTAGGGAGACAGATGGCGGAGGTAAACGAAACTAAAAATAAAAGCGCAGAAATTGTAAGAATTTTCAGATCGGGCTCTTACTGGGAGGTAGACTGGATACGTGTTTGTAATATTAAAAGCAAGCCGGCCGCGGTGGCCGTGCGGTTCTAGGCGCTCCAGTCCGGAGCCGCGCTGCTGCTACGGTCGCAGGTTCGACTCCTGCCTCGGGCATGGGTGTGTGTGATGTCCGTAGGTTAGTTAGGTTTAAGTAGTTCTAAGTTCTAGGGGACTGATGACCACAGCAGTTGAGTCCCATAGTGCTCAGAGCCATTTGAACCATTTATTAAAAGCAAGCTGATTCTTTTATGTGCTTGTTGTCTGTAGAAGAAAATGCTAAGAGTGAAACGACTTTCATGTTTATGCGTTGTCCGTCGCGGCTATATATCACTACCTCATCATCATATCATCCCCATCGAGTCGCATGTCGCGGAACTGGCGTCAAATCGAAAGACTTGCACCCGGCGAACAGTCTACCCGACGGGAGCCCCTAGTCGCACGACATTTACGTTTTTATCACTAACGATAAAGAAATATGAGTGGATAAATGGCATATGACTACAAGTATTACAGGTTGCACACGGTCTTCCGCGCATATAATAAAAGTTTTACTTAAACATTGTGCGTTTCGCTTTATTCTAACGTGTTTTCGGTAGTCACTGTAAAAATGTGTTTTCTTTTTCTACACATCTGTTTGCAAGGATAGAAACAGTTCTCATGTTTTAAGCTCTTTAAAAAAATTAAACGGCAATTCATTTCTATTATTGCCGTATTTTTTATTTCCTACTTCATTCTTAACTTTGTTCCACACATATGTGTTAGATTTTAGCACACAGCACTTCACTAACACGAAATACATTTTCGTTTTCGTATTGTTTACGTACCCTTACGCCTTGTGTAATTTTATTTGATGTTGCGGGTGCGATCGTCTTTTGTTTTGCTCGTGTGTGTGCGTGTGTGTGTGTGTGTGTGTGTGTGTGTGTGTCAGAGAGAGAGAGACCGTGGCCTGTTTGGGGGGAGGGGGGGGGGAGAACCCGAACTTTTAAGGATACAAATGATATTCGGCAACCTCTGGATAGCGCATGTAGACAGCCAATTGAAAGATTTAATGATGAGATTCGTGAATATACTTGTAGTTACGTTCTGTCAAGAATTTCGGAAGCACCTCGTGATACATACAGGGTGGCCCATTGATCATGACCGGGCCAAATATGTCACGAAATAAGCGTCAAACGAAAAAACTACGAAGAACGAAACTTGTCTAGCTTGAAGGGGAACACAAGATGGCGCTATGGTTGGCCCGCTAGATGGCGCTGCCATAGGTCAAACGGATTTCAACTGCGTTTTTTTTTAATTGGAACCCCCATTTTTATGACGTATTCGTGTAGTACGTAAAGAAATAGGAATGTTTTAGTTGGACCACATTTTTCGCTTTGTGATTGATGGCGCTGTAATAGTCACAAACATATTGCTCACAATTTTAGACAAACGGTTGATAACAGGTAGGTTTTTTTTTAATTAAAATACAGAATGTAGGTACGTTTGAACATTTTATTTCGGTTGTTCCAGAGTGATACATGTACCTTTGTGAACTCATCATTTCTGAGAACGCATGCTGTTACAGCGCGATTACCTGTAAATACCACGTTAATGCAATAAATGCTCTAAATGATATCCGTCAACCTCAATGCATTTGGCAATACGTGTAACGACATTCCTCTCAACAGCGAGTAGTAATGTTCGCACGTGTATTGACAATGCGCTGACGCATGTTTTCAGGCGTTGTCGGTGGAGCACTATAGCAAATATCCTTCAACTTTCCCCACAGAAAGAAATCCAGGAACGTCAGATCCGGTGAACGTGCGGGCCATGGTATGGTGCTTCGATGACCAATCCACCTGTCATGAAATATGCTATTCAATACCGCTTCAACCGCACGCGATCTATGTGGCGGACATCCATCATGTTGGAAGTATATCACCATTCTGTCATGCAGTGAAACGTCTCGTATTAACATCGGTAGAACATCATGTAGGAAATCAGCACACATTGCACCATTTAGATTGCCATCGGTAAAATGGGGGCCAATTATCCTTCTTCCAATAATGCCGTACCATACATTAACCCGCCAAGGTCGCTGATGTTCCACTTGTCGCAGCCATCGTGGATTTTCCGTTGCCCAATAGTGCATATTATGCCGGTTTACGTTGCCGGTGTTGGTGAATGACGCTTCCTCGCTAAATAGAACACGTGCTAAAAATCTGTCATCGTCCCGTAATTTATCTTATGCCCGGTGGCAGAACTGTACACGACGTTCAAAGTCGTCGCCATGCAATTCCTGGTGCATAGAAATATGGTACGGGTGCAGTCGATGTTGATGTAGCATTCTGAACTCCGATGTTTTTGAGATTCCCGATTCTCACGCAATTTGTCTGCTACTGATGTGCGGATTAGCCGCGACAGCAGCTAAAACACCTACTTGGGCATCACCATTTGTTGAAGGTCGTGGTTGACGTCTCACATGTGGCTGAACGCATCCTGTTTCGTTAAATAACGTAACTATCCGGCGAACGGTCCGGACACTTGGATGATGTCGTCCAGGATACCGAGCAGCATACATAGCACACGCCCGTTGGGTATTTTGATCACAATAGCCATACATCAACACGATATCGACTTTTTCCGCAATCGGTAAACGGTCCATTTCAACACGAGTAATGTACCACGAAGCAAATACCGTCCGCACTGGCGGAATGTTACGTGATACCACGTACTTATACGTTTGTGACTTACAGCGCCATCTACCACAAAGCGAAAAAAGTGGTCCAACTAAAACATTCATATTTCTTTACGTACTAAACGAATATGTAATAAAAATGGGGGTTCCTAATTAAAAAACGCAGTTGATATCCGTTTGATCTATGGCAGCGCCATCTAGCGGGCCAACCATAGCTCCATCTGGTTTCTCCCTTCAAGGTAGACGAGTTCCGTTCTTTGTAGTTTTTTTTCGTTTGATGCTTATTTCGTGAGATATTTGGCCCGGTCACTATCAGTGGACCACCCTGTATATCTCGAGGTGCTTTCGAACTCGGACTTCGAGAAAATGTCGAACGCAGAGATTCCTCAAATACAGCAGTTTTCCGCATGTCTTTATAAACAGCTAAGCTCGATGCTGCGTTTAGAGATGATCTTTCGAAGACTGCCGTTCTCAAAGGCGATTCTAAACGGATTCTGATGTTTACTTTCCGCTGTGACCGAGTAAGACAGAAAACTGCTGCCGCTGGTTTCGTATGAGCCATCGCAGGGGAGAGAACATAACATAAGTGCATTTATTAACCTATCAAGCAATAACCTTAATGGTATTAGACGGAGCTGTAGAGGGTCGAAACTGCAAGAAGGCAGAGGTTGGAGGCCGAGCGTAGTGGCCGCGTGGTTTGAGGCACCATGTCACGAATCGAGCGGCCACTTCCGCCGGAGGTTCGAGTCCTCCCTCTGGTATGGGTGTATGTGAGTTGTCCTTAGCGTAAGTTACTTTAAATAGTGTGTAAATCTAGGGACTGATGTCCTAAGCAGTTTGGTCCCTTAGGAATTCACACACATTTGAACATTTGAACACAGGTTGGAACATATTCAGCACCGTCTACAGTGCCCGACGTTGCCCGGAATGTTTGATATCTTCCACCCAAAGTGATTGCCCCTGTACCTTGTTGATATACATAGTAATACAAGCCACGCGGGAAACAGCAGTCGCTTCGATCTAAGGACATATTTGATCCCTCGATGTCAACAGGGTGCGACAAATGAATACATCTTCACCTGCGGCAATCATAATAATAAGGATGTAGGCTTCTGGTTCTGACTCTTGGAAGTACAGGTATGTACCGATTTACACCAATTTCAAACGAAAAGCTTAGTAATAACATTTACATAATACATTACGCTTTCATTCCTTTTTAAATTACAAATTATCTGTAATACATAACGTACGTAAAATATGCACTTTTTTCATTTCAAAAAAAGTTAATTTTTACTGCAAGAAATATTTTTACCCTAAAAATATGTACATGGACTTCACGAATGAATATTTCACATATTTATTAATGTTATGTAGAATTTAAATACATATTTATAGTCAGAAGGCGTGAAAAAATTCCTAATTACTTAAACAAACAAAGCGAGTTGGTAGTTTCTTCATTGCATTCGGAAAAATTTTTGTTACAGTCAGCAAAGGTATAATTTTATCAAGCTCAAATTTCGTTTGTTAGACATTTAATTTTTCATTAATTTTCTTCATTGTTTCATCTGAATGCAGAGAACCGTAATAAATCGGTCAAGTACTTTTCGTCATGTTTGATAACAAAGCTTTTCCTTTATATATTTTATGTATGTATATATATTGTGGATATGAAACAAATATGTAGCCTTCGCCCGCCCAAATGTTCGTTAGGGATCGTGTAGATATTTGAAGTAAATCGGCCAAGAGCTTTTAGAGATTTAATTTTAAATTAACAACAGCCTCAGTTGCGATGTTTACATAGATTTACCTAGGTTTCAGTTGGGATAACCCAACCTTCTTCAAAATAAAAGGAACCACGATTCGTCCAAAATGGACAGCGTCAAATCGTAATCCTTTTTATTCTGCAGGAGGTTGGATTATCCCAACTGAAACCTATTTATATCTAGGTAAACATTGCAAATGAGGCTGTTGTTAATTTAAAATTAATATACAGTTGCTGACAGGGCAGCGAAATATTGAAAAATTTTTAGAGATTTTTTGTAACAACCTTTCCCCTTTGTATATTGCCTACATATATGTTTCAAGTTAGATCACGAAATCTTGTCTAGACAGTGATCATCCTCTCGTCTTGAAGGTAAAGTGTGCAAAATTTCATCAAAATTGGAATAAAACTGCTGATTTTTATGAATTACAAACGAACACTCTTTTTTACATGCATACAGAAGTAAATGGGTCACTGGGTGCAAGTGATACTGTGAAACGAGGAGGCTGATGCAGGAAGTGATGGAAGATTGATGACGACACTCTCCTCCCTCTTTCACCCCTGTGCCACCACCCCCCCTCTCCAGCACCCAAGAAAAGAAGGCACAGTTTCGGTGTTCACGTTTATTTTGGTGCAGCGCGGTTCCGTCATCTACCTGGCACGCCTCTCTCTCAGTCGTGTGAAGTTAGCACCCTTTTTTTCAGAAATGTATATTTTTTTCAGAGTTCTTGATAGATATGAAATAGTTCTAGAGTTCTTTGTACAAAATTTCAATAGTTCTGCAGAATGTAGCGAAGAAAACAACAATACTCGAAAAAATTTTCGTATCGAAATCATTCTTTGTCAATTTCCGCAAAATGTAAATAAGTACGACAGTTCTGAGCACAGTTCTGAATAGAGCTCCAAGAGTTCTATCGAAAATCCCAGTAACATTTTTTTGTGCAGCTAATAGTTTACGAGATAATTGAAATTTAAGGAGAAAATCTTTTCACTTACTGTGAAGTTGGCACCCTTTTTTTCAGAAATGTATATTTTTTTCAGAGTTCTTGATAGATATGAAATAGTTCTAGAGTTCTTTGTACAAAATTTCAATAGTTCTGCAGAATTTAGCGAAGAAAACAACAATACTCGAAAAAATTTTCGCTTCGAAATCATTTTTTGTCAATTTCCGCAAAATGTAAATAAGTACGACAGTTCTGAGCACAGTTCTGAATAGAGCTCCAAGAGTTCTATCGAAAATCCCAGTAACATTTTTTTGTGCAGCTAATAGTTTACGAGATAATTGCAATTTAAGGAGAAAATCTTTTCACTTACTGTGAAGTTGGCACCCTTTTTTTCAGAAATTTATATTTTTTTCAGAGTTCTTGACAGATATGCCATAGTTCTAGAGTTCTTTGTACAAAATTTCAATAGTTCTGTAGAATTTAGCGAAGAAAACAACAATATTCGAAAACATTTTCGTATCGAAAACATTCATTGTCAATTTTCGCAAAAATTAAACTCGTACAACAGTTCTGAGGACGGTTCTGAACAGAACCCCAAGAGCTCTATCGAAAATGCCAATAACATTTTTCTATGGCTATAATAGTTTATGAGATAAATTGATTTAATGTGGGACACACTTTCTCTACAGAAAATATAAATATATTCGTACAACAGTTCTGATGACAGTTCTGGACACCACGTGAAGAGTTCTATCGAAAATCCTGGTAGTATTTTTTTGTGCAGGTAATAGTTTAAGAGGAAATTGCAACATAATTAAGAACTCTATAAGAGCTCCCACTGTGAAGCTGGCACCCTTTTTTACAGAAATATATATTTTTTTCAGAGTTCTTGATAGATAATCCATAGTTCTAGAGTTCTTTGTACAAAATTTCAATAGTTCTGCAGAATTTAGCGAAGAAAACAACAGTACTCCTAAAAATTGTGGTATCGAAACGATTTTTTGTCGATTTTTGCAAAAAGTAAATTTGTACAACAGTTCTGAGGACAGTTCTCAACAGAGCCCCAATAGTTCTATCGAAAATACAAATAACATTTTTTTGTGCAGCTAATAGTTTGCGAGATAATTGCAATTTAAGGAGAAAGTCTTTTCACTTACTGTGAAGTTGGCACCCTTTTTTTCAGAAATGTACATTTTTTTCAGAGTTCTTGATAATTATGCCATAGTTCTAGAGTTCTTTGTACAAAATTTGAATAGTCCTGCAGAATTTTGCGAAGAAAACAACAAAATTCGAATAAATTTTCGTATCGAAAACATTCTTTGTCAATTTTCGAAAAAAATAAATTCGTACAACAGTTCTGAACAGAACACCAAGAGCTCTATCGAAAATCCTAATAACATCTCTTTGTGGCGGTGATAGTTTATAGGGTAACTGTTTTGATGGAAGACCTACTGTATCCACAGAAAAAAATTAAATCTTGCAACAGTTTTGATGAACAGTTCTGGATAACGCCCCAAGACATCTATCGATAATCATAATAACATTTTTTGTGGTTATAATAGTTTGTAAGATAATTGATTAATTGTGGGGCTCACTTACTCTAAAAAAATTATGTCTATTCGTATGTTTTGATGACAGCTCTGGATAGCAATGTAAGAGTTCTATCGAAAATACTGGTAACATATTCTGTGCAAGTGTATTGTTTACGTAGTAACTGCATTTAATAAGGAATGCTTATGAGCATTTCCCGTGAAGTTGGCACCCCTTTTACGAGAAATATACATTTTTTAATAGTTCTTTATATGTATGCAATAGTTCTAGATTTCCCTGCTCAAAACACGAAAAGTTTTGCAGAATTTCGGGTAGAAAACAATAACTGGGCAAAATTTTGGTATAGTAAAAAATTATTTGTCAGTTTGGAAAAAATAAATTTGTATAACAGTTCTATTGGCATTTCTCGATAGCACCAGAAGTGTTGTATTGAAACTGATAAAAACAATTTTGTGGCGATAATAGTTTATACGATAATTGTTTTAATCTCATACTTTCTCTATGGAAACAAAATTCGTAGAATAGTTCTGATGACAGTTCTAAATAGCACCTACAGAGTTCTACCAAAAACTATAACAACATTTTTCGTGACGATGACATTATATGAGATAATTAATGTGAGACTCACTTTTGTCATGTAAAAGTAATAAATTCGTAAAAAAGGTCTGATGGCATTTCTTAATAGGACCCTAAGAGTTCTACCGAAAACTGTAATAACATTTTTTGTGGGGATAACAATTAATGAGATAATATCATTTACGAGAGATCCACTTGGTCTACATTATAATAAATTGGCACAACCCTTTCTGGATAGCACCGAAAGAGTTCTTTTAAAAATCCTAATAACATTTTTATGGTGCCAATAGATTATGAAATAGATTGTGTGTTCACTCTGCAGTGGGTGTGCGCCAATGTAAAACTTACTGGCAGATAAAAACTGTGTACTGGGCCGGGTCTCTAACCCCAGGCTGTGACGAAGGAACATCGTCACAATATCCTTTCTACCAGGAGTGCTACTTCTGCAATTTTCGTAGGACAGCTTCTGCGAAATTGGGAAAGCAGGAGATGAGGTACTGCTAGAAGTACAGCTATGAGGACGGATCGTAAATTCTCACCTTTATTTTGGAATTATGTGAGACATAAACAATGTTACTTTGTGCAGTGCGGTACACAAGAAGCTCTTTTATCCGGACTATGTGGGACCGGAAGTAATCCGGATAACCGAAAATCCGGATATATATTCTACTAAATACAAAAAGTCTAAATGTTCAGCACTGTACAAATGCCGGTACACCTTCTTAAGACTGATTGTAGTAACTGTAGGTGGAAGCGTGGGATGTGCACGCTTAGATGATTCAAAGAGAGAAGGCTCGTCAGTGCAAAACAGATGGCTGAGAGGGCAGATACATTCACACACGCCACTAACCAGGTGGTGTCACACCTGTCGAGAAGCGCACCAGAGGTACAATGAGCTCTGGTGGAGTGCGGTTGGCGTGGTTACTATGCAACTTACTTGATGGACACCAATACACCGCTATATTAATGTACAATACTTGAGAAACAATGTCATTTAAACACTCTGAGCTCCTTTATCACTCAGTACTAGACTAAATTAGCGGCCTAGTGATAAGCAGATACAAAGATACAAAAGATACAAATCTTTAGTTTCAGTTTTCTGTAATCAACGTGTTTGCATACCGAGATACTGTTACCGGTATCTCATCCACTATTAAAGCTACATAAACAAAGCTATGGATGAATAATAATATAGTGCTTGCATACACACTGAATCACATTATTCAACAATGGATTAAGTATTTTAAGCTGCAGTATCTCATATTATGTTCTTAAATCATTAGGAGAAAAAATTTACTCTTAAAATACATTTTTTTAAAAATAATCAAAACATGAAACGTAAATATTACTGGTTTGCTGTTTCAACAATGTAATAATTCAAAGAATAAAATTTGTTTTTTATCTTTTATTTGGAATAGCGTTAAGTACATTGAACCTAAAATAACATTTACGTGTAATTCAGTATGTAAGAAAACATCAATACTCACTGCACAGATTTACAATTTTTTTCACCTGGAGCTCACAATATACCAATTCTTTGATAAAAGTTTCATTCCTGAATCTATTGACAGTCTTGCATTATTACATTTCAAAGTACCAGTAAAAACTACAGGCTGTGATGTACAGGTCCGTCAACAACTCTTCTTCAGGATACACTAAACAATACACTATGTAATCAATACACTTGCACAGAATATGTTACCAGTATTTTCGATAGAACTCTTACATTGCTATCCAGAGCTGTCATCAGAACATACGAATAGACATAATTTTTTTTAGAGTAAGTGAGCCCCACAATTAATCAATTATCTTACAAACTATTATAACCACAAAAAATGTTATTATGATTATCGATAGATGTCTTGGGGTGTTATCCAGAACTGTTCATCAAAACTGTTGCAAGATTTAATTTTTTTCTGTGGATACAGTAGGTCTTCCATCAAAACAGTTACCGTATAAACTATCACCGCCACAAAGAGATGTTATTAGGATTTTCGATAGAGCTCTTGGTGTTCTGTTCAGAACTGTTGTACGAATTTATTTTTTTCGAAAATTGACAAAGAATGTTTTCGATACGAAAATTTATTCGAATTTTGTTGTTTTCTTCGCAAAATTCTGCAGGACTATTCAAATTTTGTACAAAGAACTCTAGAACTATGGCATTTCTATCAAGAACTCTGAAAAAAATGTACATTTCTGAAAAAAAGGGTGCCAAATTCACAGTAAGTGAAGAGGTTTCCTCCTTAAATTGCAATTATCTCGTAACCTATTAGCTGCACAAAAAACTGTTATTAGGATATTCGGTAGACCTATTGGGGTTCTGTTCAGAACTGTCCTCAGAACTGTTGTACGAATTTACATATCGCGATAATTAACAAATAATGTTTGCTATACGAAAATTTTTTCGAGTATTGTTGTTTTCTTCGCTAAATTCTGCAGAACTATTCAAATTTTGTACAAAGAACTCTAGAACTATGGCATAATTATCAAGAACTCTGAAAAAAATGTACATTTCTGAAAAAAAGGGTGCCAACTTCACAGTAAGTGAAAAGACTTTCTCCTTAAATTGCAATTATCTCGCAAACTATTAGCTGCACAAAAAAATGTTATTTGTATTTTCGATAGAACTATTGGGGCTCTGTTGAGAACTGTCCTCAGAACTGTTGTACGAATTTACTTTTTGCAAAAATCGACAAAAAATCGTTTCGATACCACAATTTTTAGGAGTACTGTTGTTTTCTTCGCTAAATTCTGCAGAACTATTGAAATTTTGTACAAAGAACTCTAGAACTATGGATTATCTATCAAGAACTCTGAAAAAAATATATATTTCTGTAAAAAAGGGTGCCAGCTTCACAGTGGGAGCTCTTATAGAGTTCTTAATTATGTTGCAATTTCCTCTTAAACTATTACCTGCACAAAAAAATACTACCAGGATTTTCGATAGAACTCTTCACGTGGTGTCCAGAACTGTCATCAGAACTGTTGTACGAATATATTTATATTTTCTGTAGAGAAAGTGTGTCCCACATTAAATCAATTTATCTCATAAACTATTATAGCCATAGAAAAATGTTATTGGCATTTTTGATAGAGCTTTTGGGGTTCTGTTCAGAACCGTCCTCAGAACTGTTGTACGAGTTTAATTTTTGCGAAAATTGACAATGAATGTTTTCGATACGAAAATGTTTTCGAATATTGTTGTTTTCTTCGCTAAATTCTACAGAACTATTGAAATTTTGTACAAAGAACTCTAGAACTATGGCATATCTGTCAAGAACTCTGAAAAAAATATAAATTTCTGAAAAAAAGGGTGCCAACTTCACAGTAAGTGAAAGAATTTTCTCCTTAAATTGCAATTATCTGGTAAACTATTAGCTGCACAAAAAAATGTTAATGGGATTTTCGATAGAACTCTTGGAGCTCTATTCAGAACTGTGCTCAGTACTGTCATACTTATTTACATTTTGCGGAAATTGACAAAGAATGATTTGGGTACGAAAATTTTTTCGGGTATTGTTGTTTTCTTCGCTAAATTCTGCAGAACTATTGAAATTTTGTACAAAGAACTCTAGAACTATTTCATATCTATCAAGAACTCTGAAAAAAATATATATTTCTGAAAAAAAGGGTGCTAACTTCACACGACTCTCTCTCTCGCGTGGTCATCCGCTGTGCTGTTACACAATTCTTGACCTTGGGCGCGCGTTACTCTGAATCAAGGGAGTGGGGAGACGCACCCGCTGCGGCTGGACGGAAAAATATTTATCGTCCGAATTCGGCAGTTTTTGTTTTGTCCGGCCTGTCCTCCCGGATACTGCGCCGGCTGTGATAAGCAGTCGCCGCTGCCTGGGCCCACCTCGGGGTTACGCAAGAGCACGGAAGACACACTGGACGCCGCAACGCACAGACACACGCTCTCTCCCTGCCAGCCGGCGACTGGCTCAACTCCACTATCATCTCTTACATCTCTTACTCTACCTCTCTTACCTTACCCTGCTAAGTCACAACTCCGCTACACTTTTTTCTAAATTTCATCTACATCTACGTCTACATCATACTCCGTAAGCCACCTAAATGGTGTGTGGCGGAGGATACATTCGTACCGCTATCTGGTCTCTCCAACCCTGTTTCACTCACGAATAGTGCCTGCGAAGAATGATTGTCGGTAAGCCTCTGTATTCGCTCTAACTACTCGAATTTTCTCCCCGTGGTCCATACGAGAGATAAACACTACTGGCCATTAAAAGTGCTACACCAAGGAGAAATGCAGATGATAAACGGGTATTCATTGGACAAATATATTATACTAGAACTGATATGTGATCACATTTTCACGCAATTTGGGTGCATCGATCCTGAGAAATCAGTACCCAGGACCACCTCTGACCGTAATAACGGCCTTCATACGCCTGGGCGTTGAGTCAAATAGAGCTTGGATGGCGTGTCCAGGTAAAGCTGCCCATGCAGCTTCAACACGGTACCACAGTTCATCAAGAGTAGTGACTGGCGTATTGTGACGAGCCAGTTGCTCGGCCACCATTGACCAGACGTTTTCAATTGGTGAGTGATCTGGAGAATGTGCTGCCAACGCAGCAGTCGAACAATTACTGTATCCAGAAAGGCCCGAACAGGACCTACAACGTGCGGTCGTGCATTATCCTGCTGAAATGTAGGGTTTCGCAGGGATCTATTGAAGGGTAGAGCACGGGTCGTAACACATCTCAAATGTAACGTCCACTGTTCAAAGTGACGTCAATGCGAATAAGAGGTGACCGAGACGTGTAACGAATGGCACCCCCTACCATCACGCCGGGTGATACGCCAATATGGCGATGACGAATACACGCTTCCATTGTATGTTCACCACGATGTCGCCAAACACGTATGCGACCACCGTGATGCGTAAACAGAACCTGGATTCATCCGAAAAAATGACGTTTTGCCATTTGTGCACCCAGGTTCGTCGTTCAGTACACCATCGCAGGCGCTCGTGTCTGTGAAGCAGTGTCAAGGGTAACCGCAGCCATGGTCTCCGAGCTGATAGTCCGTGCTGCTGCATACGTCGTCGAACTGTTCGTGCAGATGGTTGTTGTCTTTCAAACGTCCCCATCTGTTGACTCAGGGATCGAGACGTGGCTGCACGATTCGTTACAGGCATGCGGATAAGATGCCGTCATCTCGACTGCTAGTGATACGAGGCCGTTGGGATCCAGCACGGCGTTGCGTATTACTCTCCTGAACCCACCGATTGAATATTCTGCTAACAGTCATTGGATCTCGACCAACGCGAGCAGCAATGTGGCGATACGATAAACCGCAATCGCGATAGGCTACAATCCGACCTTTATCAAAGTCGCAAACGTGATGGTTGTAAACTTTCCTCATATCAGCACGTTGTAGGTGTCGCCACCAGCGCCAACCTTGTGTGAATACTCTGATAAGCTTGTTGTTGTTGTTGTGGTCTTCAGTCCTGAGACTGGTTTGATGCAGCTCTCCATGCTACTCTATCCTGTGCAAGCTCCTTCATCTCCCAATACGTACTGCAGCCTAAATCCTTCTGAATCTGTTTAGTGTATTCATCTCTTGGTCTTCCTCTATGATTTTTACCCTCCACGCTGCCCTGCAATACTAAATTTGTGATCCCTTGATGCCTCAGAACATGTCCTACCAACCGATCCCTTCTTCTTGTCAAGTTGTGCCACAAACTCCTCTTCTCCCCAATCCTATTCAATACCTCCTCATTACTTATGTTATCTACCTATCTAATCTTCAGCGTTCTTCTGTAGCACCACATTTCAAAGGCTTCTATTCTCTTCTTGTCCAAACTATTTATCGCCCATGTTTCACTTCCATACATGGCTACACTCCATACAAATACTTTCAGAAACGACTTCCTGACACTTAAATCTATACTTGATGTTAACAAATTTCTCTTCTTCAGAAACGCTTTCCTTGCCATTGCCAGTCTACATTTTATATCCTCTCTACTTCGACTATCATCAGTTATTTTGCTCCCCAAATAGCAAAATTCCTTTACTACTTTAAGTGTCTCATTTCCTAATCTAATTCCCTCAGCATCGCCCGACTTAATTCGACTACATTCCATTATCCTCGTTTTGCTTTTGTTGATGTTCATCTTATATCCTCCCTTCAAGACACTGTCCATTCCGTTCAACTGCTCTTCCAAGTCCTTTGTTGTCTCTGACAGAATTACAATGTCATCGGCGAACCTCAAAGTTTTTATTTCTTCTCCCTGGATTTTAATACCCACTCCGAATTTTTCTTTTGTTTCCTTTACTGCTTGCTCAATATACAGATTGAATAACATCGGGGAGAGGCTACAACTCTGTCTCACTCCCTTCCCAACCACTGCTTCCCTTTCATGTCCCTCAACTCTTATAACTGCCATCTGGTTTCTGTACAAATTGTAAACAGCCTTTCGCTCCCTGTATTTTACCCCTGCCACCTTCAGAATTTGAAAGAGATTATTCCAGTCAACATTGTCAAGAGCTTTCTCCAAGCCTACAAATGCTAGAAACGTATGTTTGCCTTTTCTTAATCTAGTTTCTAAGATAAGTCGTAGGGTCTGTATTGCCTCACGTGTTCCCATATTTCTCCGGAATCCAAACTGATCTTCCCCGAGGTCGGCTTCTACCAGTTTTTCCATTCGTCTGTACAGAATTCGCGTTAGTATTTTGCAGCCGTGACTTATCAAACTGATAGTTCTGTAATTTATACATCTGTCAACGCCTGCTTTCTTTGGGATTGGAATTATTATATTCTACTTGAAGTCTGAGGGAATTTCGCCTGTCTCATACATTTTGCTCACCAGATGGTAGAGTTTTGTCAGGGCTGGCTCTCCCAAGGCTGTCAGCAGTTCTAATGGAATGTTGTCTACTCCCGGAGCCTTGTTTCGACAGGTCTTTCAGTGCTCTATCAAATTCTTCACGTAATATCATATCTCCCATTTCATCTTCATCCACATCCTCTTCCATTTCCATAATATTGTCCTCAAGAACATCGCCCTTGTTTAGTCCCTCTATATACTCCTCCTTATCATTTGCTTATCACAGCATCTTTTGCCGGCCGGTGTGGCCGTGCGGTTAAAGGCGCTTCAGTCTGGAACCGCATGACCGCTACGGTCGCAGGTTCGAATCCTGCCTCGGGCATGGATGTGTGTGATGTCCTTAGGTTAGTTAGGTTTAATTAGTTCTAAGTTCTAGGCGACTGATGACCTCAGAAGTTAAGTCGCATAGTGCTCAGAGCCATTTGAACCACAGCATCTTTTTCCTGTCGGTTAAATTTCGCGTCTGTAGCACGTCATCTTCGTGGTGTAGCAATTTTAATGGCCAGTTGTGTATGTAGGCGGGAAGTAATATGTTGCCCGACTCTTCCTGAAAAGTACTGTCCCGAAATTTCAGTAGTAAATCTCTCCATGAGGCACAACGCCGCTCTTGTAACGTCTGCCAACGGAGTTTGTTTAACATCTCCGTAACGCTCTCTCTCCAGCTAAACGATCCCGTGACGAAACGCGCCGCTCTTCGTTGGACCTCTATCTCCTCTATCAGTCCCACTTGATAGGGATCCCAAATAGATGAACAATACTCAAAAATCGGGCGAACAAGCGCCCTATAAGCCACTTCTTTCGTGGATGAGTTACATTTCCTTTTCTTCCGATGAATCTGAGTCTGGTGTCTGCTTCTCCCACTACCTGTTTTACGTGGTCATTCCACTTGAGATCTCTCTGGATAGTTACGCCTAGATATTTTACGGCAGACGCTGTCTCCAGCTGATGACCAACAGTGTAGCTGTACAATAGTGGATTTCTTTTCCTAAGTATGTCCGCCGCTCGTGGTCTCGCGGTAGCGTTCTTGCTTCCCGAGCACGGGGTCCCGGGTTCGATTCCCGGCGGGGTCAGGGATTTTCACCTGTCTCGAGATGACTGGGTGTTTGTGTTGTCCTCATCATTTCATCATCATCCAGGAAAGTGGCGAAATTGGACTGAGCAACGATTGGGTAATTGTACGGGCGCTGATAACCACGCAGTTGAGCGCCCCACAAACCAACCATCATCATCATCTTTTCCTAAGTATGCACAACATGTTACATTTGTTTACTTTCAGGGTCAACTGCCAGGGCCTGCACCATTTCTCAATTCTCTGCAGGTCGTTCTGCAAATTCTTACTATCTTCTGGCGTTGCTACTTTGGTATAGACTACTGCGAATAGCCTTAAAGAGCATCCGACGCTTTCTACTAGATCATTTATATACACTGTAAACAGCTAGTGAAATTTCGTGACAGTACTTTTCAGGAGGAGTCGGGCAACATATTACTTCCCGCCTACATACACTACTGGCCATTAAAATTGTTACACCACGAGGATGACGTGCTACAGACGCGAAATTTAACCGACAGCAACTGTCCTATCACACTTCCCTGTGGTACTCCGGATATTACCTTTACATCTATTGATTGGCGACTCCATGTTGTCTTGTGCACTACGACCAGATAACAGGTATACTTGAAAAAAGAGACAGCATTGGTCGTATATTTTTTACTATCGCAAAATCGATTTTCTGTCACTGAGTGACCATCTTCAGTGCTATATTGTATAACTAGGATGCACTGTTGTCACTAAGCTTACGGCAATCACATAGACTGTGTCAGTCTATGTGATTGCCGTAAGCTTAGTGACAACAGTGCATCCTAGTTATACAATATAGCATCACATAGACTGTGTCAGTCTATGTGATTGCCGTAAGCTTAGTGACAACAGTGCATCCTAGTTATACAATATAGCACTGAAGATGGTCACTCAGTGACAGAAAATCGATTTTTCGATAGTAAAAAATATACGACCAATGCTGTCTCTTTTTTCAATAATACCTTTACATCTGTCGATTTAGTTCCGTTAAGAGTGACGTGTTGAGTTCTTCCTGCAAGTAAGACTTGAATCCAATAGCTAGTCTGCTCCGATAATCCGTAATCCGGTATTTTTTTCATCAAACGGAAGTGCGGGACGGTGTCAGATGCTTTACTGAAATCAAGGAACACGGCATCAACCTGAGCGCCGTTGTCCACTGCGATGTGGATCTCATGGAGGAACGGAGCGAGCTGAGTTTATTTTATCGGAAATATCGAGTAGTTTATCCTCAGACAAAACGCTAGGACGACCACTTCTCGGTGCATCTGTCGCTGAACCCGTACTTCGAAATTTGTTGTTAGTCAAACATTTAATTCAGTTTTGATCTTCTACACTCGTATCGATAAGGAAGACCGATAACGTGAGCCAATGAAATGTTAAGGGCGGACATGGAACCAAGTCTGTGTCAGAAAATCGAAAAACTGTCAAGCACACTTAACGAACCTTAATCAACCATCCATGAACATCTGCATCGGATAAGTACGCAGCTCGTGGTCAAGGGGCCAGCGTTGCTGCCTCTGGATCACGCGGTCCCGAGTTCGATTCCCGGCCAGGTTGCTCAAGCGAATTACGATAAATTACAGCTAGAAGGGGAGCAAGTTCTTTCGCATAGTCTCTACAGAATTTTACAGGTATCTCACCTGGTCCTGACGCCTTTCCACTACTAAGCGATTGTAGCTGCTTTTCAGTTCCGCCATTGGTTACCTCAGTATCTGCCATTTCGACGTTCGCACTACGGTTGAAAGGAGGGACAGTTTTACGATCTTCCGCGGTGAAACAATTACGGAAGACCGAATTCAGTATTTCGACCTTCTCTCTGTTATCTTCCGTTGCGGTAACGGTGAGAGAATGAATAGATGATTTTGACCCACTTACTGATTTTGCATCTTAGGGTTTCTACTCAGATCGGTTGACAGCAAATCCGTACCATCGTACACTTCCCGATAAAAAAGTGCGAAGCACTCAGGGAGGACGAAACTAAATTACAGTTCAGTTAACTCCTATGTTTATAATTAGAGAAACCGGCAATGCTTTGCAATTGATAAATACATAATAATTGGAACAGGATAGAGAAGGTCACTTCGAAAATAATCTGCGGAGAAAAAATGTTATGAAAACATTAGAATAAAAGAGACAGAAGAGGACTTCAACAAAAACGACACACGAATTTTTTACAAAACTTTCACAGAAAATAATGAAAGGATTCCAACCACCGAGCTTATGCTCCGAAAGACAACACGGAACGATAGGGACAAATCCGAAAAATATTAGCGCAGTACTATTACAGACTACTAAACTGTGATAAACTGTTGCAGATCCTACGGTTCGAGAAGTTAGAAGCCAAACTCGATTCTAAGCTGTCAACACACGAGAAGATTGTGAAGATAATAAAATCACTGGAAGATAACAGAGCACCTGGAGAAGATGGTCTGATCGCGGAATTCTGGAAATTAGACCACGAACACATCGCACCCAAAATACACTGAATCACCAAAAACATCTGAGAAACAGAAAAGGTACCAGAAGATTGGAGTCGGTGGTAATACACCCCCTCCACAAAAAAGGAGACAAAACAGACTCTAATAACTACAGAGGAATTTCACTGCAGCCTGTGACATACAAAATTCTATCAAAAGCCCTATTAAATCGGCCAGGGCCTCAAACAGACCCACAGACAGAATACCAGGAAGGGTCCAGAAAGGGAATATCATGCACTGAACAGAGCTTGTGCCTGAGAACAATATTCACTACAAGAAACTCCGGGAACACCACAATAACATTCGTAGTCTTCAGGAAGACCTACAACCCCGTACATAGAGAAATACTCTTCAACACACTGGAAGAAATTAAGGTGGACAACAAAATCAGAAATGGTTCAAATGGCTCTGAGCACTATGGGACTTAACATCTGTGGTCATCAGTCCCCTAGAACTTAGAACTACTTAAACCTAACTAACCTAAAGACATCACACACATCCATGCCCGAGGCAGGATTCGAACCTGCGACCGTAGCAGTCGCGCGGTTCCGGACTGCGCGCCTAGAACCGCTAGACCACTGCGGCCGGCCAAAATCAGAAAGCTAATCCACGAAACACTTACAAATACAACAGCCAAAGGGAAGTCTATGGGAGAGATCTTGGAAGCATTCGAAATCAAGACAGGGGTAAAGGCAAGGAGACGCGCTGTCACGCATTCTATTTAACTTGATTTTGGAGAAAATAATCAGGACTTGTGACAAAGGAGTCAATCGGGTAAATATGGGGACACACAACGATAGAACCGTCAACATAAAATGTCTGGACTTTGCCGATGGTGAGCCATCGTAATAAGTAACAGAAAAGAAGCCAAGGAAGCGCTAGAGACACTCCACGAAATCTCAGCCAAATCAGGACTACAAATCTCATATAAAAAAACGTAATACATGGGCACAAAATCTTCAGAGAGATACCCACTGGTAACAAAGTGTGGAAAGACATCACAAGTAGACGGTTTCAAACACCTGGGAGAGAATATACAGACGATAGGACTAAACGCAACATCCAATGAAGAAAGTCTCACAAAACTACAAAAAGCATACAAACTTACATGGAACCATTACAGCAGAAGAAGTATTTCCATCAAAGCCAAATTAAAACACTACAGTACAGTAGCCTTACCAGAGGCCTTGTATGCCTCAGAAACAACAGTAATCGAGAGAAGAACGGAAATCAAGGAAACAGAAAAACAAGAGAGGAAAATACTGAGAAAGAATGGGCGGATCTGGATGGAGAGACCAACAAATGAAATAAAAGAACGGACAGAGACGATCACAAACAACATCAGGAAAAGAAGGGCGAAGTCCTACGGACACATACATAGGATGAAAGAAAACAGAATCACCAAGAAACTCTTTAACATAAATGACAAGCAATGCAGTGAAAATATACTGACTAAAGCAGACCGGTGACGACCTCAAGAAACTGAGAAACTGAACACACCCACAGAAGACATGACAGACAGAGAAAAGTACAGAGAAAAAAATCAGAAAACAGAAATTTCAGCGCGGTATTAGCCGAGCGGTCAGAGGCGCTGCAGTCATGGACTGTGTGGCTGGTCCCGGCGGAGGTTCGAGTCCTCCCTCGGGCATGGGTGTGTGTGTTTTTCCTTGGGATAATTTATGTTAAGTAGTGTGTAAGCTTAGGGACTGATGACCTTGGCAGTTAAGTCCCGTAAGATTTCACACACATTTGAACAGAAATTTCAGCAAACGTCTAAAGAGACTTGAATGCGTACTCTTCACCGTCGTTTTCCGTTCTTGTCTCGAAACTTGCATGCTGTAATTGTGACTGAAGATTTGTCTACTTGATCAGATTAAGACTCCAATTTTGTAACGAAAATTAGTAGATAAATCTTGAACATCGACGTCCATTCACTGTCTAAGTGAGATGCTAACAACTGCTTCTCTGCTCTATCCATCAGAGACACTGTCGTAGAGATGCTTGAAGACGGATTGTCACAAAAATAATGGGTGTGATACTAACTACTGATGTCTGGCAAATGAGAAGTAATGAGGAGATCTATAAAAATATAGAAAATATCGGAAGAAATGGCTAAAAGAAGATTAACGTCTTTTGTATACGTCTACAGAATGAATGAGTACATGTTCAGGAAACAAATATTCCTGTACATCTGAAAGAAGAAATCGACAATAGCATGGATTACAAAACTCAGAGGAGAAGTAGAAAGAAACAAAATCAAACAACGGAAGGAACAGACGGAAAACTTTTTTAAGAATAGAGTACCAAATTTAGAGGGCTTTCAGTGCAGAAGAAATAAGAAATCGGGAACAACATGGACGGAAGAAAGGAAAAAGCACTTGGGGAGAAGACGAAGGAGTTCTGGAAAAATAGAAAACATCATAGAAAAAAGAAGACCTGAAGCTGTTACGTGGTCCTAGTTGGTCAATACAAAAATAAACTAAAAAACAAAAAAAGCAAAACAAAAAATAACGTTACACCAAACTGTCGTTTCTCTGGTGCACATTCGTGTTGTTGTTGTTGATCTGGTCTTCAGTCCCGAGACTGGTTTGATGCAGCTCTCCATGCTACTCTATCCTGTGCAAGCTTCTTCATCTCCCAGTACCTATTGCAACCTACATCCTTCTGAATTTGCTTAGTGTATTCACCTCTTGGTGTCCCTCTACGATTTTTACCCTCCATGCTGCCCACCAGTACTAAATTGGTGATCCCTTGATGCCTCAGAACATGTCCTACCAACCGATCCCTTCTTCTAGTCAAATGCCACAAACTCCTCTTCTCCCCAGTCCTATTCAGTACCTACACATTAGTTATGTGATCTACCCATCTAATCTTCAGCATTCTTCCGTAGCACCACATTTCGAAAGCTTCTATTCTCATCTTGTCCGAACTATTTATCGTCCACGTTTCACTTCCGTACATGGCTACACTCCATACAAATACTTTCAGAAACGACTTCCTGACACTTAAATCTATACTCGATGTTAATAAATTCCTCTTCTTCAGAAACGCTTTCTTTGCCATTCCCAGTCTACATTTCATATCCTCTCTACTTTGACCATCATCAGTTATTTTTCTCCCCAAATAGCAAAACTCCTTTACTACTTTGTCTCATTTCCTAATCTAATTCCCTGAGCATCACCCTACTTAACTCTACTAGATTCTATTATCCTCGTTTTGCTTTTGTTGATGTTCATCTTGTATCTTCCTTTCAAGACACTGTCCATTCCGTTCAACTGTTCTTCCAAGACCTTTGCTGTCTCTGACAGAATTACAATGTCATCGGCGAACCTCAAATTTTTATTTCTTCTCCATGGATTTTAATATCTACTCCGAATTTTTCTTTTGTTTCCAGTTTCGTATGTAGTCTCAAAACAAAATATATTCTTTTTGATCACCCAGATGACTGTGTTACCAACTTGAATGCGTACTCTTCCCCGTCGTTTTCCGTTCTTGTCTCGAAAATCGCATGCAGATAATTGTGACTGAAGGTCTATATCTGTCTACTAGATGAGATTTATGGGTCCAATGTTGTAACGAAAATCAGACGATCAATTCTTGAACATCGACACCCTTGGGCTTGGCGAGAGAGAAAAAAAAATCGTCGAACGTCCAACAACCTATGTAATTGCATTGTGTCTAGTGTCAGCGTAAATTTTCAGTGTGGTGGCAAAATTTTCGAACTTAATTTTATTTAAGGTGTCTCTCGTGATGACAAAGAGCTTTTTACCTCGCCCAGTTTCAAACGATATCATTTTTCTCGCATTGATCCACAGGGTGTTCGGAAATTCAGACAATAAGAAATTCAGCCTTCAGTTGCAGGGTAAAATTTTTCAGTTTACCTAGGTTTCGATGCCAATAATGGTATCTTCTTCAGAATCTATAAATTAACCCGTACGGACATATATTAAACATTGAAATACATCATCTATCTAATGGTTTCATTTTAAAGAAAATTATAATATTTATGATGTATTTCAAAGTTTAATATATGTCCTTACGGGATAATTTATAGGTTCTGAAGAAGATACCATTATTGGCATCGAAAACTAGCTAAATAAAAATTACCTTGCAACTGAAGGCTGAATTTCTTATTGTCTGAACAATACACGGTTAATGAAGCGCTGCGTTATGTTAAAGATTCGTATGTTCGGAAATTCCCGTTACAAACTTCCAGGACTTGTAGAGGGGAGTGAGTACACAATATTTTGTTGAATAGTGTATACTCTACAACATGACAGTAGTGACAGCAGGTTGTAGATTACACATTTACGATGTATGCATTCCACGACAACTAGTGATTTTTGTGTTCTATTATACAGGGGACAAGGAATGGAACTTTTTTGCTATATAGTGGGCCTGAAGATGGCGTAAGTGTTGCACCGAAACTAGTCGTTTGAAATAAATTTCTTAGATGATACGACTGTGGTGTAGCGTTTTCTTTACTGTAGTACGAAAGTTCTTTACCTGCCAATACGACTTTTTCCAACATTTTGTGATAATAATTTGTACGACAAATAATGCGTTTTGGAAACTAGGACTGTGGAATTTTAAAAAATGTTGGCAATGCGATATATCGTTATTTAAAAAAACCATCATTACGGACCATCGATATATCTCCAGAACTTTTCATGTCAACTCCCCATTTTTTTTTTTTTTTTTTTTTTTTTTTTTTTCAGATGCTAGTGACCTAGCATTTGTAGTGTCAAAATTGCGTGGTGAAGTTAACGTTGCAGTTTTGTGTTGGTAGCGTCAAGCGCCCATTACGTCAGCATTTCCCCTCTCACAACTACGTCCACCGCAAAGACCAATCTTGTCATTTAGATGTTTGTTCATCGTTTTCAGCAACTGTTTTTGAAGAATGCCGATGTGAACAAATAGCACACTAGGTGCATTAAAATTGTTTTTTAACGCAACTAATGTGCTATTTCTTCACATCGGAAATGTTATTCCATCCTCACCGCCGCCCCCTAGTGCAGTCAGACTTCTTCTTTGTCCCACCTACACTTGCTTCACCGAGTCAAAGAGAAAGACTGGACGTGATGGAAGCTCAAAAAGTAGTAAGACTCCTTCCCCAAGGAAGTGTTATAGGCCGTCTATTGTTCCTGATCTATATCAACGACATAGGATACAACCTGAGTAGCCCTCTTAGATTGTTTGCAGATGATGCCGTCATTTACCGTCTTGTAAAGTCATCATATGACCAAAATGAATAGAGAAATGATTTAGGTAAGATATCTGTATGGCGCTGAAAGTGGCAATTGATCCGGAATAAAGAAAAGTGTGAAGTTATTCACATGAGTACTAAAAGAAATACGCTAAATTTTGATTGCGCGATAAGTCATACAAATCTGAAGGCTGTAAATTCAACTAAATGCTTAGGAATTACAATTACAAAGAACCTAAATTGGAACGATCACATAGATAATATTGTGGGTAGATCAAACCAAAGACTGCGATTCACTGGCAGAACACTTAGAAGGTGCAACAGGTCTACCAAAGAGACTGCTTACACCACGCTTGTCCGCCCTATTCTGGAGTACTGCTGTGCGGTGTGGGATCCGCATCAGGTGGGACTGACGGATTACATCGAAAAAGTACAAAGAAGGGCAGCTCGTTTTGTATTATCGCGAAGTGGGGGAGAGAGTGCCACAGACATGATACGTGAATTGGAGTGGCAATCATTAAAACAAAGGCGTTTTTCGTTGCGACCGGATCTTCTCATAAAGTTTCAATCACCAGTTTTCTCCTCCGATTGCGAAAACGTTGTGTTGGTACCCACCTACGTAGGGAGAATTGATCATCACGATGAAATAAAAAATAAATAAAAACAGAAAAATTTAAGTGCTCGTTTTTGCCGAGCGCCGTTCGAGAGTGGAACGTTAGAGAGACAGTTTGAAGGTGGTCATCGAACCCTCTACCAAGCACTTTATTGTGAATAGCAGAGTAATCACGTATATGTAGATGTATGTAAAATTATGGTCTACTACAATTTCAAAAGAACGGTTTCAAATATTTACCGAAAATTGGGAGAAAATATAATATAAAATAAAAGTACGCCGCGCGGGATTAGCCGAGCGGTCAAAGGCGCTGCAGTCCTGGACTGTGCAGCTGGTCCCGGCGGAGGTTCGAGTCCTCCCTCGGGCATGGGTGTGTGTGTTTGTCCGTAGGATAATTTACGTTAAGTCGTGTGTAAGCTTAGGGACGGATGACCTTAGCAGTTAAGTCCCATAAGATTTCACACACATTTGACCATTTGAACAAATAAAAGTACCTACACTCGATGTTGCCATTTCGATATGGATATATTCCGAAAATAAATATCTTACAAACAGCCCTACTTGACACAGCATACAAGAATTGTAGAGGAGGCCGAGTAGATAAAGCTTTGGTATGGAAACCATGGCCAGACATGAACCGTTTGGATATAAAGTAGGTCTGAAAATCGAATCACTTCTTAACCTCCCGCGTCAAGGTACGCACACAAAGAGCGTTCGGTCGGCAGTCCCTGTTGTAATTATCATGACACGACATACCATATTTGCCCGACTACGAGTGTGGGGAACTGGTGCGTTTGCAAGTGGGAGGGTAGACTTTGCTTCAAGGATGGGTCCATCTACAACCTCTAGATGCCTGTAAAAGGAGTTGTGAAACACCCTGTATTTTCATAGGAATTGTAATACAAAACCCCTCAAATATGGGCCTGGACTGTGTCCTGCGCTCTGCTTGTGACTCGCAATGCGATCTCCTTCTATCTCATTGGTCACATGACTCTCCACGACTCAAAAATCTGACTTGCCTTTCTCGGTCCTTCGCGCTACAGAATCTTCTGCAATGTGACATTCCACCGGCGGCACATTGTGACGTCACAATACTTGACCTGCTCCCAGTGCTCGAAAGCTTTCACGTCCCGTGTGAGGGTGGCGGAACGGGTTTTCCAACTGGTAGGGCCGTGAGCAAAATTCCATTAAATCCGTCCGCTGTTGCCAACTTGAGCCATTGACGAGTATTCGAGAGGCCTTTCCAGGCTTGAGGACCGGGCGAGGTTCAAATCCCCATCTCTACAACCACATTCGGGTTTTCCGTAATTTCCCCAAAGTCGCTCGAGGCAAATGCCGGACTAGTTATTCTGAAAGAAATATCTACCGTTCCCCAATCACAGCTGGTGCTCCGCCACTGATGACCACGTCGTCGACGGAACGCCTCCTTCCTTCCTTTAGACTTACAGGTCTGCTCAAGCTTACATTGAAAAGAGACCAGTAAAAATTGATCGCGTGTTTGCGGCCTAACTTATCTGCTAGTGTTACAATTTTATGAAACACTAGCTTACTGCCTGCTGTTTCGCTCGCGTAGACTGTACGGTCTGCACAGACTTTTTTGTTCTTCTTTAGTGTTGCTCACAAACTGCAACATCTTCTAAGCTTTTCACGCTAATTAAGGCCATAGAAGCATGGTCTTCCCGAATGTGCTTGTGAGCAAAAAGCGATTCTGGTAGCTGCACTCCAATGTTTCTGTTAATCATGCTTTCGCGTTCTTGTAACAATATTTCCATATAAACTTTATCCCTTGACACATATTTCTTTATATATAAGTGAGAAGTGAAATACCATTTTCCTTACACCTAGCTTAAAATGTATTTTAACAGAACTAAATATTTTCATAAAAATTTTCATCTCCCCTTTTCGCTCCCTTATGCGCGGAAATTCCAAAAACACTAATATATATGTTATTTCTAACCGAGACACCTAATACAACTTTTCAACGACTTAGCTGCAGAAATGCTTTTGTAGTGTAATATTGCCATAAAAACGTTCACCTTCCGTTCTATCCCCTTAGATGTTGAATTTCCAAAAACACTGAGGTACCTTTATTCTTAAGCGAGTAGTCAAATACCAGTTTTCGTAGATGATGCCTTAAAAATGCTTTAGTAGTTCAGTATTTTACCCCCAGAGGGGTTAAATTTTCAAAAAGGCTAAAAACGTATTTCTTTACTTTTAACCGAGAAATCAGATACCAATTTTCGTAGTTCTAGCTTGAAAATTGCCATAATACATGTTTTTATAAAAGCATTTTCTCTCCTATTTCACACCCTTAGGAGTCGAATTTCGAAAAAATCCCTTCTTAAACTACCCTCTCCAAGTTTCAAATCTCAGTCCTTAGCGGTTTGGGATGGGCGATGAGTAGTTAATCAGTCAGGGTATTTCCTTTTTCTTAAAGCAGTAGATGATTTTTGCTACTTGGGGAGCAAAATAACTGATGATGTTCGAACTAGAGAGGATATAAAATATAGCAATGGCAAGGAAAACGTTTCTGAAGAAGAGAAATTTGTTAACGTCGAGTATAGGTTTGAGTGTCAGGAAGTCGATTCTGAAAGTATTTGTATGGAATGTGGCCATGTGTGGAAGTGAAACATGGACGATAAATAGTTTGGACAATAAGAGAATAGAAGCTTTCGAAATGTGGTGCTACAGTAAATCACATAACTAATGAGGATGTGTTGAATAGAATTTGGGAGAAGAGAAATTTGTGGCACAAATTGACTAGAAGAAGGGATCGGTCGGTAGGACATGTTCTGAGGCATCAAGGGATCACCAATTTAGTATCGGAGGGCAGCGTGGAGGGTAAAAATCGTAGAGGGAGACCAGGAGATGAATACACTAAGCAGATTCAGAAGGATGTAGGTTGCAGTAGGTAGTGGGAGATGAAGAAGCTTGCACAGAATAGAGCAGCATGGAGAGCTGCATCAAACCAGTCTCTGGACTGAAGACCACAACAACAACAAGCTTCCAATTTGCATAATACCGAAAAGGTTTTATATAAACTTTTTATCCCCTATTTCACACCCTTAGGAGTGGAATTGCGAAAAAAATACTGTCTTAAACGACCTTCTCCAAGTTTCAGGTCTCAGTCCTTAGCGGTCTGGGATGGGCGATGACTCCTTAATCAGTCCTTTTTAACACTGCCGAAAAAAATCCGGACCAGGAAATTATTAATGTACAGTAATTAAATTTCGGGAATGTATCTGTCTGTGAGACATATGGAAGAGGTTAATACTGCAAGTTCACAGTTTAATGTCAGATTGAGATAAGTCGTTGTAATTGTAAAATGATATTGCATTAATAACCGGTATAGCCACCAGAACGTTGAATGCAAGCATAAAAACCTGCATTCATTGTGTTCTACAGAGCGTGGATGTCGGTTTGTGTGACGGAGTTCCACGCCAGCCGCACTTGGTCTGTCAACACAAGGACGGTTAATGCTGGCTGTGGGTGAGGCTGGAGTTGTGGTCCGGAGCTGTCCCATATGAGCTCGATTGGAGACAAATCTGGTGATTGGAGACAAACCTGGTGATCGAGCAGTCAAGGCAACATGCCGACACTGTGTAGGAGCATGTTGGGCTACAACAACAAAACACAGCCTGGAATGCTATTCACGAATGGCAGCACAACAGGGAGCATCACGAGATTAAGGACTTCCCGAGAGACAATCTTCACTCATTTCAAATTAATAATATAAGTGTAGACAAGATGTGGCTTGAATTCAAAGAAATAGGATCGCAGGAATTGAGAGATTTATACCAAATAAATTAACAAACGCCGGAGCTGATCCTCCTTGGTACACAAGACGGCTCAGAACACTGTTGCAGAAACAACGAAACAAACGTGCCAAATTTAAACAGACGCAAAATGCCCAAGACTGGCGATTTTTTACAGAAGCTCGAAATTTAGCGCGAACTTCAATGCGAGATGCTTATAACAGTTTCCACAACGAAACTTTGTCTCGAAACCTGGCAGACAGTCCAAAGAGATTCTGCTCGTATGTGAAGTATGTTAGCCACAAGACACAATAAATGCCTTCTCTGCGCGATAGCAATGGAGATACTATCGAAGACAGTGCTGACAAAGCAGAGTTATTAAACACAGCCTTCGGAAATGCCATCACAAAATAAGACGAAGTAAATATTCCAGAATTAAATCACTTAATAAAAGCAAGTCTTCTGGTCCAGACTGTATACCAATTAGGTTCCTTTCGGAGTATGCTGATGCATTAGCTCCATACTTAAAAAGCCGGACGGTGTGGCGGTGCGGTTCTAGGCGCTTCAGTCTGGAACCGCGTGACCGCAACGGTCGCAGGTTCGAATCATGCCTCGGGCATGGATGTGTGTGGTGTCCTTAGGTTAGTTAGGTTTAAGTAGTTCTAAGTTCTAGGGGACTGATGACCACAGATGTTAAGTCCCATAGTGCTCAGAGCCATTTGAACCATACTTAACAATCATGTAAAACCGTTCGCTCGACGAAAGATACGTAGCCAAAGACTGGAAAGTTGCACAGGTCACACCAATATTCAAGAAAGGAAGTAGGAGTAATCCACTAAATTACAGGCCCATATCGTTAACGTTGATATTCAGCAGGAATTTGCAACATATATTTTGTTCGAACATTATGAATTACCTCGAAGAAAACTGGCTATTGACAAACAGTCAACATGGGTTCAGAAAACATCGTTCCCGTGGAACAGAACTAGTTCTTTATTCACGTGAAGTGTTGAGTGCTATTGACAAGGGATTTCAGATAGATCCCGTATTTCTGGATTTCCGGAAGGCTTTTGACACTGTACCACACAAGCGACTCGTAGTGAAATTGCGTGCTTATGGAATATCGTTTCAGTTATGTGACTGGATTTGCGATTTCCTGTCAGAGAGGTCACAGTTCGTAGTAACTGACGGAAAGTCATCGAGTAAAACAGAAGTGATTTCTGGCGATCCCCAAGGTTGTCTTATAGGCCCTTTTCTGTTCCTAATATAAACGATTTTGGAGACAATCTGAGCAGCCGTGTTCGGTTATTTGCAGATGATGCTGTCATTTATCGACTAATAAAATCATCAGAATATCAAAATAAACTGCAAAACGATTTAGAAAATATATCTGAATGGTGCGAAATGTGGCAATTGACCCTAAATAACGAAAAGTGTAAGGTCATCCACATGAGTGCTAAAAGGAACACGTTAAACTTCGGTTACACGATAAATCAGTCTAATCTCAAAGCCGTAAATTCAACTAAATGCCTAGGTATTATAAGTACGAACAACTTAAATTGAAAAGAACACATAGAAAATGTTGTGGGGAAGGCTAACCAAAGGCTGAGTTTTATTGGCAGGACACTTAGAAAATGTAACAGACCTACTAAGGAGACTGCCTACACTAAGCTAGTCCGTCCTCTTTTAGAATACTGCTGCGCGGTGTGGGATCCTTACCAGACAGGAGTGACCGAGTACATCGAAAAAGTTCAAAGAAGGGCAGCACGTTTTGCATTATCGCGAAATATGGGAGAGAGTGTCACAGAAATGATACAGCATTTCGGCTGGACATCATTAAAAGAAAGGCGTTTTCCGTTGCGACAAAATCTTCTCACGCAATTCCAATCACCAAGTTTCTCCTCCGAATGTGAAACAATTTTGCTTACACCGACCTAATAGGGAGGAACAGTCAGCACGATAAAATAAGGGAAATCAGAGCTCGTACGGAAAGATATAGGTGCTCGTTCTCGATGCGCGCTATACGAGATTGGAATAATAGAGAATTGTGAAGGTGGTTCGATGAACCCTTTCCCAGGCACTTAAATGTGATTTGCAGAGTATCCATGTAGATGTAGACGTCGATGTAGTTGTAGAAATTCGCAATCAGGTTCTCTGGGACTGTTACGAATGCTCCTGCTGTCATACGAAATCGCACCCCAGAGCCTAACTGCAGCTGTAGGTCCAGTGTGTAGCAGGCAGACAGATCGGTTGCAGGCTTCCAACCGATCCCCTCCTAACGAACACACGGCCATCACTAGCACCGACGCAGAACCGGCTGTCGTCAGAAAATACGACAGACCTGCACACTGCCCTCCAATGAGCTCTAGCTTGACATCAGTCAAGTCGCAAATGATGATCGTTCGGGATCAGTGGAATGCGCGCTTCAGGAAGTCTGGCTCAGAGCTGTCCTTGAAGTAACCGATTTGAAACAGTACGTCGTGCCGCAGTGGTGCCAACTGCAAATTGTGATGTTACAAAATACACTCCTGGAAATGGAAAAAAGAACACATTGACACCGGTGTGTCAGACCCACCATACTTGCTCCGGACACTGCGAGAGGGCTGTACAAGCAATGATCACACGCACGGCACAGCGGACACACCAGGAACCGCGGTGTTGGCCGTCGAATGGCGCTAGCTGCGCAGCATTTGTGCACCGCCGCCGTCAGTGTCAGCCAGTTTGCCGTGGCATACGGAGCTCCATCGCAGTCTTTAACACTGGTAGCATGCCGCGACAGCGTGGACGTGAACCGTATGAGCGAGGGCGTATAGTGGGCATGTGGGAGGCCGGGTGGACGTACCGCCGAATTGCTCAACACGTGGGGCGTGAGGTCTCCACAGTACATCGATGTTGTCGCCAGTGGTCGGCGGAAGGTGCACGTGCCCGTCGACCTGGGACCGGACCGCAGCGACGCACGGATGCACGCCAAGACCGTAGGATCCTACGCAGTGCCGTAGGGGACCGCACCGCCACTTCCCAGCAAATTAGGGACACTGTTGCTCCTGGGGTATCGGCGAGGACCATTCGCAACCGTCTCCATGAAGCTGGGCTACGGTCCCGCACACCGTTAGGCCGTCTTCCGCTCACGCCCCAACATCGTGCAGCCCGCCTCCAGTGGTGTCGCGACAGGCGTGAATGGAGGGACGAATGGAGACGTGTCGTCTTCAGCGATGAGAGTCGCTTCTGCCTTGGTGCCAATGATGGTCGTATGCGTGTTTGGCGCCGTGCAGGTGAGCGCCACAATCAGGACTGCATATGACCGAGGCACACAGGGCCAACACCCGGCATCATGGTGTGGGGAGCGATCTCCTACACTGGCCGTACACCACTGGTGATCGTCGAGGGGACACTGAATAGTGCACGGTACATCCAAACCGTCATCGAACCCATCGTTCTACCATTCCTAGACCGGCAAGGGAACTTGCTGTTCCAACAGGACAATGCACGTCCGCATGTATCCCGTGCCACCCAACGTGCTCTAGAAGGTGTAAGTCAACTACCCTGGCCAGCAAGATCTCCGGATCTGTCCCCCATTGAGCATGTTTGGGACTGGATGAAGCGTCGTCTCACGCGGTCTGCACGTCCAGCACGAACGCTGGTCCAACTGAGGCGCCAGGTGGAAATGGCATGGCAAGCCGTTCCACAGGACTACATCCAGCATCTCTACGATCGTCTCCATGGGAGAATAGCAGCCTGCATTGCTGCGAAAGGTGGATATACACTGTACTAGTGCCGACATTGTGCATGCTCTGTTGCCTGTGTCTATGTGCCTGTGGTTCTGTCAGTGTGATCATGTGATGTATCTGACCCCAGGAATGTGTCAATAAAGTTTCCCCTTCCTGGGACAATGAATTCACGGTGTTCTTATTTCAATTTCCAGGAGTGTAAAAGTGATGTTGTTATTCAATGGAAAGTTGGAAATTGAGATTTAGCTTACTGTTTTATCAATCACAATTGGCGTAAGAATCATGGATTGACCATTGTCATAAAATATTGCATTATGAGATGTGAATATTTTTAGTTGCAGTTTCGCGTGGCTTGAGGCAGTCACAACTAGCGTGCTACTGATTAAGAAATTGCGTTATCGTCTTTCTAATTACTTCATGATCGTAGATACGATCATACCCGGTTGTGAAGTTATTGTTATGACAAAACAATTTCCTAAGGGACCAGAAAGTTCTTAAGGGCGCAAAAACAACTGTACCATCACACAAAATGGAAATTCAATATTAAAGCTGATGCAGGAAGACGATAAAATAGTTTTCTTTTTATCAATGTAACACGCACATTGGACTGCTGATCTTGGTGTCTGTAATATTAGCAAAATGCATAATTAAAATGAAAATAATACTGAGGAGATAATAGGAATGAGCACTGCTAAATGATTCAGTATTCCCAGAACAAATATTTATTATAACTAAAACCTATATCGTACCTTACGCTTAGTACTACAATGACGGTAGATTTTTATGTCCGTATCATGTCCATTGAGCGCTCTTTTATATAGCCATTGTCTTCTTTGAGTCGCTCGTGCGTCGTCACGGTAAGTTATAACAGTTCTTTACACTTCACTCAAACTTAGACATAACACGTTTTTATACATTTAGTAAAAATTAGATCAGACTGCCACAAATCTGCGTCCATCTAACTTGAGAAAAAAAAACAGTACAAGTGTTTAGCGCTCGAGGCCTCATTTGTTCTCCAGCGAACAAAATGGTGAAGGATCGCATATCTATCCGTATTTTTCTGTTTATATTGCCGCTCAAAGACGACGAATTACATTATTTAGAAAATTCCACCGTCGCCATGCGACGCCTCATTATACGTTAATCATTATATATAAAAAAGTATTTGCCTTCTGGCTGAAAGTATTAACTACTCGTATTTGCTGTTTTAATGAAGTCAAAAATAGCGAATATCACAAAATGCAGTACGATGCGCCAGAGCCACACGTCGAAATGAATTCGATAAAACACTTAAGCATCAGAATCACAATAAGAAATATGGTAACATGCTCCGAATTGTCTTCAACAGAATGGGTATAGGTTAGGAAGAGGATTCGTCGTAGAGACGGAATTGATTGTGTCATTTTCCCGACCCTAACCTCACCTGCAAATCACACATGAAAAATAAATCAATAGTACAGCAGAATACAAGAATATGACGGCAAACATCTGCTGTCTGTTATAAAGAAAGATCTTGAACTCCCTACGGAAGCGTTTAGAAGGCTGGAACTGACAAAAATAACAAGGCAGTGAAGGACTTCGTGATGTCGCTGTTCGGGACTGCTCTTCTGTTGTTGTTATTGTGGTCTTCAGTCCTGAGACTGGTTTTGTGGTGTCACCGCGAGACACCACACTTGCTAGGTGGTAGCTTTTAAATGGGCCGCGGTCCGCTAGTATACGACGGACCCGCGTGTCGCCACTGTCAGTGATGGCAGACCGAGCGCCGCCACACGGCAGGTCTAGTGAGACGTACTAGCACTCACCCAGTTGTACAGACGACTTGCTAGCGAAGCTGCACTGACAAATACGCTCTCATTTGCCGAGACGATAGATAGCATAGCCTTCAGCTACGTCATTTGCTACGACCTAGCAAGGCGCCATTTTGAAACGTCCCCTTTGAACAATTTTACATGTGAAACGTCCACTTAGAACAATTGTACATGACTGTGCTTAACCTGGCACACAATAATTTTAGCGCAACGCAATCTGACTATCAAAAATCCCTGCAAAAGAATGGCCCTGAGTAACATTAAACTACACCTTTCAGAAATCACTTACCTCACAAAAATCTTCGTTACTGGAACTACGGCAATACGGCGAGCGCCACTACTGCCAGCTAAATAAAAGATTCAAACTACTGAAGGCACTAACTACTGATAGGGATAGTTAGCAAATGAAAGATATTAATAGAGAACAAACACTGTATTTACCTTAATAGTCATCAATAGTCATAATATATACAGCAGCTCATGACATCAATTTTTACAAATTTCAAACTCCGCCATCTCTGTCCTCACATCCACCACTGCTGGCGGCTCCCTTCCAACTGCCCAGCGCTACGCGCTGTTCGCATCCAGCTATAGCAGTTCATGACAACAATGGCAGACAACAATGCAAACTAGCCACATACTGCACACAGCACAGCCAGTGATTTTCATACAGAGTGCTATGTAACGTTGCCAATAAAAAACATAAACAGCAAACTTACATAAAGAAAACATAAACAGCCTACTTACAATTTATCCTTTGCTATGTATCTGATGAAGCATGAACCATCTGACCGATGTACACCAGTTATGGAATAAAGTTAAGTATTACTTCAACTACGTACTTTATTTGCTACTATAATTTCCGTTAACTGTTCCAGACCTCACGCCAGTCTGCGTCAGCTTGCACGCGTGCATTTCGGCCTCCTCTAGTAACACGGTGTTGGCTCTTCTGCCAACACTACAGGTTTCATGCAGCTCTTCATGCTACTCTACCCTGTGCAAGCTTCTTCATCTCCCAGTACCTACTGCAGCCTACATCGTAATTTACCCTGGAAGGAACACACATCAAGGATTTAGTGAATGATTAATTTGGGTGTGGGAAATGATGAGGAACCTCAGGCTGCAGAAAAAGGAAAAGTGCATGCTGAACTGCCACCAGTTGAAAGTGACAGTGAAGGTGCTATATGTCTGCTACTGCTAAAGACTGCATATCATTCCTCATTCTTTGAATGCTGTAATTTATGACTGCAATTATCTCTTACCTTATTTATGTCATTTCATTGTAAGATAGCCATTTTAGTTACTGTTTTTTGTGGGGAAAAACCACACGATGCTCTTCCCTCTCGGTAGTGCCACGTCGCTCTCCAGAGCGACCGTACCTTCTCTTGACCACCGCTGCCAACAATCATGAACGGTGGCTACATTCCTGACACCTCATTCCGCAGTTTCGCAGAAGGAACATCCGTCTTCTCATAGTCTTATCATACGACCGCGTTCAAACTCAGTGAAGGTTGATGAAGGCCACTTTGTCGCCTTAAAAGCATTCTTGCCTAACATCAACGCACCACGTCCAATCACAAAGGCAATACTCACGACTGTTACAGCGATTTATTTAAAGTAAACATTATTTGCATCCTCATAGTGGCGCTACTAGCGTCATTCTTATGCGACTGGCGCGAAATCATATCATCTTTCAAATGTAGAAACACACCTTCCAATTTTATTTATTTATTTATTTGTCAGTGAACACAGAGATTGCTTTGGCACCAGAGTTCAAGTTAATCTCTACTGCCTGCAAGTTTGTTCATGCGTTTTTTTTTTTTAGGTCATCAGTCTACTGACCGGTTTGATGCGGCCCGCCACGAATTTCTTTCCTGTGCTAACCTCTTCATCTCAGAGTAGCACTTGCCACCTACGTCCTCAATTATTTGCTTGACGTATTCCAATCTCTGTCTTCCTCTACAGTTTTTGCCCTCTACAGCTCCCTCTAGTACCATGGAAGTCATTCCCTCATGTCTTAGCAGATGTCCTATCATCCTGTCCCTTCTCCTTATCAGTGTTTTCCACAAATTCCTTTCCTCTCCGATTCTGCGTAGAACCTCCTCATTCCTTACCTTATCAGTCCAGCTAATTTTCAACATTCGTCTATAGGACCACATCTCAAATGCTTCGATTCTCTTCTGTTCCGGTTTTCCCACAGTCCGTGTTTCACTACCATACAATGCTGTACTCCAGACGTACATACTCAGAAATTTCTTCCTCAAATTAAGGCCGGTATTTGATATTAGTAGACTTCTCTTGGCCAGAAATGCCTTTTTTGCCATAGCGAGTCTGCTTTTGATGTCCTCCTGCGTATACTGTTGGCTATCTGTATCAAGATACTTCAGCAGTAGTATTTACATTTTTTCCCCTAACTGAAGTATTTCGAGCCTTTTCATCTGCCAACCTATTGTTCAATTTTTACAACAAGCGACAGCGTTTGGAGAGGCTCTCAGGCTTCAGAACCAGCTGATAATGACAGAGTGAAAAAGCGTATTGTAGAGCTACTGAAAACCTGAAGCGGAACAGCAGCCGGCCGCGGTGGTCTAGCGGTTCTGGCGCTGCAGTCCGGAACCGCGGGACTGCTACGGTCGCAGGTTCGAATCCTGCCTCGGGCATGGGTGTGTGTGATGTCCGTAGGTTAGTTAGATTTAAGTAGTTCTAAGTTCTAGGGGACTTATGACCTAAGATGTTGAGTCCCATAGTGCTCAGAACCATTTGAACCATTCGGAACAGCAAAATTAATATTCAATTACAGGGAATCATAAAGAATCGTTGCTAAATAAGCGAAGAGAATCTATAGGCCCCAGCTCATCTTGGGGTGGTCCTCACTGACAAGGGAACCTCCCCATCGCACCCCCCTCAGATTTAGTTATAAGTTGGCACAGTGGATAGGCCTTGAAAAACTGAACACAGATCAATCGACAAAACAGGAAGAAGTTGTGTGGAACTATGACAAAAATAAGCAAAATATACAAACTGAGTAGTCCATGCGCAAGATAGGCAACATCAAGGATGATCTAAGCTCAGGAGCGCCTGGTCCCGTGGTTAGCGTGAGCAGCTGCGGAACGAGAGGTCCTTGGTTCAAGTCCTCCCTCGAGTGATCGCCGGCACGGTAGCTCAGTGTGTTCGGTGAGAGGGTAATGTGCCCTCTGTAATAAAAAAAACGGAGTTAACAGATCAACAACGAACTTAAAAACTTAAACGGATGTCTTACGACGTCCGCCCCGAGCAGATGCAACGAACTAAAGCGAACAAAACGAAAATAAAAAAAGTGAAAACTTTCTTTATTTTCGCAAAGTTATGGTCTGTCCGTTCGTTCATTGACGTCTCTGTTCACTGTAATAAGTTTAGTGTATGTGTTGTGCGACCGCACCGCAAAACCGTGCGATTAGTAGGCGAAAGAACGTGCCTCTCCAATGGGAACCGAAAACATTTGATCGAAAGGTCATAGGTCAACCGATTCCTCCACAGGAAAAGACGTTGATATATTCCATACGACACTGGTGACGGCATGTGCGTCACATGAGAGGAATATATTGTCGACCCACCTAACTTGTACACTTAGGCGAATGGGTAAAAAGATTCTTCTACCTTGCACGATTTAGGTTTTCTTGTGGATGTGATAATCACTCCCAAAAAAGTGATCGCATCGGATGGACAGATAATAATTGTCTGAAAATGAAAAATTAAACTTTTCACTCGAGGGAAGACTTGAACCAAGGACTTCTCGTTCCGTTCTCGTTCTCTAACCACGGGACCACGGCGCTCCTGAGCTCATATTCTCCTTGATGTTGCCTATCATGCACATGGACTACTCAGTCTGTATATTTTGATTATTTTTTTCATAGTTCCACACAACTTCTTTCTGTTTTCTCGATTGATATGTGTTCAGTTTTTCAAGGCCTATCCACTGTGCCAACTAAATCTGAGGTGGGTGCGATGGGGAGGTTCCCTTGTGAGAAGGTCAGCCGACTGGCGAGGGAGTGTTCTTGGTCTTGTAATGAACGTCAGTCCGTTATCTTATGATTTCAAGTTATGGTTACGGAAACAGACAGAATGGGCAGATGATTGGAGCTCTACGGTCTGCCTTTAGTGTCAATACTACGCTGCAATCCTACCTATAAGTAGAAGCACCAATGCTTTCGAAAATTTCAGATGGGTAGATAGCTGATAAATATCTGGGCGCGGTTCAACTCCTTCCCACTCACAATCGGTAGCGCAATAAATAAATTTATTATGTTTAAACCGAAGATCCGACGTCTCATGTGATACTACTGGTTGTTCAAAAACTCTCTCCGCAGTGCCGTACGATTGTTAGCCGCGCGTGCCGTATACCGCAGTGAATGAAACTCATTGAGATACAAGTTATTAATTTATCGACTATTCAATTTACTTACAAATTTTCGCATTATTTCACACAATGAATTGGTTTCTCATGAATACACAATGGATTTGCAGTACTCTACATACGAGAATTTTGCGAGTTCATGTACCTGGATGAATGAAACCACGCCTCATCAGTGAAAAACGTTTCATTAAGAATATCCCATCCATTTTGTTGAACGAAATTTTTGAACCATTGACAATGATGCAGTCTCTTGCCATGATCAGTATTTTTCAGTTCTTGAACAAGTGTCACTTTGTATGGAAAAAGTTCTAATTTTTTACTTACAGTTGTGTGGGCCGTTCCGACATTAATATCGATTTCCTGGACGAGTTTTCTTAGAGACTTGTTCGGGCGCTTGGACATTTTATCGGAAATATCGAGTAGTTTATTCTCAGACAAAACGCTAGGACGACCACTTCTCGGTGCATCTGTCGCTGAACCCGTACTTCGAAATTTGTTAGTCAAATCTCGCACAGTATCGAGATGTGGGAGTGTTGTCTCCGAGAAAACTGAATTAAATGTTTGACGAACTGAAACTGTGTATTTACCGCCAGCTTTGAACACTTGTTCGACTAATAACACACGTTCTTCAATGGGTAGCATTTTAACAGTGACAAAAACTAAACAAACGAACAAAGGAACTAAACTTAAACGTTCGCGTCAACACGTAACGACACACACCAACGGTACTACTGACGCTGGCTGATATAAACAAAACAGAGGAATGTTGGGAGAGTCCACTAGAAGGGAAGTAACCCATTGGCAGGAGAACAATCATACGGCACACGGAGAGACTTTTTGAACACCCCGTGTCATTATGTAAGATCTCCGAGATAAATTACGATGTTAAACTTTGAAATATTTGAGATGCGAATCACCTCCCAGCTTCCGGCTGTCTTCATCTGTCCACCTACACGTAAGGACGCTCTTTTATGTTGCTTATGTTATTTCAAATAATAGTCATAACATGCATTTGAGTGTACGTATTTTATTTTATTGTAATCACTTGTGATCCTGTTATTTAAGAAACGTCCAGAAAATGGTACCCATTCAATAGCATGCGTACTTAATACGTTCCAAAACGTTGTGAAAAAAAATGGGATATTCCGGTGCTCATACATCGACTATAAACAGGTAGGGCCAAGTGTTTTGGATAGCCATTTGGCTAGGGATCATTGCTATATGCAACAGAACGATCGTCTTAGTGTCGCTGTACTACAGCACAGGGCCAAAGGTCAAAGTATGAATATTACATACTTCCTCCTGCTCAGGCAATGGTGCAAATCGGTTGGTTCTTTTTCAATTTGATGTGGTCTACAGTGAGCTTGCTGGGACATATAGACGCATGGGCGGTTCCACTGAAAACGCCAAAAAAGTGCTTTTTACTAAATTTTCGATAAAACCCAGCAAAGGATTCCAAGAAGGCTATGCACAGCAAATGGCTGAAATTTTTACGATATGTTCCTAAAATCCCAGTCTCGAACAACTTCGAAAATGTTCTTGAGATTTTTATCCGTTTCCAAGATACACATGTACTTCGACACGTAAAATCCGATATGAAGCGAAATGTAAATAATAAATATCAAACTGCTCAAATTTTAACGGTATATTCTCTAGGTGTTTATCTAGAAGAGCCATCTCCCCGTTTACAAAAATGTTCATCTGTTGTAGAAAACTCCGCAAAACTCACCATAACCCAGACGTGGATTCTGGCCGACTTCGCACAGCAAATGGCTGTAATTTTCTCGATGTATTCCTGAGATCCCGACCCTGAACAATCTTGAAAATTTTCTTCCTACATTTATCCTTCTCCGAGATACAAAGGTTCAAAGTTATGCTACTTGTAGATGTAAAATCCACTGTGTGGCGAAAACATAGTCTGCAGAATGACGTAACAAAGAAAAATAGGGAGTAAAATGTCTTCGCTGTTATCTGGGAACAGTAAAATCCGGTCTGTGGTGTAAAATATTTTGCGTAACTATCTAAATTTTGCTGAGCAATACATTTCTTTTCAAATGAGCTTCATTCCCTGCTGTAGCAGTGGAAAGAAGGAAACCAGTGGAAAAATGATCCTGTTTATCTAAAAGATTCCGACTGAAAAGTGGAGTACACTGGCCTCGTTCTACCATCCCCAGCACCTTAAAAATTTTTTACATCCGAACGTTTTTGCGCTTATTTATGCTGAGAGGGAAGAAGACACCGAGAGTCCCAAATCTATGGGAAAGTAATAAATACTGGAATATAGTAGACAGTGATTGTGTTATAGAAAGAATGAAGCAGACCAAAGCGGTGTGAGAGGGACACCGTGCAAGTGGAACGTAGCTTATAGTGACGGAATAGTGGTAGGAAGAAAATGAGGCGGCCGCTGTGGCCGAGCGGTTCTAGGCGCTCAGTCCGGAACCGCGCGACTCCTACGGTCGCAGGTTCGAATCCTGTCTCGGTCATGGATGTGTGTGCTGTCCTTAGGTTAGTTAGGGTTAAGTAGTTCTGAGTTCTAGGGGACAGATGGCCTCAGATGTTAAGTCCCATAGTGTTCAGAGGCATTTGAACTATTTTTTTTTTTAAGAAAATGTAGGAGCCAGTCCAGAGGGGGAAGGGGAGGGAGGAATACAGAGAGAGAGAGTGGAACTGGGTGCGAGCCAATGATAATGAGAGTATATCACAATGATAACGAGGATGAGAGAGATAGTGACAGAAAAGACAGCAGCAGTGGGAATGAATGAATCAGATGTTAGCAGTAAGAGAGAGCAAGAGAGAGACAGTGTCAATGAGAGGAGACAAAAGTAGTAAGACAGAACGGAGGGGACTTTGGCTGTGACAAAGGAGACAATGACAGAGTGACGCAAAAAGATAGTGACAATGAGTTGGGCTCAATGAGTGATTGAGAGAGGGAAACTGTGAGTGGATGGGTATGAGGGACTTACAACTATGGACCAGTGGGTGTGAGTGTGTTACATTTAGGGGAACTTGCGGGAGTTTGTAGGAGAGGCACGTTAAAAGAAGGGTGGAAATGTTCGGATACCTAAATTTTTGAGAAAATTTTTAAAGGTACTTATGAAGGTAGAATGAAACAGCTGGTATCCCACATTTCAGTCAGAGTATGTGAAATAAACATGAACATATTCGCAGTTTTTGGGCTCCAGAAGACGCATTTTTCCGCTGGTTCAGTTTTAATCACGTTGGGAAGCGATTGGTTTGGTGACGTGTTGATTTGCGCGACATCCATGCGCTATTCTACGCTGATTTGCGCGTTACAAACGTCAAATCTTTCAGAATAAAAGTCCGATTAATGTTTTATAGTATGATACACTCATTCTGTCACATTTCACCGTCAGCCGGGGAGGCGCTACAGTCTGGAACCGCGCGACTCCTACGGTCGCAGGTTCGAATCCTGTCTCGGTCATGGATGTGTGTTCTGTCCTTAGGTTAGTTATGTTTAAGTAGTTCTGAGTTCTAGGGGACTGACGGCCTCAGATGTTAAGTCCCATAGTGTTCAGAGACATTTGAACTATTTTTTTAAAAAGAAAATGTAGGAGCCAGTGCCAGAGGGGGAAGGGGAGGGAGGAATACAGAGAGAGAGAGTGGAACTGGGTGCGAGCCAATGATAATGAGAGTATATCACAATGATAACGAGGATGAGAGAGATAGTGACAGAAAAGACAGCAGCAGTGGGAATGAATGAATCAGATGTTAGCAGTAAGAGAGAGCAAGAGAGAGACAGTGTCAATGAGAGGAGACAAAAGTAGTAAGACAGAACGGAGGGGACTTTGGCTGTGACAAAGGAGACAATGACAGAGTGACGCAAAAAGATAGTGACAATGAGTTGGGCTCAATGAGTGATTGAGAGAGGGAAACTGTGAGTGGATGGGTATGAGGGACTTACTACTATGGACCAGTGGGTGTGAGTGTGTTACATTTAGGGGAACTTGTGGGAGTTTGTAGGAGAGGCACGTTAAAAGAAGGGTGGAAATGTTCGGATACCTAAATTTTTGAGAAAATTTTTAAAGGTACTTATGAAGGTAGAATGAAACAGCTGGTATCCCACATTTCAGTCAGAGTATGTGAAATAAACATGAACATATTCGCAGTTTTTGGGCTCCAGAAGACGCATTTTTCCGCTGGTTCAGTTTTAATCACGTTGGGAAGCGATTGGTTTGGTAACGTGTTGATTTGCGCGACATCCATGCGCTATTCTACGCTGATTTGCGCGTTACAAACGTCGAATCTTTCAGTATAAAAGTCCGATTAATGTTTTATAGTATGGTACACTCATTCTGTCACATTTCACCGTCGGCCGGGGTGGCGCTACAGTCTGGAACCGCGCGACCGCTACGGTCGCAGGTTCGAATCCTGCCTCAGGCAGGGATGTGTGCCATGTCCTTAGGTTAGTTAGGTTTAATTAGTTCTAAGTTCTAGGGGACTGATGACCATAGTGCTCAGAGCCATTTGAACCATTTGAACCACGTTGCACTATGTGTTATCACGGTCTGCCATTGCCAAACTTACGTGTTATCCAACAAAGGCCGCGCGGGGTAGCCGGGCGGTCTTAGGCGTCTTGTCACGGTCCGCGCGGCTTCCCCCGCCGAAGGTTCGAGTCCTCCCTCGTGCAGAGGTGTGTGTGTTGTCCTTATCGTAACTTAGTGTAAGTAAGACTAAATAGTTAAATAGTGTGTAAGCTTAGGGACCGATGACCTCAGCCGTTTGGTCCCATAAGAGCTTACCACAAATTTCCAATTTTTCCAACAAAGACTCTGAACCTGACAGTCACGAAAGCAGTTGACAAATAAGTTTCATTCGACCACCAGTAGGTTCAAATGGCTATGAGCACTATGGGACTTAACATCTGTGGTCATCAGTCCCCTAGAACTTAGAACTACTTAAACCTAACTAACCTAAGGACATCACACACATCCATGCCCGAGGCAGGATTCGAACCTGCGACCGTAGCAGTCGCGCGGTTCCTGACTGAGCGCCTAGAACCGCGAGACCACCGCGGCCGGCCCACCAGTAGGATAAGTTTTAAAAAACTGAAATGTCTTTCAATGTTCTACTTCTGCTGTGGTCGCTGTGATGTACCCCGAATTCCGAACAATTAGTTTTCAAATCAAATTCATGTCACCTACTAAGGCCTAGGGTCACATGGCGCCGTAAAAAAATTCAGTTCCTAAGTCACTGCAGTCAAAATATACGGCCATTTACGTCACATATTTTGATAGTAGCAAACTCATTCATCAAAATGTGTACGGTGATTCCATTTGACTTAGAATCAAGAAAGTTGGCAAGATGCAAGGTGACAACGTACAAGTAAAGGGAAAAAAATGAAAATGGTTAATTTGTAATTATATCACCCGTAAAAAAATAGTTTTTGTTATCTTGTCCAACAGTCTGACTGTTCGTCTACTAAGAACACTACTTCTCAGGATCGGGAAGACGAATGGAAAATTATGTCAATAGTAAGATCTAGGGTCCTTTGACGGTGTAAAAATTTTAAGTTTCTACGTCAACGCAGATATAAGACGCAACCATTTTTGTGACGTAAATTAGCGCTGTCGATACCGATAACAGTTAAACATAAAATTCGCGATTCCCAGAATAGATGAACATTTATATAAATAAGTAAGTTTGTAGGGAAAACTCGGTGTGCGAGCTCTACTGGCGCTTATACTTATTTTTCTTTATTTTATTGGGCTATTTTACAATATGCATCAAGAATAACCCTTTCTGAGACTGTCAGAAGAAGGAAGAAGGAGATGTAAACTCTGTTTTTCTGTACTTCCTTCGAAGTACAGCAAAACCGCTTGCTGCAAAAGCTTGTGAAATTGAAGTTGTTCCTTCGGACAAGTGTTTCTCTTTTATTATGTCCCTATGATCCACAAATGTGTGTACATGAAATTTGGAGTTCTATCTGTGGTTCCACAGTCACTGTATGTTCAAGGTGTATCAGTCCCAATCTCTGCTGAGTTCTTTTTATTTTCTGTTTTATTTCCCGTTAATAAGCAAAGTTTCGTTACTTGTATGTACTGCACCTATGTGTGCATTATGAAGTGATTTCTGTCTACATATGTTTCACATTTGTACCAGTCCGTTAGCAGTACGGTTCAATGAACTAAAGCCATAAAAAAAACCTGTCATCTATAATTGGCACCGCATGAATGCCCTAATGTGTAGACAAATGCAAAAAGTAAAGGCAGCATGAAACCCTACAAATATAATCTATGTAGGATAATACCGATCCAGTCACTGCCATGCAACAAACAGTTTCCGGACCTTGAAGCCAAACACGTGATAAGAAATTATATTAATGTGATTTCTCAGGGTTTTCCCCGGACTGATTACAGTTTTTCCGGATGTTCATCCAGAGATGTACGAAGACGATTCTGTGCCCCCCGACAGAAATTTCCAAACGCTGTGCGCCTTTCATCCCACGAATGTCTAAATTTCCTGTAATTTTTTTCAGTGCACATTTAACATTCAGCAAATTTTATGATCCTGTGAATATATTTAATAAAATATAGGATTATTGAAAAATATTACTTTAATGAACTATGTTGACGAAAAATATTGCCCGCAATAAATTAAATGTACCACAAAAAGAACAGAGAGAATTTCCGTCTTACGTAAGACATAGTTTTATAATTACGTTATTACTTACACATGTATCAACACTTTATGTGATATCTTCAGTGAGATTTTACGTTTCTTTTCTTTCTGAGAAAGATTGTATATACAGTGCGAGTCAAAAGTATTTGGACACCTTCATAAGTTGGAAGATTAAAGGGAAAATTGAGATGTGATGATGGGAACATAGGTTTGACGTGGGGCCGCAACTTTTCGAATGAATGTCATCCATGGCCGCCATCTTGAAATCCGTCTGTTTGGGTTCAAATCATTTTTTTTAAATGGGAAGTAGGGTGTGTGACACACTTCGACCATAAATATAATAGACTGGCCCTGACGTCATTTTCGTGGCTCCAACATCTCTGGGCTGAAGTCACGTGAATGTTGGCAAAACATGGTTGTTTCGTGTTGCGCTTATGGCTGTACTCAGCGTTTTGTAGGGGAAATGGCATTACATTTCACGTGTAAGTGTTTCTATGATAGTGCAGATGCGTTTATTGAAATCTGCTGAAGTAACTTTTATATGTTTTTTACACTTGAAATAGAGTATCACGTAAATTAAGGTGTTGCTGTAAAGTCAGACTCATATTACATTTTGGAAAGTATCTGTGATAATTCGGTTACAGAAGTAAGTATAATCGTTTCTCGTTCCTACTCATAGGTTCCGTAAGGATGAAAACCGAAGGCAGCTTTGGATACAGGCCCTGAAACGGAAAAACTTTAAGCCGTTTGCACATACGCGCCTTTGCTCGAAGCACTTCGCAGAGAAGTGTTTTGATAGGTTAGTTATTATTTACAATGTATATCCATAATTTGTATTTACAGTGTCTGTCATTTTTAAACCTAGGCTCCAAAATTATTTTCTGAAACTGCAAAGTCTCACCTTTCATCTAAAATATCATTTTTTTTAAACTGATAGTTTAAACTTTTGTAAAAATAGTGGGAACTGAACCTTTGAAGGGCACCTAAAATTGATACTCTAAAATGGACCTGCTCCTAAAGTAAACAATTTTGACACCTATAGTTGACATATAATTCCCATAGCCCATTTTCTTTTATAAGTGACTAGAGCTCGAAACGTGGCGAATACAATGTTTAAAGTTTTGACACGAGCCCACTCTTACTGTTTAAAAGAATTTTAACGACATTTTACTATAATTGATAGTTTATAGTAATTTCGTCCATCTGCCCACCAGAGTGGCGTTCGATGTATTTGTTAGATTTTATAAATGGTACTTTGAACAAATCCAGGTCAAATGTAGTTCTGGCATAATTTTTCACAAATAAAAAAGTAGTTTTTGTTGGAAGCGTTTGGCAGTCAATTGAGAAATGTGGGGAAAATCCGATACAAACATAGGATGGCAGACCGCTGATTTGAAATCCCGCCACGTTTTGCCAACAGTCACGTGGTTTATGTTGGAGCCACACTAGCCCCATAGCTTCTGCACAGCAAGGCCAGTCTACTAGTATCTATGGTCGAAGGTGACACATCAAATAACATTCGCTTAAACTCTGGAATTTAGTGGTGTAATTTGTTTTTGTGTATCTTGTACAGTTTAGAAGTTATTAACGTTCAAAGATACCGTGATACGGGCTCATGTCTCATCTTAAGCAGATAGTGTATGCTGAGAGCATCCGTGATTTGAGACACCTAGAGGAACGCATAGAACACGCCTGTGACCAAATTGCAGAAGAGGCTCTCGTCCGTGTGCGGTCAGAGTGGTTGCGGCGACTACAGTTGTGCATTGCACGGGATGGACAACACGTAGAACATGTGTTGTAGCAGTCGGTATGAAGGTAATTTCCCAACTTTGAACATTAATAACCTCTAAACTGTACAAGATAGAGACAAAACCAAATTACACCACTAAATTTCAGAGCTCAAGCGAGTGTTATTTGATGTGCCACACCCCCCCTTCCCATTTAAAAAAATGACTTGAACCCAAACTGGCGGATTTCAAGATGGCGGCCATGAATGACATTGACTCCAAAAGTTGCGGCCCCACATCAAAGCTGTGTTGCTAATCTTCCAACTTACGAAGTTGTCCAAGGACTTCTGACTCGCCCTGTATTACACTCTTAAGTAGGTTATATTAATTTTTTGGCTAACTGCAATCTATGTATATTATAAGTCTATAGAGACATGCAACTGGGATGAGGCTTTATATTATGTTGCCCACTTACGCTGTGCTAAAGGACTCAAATGAAGTGTGGTGTCACCGCCAGACACCACACTTGCTAGGTGGTAGCTTTAAATCGGCCGCGGTCCATTAGTACATGTCGGACCCGCGTGTCGCCACTGTCAGTAATTGCAGACCGAGCGCCACCACACGGCAGGTCTAGAGAGACGTACTAGCACTCGCCCCAGTTGTACGACGACTTTGCTAGTGACTACACTGATGAAGCCTTTCTCTCATTTGCCGAGAGATAGTTAGAATAGCCTTCAGCTAAGTCCATTGCTACGACCTAGCAAGGCGCCATTAACCATATCTAGAGAGAGCCTCACTTGTATCATCAAGAATGCTGTATACAAATAATGGATTAAAGTTAAGTATTCCTGGAGCTACGTACTTTTCTTTATAGAATTCATTACGTATCCTGCTTGAATTTAACGCGTGCATTTCGGCTACTTCCGAGTGGCGTGGCTGTCTTGTTACGCCACAACATGAAGTATACTGAATTTGGTAATAATATGTTTATACACGGTCCAGTAATATTAACGTGACCACTGTCAGAAGCCTGAATAATTACGTCCGGCAACGTGACATGCAGGAAGGATCTCAATGAGGTTCTGGAAGTTACCGACAGGGATGTGAAACCATGTCTATTCCAGTACAGTGGCCACCTGCGCGAAGTTTCTAGATTGAAGATCCGTGGCGCGAACATCCCGGTCGAAGTGGTCCTCGAAAATGGTTCAAATGGCTCTGAGCACTATGGGACTTAACATCTGTGGTCATCAGTCCCCTAGAACTTAGAACTACTTAAACCTAACCAACCTAAGGACATCACACACATCCATGCCTGAGGCAGGATTCGAACCTGCGACCGTAGCGGTCACGCGTAAGTGGTCCTCGATTCGGTTTAATTCCGCGGAGTTTGGTAGACAGGGGAGTACGGTAAACTCGAACTGGTGGTTCAATGCGACCTTTGAGACACGTCGCATTATCCTGCTCGTAGATACGATCGTGCATAAGAAATCGAACTGCGTGTAAAGGTGGACATGGTCCAGCCGGCCGCTGTAGCCGAGCGGTTCTAGGCGCTTCAGTCCGGAACCGCGCTGCTGCTACCGTCGCAGGTTCGAGTCCTGCCTCGGGCATGGATGTGTGTGTGATGCCCTTAGGTTAGTTAGGTTTAAGTAGTTCTAAGTCTAGGGGACTGACGACCTCAGATGTTAAGTTGCATAGTGCTTAGAGCCATTTAAACCATTTTTTGGACGTGGTCCTCAAGGATAGATGCATCCTTGTATTGATCCATTATGCCCTCCCGACTCACCAAATCACCCAGGGAATGCCACGAAAACATGCCATGAAAACATTCTCCAAACCATAATGCTCCCTTCTCCAGCTTGGAGCATTCACTTTCAGATGTTTCACACTGTACATGCTAAAGCGATCATGTGGCTGTCCACCAGACTAGAAACCTGATTCCTCTGAAAAGGCTAATAGTCGCCACTCAATAGGCCTCTAATTGTAGTATAGTGGTGCAAATTCCAGCCTTCGTCACCGATCAACAGCAATCAGCACGGGTGCACAAAACAGGGCGTGCTGCGGAGTTCCACACGCAGCTGAATGGTCGTTCAGGAGCCACAGTTGGTAGCTTCCTTTGGCTCATCTTGGCGAGCAGGTGCTCAACAGTTGGATGAACTCCTTTTGGAAGTCAGACAAATCGCTCCGTTTCTACGCAACGACTGCACTGTTTCCCGCGTGCTCCCGACACGCTTTGCCCTCCACTGCTAGTGCTGCCACCTGCCGACAGTCTACATCTACATCTACGTGATTACTCTGCTATTCACAATAAAGTGCCTGCCAGAGGGTTCAATGAACCTTCAAGCTGTCTCTCTACCGTTCCACTCTCGAACGACACCCGGGAAAAACGAGCACTTAAATTTTTCAGTGCGAGCCCTTATTTCTCCTATTTCATCGTGACGATCATTTCTCCCTATGTAGGTGAGTGACAGAATGTTTTCGCAATCGGAGGAGAAAACTGGTGATTGAAATTTCATGAGAACATCCCGTCGCAACGAAAAACGCCTTTGTTTTAATGATTGCCACTCCAATTCACATATCATGCCTGTGACACTATCTCCCCTGTTTCGCTATAATACAAAACGAGCTTCCCTTCTTTGTACTTTTTCGATGTCATCCGTCAGTCCCACCTGATGCGGATCCCACACCGCACAGCAGTATTCCAAAATAGGGCGGACAAGCGTGGTGTAAGCAGTCTCTTTGGTAGACCTGTTGCACCTTCTAAGTGTTCTGCCAGTGAATCGCAGTCTTTGGTTTGCTCTACCCACAATATTATCTGTGTGATCATTCCAATTAAGGTTATTTGTAATTGTAATCACTAAGTATTTAGTTGAATTTAAGTCTTCAGATTTGTGTGACTTATCGCGTAATCGGAATTTAGCTGTTTTCATTTAGTTCTCATCTGAATAACTTCACACTTTTCTTTATTCAGGGTCAATTGCCACTTTTCGCACCATACAGATATCTTATCTAAATCATTTTGCAAGTCGTTTTGACTATCTGATGACTTTACAAGACGCTAAATGAGAGCATCATCTGCAAACAATCTAAGACGGCTACTCAGATTGTCTCCTATGTCGTTAATATACACTCCTGGAAATTGAAATAAGAACACCGTGAATTCATTGTCCCAGGAAGGGGAAACTTTATTGACACATTCCTGGGGTCAGATACATCACATGATCACACTGACAGAACCACAGGCACGTAGACACAGGCAACAGAGCATGCACAATGTCGGCACTAGTACAGTGTATATCCACCTTTCGCAGCAATGCAGGCTGCTATTCTCCCATGGAGACGATCGTAGAGATGCTGGATGTAGTCCTGTGGAACGGCTTGCCATGCCATTTCCACCTGGCGCCTCAGTTGGACCAGCGTTCGTGCTGGACGTGCAGACCGCGTGAGACGACGCTTCATCCAGTCCCAAACATGCTCAATGGGGGACAGATCCGGAGATCTTGCTGGCCAGGGTAGTTGACTTACACCTTCTAGAGCACGTTGGGTGGCACGGGATACATGCGGACGTGCATTGTCCTGTTGGAACAGCAAGTTCCCTTGCCGGTCTAGGAATGGTAGAACGATGGGTTCGATGACGGTTTGGATGTACCGTGCACTATTCAGTGTCCCCTCGACGATCACCAGTGGTGTACGGCCAGTGTAGGAGATCGCTCCCCACACCATGATGCCGGGTGTTGGCCCTGTGTGCCTCGGTCGTATGCAGTCCTGATTGTGGCGCTCACCTGCACGGCGCCAAACACGCATACGACCATCATCGGCACCAAGGCAGAAGCGACTCTCATCGCTGAAGACGACACGTCTCCATTCTTCCCTCCATTCACGCCTGTCGCGACACCACTGGAGGCGGGCTGCACGATGGTGGGGCGTGAGCGGAAGACGGCCTAACGGTGTGCGAGACCGTAGCCCAGCTTCATGGAGACGGCTGCGAATGGTCCTCGCCGATACCCTAGGAGCAACAGTGTCCCTAATTTGCTGGGAAGTGGCGGTGCGGTCCCCTACGGCACTGCGTAGGATCCTACGGTCTTGGCGTGCATCCGTGCGTCGCTGCGGTCCGGTCCCAGGTCGACGGGCACGTGCACCTTCCGCCGACCACTGGCGACGACATCGATGTACTGTGGAGACCTCACGCCCCACGTGTTGAGCAATTCGGCGGTACGTCCACCCGGCCTCCCGCATGCCCACTATACGCCCTCGCTCAAAGTCCGTCAACTGCACATACGGTTCACGTCCACGCTGTCGCGGCCTGCTACCAGTGTTAAAGACTGCGATGGAGCTCCGTATGCCACGGCAAACTGGCTGACACTGACGGCGGCGGTGCACAAATGCTGCGCAGCTAGCGCCATTCGACGGCCAACACCGCGGTTCCTGGTGTGTCCGCTGTGCCGTGCGTGTGATCATTGCTTGTACAGCCCTCTCGCAGTGTCCGGAGCAAGTATGGTGGGTCTAACACACCGGTGTCAATGTGTTCTTTTTTTCATTTCCAGGAGTGTAGATCAGGAACAATAAAAGGCCTGTAACATTTCCTTGGGGAACACCGGATATTACTTCTGTTTCACTTGATGACTTTCCGTTTATTACTACGAACTGTGACCTTTCTGACAGGAAATCGCGAATCCAGCAGCACAACTGAGGCGATACTCCGTAGGTATGCAGTTTGGTTAGAAGACGCTTGTGAGGAACGATGTCGAAATCATTCTCAAAATCTAAAAACATGGAATCAATTTGACGGCCCCTGTCGATAGCACTTATTACTTCATCAGTATAAAGAGCTAGTTGTGTTTCGCAAGAACGATATTTTCTAAAACCGTGTTATGTGTCAATAAATCGTTTTCTTCGAGGTACTTCATAATTCGAATACAGTATATGTTCCAAAACCCTACTGCAAATCGACGTTAGTGATATAGGCTTGTAATTCAGCGGATTATTCCTACTTCACTTTTTGGGTATTGGTGTGACTTGAGCAATTTTCCAGTCTTTCGGTACGGATCTTTCTGTGAGCGAGCGGTTGTATATAATTGCTAAATATGGAGCTATTTATCAGCATACGCTGAGAGGAACCTGACTGGTATACAATCTGGACCGAAGGCCTTGCCTTTATTGATTTAAGCTGCTTCGTCACTCCGAAGATATCTATGTTTCTCATCTTGACAGTTGTTCTTCATTGGAATTCAGGAATATTTACTTTGTCTTCTTTGGTGAGTTGCTATTACACATTGATTTCAAACAGAGGTGGTGGTCACGTTAGTGTGACTGGACCACATACAGGTGTATTTGTCCAGATGCTTCACATGATACTATTATTTGTGTGTGCTGCTAGTTTTGTATCTACCTTACACGCTACAACTTGGCATGTAGAAACAGCGGAACATTTTCGATTTTTCTGTTTTTCGTCCATTTCTGATTGGGAATGGCCATATGTCGAGCAGTTAGCGTATTACTTGCGGTTTTTTAATTTTACCTTATGATTTGTTAAAGCAGTTACTTCTTGCTGTTAGTGATGCTTTTAACAATACACACATCAAAAAATGTTTTGCATCACCTCGGTTCCAGGAATTCCGAAACCTATACAGAAAATTGGAATAGAGATCAACATAAACATCATTTCCGATCTTTTTATTGGTCATGAAAACTACATATTGCATGTTGTACTATCATACCGCGAGACCTTCAGAGGTGGTGGTCCAGACTGCTGTACATACCGGTGCCTCTAATACCCAGTAGCACGTCCTCTTGCATTGATGCATGCCTGTAGTCGTCGTGGCATACTGTCCACAAGTTTATCAAGGCATTGTTGGTCCAGATTGTCCCACTTCTCAACGGTGATTCAGCGTAGATCCCTCATAGTGGTTGGTGGGTCACGTCGTTCATAAACAGCCCTTTTCAATCTATCTCAGGCATGTACAATAGGGGTCATGACTGGAGAACATACTGGCCACTCTAGTCGAGCGATGTCGTTATCCTGAAGGAAGTCATTCACAAGATGTACACGATGGGGGCGCGAATCGTCGTCCATCATGACGAATGTCTCACCAATATGCTGCCGATATTATTGCACTATCGGTCGGAGGATGGCATTCACGTATCGTACAGCCATTACGGCGCCTTCAGTGACCACCACAAAACATCAGCCTGACAGGGTTGCCTCCAAACACATCTCGTTGAAAGCATATGCGACACTCATCGGCGAAAAGAACGTGATGTCAATCCTGAGCGGTCCATTCGGCATGTCGTTGGGCCCATCTGTACCGCGCTGTATGGTGTCGTGTCTGCAGAGATGGACCTCGCCATGGACGTCGGGAGTGAAGTTGCGCATCATGCAGCCTATTGCGCACAGTTTGAGTCATAACACGACGTCCTGTGGCTGCACGAAAAGCATTATTCAACATGGTGGTGTTGCTGTCTGGGTTTCTCCGAGCAATAATCGGTAGGTAGCGGTCATCCACTGCAGTAGTAGCCCTTGGGTGGCCTGAGCGAGGCATGTCATTGACGGTTCCTGCCTCTCTGTATCTCTTCCATGTTCGAACAGCATCGGTTTGACTCACTTCGAGACGCCTGGACACTTCCCTTGTTGAGAGCCCTTCCTGGCACAAAGTAACAATGCGGACGCGATCGAACCGGGTATTGACCGTCTAGGCATGGTTGAACTACAGAGAACACGAGCCGTGTACCTCCTTCCTGGTGGAATGACTGGAACTGATCGGCTGTCGGACCCCCTCCGTCTAATAGGCGCTGCTCATGCATGGTTGTTTACATCTTTGGGCGAGTTTAGTGACATCTCTGAACAATCAAAGGGACTGTGTCTGTTATACATATCAACACTCAACGACTATCTTCAGGAGTTCTGGGAACCGGAGTGATGCAAAATTTGTTTTGATGTGTGTAGTTTATCAGTGAGCCACAAGGTTTCTGCCATCATTTCACGTGTTGATATAGCAATGTGTTGTGCATTCGTTTCCTTTTTATATATATAGCAAGGAGCGCTATGTCAAAGCGTTGTGTGTGTGTGTGTGTGTGTGTGTGTGTATGTGTGTATGTGTGTGTGTGTGTGTGTGTGTGTGTGTGAAGAGGTACGTAGACTGAGTCGTATGAATGACGAGAAGTACAAATGTAATCATGTTTCGGATATTGTAACTCTTCATATTGTCTGTGCTTGCTGCCACTCAACATTTGCTGATCACGTAACAGCACAAATTCACTATCCAAGAAACATAGAAAATCATTTAAAAATTCTTAAAACTAGGAAGACGTTTACCAGAAATTAACAACACCGTTGTCACAGCAGAACACCTGTATAGATAAATCGACTCCCAAACAGCATATGATTACATTTATACAGGCGTTCTGTTGTGACAAATACTGTTATATCAACCTGTGATGCGTATTCCTGCAGCAGCTGTTTTGCTCTGGCTGTCGACTTTTGTATACGATAGTTGGCAGATAGATGGCAGTTATAAGAGTCGAGGGGCATGAAAGGGAATCAGTGGTTGGGAAGGGAGTGAGACAGGGTTGTAGCCTCTCCCCGATGTTATTCAGTCTGTATATTGAGCAAGCAGTAAGGGAAACAAAAGAAAAATTCGGAGTAGGTATTAAAATGCATGGAGAAGAAATAAAAACTTTGAGGTTCGCCGATGGGATTGTAATTCTGTCAGAGACAGCAAAGGACTTGGAAGAGCAGTTGAGCAGTTAAACGGAATGGACAGTGTCTTGAAAAGAGGATGTAAGATGAACATCAACAAAAGCAAAACGAGGATAATGGAATACATTCGAATTAAGTCGGGCGATGCTGAGAGAATTAGATTAGGAAATGAGACACTTAAAGTAGTAAAGGAGTTTTGCTATTTGGGGAGCAAAATAACTGATGATGGTCGAAGTAGAGAGGGTATAAAATGTAGACTGGCAATGGCAAGGAAAGCGTTTGTGAAGAAGAGAACTTTGTTAACATCGAGTATAGAAAGTATTTTTATGGAGTGTAGCCATGTATGGAAGTGAAACATGGACGATAAATACTTTGGACAAGAAGAGAATAGAAGCCTTTGAAATATGGTGCTACAGAAGAATGCTGAAGATTAGATGGGTAGATGACATAACTAATGAGGAGGTATGGAAGATATTTAGACTGTATTTTGCATATGATCAAATTAGCAGAAGATGATGATGATCTGAGCTATATGATAAGAAAGCTTGAAGAGGAATACGCCAAGGCTGGTCTGAAGATGAAAATGAAGGATTGTGAGTACTTGGCTCTTAGTGTGAGCACATGGCTGTTGGAATGGAAAAACTATGTAATTTGGAGGTAGATGGAGAAGTAAGTGTAGGTGTAGAAATGGCAAAATATCTTAGGGTATTATGTACTTAACAGCCTACAGGCACTAATGAAATCACTAGCAGGATTGTTAAAGGGTGAGCTGTAACGAAGGCAATGAACTCTGTTCTGTGGAACAAAAAGATAAAAAGAACAACGAAGAGGAAAATGTGTATTTGCCACTGCGCTGCATTACAGGCCCTGAAACGGAAAAACTTTAAGCCGTTTGCACATACGCGCCTTTGCTCGAAGCACTTCGCAGAGAAGTGTTTTGATAGGTTAGTTATTATTTACAATGTATATCCATAATTTGTATTTACAGTGTCTGTCATTTTTAAACCTAGGCTCCAAAATTATTTTCTGAAACTGCAAAGTCTCACCTTTCATCTAAAATATCATTTTTTTTAAACTGATAGTTTAAACTTTTGTAAAAATAGTGGGAACTGAACCTTTGAAGGGCACCTAAAATTGATACTCTAAAATGGACCTGCTCCTAAAGTAAACAATTTTGACACCTATAGTTGACATATAATTCCCATAGCCCATTTTCTTTTATAAGTGACTAGAGCTCGAAACGTGGCGAATACAATGTTTAAAGTTTTGACACGAGCCCACTCTTACTGTTTAAAAGAATTTTAACGACATTTTACTATAATTGATAGTTTATAGTAATTTCGTCCATCTGCCCACCAGAGTGGCGTTCGATGTATTTGTTAGATTTTATAAATGGTACTTTGAACAAATCCAGGTCAAATGTAGTTCTGGCATAATTTTTCACAAATAAAAAAGTAGTTTTTGTTGGAAGCGTTTGGCAGTCAATTGAGAAATGTGGGGAAAATCCGATACAAACATAGGATGGCAGACCGCTGATTTGAAATCCCGCCACGTTTTGCCAACAGTCACGTGGTTTATGTTGGAGCCACACTAGCCCCATAGCTTCTGCACAGCAAGGCCAGTCTACTAGTATCTATGGTCGAAGGTGACACATCAAATAACATTCGCTTAAACTCTGGAATTTAGTGGTGTAATTTGTTTTTGTGTATCTTGTACAGTTTAGAAGTTATTAACGTTCAAAGATACCGTGATACGGGCTCATGTCTCATCTTAAGCAGATAGTGTATGCTGAGAGCATCCGTGATTTGAGACACCTAGAGGAACGCATAGAACACGCCTGTGACCAAATTGCAGAAGAGGCTCTCGTCCGTGTGCGGTCAGAGTGGTTGCGGCGACTACAGTTGTGCATTGCACGGGATGGACAACACGTAGAACATGTGTTGTAGCAGTCGGTATGAAGGTAATTTCCCAACTTTGAACATTAATAACCTCTAAACTGTACAAGATAGAGACAAAACCAAATTACACCACTAAATTTCAGAGCTCAAGCGAGTGTTATTTGATGTGCCACACCCCCCCTTCCCATTTAAAAAAATGACTTGAACCCAAACTGGCGGATTTCAAGATGGCGGCCATGAATGACATTGACTCCAAAAGTTGCGGCCCCACATCAAAGCTGTGTTGCTAATCTTCCAACTTACGAAGTTGTCCAAGGACTTCTGACTCGCCCTGTATTACACTCTTAAGTAGGTTATATTAATTTTTTGGCTAACTGCAATCTATGTATATTATAAGTCTATAGAGACATGCAACTGGGATGAGGCTTTATATTATGTTGCCCACTTACGCTGTGCTAAAGGACTCAAATGAAGTGTGGTGTCACCGCCAGACACCACACTTGCTAGGTGGTAGCTTTAAATCGGCCGCGGTCCATTAGTACATGTCGGACCCGCGTGTCGCCACTGTCAGTAATTGCAGACCGAGCGCCACCACACGGCAGGTCTAGAGAGACGTACTAGCACTCGCCCCAGTTGTACGACGACTTTGCTAGTGACTACACTGATGAAGCCTTTCTCTCATTTGCCGAGAGATAGTTAGAATAGCCTTCAGCTAAGTCCATTGCTACGACCTAGCAAGGCGCCATTAACCATATCTAGAGAGAGCCTCACTTGTATCATCAAGAATGCTGTATACAAATAATGGATTAAAGTTAAGTATTCCTGGAGCTACGTACTTTTCTTTATAGAATTCATTACGTATCCTGCTTGAATTTAACGCGTGCATTTCGGCTACTTCCGAGTGGCGTGGCTGTCTTGTTACGCCACAACATGAAGTATACTGAATTTGGTAATAATATGTTTATACACGGTCCAGTAATATTAACGTGACCACTGTCAGAAGCCTGAATAATTACGTCCGGCAACGTGACATGCAGGAAGGATCTCAATGAGGTTCTGGAAGTTACCGACAGGGATGTGAAACCATGTCTATTCCAGTACAGTGGCCACCTGCGCGAAGTTTCTAGATTGAAGATCCGTGGCGCGAACATCCCGGTCGAAGTGGTCCTCGAAAATGGTTCAAATGGCTCTGAGCACTATGGGACTTAACATCTGTGGTCATCAGTCCCCTAGAACTTAGAACTACTTAAACCTAACCAACCTAAGGACATCACACACATCCATGCCTGAGGCAGGATTCGAACCTGCGACCGTAGCGGTCACGCGTAAGTGGTCCTCGATTCGGTTTAATTCCGCGGAGTTTGGTAGACAGGGGAGTACGGTAAACTCGAACTGGTGGTTCAATGCGACCTTTGAGACACGTCGCATTATCCTGCTCGTAGATACGATCGTGCATAAGAAATCGAACTGCGTGTAAAGGTGGACATGGTCCAGCCGGCCGCTGTAGCCGAGCGGTTCTAGGCGCTTCAGTCCGGAACCGCGCTGCTGCTACCGTCGCAGGTTCGAGTCCTGCCTCGGGCATGGATGTGTGTGTGATGCCCTTAGGTTAGTTAGGTTTAAGTAGTTCTAAGTCTAGGGGACTGACGACCTCAGATGTTAAGTTGCATAGTGCTTAGAGCCATTTAAACCATTTTTTGGACGTGGTCCTCAAGGATAGATGCATCCTTGTATTGATCCATTATGCCCTCCCGACTCACCAAATCACCCAGGGAATGCCACGAAAACATGCCATGAAAACATTCTCCAAACCATAATGCTCCCTTCTCCAGCTTGGAGCATTCACTTTCAGATGTTTCACACTGTACATGCTAAAGCGATCATGTGGCTGTCCACCAGACTAGAAACCTGATTCCTCTGAAAAGGCTAATAGTCGCCACTCAATAGGCCTCTAATTGTAGTATAGTGGTGCAAATTCCAGCCTTCGTCACCGATCAACAGCAATCAGCACGGGTGCACAAAACAGGGCGTGCTGCGGAGTTCCACACGCAGCTGAATGGTCGTTCAGGAGCCACAGTTGGTAGCTTCCTTTGGCTCATCTTGGCGAGCAGGTGCTCAACAGTTGGATGAACTCCTTTTGGAAGTCAGACAAATCGCTCCGTTTCTACGCAACGACTGCACTGTTTCCCGCGTGCTCCCGACACGCTTTGCCCTCCAATGCTAGTGCTGCCAGCTGCCGACAGTCTACATCTACATCTACGTGATTACTCTGCTATTCACAATAAAGTGCCTGCCAGAGGGTTCAATGAACCACCTTCAAGCTGTCTCTCTACCGTTCCACTCTCGAACGACACCCGGGAAAAACGAGCACTTAAATTTTTCTGTGCGAGCCCTTATTTCTCGTATTTCATCGTGACGATCATTTCTCCGTATGTAGGTGAGTGCCAACAGAATGTTTTCGCAATTGGAGGAGAAAACTGGTGATTGAAATTTCATGAGAAGATCCCGTCGCAACGAAAAACGCCTTTGTTTTAATGATTGCCACACCAATTCACATATCATGCCTCTGACACTATCTCCCCTGTTTCGATATAATACAAAACGAGCTTCCCTTCTTTGTACTTTTTCGATGTCATCCGTCAGTCCCACCTGATGCGGATCCCACACCGCACAGCAGTATTCCAAAATAGGGCGGACAAGCGTGGTGTAAGCAGTCTCTTTGGTAGACCTGTTGCACCTTCTAAGTGTTCTGCCAGTGAATCGCAGTCTTTGGTTTGCTCTACCCACAACATTATCTGTGTGATCATTCCAACTAAGGTTATTTGTAATTGTAATCCCTAAGTATTTAGTTGAATTTACAGCCTTCAGATTTGTGTGACTTATCGCGTAATCGGAATTTAGCTGTTTTCATTTAGTTCTCATCTGAATAACTTCACACTTTTCTTTATTCAGGGTCAATTGCCACTTTTCGCACCATACAGATATCTTATCTAAATCATTTTGCAAGTCGTTTTGACTATCTGATGACTTTACAAGACGCTAAATGAGAGCATCATCTGCAAACAATCTAAGACGGCTACTCAGATTGTCTCCTATGTCGTTAATATACACTCCTGGAAATTGAAATAAGAACACCATGAATTCATTGTCCCAGGAAGGGGAAACTTTATTGACACATTCCTGGGGTCAGATACATCACATGATCACACTGACAGAACCACAGGCACATAGACGCAGGCAACAGAGCATGCACAATGTCGGCACTAGTACAGTGTATATCCACCTTTCGCAGCAATGCAGGCTGCTATTCTCCCATGGAGACGATCGTAGAGATGCTGGATGTAGACCTGTGGAACGGCTTGCCATGCCATTTCCACCTGGCGCCTCAGTTGGACCAGCGTTCGTGCTGGACGTGCAGACCGCGTGAGACGACGCTTCATCCAGTCTCAAACATGCTCAATGGGGGACAGATCCGGAGATCTTGCTGGCCAGGGTAGTTGACTTACACCTTCTAGAGCACGTTGGGTGGCACGGGATACATGCGGACGTGCATTGTCCTGTTGGAACAGCAAGTTCCCTTGCCGGTCTAGGAATGGTAGAACGATGGGATCGATGACGGTTTGGATGTACCGTGCACTATTCAGTGTCCCCTCGACGATCACCAGTGGTGTACGGCCAGTGCAGGAGATCGCACCCCACACCATGATGCCGGGTGTTGGCCCTGTGTGCCTCGGTCGTATGCAGTCCTGATTGTGGCGCTCACCTGCACGGCGCCAAACACGCATACGACCATCATTGGCACCAAGGCAGAAGCGACTCTCATCGCTGAAGACGACACGTCTCCATTCGTCCCTCCATTCACGCCTGTCGCGACACCACCGGAGGCGGGCTGCACGATGTTGGGGCGTGAGCGGAAGACGGCCTAACGGTGTGCGGGACCGTAGCCCAGCTTCATGGAGACGGTTGCGAATGGTCCTCGCCGATACCCCAGGAGCAACAGTGTCCCTAATTTGCTGGGAAGTGGCGGTGCGGTCCCCTACGGCACTGCGTAGGATCCTACGGTCTTGCCGTGCATCCGTGCGTCGCTGCGGTCCGGTCCCAGGTCGACGGGCACGTGCACCTTCCGCCGACCACTGGCGACAACATCGATGTACTGTGGAGACCTCACGCCCCACGTGTTGAGCAATTCGGCGGTACGTCCACCCGGCCTCCCGCATGCCCACTATACGCCCTCGCTCAAAGTCCGTCAACTGCACATACGGTTCACGTCCACGCTGTCGCGGCATGCTACCAGTGTTAAAGACTGCGATGGAGCTCCGAATGCCACGGCAAACTGGCTGACACTGACGGCGGCGGTGCACAAATGCTGCGCAGCTAGCGCCATTCGACGGCCAACACCGCGGTTCCTGGTGTGTCCGCTGTGCCGTGCGTGTGATCATTGCTTGTACAGCCCTCTCGCAGTGTATGGAGCAAGTATGGTGGGTCTGACACACCGGTGTCAATGTGTTCTTTTTTCCATTTGCAGGAGTGTAGATCAGGAACAATAAAAGGCCTGTAACACTTCCTTGGGGAACGCCGGATATTACTTCTGTTTCACTTGATGACTTTCCGTTTATTACTACGAACTGTGACTTTTCTGACAGGAAATCGCGAATCCAGCAGCACAACTGAGGCGATACTCCGTAGGTAAGCAGTTTGGTTAGAAGACGCTTGTGAGGAACTATGTCGAAATCCTTCTCAAAATCTAAAAACATGGAATCAATTTGACGGCCCCTGTCGATAGCACTTATTACTTCATCAGTATAAAGAGCTAGTTGTGTTTCGCAAGAACGATATTTTCTAAAACCGTGCTATGTGTCAATAAATCGTTTTCTTCATAATTCGAATACAGTATATGTTCCAAAACCCTACTGCAAATCGACGTTAGTGATATAGGCTTGTAATTCAGCTTATTACTCCTACTTCACTTTTTGGGTATTGGTGTGACTTGAGCAATTTTCCAGTCTTTCGGTACGGATCTTTCTGTGAGCGAGCGGTTGTATATAATTGCTAAATATGGAGCTATTTTATCAGCATACTCTGAGAGGAACCTGACTGGTATACAATCTGGACCGAAGGCCTTGCCTTTATTGATTTAAACTGCTTCGTCACTCCGAAGATATCTATGTTTCTCATCTTGACAGTTGTTCTTCATTGGAATTCAGGAATATTTACTTCGTCTTCTTTGGTGAGTTGCTATTACACATTGATTACGAACATAGGTGGTGGTCACGTTAGTGTGACTGGACCACGTACAGGTGTATTTGTCCAGATGCTTCACATGATACTATTATTTGTGTGTGCTGCTAGTTTTGTATCTACCTTACACGCTGCAACTTGTCATGTAGAAACAGCGAAACATTTTCGATTTTTATGTTTTTCGTCCATTTCTGATTGGGAATGGCTATATGTCGAGCAGTTAGCGTATTACTTGCGGTTTTTTAATTTTACCTCATGATTTGTTAAAGCAGTTACTTCTTGCTGTTAGTGATGCTTTTAACAATACACACTTCAAAAAATGTTTTGCATCACCTCGGTTCCAGGAATTCCGAAACCTGTACAGAAAACTGGAATAGAGATCAACATAAACATCATTTCCGATCTTTTTATTGGTCATGAAAACTGCACATTGCATGTTGTACTGTCATACCGCGAGACCTTCAGAGGTGGTGGTCCAGACTGCTGTACACACCGGTACCTCTAACACCCAGTAGCACGTCCTCTTGCATTGATGCATGCCTGTAGTCGTCGTGGCATACTGTCCACAAGTTTATCAAGGCATTGTTGGTCCAGATTGTCCCACATCTCAACGGTGATTCAGCGTAGATCCCTCCTAGTGGTTGGTGGGTCACGTCGTTCATAAACAGCCCTTTTCAATCTATCTCAGGCATGTTTGATAGGGTTCATGTCTGGAGAAGATGGTGGCCACTCTATTCGAGCGATGTCGTTATCCTGAAGGAAGTCATTCACAAGATGTACACGATGGGGGCGCGAATTGTCGTCCATCATGACGAATGTCTCACCAATATGCTGCCGATATGATTGCACTATCGGTCGGAGGATGGCATTCACGTATCGTACAGCCATTACGGCGCCTTCAGTGACCACCACAAAACATCAGCCTGACAGGGTTGCCTCCAAACACATCTCCGACGCGACATTCATCGGCGAAAAGAACGTGATGTCAATCCTGAGCGGTCCATTCGGCATGTCGTCGGGCCCATCTGTACCGCGCTGTATGGTGTCGTATCTGCAAAGATGGACCTCGCCATGGACATCGGGAGTGAAGTTGCGCATCATGCAGCCTATTGCGCACAGTTTGAGTCATAACACGACGTCCTGTGGCTGCACGAAAAGCATTATTCAACATGGTGGTGTTGCTGTCTGGGTTTCTCCGAGCAATAATCAGTAGGTAGCGGTCATCCACTGCAGTAGTAGCCCTTGGGCGGCCTGAGCGAGGCATGTCATTGACGGTTCCTGCCTCTCTGTATCTCCTCCATGTTCGAACAGCATCGGTTTGACTCACTCCGAGACGCCTGGACACTTCCCTTGTTGAGAGCCCTTCCTGGCACAAAGTAACAATGCGGACGCGATCGAACCGGGTATTGACCGTCTAGGCATGGTTGAACAACAGATAACACGAGCCGTGTACCTCCTTCCTGGTGGAATGACTGGAACTGATCGGCTGTCGGACCCCCTCTGTCTAATGGGCGCTGCTCATGCGTGGTTGTTTACATCTTTGGGCGGGTTTAGTGACATCTCTGAACACTCAAAGGGACTGTGTCTGTGATACAATATCCACAGTCAACGTCTATCTTCAGGAGTTCTGGGAACCGGAGTGATGCAAAACTTTTTTTGATGTGTGTAGTTTATCAGTGAGCCACAAGGTTTCTGCCATCATTTCACGTGTTGATATAGCAATGTGTTGTGCATTCGTTTCCTTTTTATATATATAGCAAGGAGCGCTATGTCAAAGCGTTGTTTGTGTGTGTGTGTGTGTGTGTGTGTATGTGTGTATGTGTGTGTGTGTGTGTGTGTGAAGAGGTACGTAGACTGAGTCGTATGAATGACGAGAAGTACAAATGTAATCATGTTTCGGATATTGTAACTCTTCATATTGTCTGTGCTTGCTGCCACTCAACATTTGCTGATCACGTAACAGCACAAATTCACTATCCAAGAAACATAGAAAATCATTTAAAAATTCTTAAAACTAGGAAGACGTTTACCAGAAATTAACAACACCGTTGTCACAGCAGAACACCTGTATAGATAAATCGACTCCCAAACAGCATATGATTACATTTATACAGGCGTTCTGTTGTGACAAATACTGTTTTATCAACCTGTGATGCGTATTACTGCAGCAGCTGTTTTGCTCTGGCTGTCGACTTTTGTATACGATAGTTGGCAGATAGATGGCAGTTATAAGAGTCGAGGGGCATGAAAGGGAATCAGTGGTTGGGAAGGGAGTGAGACAGGGTTGTAGCCTCTCCCCGATGTTATTCAATCTGTATATTGAGCAAGCAGTAAGGGTAACAAAAGAAAAATTCGGAGTAGGTATTAAAATGCATGGAGAAGAAATAAAAACTTTGAGGTTCGCCGATGGCGTTGTAATTCTGTCAGAGACAGCAAAGGACTTGGAAGAGCAGTTGAACGGAATGGACAGTGTCTTGAAAAGAGGATGTAAGATGAACATCAACAAAAGCAAAGCGAGGATAATGGAATACATTCGAATTAAGTCGGGCGATGCTGAGGGAATTAGATTAGGAAATGAGACACTTAAAGTAGTAAAGGAGTTTTGCTATTTGGGGAGCAAAGTAACTGATGATGGTCGAAGTAGAGAGGGTATAAAATGTAGACTGGCAATGGCAAGGAAAGCGTTTCTGAAGAAGAGAACTTTGTTAACATCGAGTATAGAAAGTATTTTTATGGAGTGTAGCGTAGCCATGTATGGAAGTGAAACATGGACGATAAATACTTTGGACAAGAAGAGAATAGAAGCCTTTGAAATATGGTGCTACAGAAGAATGCTGAAGATTAGATGGGTAGATGACATAACTAATGAGGAGGTATGGAAGATATTTAGACTGTATTTTGCATATGATCAAATTGTACTAGCAGAAGATGAAGATGATCTGAGCTATATGATAAGAAAGCTTGAAGAGGAATACGCCAAGGCTGGTCTGAAGATGAAAATGAAGGATTGTGAGTACTTGGCTCTTAGTGTGAGCACATGGCTGTTGGAATGGAAAAATTATATAATTTGGAGGTAGATGGAGAAGTAAGTGTAGGTGTAGAAATGGCAAAATATCTTAGGGTATTATGTACTTAACAGCCTACAGGCACTAATGAAATCACTAACAGGATTGTTAAAGGGTGAGCTGTAACGAAGGCAATTAACTCTGTTCTGTGGAACAAAAAGATAAAAAGAACAACGAAGAGGAAAATATGTATTTGCCACTGCGCTGCATTACTTAAGACAAAGCTCAAGCCACAGAGGATGGATGTATAAACGATTTGGGAGACAATCTGAGCAACCGTCTTCGGTTGGTTGCAGATGACTGTGTCGTTTAACGACTAATAAGGTCATCAGAAGATCAAAACAAACTGCAAAACGATTTAGGAGAAATATCGGAATGATGCAAAAAGTGGCAGTTGACTCTGAATAACGAAAAGTGTGAGGTCATCCACATGAGTGCTAAAAGGAACACGTTAAACTTCGGTTACACTATAAATTAGTCTAATCTAAAAGCCGTAATTTCAATTAAATACCTAGGTATTACAATTACGAACAATTTAAATTGGAAGGAACACACAGAAAATGTTGTGGCGAAGGCTAGACTGCGTTTTATTGGCAGGACACTTAGAAAATGTAACAGACCCACTAAAGAGACTGACTACACTACGCTTGTCCCTCCACTTTTAGATTACTGTTGCGCGGTAGGGGATCCTTACCAGATAGGACTGACGGAGTACATCGAAAAAGTTCAAAGAAAGGCAGCACGTTTTGTACTATCGCGAAATACGGGACAGAGTGTTACTGAAATGATACAGGATTTGGGATGGACATTATTAAAAGAAAGGCGTTTCTCGTTGCGGCGGAAACTTCTCACGAAATTCCAATCACCAACTTTCTCCTCCGAATGCGAAAATATTTTGTTGACACCGACTTACATAGGGAGGAACGATCATCAGGATATAATAAGGGAAATCAGAGCTCGTACGGGAAGATATAGGTGTTCATTCTTCCCGCTCGCTATGCGAGATTGGAATAACAGAGTGTGGTGAAGGTGGTTCGATGAACCCTCTGCCAGGCACTTAAATGGGGTTTGCAGAGTATCCATGTAGATGTAGATGAATAATCGGACAAAGGACGAAAATGGATAGGGATATCTGTAAAATAGGTTGAATAAAGACAGGATACCAAAAAGGAACGACGATGGATGCCATTCCTGCGAAAGAAAAGGGGTCGCCCACGACGCAACTGGGAAAATGACGTGGAGAAGGCAATGCAATCAAGGAATATGAACGTTGACGAAAGTCAAGACAGAAGAAAACGGTGACTGAAGGCGAAGAAACGGCGCCAGCCGTAGGTAGTCCACAATGTTATTATTATTATTAGTAGTATTAATTTTATTTTTATTTTATTTTATGAATTCATTTATTTTTCCTGCCTCCCATCGTCGCTTCTCGTTCGAGGGCTCAGTAGGCAGAAAATGGAAAAAATCGTGTGCCTTCGGTCAAATAGAATATTTTCTTCGTACCCGCACTCTGAAAACTGAGGTGCCACGGCAGTGTATCGAAGCACAAGGAAGAACGTCGCATGAGGAGCGGTGTGAATCAAGGGCGCGGTTGCCACACAATCCCTGTTAGTGGCTGACGGGTGTTGAAGTGACGCAGTGAGAAACAGCACTGTGCGGTTACAGCTGCAGGTGGAGGGGAAGGCGGAAGACACCAACGCTGGGGACAGAAGAAAACATACACCTCTCCCGGTTAAATCTTGAACCACATGTCTTTTTTTCAGTCAGTTTTTGAACCATATCGTTGTCTGCACCCTTTCCTTGGTCCTATCTTGCGACCCCTTCGGCACTTCCCTGTCTCCAACTGGGACGACATTTCATTAGATTGGATTAGATTAGATTAATTATTCATTCCATAGACCCATAAAAGAGGGAATCCTCCTGGGTGTGGAGCATGTCAGATAAACACATTACAAAAATGTAATTAGAAAAAGTTGAGTTTTTATTAATTTTAATGATCCTGAGTCAATAAATACTAAAATTATGTACATCAATTAAATTTAAACTTCTAATATTTACATGTCTAATACTTACATCTGCTTTCATTAAATCCATCATTCAGACATTTGCTACTTTCTTGGCACTTACAACCAAGTATTGTCAAAAATGAAAGTAAATTATTCATTTCAGTGATCCTCAGTTAAGAACAGTCAGATCATGTACAAGATTTAAAATTAAACGTCCACTATTAACAGACTTAAGACTTACATCTGCGTTTCATACATCCATCATTCACACAGTAGGTCGGTACTTGGCTGTTACAACCAAGTATTGTCAAAAATTAAAGTATAATAAATTGTCCTTAAAATGGTCTACTGCACTTGTTGAGAAACTCATTAACGGAATAGAAGAAGTTGGCCACCAAAACTTCTTTTAAATTATGTTTAAATTGTGCCTTGTATGAAATTAAACTCTTAATTGTTGCTGGTAACTTATTGAAAATATGCGTTGCTGAATACTGGACTCCTTTCTGGGCGAGAGTAAGTGATTTTAAATCTTTATGTATATTGTTCTTGTTCCTAGTATTGATACTGTGTACTAAACAGTTAGATGGAAAAGGAGATGTACTATTTACAACAAACTTCATTAAGGAATAAATTTACTGAGGAGCTGTGGTTAATATGCCCAATTCTTTGAATAGGTTTCGACATGATATTCTTCGATTTACACTAATCATTACTCTTATTATACGCTTCTGTACTCTAAAAAAAATTTTCTCTGTTTGTGGAGTTACCCCAAAATATGATATCATATGACATAATGGAGTGAAAATAAGCAAAATATGCCAGTTTTTTTATATTTATATCTCCTATGTCTGACACCATTCGCATTGCAAACTCAGACTTGTTTAGGCGCTTTAGCAGTTCGTTAGTATGTTGCTCCCAACTGAATTTATTATCCAGTTGTAATCGGAAGAATTTTACACTCTCAACTTCTCCTATTTCCATGTCATCACATTTTATTCCTGCGGAATACATCGATAACTAACTGAGCTGCATTATTCTTGAAAAATCACGTTTGCCAAAATCGCTACTAATTCATTTTATTCCTATTACCAATTCCGGCAGATCTACGCCATCAGCAGTGGATCTTCCAACATTATAAGATGTACATGCTTTTTACAACACTGAAAGTCACATAGTGATGCTGCGTCAAACGTGATAAAAAAGTGGCATGGAACACCAACATGTCACAAATAAAATATCTCACAATTAAACATCATGTTGAGCCAGCATACGCTTCACAGTCAAGTTTATGGTCGGAAATCAGCATATGCTATACGTTTCAATTGTGTGGTATTTTATTTGTGACATTCTGGTGTTCCCCCCACTTTTTATCACTATTTGACGGACCATCTCTGTGTGACTCTTAGTGTTGTAAACAGCAAAACCTTCAAGATTGGCGATCTTTTACAAAAGCTCGAAATTTCGGGCGGACTTCAATGCGAGATGCTTACAACAGTTTCCACGACGAAACCTTGTCTCTAAACCTGGCAGAAAATGCAAAGAGATTCTGGTCGTATGTGAAGTATGATAGCGGCAAGACTCAATCAATGGCTGTTGATATACTTTCCGGGATGTGAGGTCGTGGTCCAAGAACTTTTCTGCTCCTTACGTTTCGTCCAGGACTGCGCTGGACTTCCTCAGAGGCGCTGCTCCGCTGAGTCTTGCGCCTCTGAGGAAGTCCAGCGCAGTCCTGGACGAAACGTAAGGAGCAGAAAAGTTCTTGGACCACGACCTCACATCCCGGAAAGTATATCAACAGCCATGTCAACCGGTCGTGAAAGCCTTCATTCTACACTCAATCAATGCCTTCTCTGCGCGATAGCAATGGAGATAGTATCGAAAACAGTGCTGCCAGAGCAGAGTTACTAAACAAAACCTTCCAAAATTCTTTCACCAAAGAAGACGAAGTAAATATTCCATAAATCGAATGAAGAACAGCTGCCAACATCAGTAACGTATAAGTAGATATCCTCGGAGTAGCGAAGCAACTTAAATCACTTAATAAAAGCAAGTCTTCTGGTCCTTACTGTGTATACCACTTATGTTCCTTTCAGAGAAAGCTGATAAAATAACTCCACACTTAACTATCATAAGCAACCGATCGCTCGACGGAAGATCCGTGGCCAAAGAGTGGAAAGTTGCACATGTCAAGATGTAGTAGCAGTAATCACTAAACTACAGGCCCATATCATTAACGTCGATATGCAGCAGGATTATGGAACATATATTGTGTTCGAATATTATGAATTACATCGAAGAAAACGGTCTGTTGACACGCAGCGGCCCCTCCTGCCGGAGGTTCGAATCCTCCCTCGGGCACGTGGGTGTGTGTGGGTGGGTGTTGTTAGTTTAAGTAGTGTGTGAGTCTAGGGACCGATGACCTCTGCAGTTTGGTCCCTTAGGATTTCACACACATTTGAACATTGCCGCGCAGTCAACATGGATTTAGAAAACACAACTAGCACTTTACTTATACGAAGTGTTAAGTGCTATTGACAAGGGGTTTCAAATTGAGTCCGTAACTCTAAATTTCCAAAAGCCTTTTGACGCTGCATCACACAAGCGGCTTCTAGTGAATGGAATATCGTCTCAGTTATGTGATTGGATTCGTGATTTCCTGTCAGAGAGGTCAGTGTTCATAGTAATTGACGGTTAGCCATCGAGCAAAAGAGAAGTGACTTCCGGCGTTCCCCAAGATAGTGTTATAGATCCAGTTTGCCTGGTTTGGAGCAGACTTGTAATGCTTAAATTTTGACCCTCTACTGCGTCAACGGCTTTGCCGCACCCCGATCCCCGTCAGATCATCAGAGTACGCGAAGGAACGTGCCCCCCTTCTTGCAGCACTGTACCGTAGGTCTGTAGAAGAGCGTAACGTTCCAAAGTATTGGAAAAGGGCACAGATCATCCCCGTTTTCAAGAAGGGACGTCGAACAGATGTGCAGAACTATAGACCTATATCTCTAACGTCGATCAGTTGTAGAATTTTGGAACACGTATTGTGTTCGAGTATAATGACTTTTCTGGAGACTAGAAATCTACTCTGTAGGAATCAGCGTGAGTTTCGAAAAAGACGGTCGTGTGAAATCCAGCTCGCGCTATTCGTCCACGAGACTCAGAGGGCTGTAGACACGGGTTCACAGGTAGATGCCGTGTTTCTTGACTTCCGCAAGGCGTTCGATACGGTTCCCCACAGTCGTTTAATGAACAAAGTAAGAGCATATGGACTATCAGACCAATTGTGTGATTGGATTGAAGAGTTCCTAGGTAACAGAACGCAGCATGTCATTCTCAATGGAGAGAAGTCTTCCGAAGTAAGAGTGATTTCAGGTGTGCCGCAGGGGAGTGTCGTAGGACCGTTGCTATTCACAATATACATAAATGACCTTGTGGATGACATCGGAGCCCGCATCTCGTGGTCGTGCGGTAGCGTTCACGCTTCCCACGCCCGGGTTCCCGGGTTCGATTCCCGGCGGGGTCAGGGATTTTCTCTGCCTCGTGATGGCTGGGTGTTGTGTGCTGTCCTTAGGTTAGTTAGGTTTAAGTAGTTCTAAGTTCTAGGGGACTTATGACCACAGCAGTTGAGTCCCATAGTGCTCAGAGCCATTTGAACCATTTTTGATGACATCGGAAGTTCACTGAGGCTTTTTGCAGATGATGCTGTGGTATATCGAGAGGTTGTAACAATGGAAAATTGTATTGAAATGCAGGAACATCTGCAGCGAATTGACGTATGGTGCTGGGAATGGCAACTGAATCTCAGTGTACACAAGTGTAATGTGCTGCGAACACATAGAAAGATAGTTTCCTTATCATTTAGCTACAAAATACCAGGTCAGCAACTGGAAGCAGTTAATTCCATAAATTATCTGCGAGTACGCATTAGGAGTGATTTAAAATGGAATGATCACATAAAGTTGATCGTCGGTAAAGCAGATGCCAGACTGAGATTCATTGGAAGAATTCTAAGGAAATGCAATCCGAAAACAAAGGAAGTAGGTTACAGTACGCTTGTTCGCCCACTGCTTGAATACTGCTCAGCAGTGTGGGATCCGTACCAGATACGGTTGATAGAAGATATAGAGAAGATCCACCGGAGAGCAGCGCGCTTCGTTACAGGATCATTTAGTAATCGCGAAAGCGTTACGGAGATGATAGATAAACTCCAGTGGAAGACTCTGCAGGAGAGACGCTCAGTAGCTCGGTACGGGCTTTTGTTAAAGTTTCGAGAACATACCTTCACCGAAGAGTCAAGCAGTATATTGCTCCCTCCTACGTATATCTCGCGAAGAGACCATGAGGACAAAATCAGAGAGATTAGAGCCCACACAGAAGCATACCGACAATCCTCCTTTCCACGAACAATACGAGATTGGAATAGAGGGGAGAACTGATAGAGATACTCAGGGTACCCTCCGCCTCACACCGTCAGGTGGCTTCCTGAGTTTGGATGTAGATGTATATGTAGATGTTAAGCGCTGCCCGGCTGGGCTGGCACTTGCATGGGTGACCATCCGTCTCTGTCGAGCGCTGTTGACAAACGGGGAGCACTCAGCCCTTGCGAGGCAAACTGAGGAGCTACTTGACTGAGAAGTAGCGGCGCCGATATCGTAAACTGACATACGGCCGGGAGAGCGGTGTGCTGACCACATGACCCTCCATCTCGGCATCCAGTGACGCTGAGGATGACACGGCGGCCGGTCGGTTCCGTTGGGCCTTCATGATCTGGTCGGACGGAAGTTGGTAGTTTATTTGACCCTGTTCTGCAGGATAGTTGAGATATGCCCGTTCTTACGATAAGTGCACAAATGGCTGCTAAGCCAGGTGTATTCAGCTCTTGACCACTTATCTCAGAGATCTACAGAAAACGATGTAAAACCCCTGAAAAATCGCAATTTCGCGCGCGGCTTTTTGGAAAAAATTTTTCTACTTTTTTTAGTTTCAATCTGTACTATCTCCTGTATGACATAGACACTTTATTTTAAACACCCTGTGTATATTGTAAACAGTGACGATCGTATGAAACTTTCTCGGGGTACTCCTGAAGTTCCCTCCACATCTATAAATAGCCCAGCCGCATCACTGCCTATTGCCTTCTGTCTCTGGTTCTTCGGCCGACGTTCATCTGATGATTTTATTGACGTTTCACCAGCACGAGTGGCTGGCATTGTCAAAGCTTCGCCCTCCATTGCCGGTGGTGGACTGGAACCGAGCTAAAGAAAGAGATGGGGTCCTTCCACGCCCGCACCAACGTTGTGACCAAACCAAAAGTTCTACTGTCACCTCCGTAAACATATTAGTTATCTAGTAAGTGGATCACAGGATGCTGGGCTGTGATGTTGTCCGTGCGTCTGGGTAAGACTACGCATTAACACGGTCCATCAGGTGATAGATAGTGGACGAAACGCGAATGAGGGTAGCGATTTGAAGAGCAGAGGGAAAAAAGTGCCATGGCTCGTGCTGTGGGAAAAAACCTCTGGGGCAGTGGGATGGGTAGTAAGAGCAGTAGTGGCTTACTAGCTGCGATAGCTCATGCAAGGTTGGATTTGTTAGTATGGGTATCATGAATCATTACCGTGACAAGCGATGGCGATGTGTCCCAGTTGCTGCAGCTGCTACATTCCTGGAACAATCAAGATCGTTATACAGTAGTGGGAGATCGGCCATAGATCATCTCACTGTGTGGGGGATGTGTGGAGCTTGTTTGCTTGCAGTGTACGGTACGGCTTCCCTGTGTGGTGCCAGTTATTCGGCAGTGTATTTCAGCTGGATATCCACTAATGGCGTCTGATTAACAGGGGCTCGCCTGTGCCGTTATGTTTGCGTGTGCTTGGCCATAGATGTTATGTCCTTACAAGTATGTCTTTCGGTCTTTTATGTTCCCATCTATGGTTGTGGTCGTAGTTCCCCAGATTCAGAATAAACGGGTTCTGCGAATGTCTGGAGTTTCTGTATAGTCTTGTGGTGAGTTTGTGGATTACCTCCGTGAGAGTCACAAGTCGGTATTCCCGGTGAAGGTCCGCGATGCGTGTGTATCGTGGAGCATTGCTTATGATTTTGAGTACTTTGTTTTGTATGAGCTACAGACGGCGCAGGCGTGTAGGCGCAGCGTATCCCCAGACAGGAGCTGCGTACGTTATTCAAATGGTTCAAATGGCTCTGAGCACTATGGGACTTAACATCCCAGTCCCCTAGAATTTAGAACTACTTAAAGCTAACTAACCTAAGGACATCACACAACACCCAGTCATCACGAGGCAGAGAAAATCCCTGACCCCGCCGGGAATCGAACCCAGGAACCCAGGCGTGGGCGTACGTCATCAGGGGTCGGATAAGTGTCATGTACATGGACCTCGACACCCTTCTGTTCAGTGCGCTACGCCTGTTGAGCATAGGATAGAGCTGTTTGAGCCTCGCGCTAGCTCGGTTGGTCATGTGTTGTATGTGGTCCCCACAGAGTAATTTCCGGTCCAGCCAGACACCGAGGTATTTGACTTTCTCGAGGAAACGTATTGGACGTGCATGTAGAGTTATTGGTCTGCAGTAGCGGTGTTTGCGCAGTTGCTTCGGTCTTCTAGTGAACAGAACGGCTTCGCACTTGTCGAAGTTTACTCTAACACGCCATTTCTCCAACCAAGGCTCGGCCACTCTGAGTGCAGAGTGTAGGCGTGACGTAATGTTTGATGGTTTCCAATCTTGTACAAGGATGGCTGTATCATCCGCATAGATTGCCATCGTTGTGTTGTGTTTGGTTGGGAGATCGTTTATGTAGAGGTTAAACAGTAGGGGCCCTAGAATGCATCCCTGGGGTACTCCCGCTTGTATACCGTGTCGTGTTGATTGTTTTCCCTGCACGTCAGTGTTGAAACTCCTCTCTGTGAGGTATGAGTGTATTAGACGCAGCAGCCCGTCGGGGAATCCCGCGTCGCTGAGTTTGCGGATGAGGCCGTTGTGCCATAGACGGTCGAAAGCCTTTTCGATGTCCAGGAACACCGCCCCTGTAGCTTTGTTTATGTTGAAGCCATATGTTATATGTTCAACGACCCGCAGGAGTTGTTGTGTTGTGGAGTGGTGATTCCTGAAGCCGAATTGCTCCGGTCTCAGGATGTCATTTGTTATGCAATGCCTAGTGATGCGTTTGAGAACCACTTTCTCAACAATCTTACTGAGCGAGCTCAGAAGGCTGATGGGTCGGTAATTTTGTGGGAGGCTGTGGTCTTTCCCCGGCTTCCTGAACGTCAGGACCTTGGCCGTCTTCCAAAAGGCGGGGAAGTGTTGGTGTTTTAGTATGGCATTCGTTATATGTGTTAGGTACTCAGTTGCTTTATCCGTGAACTCCTGGAGCACACGGTTTTGAATGATATCATGACCAGGGGCTTTCCTAGCAGCGGAATGCATTATAGCCCAGGAGACTTCGGCTGTGCTAGCGGGTCGAATATCGTCGCGCGATGGTTGGGCTAGAATGCGTGTAACCTCCTGGTCAGTAGCAAGTGTGAACACTGGATCTGATGGTACCAGGTTCGTTGTGAATGACGCTGCGAGTGTTCGGGTCATTAGTTCTGCTTTCTCTTCCGCTGAGTATGCAGGTCCGTCAGGCCCTTGAAGCGTTGGGGTGTGTATTTCTTCCCTGGTGAAGTGTCGGGCTAGTTGCCATACGCCAGGTCGTGCGGTGTCCAGCCCTTCGAGTTTTTGGTTCCATTGTTGTGTTCTATGTGTTTGTATTTTATCGTGTATGATGCCCCGTAGCCTGTTAATGTGCCGTTTGAAGAACGGACGCCTGGTGCGTTGCCATTGTCTCCCGAGGCGATTCCTCATTGAGATTAGGCCCAGGATTTCCTGGGGCAGGGCCGCACTGTGTTGTTGTGAGGTGCGATCAGGTATGGTGCCCGTCATTGCGTCCTGGACGGCGTTAGTGAGGGTTTCTACTGCCTCGTCAATTTGTGCTGTTTCATTAATTTCGTGTATAGGTGGGATAGATAACATTCCATCAGAATTTCTAAAATCATTGGGGGAAGTGGCAACAAAACGACTATTCACGTTGGTGTGTAGAATATATGAGTCTGGCGATATACCATCTGACTTTCGGAAAAGCATCATCCACACAATTCCGAAGACGGCAAGAGCTGACAAGTGCGAGAATTATCGCACAATCAGCTTAACAGCTCATGAGTCGAAGCTGCTTACAAGAATAATATACAGAAGAATGGAAAAGAAAATTGAGAATGCGCTAGGTGACGATCAGTTTGGCTATAGGAAAAGTAAAGGAACGAGAGAGGCAATTCTGACGTTACGGCTAATAATGGAAGCAAGGCTAAAGAAAAATCAAGACACTTTCATAGGATTTGTCGACCTGGAAAAAGCGTTCGACTATATAAAATGGTGCAAGCTGTTCGAGATTCTGAAAAAACTAGGGGTAAGCTGTAGGGAGAGACGGGTCATATACAATATGTACAACAACCAAGAGGGAATAATAAGAGTGGACGATCAAGAACGAAGTGCTCGTATTAAGAAGGTGTAAGACAAGGCTGTAGCCTTTCGCCCTTACTCTTCAATCTGTACATCGAGGAAGCAATGATGGAAATAAATGAAACGTTCAGGAGTGGAATTAAAATGCAAGGTGAAAGGATATCAATGATACGATTCGCTGATGACATTGCTATCCTGAGTGAAAGTGAAGAAAAATTAAATGATCTGCTGAACGGAATGAACAGTCTAATGAGTACACAGTATGGTTTGAGAGTAAATCGGAGAAAGACGAAGGTAATGAGAAGTAGTAGAAATGAGAACAGCGAGAAACTTAACATCAGAATTGATGGTCACGAAGTCAATGAAGTTAAGGAATTCTACTACCTAGGCAGTAAAATAACCAATGACGGACGGAGCAAGGAGGACATCAATAGCAGACTCGCTATGGCAAAAAAAGGCATTTCTGGCCAAGAGAAGTCTACTAATATCAAATACCGGCCTTAATTTGAGGAAGAAATTTCTGAGGATGTACGTCTGGAGTACAGCATTGTATGGTAGTGAAACATGGACTGTGGGAAAACCGGAACAGAAGAGAATCGAAGCATTTGAGATATGGTGCTACAGACGAATGTTGAAAATTAGGTGGACTGATAAGGTAAGGAATGAGCAGAGGAAAGGAATATGTGGAAAACACTGATAAGGAGAAGGGACAGGATGATAGGGCATCTGCTAAGACATGAGGGAATGACTTCCATGGTACTAGAGGGAGCTGTAGAGGGCAAAAACTGTAGAGGAAGACAGAGATTTGAATACGTCAAGCAAATAATTGAGGACGTAGGTTGCAAGTGCTACTCTGAGATGAAGAGGTTAGCACAGGAAAGGAATTCGTGGCGGGCCGCACCGCATCAAACCAGTCAGTAGACTGATGACCAAAAAAAAAAAAAAAAGTTCTGTCTAGGCGACTGATGACCTCAGATGTTGAGTACCATATTTCTCCGAGCCATTTGAACCATTTGAACTTGGGCTGTGACGGCACAACTAACGTCGGCGTTAGCGGCAGGCGGCGGTACTTAGCTATCGTCGACGGCTCGGTTCATTTTTTTCGCTTGATGTGCTAGCTCTGATTTACTTTAGTGTACTATGCCGCCGTGGTAATACCGGTTACCGTCATATCACGCAAGTTAAAAAAAAAAGGTAGGATGTGGCTATCGAGCGTTCGCTTGAACATGTCCAATTCGCACGCCCGTAGTCCAACATCTTGCGTTGTTCCATGTGCTGCAGTGTTTCCTCATTGTATAGTATTACAGGTTGGTGGTTTGAGGGCAGATCGTTTTCAACGGCAACGTTGAGTGTCGATGTGATGCCCTTGATGAGGGCCATGTCTATCACGTCTGGCCTGTGTCCCGCTCTGATAGGGAATGTGCGTCGGTTCAGTCGGCGCTAGTATAATGTAGTTTCTGCCTAGTGAATGTTCGTACAGTTTTTTGACGTTGGGATTTCGTATGCGTGGATTCCACTCTGGGTGTTTTGCGTTCAGATCTCCAGCGACTATTACTCGCGGTGAAATGTTGAGTAGTGTGCTGATATCGCGTGTTGAGATGCCTACAGGGCTGTTGTATACCGATATCGGTGTGGTGTAGGCTCCGTTGAACTTGACTCTGACGGCCGTAGCCTCGATTTTTTCCAGTTCAGGGAGCTCTATGTTTGTGTGCTCAATGTCTTTGTGTGTGACGATTGCAGTTCCACCTGCCACGGCGTCGCCCGGTCGGTCGGTACGATAGACACAGAGTAGCCAGGAAAGTTTAATTGTTTGTGCGGTTTAAGCCTAGTCTCGCTCTGGCGCTCCGACGTCCGAGGGCTTCTCCGCGGTCATTTCCGGTGCGGTTCTCCTCTTGCTACCTGCGATGGTCGTTCGCTGCAGTACGGGAAGCCAGGATCCGTTTACCTTAAGGCTTTCCTCTTTCTTGTTGAAGATGGTCGCGTGTTTTTGTGTTTCTACAGTTTCGCTGAACAAGCGCGTGTGATAGTGCTTCTCTACAGCCAGAACTTCCGTGTCAGCGAATTCTATTACGTGGTCGGTCTCACTCAGTGCGTGCTCTGCCACGGCCGATTTCTCCACCTGCCCCAACCTGCAATGTCGCTTTGCTCTTTGACCCTGATGTTGATTGATCGTCCAGTCGCCGGCCGTGGTGGCCGTGCGGTTCTAGGCGCTCCAGTTCGGAGCCGCGCTGCTGCTACGGTCGCAGGTTCGAATCCTGCCTCGGGCATGGGTGTGTGTGATGTCCTTAGGTTAGTTAGGTTTAAGTAGTTCTAAGTTCTAGGGGACTGATGACCACAGCAGTTGAGTCCCATAGTGCTCAGAGCCATTTGAACCATTTTGATCGTCCAGTCATTCCTACATAAACATTTCCGCATGTGTATGGTATATGGTATATTTCCGACATTGCAAGTGGGTCCCTTTTCCCCTTTGCCGATCTACGACACTCTTTGACCTTCCTCGTAAGTTCGAAAATCGTCTTTACGCCACGTCTGTGCAATATACGTCCGATTCTGTCCGTCACCCTAGGAATGTATAGCAGAAAGGCCGTACCAGACATATCTTTTTCTGGTTCCTTACTTCGCCGAGTGTTTGGGTCTGTTACACTTCTGATATAGCTTGTGGAGTACCCATTGCTCCTCAGAACACTTTCTAGGTGTTGCATTTCGCGTCTGAGGTGTTGCGGCTCACATATTCGTCCTGCTCGCGTTACGAGCGTTTTAGTCAGGTATTAAAAAAAACTAGAAACCCGCCTCGATTGCGAAAAAAGCACCTAGTGTTAACCTAGGTTTCGGCGTATATAACTACACCTTCTTCAGAGCAATAAAACCCACAAGTGCCTAAGAAGACCTTTGTCAATGATTAAAAGAACACCATAGCTATACATTTATGAACGAAAAAAAGGCAAACACAAACAGTACATATATACAAAGTCTAAACGACTACTTAATGGTGTAACCTCCACCTCTTTTCAGGCACGGGTGGTGGTTTGATAGTTTGTGCAGGTATCGGTCCGTGTGTGTCGGTTTTCCATACAAGCTGTGTCCCAGGTTTTCGCCATCTCTTGTGACCAGCACATCTAGAAATGGCAGTTTTTTGTCCTTTTCTACTTCCATGGTAAATTTTATGTTTGTATGGAGGCTGTTCAAATGTGTTAGGAAGTCAGCGAGCTGTTCTTCACCATGATTCCACACATCGAAAGTATCATCGACGTATCTATACCACACCTTAGGTTTTCAAGTCGCCAAGTTCATTCCCTATGCTTCGAATTGTTCCCTGAAGAAGTTGGCCACCACTGGACTAAGAGGACTATCTATGGCGACGCCTTCCAGCTGTTTGTAGAAATCGCCATTCCACGTGAAATAACTCGTGTTGAGACATGCATTGAAGAGCTTTGTGATGAATTTGCGGCAAAATGGAACCAATGTGCTCCAGAACGTCAGTAAAATCAGTAGATGAACGTCGGCCGAAGAACCCGAGACGGAAGACAATAGGCAGTGGCCACGAAAGCCTTAACAATTTCGCATCACTTTCCTCAGGCACGTGCTCAGGCGTTGGTAAGAAAGCACATGTTTCTGGAATGTTCTGGAGGCGCCTCTGTCAGAGACTCGAAGGTCACGTGAGCTGTACGGGCCAGTGCGCCCAGTCACGTGCCGTTAATGAATTCCTCCCGCCTCCTGAATATTCCCGGCGTTCATGCTGATGCCAGGCGTCTCACCACAGAAAATCGCCTCTCTAGTGCGGCAGGCAAACAACTCTTATGTAAGCCGGGAAATCTCTTAACCAGATTAGGGCGCCCAACTGGTAGCAGCTCCTGGAAATGAGCGACTTGTCGCGATTAACTGCTGTCTATGTTGAAAAGGACCGTCTCTCGGAAAACGACGAGCCAGCTACACCTGCCGCCAGCCGCCGCGGTGGAGCATGTAGTCTCGCCATAATACACTACTGGCCATTAAAATTGCTGCACCAAGAAGAAATTCAGATGATAAACGGGTATTCATTGGACAAATATGTTATACAAGAACTGACTTATGCAATTTGGGTGCATAGATCCTGGGAAATCAGTGCGCAGAACAACCACCTCTGGCCGTAATAACGGCCTTTATACGCCTGGCCATTGAGTCAAACAGAGCTTGGATGGCGCGTACAGGTACAGCTGCCCATGCAGCTTCAACGGGATACCACAGTTCATCAAGAGTAGCGACTGGCGTACTGTGACGAGCCAGTTGCTCGACCACCATTGACCAGACGTTTTCAGTTGGTGAGAGATCTGGAGAATGTGCTGGCCAAGGCAGCAGTCGAACATTTTCTGTATCCAGAAAGCCCCGTACAGGATGTACAACATGCGGTCGTGCATTATCCTGCTGAAATGTAGGGTTTCGCAGAGATCAAATGAAGGGTGGAGCCACGGGTCGTAACACATCTGAAATGTAACGTCCACTGTCCGAAGTGCCGTCAATGTGAACACGAGGTGACCGAGACGTGTAACCAGTGCACCCCATACCATCACGCCGGGTGATACGCCAGTATGGCGATGACGAATACAGGGTTCGAATGTGCGTTCACCATGATGTCGCCAAACACAGCATCATGATGCTGTAAACAGAACCTGGATTCATCCGAAAAAATGACGTTTTGCCATTCGTGCACCCAGGTTCGTCGTTGAGTACCGCATCGCAGGCGCTCCTGTCTGTGATGCAGCGTCAAGGGTAATCGCAGCCATGGTCTCCGAGCTGATAGTCCATGATGCTGCAAACGTCGTCGAACTGTTCGTGCAGATGGTTGTTGTCTTGCAAACATCCCCATCTGTTGACTCAGGGATCGAGACGTGGCTGCACGATCCGTTACAGCCATGCGGATAAGATGCCTGTCATCTCGACTGCTAGTGATACGAGGCCGTTGGGATCCAGCACGGCGTTCCGTGTTACTCTCCTGAACCCACCGATTCGATATTGTGCTAACAGTCAGTGGATCTCGACCAACGCGAGCAACAATGTCATGATACGATGCCTCCTTACACGAGGCATCACAACGTTTCACCAGGCAACAACGGTCAAGTGCTGTTTGTGTATGAGAAATCGGTTGGAAACTTTCCTCATGTCAGCACGTTGTAGGTGTTGCCACCAGCGCCAGCTTTGTGTGAATGCTCTGAAAAGCTAATCATTTGCGTATTACAGGATCTTCTTCCTGTCGGTTAAATTTCGCGTCTGTAGCACGTCAAGTTCGTGGTGTAGCAGTTTTAATGGCCAGTAGTGTAGTTATTAAGTGTGTGATTGAAATGGACCGTACTGCCGTTGCTAAGCCGTGCACCAGTAGCTACGAGCAGAGTTTAAATGAGAAATGTCGCTCGCTATATGGAACCTGATAATCGGATCAGATGCATGACACCCTGATGGACCAAAATCTTACGCCCAGCCGGCTAATGGCGTGTTGGTCCACCTTTCAAACGCAATACGTCAGCGATTCTGCCTGGCGTGGATTCGATAAATCCATGGTAGTTTTGCGGAACCAAGTGGCACCAGATGTGTACACACGGGTCACGCAGTTCCCGCAAATTATGACCGATGCTTTGTGGGCGCTGAGCTGACGCACGATAGCGTCTGGGAGGTGGTTTCGATCAGGCAAATCACGTGAGTTCACTATCAAATTGGTTCAAATGGCTCTGAGCACTATGGGACTTATCATCTATGGTCATCAGTCCCCTAGAACTTAGAACTACTTAAACCTAACTAACCTAAGGGCATCACACAGCACCCAGTCATCAAGAGACAGAGAAAATCCATGACCCCGCCGGGAATCGAACCCGGGAACCCGGGCGTGGGAAGCGAGAACGCTACCGCACCACCAAGAGCTGCGGACAGTTCACTATCGAGGTCCTCAAATAACTGTAGCACGACTGTGGCACGGGACAATTATCCTGCTCGAAGATCCCATCGTCATCGGGGAAGACATCGAGCATAAAGGGATGCCGTTGTTAAGCAATGAGGTTGTCGCATGACACAGTTGTCATGGTGCTATCGTTTACTATCAGAGGTCTCGTGGAAGCAGAGGTGATTGTTCCTCATAGCATAACACTCACCCCATATATAGGGTGACAGTTATTGAACTACATGCAGGGTGTCCCAGCTATCTTATCCACCCAAATTATCTCTGGAACAATAACAGCTATTGGAAAACGACTTTCACCGGTATCAATGTAGGGCTTGGGCCCATGAATGTACATATTTGGAAACATTATAAACGCATATGTGTTTTTTAACACAAACTTATGTTTTTTTTTAAATGGACCTCCTATATTTTTTCTTCAGTAATCCATAGCATGACAAAGCACATACACAATGGCTTTGATTGCATCGCAATATTCCCATTACATCCCGAGATATTAAGACGCGAAGTTGACGCTTGAAACACCCGACATGCGCTACTAGCGCACGTCCTGAGGCTCAGGCGTGAACCCCATGCTGCCCGTAATCGCGATGTGACTGACATGCGTAATCACACTTCCATACTTATCAAGAGGTCCGAAACGAATAATACGGTCTGCTGCCATCCTGCTGCGATTACGGGCAGTAAAGTAGGGGTAAGCTATAGGGAGAGACGGGTCATATGCAATACGTACAACAACCAAGAGGGAATAATAAGAGTGGACGATCAAGAACGAAGTGCTCGTATTAAGAAGGGTGTAAGACAAGGCTGTAGCCTTTCACCCCTACTCTTCAATCTGTACATCGAGGAAGCAATGATGGAAATAAAAGATGGGTTCAGGAGTGGAATTAAAATACAAGGTGAAAGGATATTAATGATACGATTCGCTGATGACATTGTTATCCTGAGTGAAAGTGAAGAAGAATTAAATGATATGCTGAACGGTATGAACAGTCTAATGAGTACACAGTATGGTTTGAGAGTAAATCGGAGAAAGACGAAGGTAATGAGAAGTAGTAGAAATGAGAACAGCGAGAAACTTAACATCAGGATTGATGGTCACGAAGTCAATGAAGTTAAGGAATTTTGCCACCTAGGCAGTAAACTAACCAATGACGGACGGAGCAAGGAGGACATCAAAAGCAGACTCGCTATGGCAAAAAAGGCATTTCTGGCCAAGAGAAGTCTACTAATATCAAATACCGGCCTTAATTTGAGGAAGAAATTTCGGAGGATGTACGTCTGGAGTACAGCATTGTATGGTAGTGAAACATGGACTGTGGGAAATCCGGAACAGAAGAGAATCAAAGCATTTGAGATGTGGTGCTATAGAAGAATGTTGAAAATTAGGTGGACTGATAAGGTAAGGTTCAAATGGTTCAAATGGCTCTGAGCACTATGGGACTCAACTGCTGTGGTCATAAGTCCCCTAGAACTTAGAACTACTTAAACCTAACTAACCTAAGGACATCACTCACATCCATGCCCGAGGCAGGATTCGAACCTGCGACCGTAGCGGTCGTGTGGTACCGATAAGGTAAGGAATGAGGAGGTTCTACGCAGAATCGGAGAGGAAAGGAATATGTGGAAATCACTGATAAGGAGAAGGGACAGGATGATAGGACATCTGCTAAGACGTGAGGGAATGACTTCCATGGTACTAGAGAGAGCTGTAGAGGGCAAAAACTGTAGAGGAAGACAGAGATTGGAATACGTCAAGGAAATAATTGAGGACGTAGGTTGCAAGTGCTACTCTGAGATGAAGAGGTTAGCACAGGAAAGGTATTCGTGGCGGGCCGCATCAAACCAGTCAGTAGACAGATGACAAAAAAGTGCATTAATTGAGAATTAAGGAAATTTGAATTAGTAAAAATTATTGTTCAAAAGGGCTGCCATGGTTATAAGTTGGGAATTCCCACTGCAGATGCACAAGTTAGTTCTGCATACTTAAATTGATACAGCTCTCGCATGTTATTTAAATAATAAAACCCAATAGTTAACTTCAAAACCAATTAGAAAGGATCATTTTAACCCTGGGAAATTATAAACTATAATATATTAACAGAAATAGTCAAATATTCAAGCACTCGTCTATATAAAGTCCGAGCTGGTGCAGTTCTCAGTTAGTTCTCGGTCAGATTCTCACGGAGCGAAAGTGCGGCAAGGCGGTGCCGGAATGTGATGTGATAATACTTGAAACAGAAGCTTAACTTTTCCGGTCGGTACCAAAAAAGTGTAATTGTATTCGGCTTTGAACATTTAACGCGTTTTGTGAACATTGTTGAAGACTGGAAGTTTTGACCTACCTAATATCACGATTATTAAGTGCAAGAGGCCTGGTCACATGAATATCGTGTGTGCGAGTGATAACAAATAAACCGCACTGTGGCTGTCAAAAGTGTTCAACAATGAATACGGTCTTGACTTTTGACTTTGGAAAACATAATCTAGGATCCTGGCTTCTTAATTGCAGTGTGATATGGGTGAGGCAGACGCAGCTACCGAGAAGACAATACTGAATAAGCAAAGCAAGGTAGGTCAGGAAAACTGCGCACTATCTACTGGGTGAGGAAATGTTTCACTGCATCCGGTTGTGACGTGAACTTAAAGTGGCACTAATACAAGGATACAGCCGGGCACGTTACACCATGATTCTACAACAAATCGATGTCAGTGAAATTGGCCGGTAATTATGTGCATCCGATTTATAGATTGCTATGACCTGGGCCTTCTTCCAGTACCGTGGAACTTACCGCTGCTCCAGTGATCTCTGACAGATGATGGATAAGAATGGTGCTATATTTGCAGGACAGTCAACACACAATCTTACCGGGATACCGTCCGGGCCAGATACCTTCCCGGCGTCTAAGGATCTTAACTGTTTTACAATGCCAGATACACTGAAGACAATGTCAGCCATCCTTGCGTTTGTTCGATATTTGAAAGGGAGAATGGTGCTGCAGTCTTCTACCGTAAACGAGTTTTGAAAGCTAGGTTTAGAATTTCGGCCTGATTCTCAGTCCTGCAAACGCGCCAATTTCGCTTAGTGATGAACTCGTCCAAATCGAAGTGAGCTTCGTCGTTAAACCAAACCATACAGCGCATTCTAACTTCCATCATTCCCCCCGGCAACCGCGCAGTTTGAACGTCCTAACGCAAACTGTTCAGAAGTTACGATGGTTTCATTTCACATCAATAATTATCGATCTCTACCTGCCTTCGTGGAGCGGGGCATCTTTCGAGGAGCCGTTCCCCTGAAAGACGGCGTATCGGGTTCATGACAGCCGACCTGCTGTAACAAGAAACATGATTCATCCGACCATCCACGGATCCAAGATCCATGTGGTCAATCCCCTGCCCACTGCAGTTGTGATTGGCGACGGCCTTCCACAGCATGAAAACATGTAGGGGTCGTGTAGTGCGAAGCCAAGCGTTCAGCAACGTGCTCTGAACAGAGAGCGCCTAAACAGTTGTGTCTGAACCAGCATTCTACCGGGTCAGATTTTCACTCTGCAACGGAGTGTGCGCTGATATGTAACTTCCTGGCAGATTAAAACTGTGTGCCAGACCGAGACTCTAACTCGAGACCTTTGCCTTTCGCGGGCAAGTGCTTTACCAACTGAGCTACCCAAGAACGACTCACGCCCCGTCCTCACAGCTTTACTTCTGCCAGTGCCTCACTCCCGAGATCGAGTCTCGGTCCGGCACACACTTTTAATCTGCCAGGAAGTTCAGAATTAAAGTGCAGCAACTCACACAGGAACGGTGTGGGCTGTAATTAACGTATGGCAGCGAACCTTGGTAGATAAGCCAATGCGTTAATGCGTAATCGATTTAATCTGCAACAAATTAGTTCCAATTTCGGCCACCAGGTGCACACCTGGCTCTGCGAATCCAATAAAAACGATGTTTCCATATGTAATAAATTAGTAACGGGACGTGAGCAGAAAAACGAAACATCTACAGCTACATCTACATTTATACTCCGCAAGCCAACTAACGGTGTGTGGCGGAGGGCACTTTACGTGCCACTGTCATTACCTCCCTTTCCTGTTCCAGTCGCGTATGGTTCGCGGGAAGAACGACTGTCTGAAAGCCTCCGTGCGCGCTCGAATCTCTCTAATTTTACATTCGTGATCTCCTCGGGAGGTATAAGTAGGGGGAAGCAATATACTCGATACCTCATCCAGAAACGCACCCTCTCGAAACCTGGACAGCAAGCTACACCGCGATGCAGAGCGCCTCTCTTGCAGAGTCTGCCACTTGAGTTTGCTGAACATCTCCGTAACGCTATCACGCTTACCAAATAACCCTGTGACGAAACGCGCCTCTCTTCTTTGGATCTTCTCCATCTCCTCTGTCAACCCGACCTGGTACGGATCCCACACTGATGAGCAATACTCAAGTATAGGTCGAACGAGTGTTTTGTAAGCCACCTTCTCTGTTGATAGACTACATTTTCTAAGGACTCTCCCAATGAATCACAACCTGGCACCCGCCTTACCAACAATTAATTTTATATGATCATTCCACTTCAAATAGTTCCGCACGCATACTCCCAGATATTTTACAGAAGTAGCTGCTACCAGTGTTTGTTCCGCTATGATATAATCATACAATAAATGATCCTTCTTTCTATGTATTCGCAATACATTACATTTGTCTATGTTAAGGGTCAGTTGCCACTCCCTGCACCAAGTGCCTATCCGCTACAGATCTTCCTGCATTTCGCTGCAATTTTCTAATGCTGCAACTTCTCTGTATACTACAACATCATCCGCGAAAAGCCGCATGGAACCTCCGACACTATCTACTAGGTCATTTATATATATTGTGAAAAGCAATGGTCCCATAACACTCCCGTGAGGCACTCCAGAGGTTACTTTAACGTCTGTAGACGTCTCTCCATTGAGAACAACATGCTGTGTTCTGTTTGCTAAAAACTCTTCAATCCAGCCACACAGCTGGTCTGATATGCCGTAGGCTCTTACTTTGTTTATCGGGCGAAAGGTATAACGTTGATTTTATTATTAACCTTTAAACTTTCCTGTTGGAAGAACATCCGCAACTGAGCATTGTAACTGCGGTTGAAAATACCGCTTCAGTTGTAAATTACTTTATTTTCACCCGACGCGTTTCGGCCTGTTATAAGCCCATCTTCAGGTGCCGTAGCTGTCCTGTGGTCCCCGAGCGCCGCGAGTACCAGGCGCGGTGTGCTGCCTACGAGCGGGACCACAGCACAGCTACGACACCTAATGATGGGCTTATAACAGGCCGAAACCCGTCTTGTGAAAATAAAGTAATTTACATCTGAAGCGGTATTTTCGCTATTGACCTCCAGTTACACAATTTGTTCAGTATGAGGACCGGAGGCTGCCGTGATCAACAGTTGCTCGCAGCCGTTGTAATGAAATCTGAGCAACGTGTTTCTGTATACTGGCCTTCAGCTGAGGTATAAATCGAACCTGTCACCCCCTTAAACGCGTTCTTCAGATATCCCCAGAGCCAAAAATCACGTGGTTTCAGATCAAGCGACCTTGCAGACAATGAATCTGGGAGACTTTTCGAGATAACACGTTCGTCCAAGGTTGGTTCAAATGGTTCAAATGGCTCTGAGCACTATGGGACTTAACATCTGCGGTCATCAGTCCCATACACTTACAACTACTTAAACCTAACTAACCTAAGGACATCACACACATCCGTGCCCGAGGCAGGATTGGAACCTGCGACCGTAGCGGTGTCGCGGTTCCAGACTGAAGCGCCTAGAACCGCTCGGTCGCTCCGGTCGGCGTCCAAGGTTGAATTAAGAAGATCTTTTACTGGGCAAACGACACGAAGTGTTGCCCCTTCTACAATTAAAATAGTGGCTTCGACACAGGTTCGCTCTTCCAAAGCAGGAACCAAATGCCCTACAAGGATGTCTCGATAACGTGCATACGTCGCATTACAACTGGGTATATTATCTTCAAAGAAGAACGGACTGACAATAGAGCCTGTTTATCCACACCACACAGTCACATACAGCGAGCGCAATGGCTCTTCGTGCAGAACACGCGGTTTAACACTACCCCAGATTCGCCATTTCTGTGTATTCACTGCATTCGTCCGCCTCCGTAGCATAGCGGTAGCCTTACAGCCTACCACGGAGAGGGCCCGGGTTCGATTACCGGCAGGGGACTGGATGTTGTGTGTCCTTCATCATCATTTTCATCGACTCGCAAGTCGCCTATGTGGCGTCACCTAAAAGGGACTTGCAATACGGCGGCCGAACTCCCCCGCATGGGGCCTGCCGGCCAACAATGCCATACGATCAACTCATTTCACTGCAACCTATAGTGTATAGTGCCTTGCCGCAGTGGATACACCGGTTCCCGTGAGATCACCGAAGTTAAGCGCTGTCGGGCGTGGTCGGCACTTGGATGGGTGACCATTCAGTCGCCATCCCAATTGAGGAGCTACTCGACCGAACAGTAGCGGCTCCGGTCAAAGAAAACCATCATAACGAGCGGGAGAGCGGTGTGCTGACCCCACACCCCTCCTATCCGCATCCTCAACTGAGGATGACACGGTGGTCGGATGGTCCCGATGGGCTACGTATGGCCTGAAGACGGAGTGCTTTATAGTGTAAAATGTTCCCAGCCATATGTCATCAAGTTCGATCCGTGTCAGAAACCGAAGAGCAAATAAAGAACGTTGGTGCGGACCATGAGGTTTCAATAGTTGTACTGTCTGAACCTTGAGCCGGCAGCGGTGGCCGAGCGGTTCTAGGCGCTTCAGTCCAGTACCGCGCGACTGCTACTGTCGCAGGTTACAATCCTGCCTCAGGCATGGATGTGTGTGATGTCCTTAGGTAAGTTAGGTTTAAGTAGTTCTAAGTTCTAGGGGACTGACGACCTCAGATGGTAAGTTCCATAGTCCTCAGAGCCATTTGGACCATTTGATAACGCCAAATAATGAATGCCCCCTGGCGACGTGTACCTGATGTGGGAAGGGAAGAATACGTACAGGCGGAGCGGAGACGAATGGGGAACAATTCCGACACTGCAGACCGAAAATTGAGGATACCCACTGACATAAGCGATTTTGAGAAAGAACAGATTGTAATTGGACTGCGTCTACGAACGGGCACCTTGGGAACGGAGAAACTGATCAACTGCTTGCGTGCTAATGTCGTGAGCATCTTTGGAAAGTGGATAAAGCATCAGCACAGAAAAGAGTTCGTCGGTCGTGGGATCTTCTTCGCCGGAGGTTGCTACCCTGTCAATTCGAACCTGTGATTTTGCTTTTTGTGGGATGCCTCTTGCCCAGGTTAGTCTCTGTATCTACAGAGGGCTTCTGTAGTACTGAGAATGTTGGTAGGCGGCACTTCTCATTAATGAATCCTGTTTGGTTATTATTTAAATATTCACACATTTGCACTGTCTTTTACAACACTCGACATAGCTTTCTTAATTGTATGGTAAATTTTCCATCCAATTTCCGAAATATGATACATATATCCGACTCTCTGGTGCTCACTAGAGGGAGTGAGTATTATATATTCACAACTAAGTTACGCCCGATACAGAGTACACCATGTCCGCCTCTGAAGAACACCCGAAACAGAGATACGTGTCTGGCCCTCCGGAACGCCCGAAACGGATTGACTGGCGCAGCCTACTTCGTCTCCCAGGCGCGTCAGAGCGACCCGAAGTTATCCGAAGCACCTAGGTTGCAATATCGTTACTCTTGTTTCTGAAAACTAGTGAAATTTAATAAACAAAAACGATAGACTCGTAGTGTAACCATGAAAGATTGTCATACTAATAACTGGTTGTTGTTGTTGTTGTTCTTGTTGTGGTCTTCAGTCCTGAGACTGGTTTGATGCAGCTCTCCATGCTACTCTATCCTGTGCAAGCTTCTTCATCTCCCAGTACGTACTGCAACCTACATCCTTCTGAATCTGCTTAGTGTATTCATCTCTTGGTCTCCCTCTACGATTTTCACCCTACACGCTGCCCTCCAATGCTAAATTGGTGATCCCTTGATGCCTCAGAACATGTCCTACCAACCGATCCCTTCTTCTAGTCGTTGCGCCACAAACTCCTCTTCTCCCCAATCCTATTCAATACCTACTCATTAGTTATGAAATCTACCCATCTAATCTTCAGCATTCTTCTGTACCACCACATTTCAAAAGCTTCTAATCTCTTCTTGTCCAAACTATTTATCGGCCACGTTTCACTTCCATACATGGCTACACTCCATACAAATACTTTCAGAATCGACTTGCTGACATTTAACTCTATACTCGATGTTAAGAAATTTCTCTTCTTCAGAAACGCTTCCCTTGCCATTGCCAATCTCCCTTTTATATCCTCTCTACTTCGACCATCATCAGTTATTTTGCTCCCCAAATAGCAAAACTCCTTTAATACTTTAAGTGTCTCATTTCCTAATCTAATTCCCTCAGCATCACCCGACCTAATTCGACTACATTCCGTTATCCTCGTTTTGCTTTTGTTGATGTTCATCTTATATCCTCCTTTCAAGACACTGTCCATTCCGTTCATCTACTCTTCCAAGTACTTTGCTGTCTCTGACAGAATTACAATGTCATCGGTGGACCTCAAAGTTTTTATTTCTTCCCCATGGATTTTAATACCTACTCCGAATTTTTCTTTTGTTTCCTTTACTGCTTGCTCAATATACATATACATCGGGGAGAGGCTACAACCCTGTCTCAGTCCCTTCCCAACCACTGCTTCCCTTTAATGTCCCTCGACTCTTGTAACTGCCATCTGGTTTCTGTATAAATTGTAAATAGCCTTTCTCTCCCTATATTTTATCCCTGCCACCTTCAGAATTTGAAAGAGAGTATTCCAGTCAACATTGTCAAAAGCTTTCTCTAAGTCTACAAATGCTAGAAACGTAGGTTTGCCTTTTCTTAATCTTTCTTCTAAGATAAGTCGTAGGGTCAGCATTGCCTCAAGTGTTCTCATATTTCTATGGAATCCAAACTGATGTTCCCCGAGGTCGGCTTCTACCAGTTTTTCATTCGTCTGTAAAGACTCCGCGTTAGTATTTTGCAGCCGTGACTTATTAAACTGATAACTCGGTAATTTTCACATCTGTCAACACCTGCTTTCTTTGGGATTGGAATTATTATATTCTTCTTGAAGTCTGAGGGTATTTCGTCTGTCTCATACATTTTGCTCACCAGATGGTAGAGTTTTGTCAGGACTGGCTCTTCCAAGGCTGTCAGTAGTTCTGATGGAATGTTGTCTACTCCCGGGGCCTTATTTCGACTCAGGTCTTTCAATGCTCTATCAAACTCTTCACGCAGTATCGATCTCCCATTTCATCTTCATCTACATCCTCTTCCCTTTCTATACTATTGTCCTCAAGTACATCGCCCTTGTATAGATCCTCTATATACTCCTTCCACCTTTCTTCTTCCCTTCTTTGCTTAGAACTGGGTTTCCATCTGAGCTCTTGATATTCATACAAGTGGTTCTCTTTTCTCCAAAGGTCTCTTTAATTTTCCTGTAGGCAGTATCTACCTTACCCCTAGTGAGATAAGGCTCTACATCCTTACATTTGTCCTCTAGCCATCCCTGCTTAGCCGTTTTGCACTTCCTGTCGATCTCATTTTGAGACGTTTGTATTCTTTTTTGCCTGTTTCATTTACTACATTTTTATATTTTCTCCTTTCAATCATTACATTCAATATTTCTTCTGGCACCCAATGACTGGTTAAATACAATTAAAAGTATATAAATAATTAATAAGGTAAGTTCGGCGTTTTGGCACCTGGCACCCGAACGTGACGGACGACCAATCAGAAGCAAGTTCAATTGGCGGACTCTCCCACGGAACTGGTACATACTGTACTATCTGTCGCTTGTACCTCATTCCACTTTTGTACCATATGCTGCTTCACGTGTATCAAGCTGCATCAAGGCGAGCTTCTGGTAAAATAAAATATTGGTGGCTACAGCCAGGAATATCACAGTACTCTCACTATTACGCCTTCAGTTTCGCCAGTAAGGGTCTCTTAATTTCGAACCTCCAAAAAAGCTCCCTTGAGTAACTTTTTGTTTAGCGCCGATGGAAGAAATGATATTGCCTTGAAATTGGCTAGCGTTAGTCTTGAGGTTGCTTCGAAAGCGAATTCTTTACAACACATCGTGCCCCATCGTTGGCCAGTCTGAGCCGAAGCTTTTTAAAAAAAAAGACCAAAACTTCTTAAGAATTTTTAGTAACTGCGATTGACAAATTTCCTCGGCAGTGCAAATCCTCTAGATACCATATGTAGCAGACTGCATCTATGACTCTAGCATCTGGTGGAAACATGGATTGAAAAATTGGAATATCCCATGAACCATGGACCTTGCCGTTGGTGGGGAGGCTTGCGTGCCTCAGCGATACAGATGGCCGTACCGTAGGTGCAACCACAACGGAGGGGTATCTGTTGAGAGGCCAGACAAACATGTGGTTCCTGAAGAGGGGCAGCAGCCTTTTCAGTAGTTGCAGGGGCAACAGTCTGGATGATTGACTGATCTGGCCTTGTAACATTAACCAAAACGGCCTTGCTGTGCTGGTACTGCGAACGGCTGAAAGCAAGGGGAAACTACAGCCGTAATTTTTCTCGAGGACATGCAGCTCTACTGTATGATTAAATGATGATGGCGTCCTCTTGGGTAAAATATTCCGGAGGTAAAATAGTCCCCCATTCGGATCTCCGGGCGGGGACTACTCAAGAGGACGTCGTTATCAGGAGAAAGAAAACTGGCGTTCTACGGATCGGAGCGTGGAATGTCAGATCACTTAATCGGGCAGGTAGGTTAGAAAATTTAAAAAGGGAGATGGATAGGTTAAAGTTAGATATAGTGGGAATTAGTGAAGTTCGGTGGCAGGAGGAACAAGACTTTTGGTCAGGTGATTACAGGGTTGTAAATACAAAATCAAATAGGGGTAATGCAGGAGTAGGTTTAATAATGAATAAAAAAAATAGGAGTGCGGGTTAGCTACTACAAACAGCATAGTGAACGCATTATTGTGGCCAAGATAGACACAAAGCCCATGCCTACTACAGTAGTACAAGTTTATATGCCAACTAGCTCTGCAGATGATGAAGAAATAGATGAAATGTATGACGAGATAAAAGAAATTATTCAGGTAGTGAAGGGAGACGAAAATTTAATAGTGATGGGTCAGTAGGAAAAGGGAGAGAAGGAAACATAGTAGGTGAATATGGATTGGGGGGAAGGAATGAAAGAGGAAGCCGCCTTGTAGAATTTTGCACAGAGCATAACTTAATCATAGCTAACACTTGGTTCAAGAATCATGAAAGGAGGCTGTATACATGGAAGAAGCCTGGAGATACTGACAGGTTTCAGATAGATTACATAATGGTAAGACAGAGATTTAGGAACCAGGTATTAAATTGTAAGACATTTCCTGGGGCAGATGTAGATTCTGACCACAATCTATTGGTTATGAACTGCAGATTGAAACTGAAGAAACTGCAAAAAGGTGGGAATTTAAGGAGATGGGACCTGGATAAACTGAAAGAACCAGAGGTTGTAGAGAGTTTCAGGGAGAGCATTAGGGAACAATTGACAGGAATGGGGGAAAGAAATACAGTAGAAGAAGAATGGGTAGCTCTGAGGGATGAAGTGGTGAAGGCAGCAGACGATCAAGTAGGTAAAAAGACGCGGGCTAATAGAAATCCTTGGGTAACAGAAGAAATATTGAATTTAATTGATGAAAGGAGAAAATATAAAAATGCAGTAAATGAAGCAGGCAAAAAGGAATATAAACGTCTCAAAAATGAAATCGATAGGAAGCGCAAAATGGCTAAGCAGGGATGGCTAGAGGACAAATGTAAGGATGTAGAGGCTTGTCTCACTAGGGGTAAGATAGATATTGCCTACAGGAAAATTAAAGAGACCTTTGGAAAGAAGAGAACCACTTGTATGAATATCAAAAGCTCAGATGGCAACCCAGTTCTAAGCAAAGCAGGGAAAGCAGAAAGGTGGAAGGAGTATATAGAGGGTTTATACAAGGGCGATGTACTTGAGGACAATATTATGGAAATGGAAGAGGATGTAGATGAAGATGAAATGGGAGATAAGATACTGCGTGAAGAGTTTGACAGAGCACTGAAAGACCTGAGTCAAAACAAGGCCCCGGGAGTAGACAACATTCCATTAGAACTACTGATTGCCTCAGGAGAGCTAGTCATGACAAAACTCTACCATCTGGTGAGCACGATGTATGAGACAGGCGAAATACCCTCAGACTTTAAGAAGAATATAATAATTCCAATCCCAAAGAAAGCAGGTGTTGACAGATGTGAAAGTTACCGAACTATCAGTTTAATAAGTCACAGCTGCAAAATACTAACGCGAATTCTTTACAGACGAATGGAAAAACTGGTAGAAGCCGACCTCGGGGAAGATCAGTTTGGATTCCGTAGAAATGTTGGAACACGTGAGGCAATACTGACCTTACGACTTATCCTGGAAGAAAGATTAAGAAAAGGCAAACCTACGTTTCTAGCATTTGTAGACTTAGAGAAAGCTTTTGACAATGTTGACTGGAATACTCTCTTTCAAATTCTGAAGGTGGCAGGGGTAAAATACAGGGAGCGAAAGGCTATTTACAATTTGTACAGAAACCAGATGGCAGTTATAAAAGTCGAGGGGCATGAAAGGGAAGCAGTGGTTGGGAAAGGAGTGAGACAGGGTTATAGCCTCTCCCCGATGTTATTCAATCTGTATATTGAGCAAGCAGTAAAGGAAACAAAAGAAAAATTCGGAGTAGGTATTAAAATTCATGGAGAAGAAGTAAAAACTTTAAGGTTCGCCGATGACATTGTAATTCTGTCAGAGACAGCAAAGGACTTGGAAGAGCAGTTGAACGGAATGGATGGTGTCTTGAAGGGAGGATATAAGTTGAACATCAACAAAAGAAAAACGAGGATAATGGAATGTAGTCAAATTAAGTCGGGTGATGCTGAGAGAATTAGATTAGGAAATGAGACACTTAAAGTAGTAAAGGAGTTTTGCTATTTAGGGAGTAAAATAACCGATGATGGTCGAAGTAGAGAGGATATAAAATGTAGACTGGCAATGGCAAGGAAAGCGTTTCTCAAGAAGAGAAATTTGTTAACATCGAATATAGATTTAGGTGTCAGGAAGTCGTTTCTGAAAGTATTTGTATGGAGTGTAGCCATGTATGGAAGTGAGACATGGACGATAACTAGTTTGGACAAGAAGAGAATAGAAGCTTTCGAAAGGTGGTGCTACAGAAGAATGCTGAAGATAAGGTGGGTAGATCACGTAACTAATGAGGGGGTATTGAATAGGATTGGGGAGAAGAGAAGTTTGTGGCACAACTTGACTAGAAGAAGGGATCGGTTGGTAGGACATGTTCTGAGGCATCGAGGGATCACAAATTTAGCATTGGAGGGCAGCGTGGAGGGTAAAAATCGTAGAGGGAGACCAAGAGATCAATACACTAAGCAGATTCAGAAGGATGTAGGTTGCAGTAGGTACTGGGAGATGAAGAAGCTTGCACAGGATAGAGTGGCATGGAGAGCTGCATCAAACCAGTCTCAGGACTGAAGACCACAACAAACAACAAGGAGCTGAGTAAGAACGGAGGTATCTGTGATCAGAGGGAACCTCCTTCGGGACCAAGCCGATCTGTGATTATTATGCACAGAGTCAGAACTACCTAGCACTTGTTTCCCTGCCTGTTTGTGTCTGCCAACATGTTAACTGGAAGAACTACATTTCGGCAAAAATACTGATGTCGATCTTGTAAATTTATGGACTGAAAGTACAGTCCCGGAAAGGGTGAAAAAACCACCCTACCAGAATCGTAACACAGATTTACTGCAACCCTTGACCAATCTTTTTCACAACGAAATTATAATGCTTGTTATATACTGTGCTGAAAAGGTTCCACTATGTGTAACAACAGTTACAATTTTCTTCTGAAGAAGATATCTTATTGATTACGTAAAGCCGGCCGGAGTGGCCGAGCGGTTCTGGGCGCTACAGTCTGGAACCGCGCGACCGCTACGGTCGCAGGTTCGAAATCCTGCCTCGGGCATGATGTGTGTGATGTCCTTAGGATAGTTAGGTTTAAGTAGTTCCAAGTTCTAGGGGACTTATGACCTCAGCTGTTGAGTCCCATAGTGCTCAGAGCCATTTGAACCATTTGATTACGTAAACCTAGGTCAAGGATTCTAATAAACTGGTTTGCGAATTTTTGATCCTTTACGAGACTATTGCTTTACAGCTGCTGTTTACAGTCATGTTCAAGATTTTAGTACCAACTGGAAGAATTTAATAATTTTTGACAGATTAATTAATACCACTGTTTGCTAAGCTCTTTCCTTAACGTTTCCTCGGTGTTTAAGTACTCTGCCACAGTCATAATTTGTACCTGCAGTTGCAATTATTTTGTACTATTCTAAAGATATAATTTGTTTGTTTACTCTTACAAAATGAAATAAATAAATGTATGCAAAAGAACGTACTGCGGAAGTCTTGTGAACGTAATTTCGATTGTTCGAATCTTGTTAGTAGCAATTTTTTTGTTTACTTTTATTTTTAAAAAAAATGGTTCAAATGGCTCTGAGCACTATGCGACTTAACTTCTGAGGTCATCAGTCCCCTAGAACTTAGAACTACTTAAACCTAACTAACCTAAGTTCATCACACACAGCCATGCCCGAGGCAGGATTCGAACCTGCGACCGTAGCGGTCGCGCGGTTCCAGACTGAAGCGCCTAGAACCGCTCGGCCACAACGGTCGGCGTTTACTTTTATTTCAGTTCCATATTTTCGCAAGTGGAAAGATGAATGAACATTATTAATCGTATACTGAATCTCAACTCGTTTTATTTTAATTACTGATGGCATGACAATTGGAGTAATAGAAACAAACGAAAATTTGACACGAAGATGCGAAATGTCAAATTGAAAATGAAATACTTTTCTACTTCTTGAGACTGACAGTACTACTTATTGATTTAGATAGTTGATTCATGTCGCAAAGTGCCATTTCACACGTCTGTATCAAACTCTAAATTATTTTCGTATGACTAGAAATTATGTTACTTTTATTAAAGAAGTATGATTCAGTATTTCTTACTCAGTATTTTCATTTGATAACAAAAGTGGAATTTTTAATAAGGGAAAAATATGGTTGTAACTGGTCAGCATCTAACGTATGGCATAACCACACGTACTTTTTTGTATTCCTTAAAAGACGATCACTGCCCCCGTTTGAGAATCGTTAACGCCGCTGCGTTCGGTACGGGATGATCAGATTCCTGCTGCGGGTTCCACTCTCCCTGGTAAGGCCAAAAGGCGACCTTCTTGAATAAAGAAATAGCAGCCTCATCACGATTCATCCACACGCACCCCGCAAGTCACCTTACGGCGAGTGGCGAAGGGTACTTTGTACTACTAGGAGTCACCTCCTTCCCTAATCCCACTCGCAAATACAGCAAAGGAAGAAACGTCTATTTATATGCGTCCGTACGAGCACTAATTTATCTTCTTTTATCTTCGTGGTCCTTAGGCGAAACGTACATTGGCGGCAACAGAATCGTTGTACAGCAAGTCTCAAATGCCGGCTGTACAAATTTTTCTAATAATGTTCCCTCCAAGAGCACCTCGTCTTTGCTCCAGCCATTCCAGTTTGTGTTCCTGACGCATCTCCATAATTCTTACGTGTTGATCGAACCTACCGAAACACGTTTGGCAGCGGCCTCTGAACTGCTTCCATGTCTTCCTTTAAACCGGCCTGGTGGAGATCCCAAACACTCAGCCAGCACTCAAGAACAGGTCGCACTAGTGTCTCTTACAGATGAACGACACTTTCCTAAAATTCCTTCAATAAACCGAATTCGACCATTCGGCTTCCCTACCACAATCCTTTAGTGCTCGTTTCATTTCGTATCGCACTGCAACGTTACGCCGAGACATTTAATGAACGTGATTCTGTCGGGCAGCACACTAGTAATGCTGAATACGAACATTACGGGTTGGATTTTCTTACTGTACATCTACATCGACATCATACTCCGCAAGTCACCTAATGGCGTGTGGCGGAGGGTACTTTCGGTATCACTCCCTGATCGCTCCAACCCTGTTCCACTCGCGAATACTGCGTGGGAAGAACGATTGTCGGTAAGCCTCACTAACGGCTGTAACTTCTCGAATTTTCTCCTCAGTGTCAATACGCGGGATGTATAAGGGGGGATGTCGTCCGACTCCTTGTGAAAAGTTAAAAAAATGGGTCAAATGGCTCTGAGCACTGTGGGACTCTGAGATCATCAGTCCCATAGAACTTAGAACTACTTAAACCTGACTAACCTAAGGACATCACACACATTCATGCCCGAGGCAGTATTCGAACCTGCGGCCGTAGCAGTCGCGCGGTTCCGGCATGTAGCACCTAGAACCGCTCGGCCACCACGGCCGGCCTCCTGAAAAGTGCTGTCCCTAAATTTCAGGTGTAAACCCCTCCGTGATGCACAACGCCCGTCTTGTAACGTCTGCCGGTGGAGTTTGTTTAGCATCTCCGTAATGCTCTCGCCAGTTAAACTATCCCAACTCGAAATGCGCCACTCTTCATAGGATCTTATCTCCTCTATCAGTCCTCCCTGATAGGGATCCCAGATAGATGAACAATTCTCAAGAATCGGGAGAACAAGCACCTTAAAAACCATTTCTTTCGTGGATGAGTTACGTTTGCGTAAGATTCTTCCGATGAATCTGAGTCTGGTATCTGCGTTTCCCACTATCTGTTTCATATGGTCGTTCCACTTAAGGCCGCTCTGGATAGTTACGCCTAGTTTTTCCCTCGTTCTGTTTGGGAGTGGAACAGGGAGAGAAGATGCTAGTCGTACCCTCCGCCACGCACCGTATGGTGGATTGCGGAGTATGTATGTAGATGTAGATGTAGATATACTCATGAGGATTAACTAACATTTTCCCACATTTAGGGTTAGCTGCCATTTATCACTCCATCGAGGAAGTTTGTCTCAATCATCTCGTATCTTCCCACAGCCGTACACCACAGCATCATCAGCACACTCCTGCTTACCCTTTCCGCCAAATCATTTACTTATATACGAGATAACAGCGTTCCTATCACACTTCAGTGGAGCGCTGCTGACGGTACCCTGGTCTCCGATGAACTCTCGCCATCGAGGACAACGTACCGCCTTCTGTTCAAAATGGTTCAAATGGCTCTGAACACTATGGGACTCAACTGCTGTGGTCATAAGTCCCCTAGAACTTAGAATTACTTAAACCTAACTAACCTAAGGACAGCACACACATCCATGTCCGAGGCAGGATTCGAACCTGCGACCGTAGCGGTCGTGCGGTTCCAGACTGTAGCGTCTTTAACCGCTCGGCCACTCTTGCCGGCCGACCCCGCCTTCTGTTACTTAAGAAAACTTCGAGCTACTCGCATGTCTGAGAACCTACTCCATATGTACCTTCGTGAACAGTGTTCAGCGTGGTACCGTGTCAAAGGCTTTCTGGAAATCTGCTTGTTGCCCTTCATCCATGGTAGTATCCTCGGTCACTATGGCCGGCCATCTGGTTTCCCACTTCAAGCTAGAGAAATTTCGTTCTTTGTAGTTTTTTTCTTTTGACGCTTATTTCGTGAGATATTTGGCCCGGTCACGATTAATGGACGACCCTATATAGAGCTTACAGTTAATACGAGAGGATTAGCATCCATCTCCGCTATGTCACTGCGTATTGTGGGCCAGCAAGACAGTGGCATTTTGTATTTCCAAACGTCATACCGAGCGAGTCAAGTTGTAAACCACAATCCCACAAGATGACGGCAATAAAAAAGGCGGATGGCCAGTTGTATTAGTAAAAATTGTACGAAAAGCGCATTATTTGCAATCGAACAGCACGTATTACAGTGAGAACAGTATGTGTAACGCTTACAAGAACTGTCAGCTGTTCCATAGACTGGCTTACACAGGCCTGACCCAGCTTGGCGTATACAATATTCATTGAATAAAATGTTCTCGGGTTTCCAACCGCGTCAGTAGCTTATAACTACACGAGCTTTCGGCCAAGCACTCCTTGGCCATTGTCAAGTGGTATGACTCATACAATAGCCAAGCAGTGTTTGGCAGAAAGCTCGTGTAATTTTAAGCAATTGATGCGATTGGAAATCCGAGAACATTTTGTTCAATGTTATCACCGCGAGACTGCATTCGTACATTACAATAATCATGTTAATTTACGCAACTTGAAGAATAAAACTGAAATGCCAGAAGCCCAACCATCTTGGCGCCACACGCCAGGATTAACTGGATTGTTTCTGGCATTTCATCTTTATTCTTCAGCTTATGCAAGTGTTATAAACATGGCTATTTTATACACCAAACTGGGTCAGTCGTGTGTAAGCCACGCTATGAAGCAACTGTCGACCTGGGATAAGGTTTCGACAGTGTAAAATGGTGCAAGATGTTCGAAATTATGAGAAAAACAGGGCTAACTTATACGGAGAGACGGATGATATACAATATGTACAGGGGCCAAGAGGGAATAATAAGAGTGGACGACCAAACCAAAGACGAAGAGCTCGAATTAGAAAGAGTGTTAATAGGTTCAAAATGTTTCAAATGGCTCTGAGCACTATGGGACTTAACTTCTAAGGTCGTCAGTCCCCTAGAACTTCGAACTACTTAAACCTAACTAACCTAAGGGCATCACACACATCCGTGCCCGAGGCAGGATACGAAGCTGCGACCGTAGCGGTCGCGCGGTTCCAGACTGTAGCGTCTACAACCGCTTGGCCACCTCGACGGCGAGTGTTAACAGGAATGAAGTCTTTCGCCCCAACTATCGAAAGAAGCAATTACGGAAATAGAAGTAAGGTTAAAGAGTGGAGTTAAAATTCAAGGTGGAAGAATATGAATGACATTGGCTGATCACATTGCTATCGCCAATCAAAACGAAAAAAAAAAAAAAAAAAAACTGTACGATCTGCTGAATGGAATGAACAGTCTAACGACCACAGAATGTGGACTGAGAGTAAATCGAAGAAAGATGAAAGTAATGAGAAGTAGCAGAAATGAGAACAGCGAGAAACTTAACGGCATAATTGGGGATCACGAAACAGGTAAGCCGACCTTGGTGACCGACCGGTTCTAGGCGCTTGAGTCTGGAAGCGCGCGACCCCTACGGTCGCAGGTTCTAATACTGCCTCGGGAACGGATGTGCGTATTGTCCTTAGGTTAGTTAGGTTCAAGTAGTTCTGAGTCTACGGGAATGATGACCTCAGATGTTAAGTCCCATAGTGCTCAGAGCCATTTGAACGAAACAGGTAAGTCAAGGAATTGTGCAGTTTAGGCAGCAAAAGATTCCGTGATGGATGGAGCAAGGGGGACATTGGAAGCAAACTATCACTGACAAAAAGGGCATCTCTGGCCAAGAGAAATCCGCTAGTATCAAACATAGGCTTTAATTTGAGGAAGAAATTTCCGAGAATGTACCTCTGGAGTACATCATCGTGCGGTAGTGAAACGTGGATTGTGGGAAAACCAGAAAAAGAAGAGAATCGAAGTATTTAAAATGTGGTGCTACAGAAGAATGTTGAAAATTAGGTGGACTAATAAGGAATGAGGAGGTTCTCTAGAGAAATGGCGAGGTAAGGAATATACGAAAAAGACTGCCAAGAAGAAAGGACAGAGTGGTAGGACAGCTGTTAAGACATTAGGAAATAGCTTCCATGGTACTGTAGGGATCCGTACAGGGAGACAGAGATTTGAGTACACCCAGAAAGGTCAGGTAAAAGACAAAGACGCGTCTGAAAAAAAAAACCTACCTTGCAAGGAAAAATGATGTGTGAAGCTACACTGCTGGCCATGAACATCGCTACACCAAGAAGAAATGCAGATAATAAACGGGTATTCATTGGACAAATATATTATACTAGAACTGACATGTGAAGACGTATGTCGCAAGTGCTATTCTGAGGTGAAGAGGTTTACACAGGTAAGGTACTCGTACCGGGCCGCATCCAACTAGTCGGAAGACACTCATGCCAAAAAGAAAGGCTTTTCGTTCAATTTTTATTAATTCGCCTTACTTATTACCGTAATCTAGTGAGATTATGGTTTCCAACCTGGCTCGTTCACGGTGACCTTTGGAACTACATAATGTCGCAGTCCTCCTGGCTTACAATACGAGTGCATGACTACAGCTAATGATGAAAGCTTTTACTTCACATTCATCGCTTTTCTCGGTTTTGGTGATCTGATGGTGGTTGTAGAAAGTGATCGAAACTATTAGGTCTACAACTTTGCTTCCGCCGTTTTGCAATAGACGGCAGTAGCGGCAAGTGGGGTTCGGGTGGTTGGTCGTAGATGTAATACAGTAAGCTGAATCATCTGTAAACATGTTTTTGTTGTTATGGTCTTCAGTCCTGAGACTGGTTTGATGCAGCTCTCCATGCTACTCTATCCTGTGCAAGCTTCTTCACCGCCCAGTACCCACTGCAAACTACATCCTTCTGAATCTGCTTAGTGTATTCATCTCTTGGTCTCCCTCTACGATTTTTCCCCTCCACGATGCCGTCCAGTACTAAATTGGTGATCCCTTGATGCCTCAGAATATGCCCTACCAAGCGATCCCTTCTTCTAGTCAAATTGTGCCACATATTTCTCTTCTCTCCAATTCTATTGAATACTTCCTCATTAGTTATGTGATCTACCCATCTAATCTTCTGCATTCTTCTGTAGTACCACATTTCAAACGCTTCTATTCTTGTCTAACTATTATCGTATACGTTTCAATTCCATACAAGACTACAATCCATACAAATACTTTCAGAAACGACTTCCTGACACTTAAATCTATACTCGAAGTTAACAAGTTTCTCTCCTTCAGAAACGCCTTCCTTGCCATTGCCAGTCTACATTTAATATCCTCTCTACTTCGACCATTATCGTTATTTTGCTCACCAAATAGCAAAACTCATTTACTACTTTAAGCGTCTCATTTCCTAATCTAATTCCCGCAGCATCACCTGATTTAATTGGACTACATTCCATTATTCTTGTTTTGCTTTTGTGGATGTTCATTTATATCCTCCTTTCGAGACACTGTCGATTCCGTTCAGCTGCTCTTCCAGGTCCTTTGCTGTCTCTAACAGAATTACAATGTCATCGTCGAACCTCAAAGTTTTTATTTCTTCTTCATGGATTTTAATTCCTACACCGAATTGGTCTTTTGTTTCCTTTACTGTATGCTCAATATACAGATTGAATAACATCGGGGAGAGGCTACAACCCTGTCTCACTCCCTTCCCAACCACTGCTTCCCTTTCATGCCCATCGACTGTTATAATTGCCATCTGGTTGTAAATAGCCTTTAGATCCCTGTATTTTACCCCTGCCACCTTCAGAATTTGAAAGAGTATTCCAGTCAACATTGTCAAAAAGCTTTCTCTAAGTCTACAAATGCTAGAAATGTAGGTTTGCCTTTTCTTAATCTAGCTTCTAAGATAAGTCGTAGGGTCAGTATTGCCTCACGTGTTCCAATATTTCTACGGAATCCAAACTGACCTTTCCCGAGGTCGGCTTCTACCAGTTTTTCCATTCGTCTGTAAAGAATTCGTGTTAGTATTTTGCAGCCGTGGCTTATTAAACTGATTGTTCGGTAATTTTCACATCTGTCAACACCTGCTTTCTTTGGGATTGGAATTATTATATTCTTCTTGAAGTCTGAGGTTATCTCGCCTGTCTCATACATCTTGCTCACTAGATGGTAGAGTTTTGTTAGGCCTGTCTTTCTCAAGGCTGTCAGTAGTTCTAATGGAATGTTGTCTACTTGTTTCGACTTAGGTGTTTCAGTGCTCTGTCAAATCTCCTATTTCATCTTATTCTACATTCTCTTCCGTTACTATAATATTCTCCTGAAGAACATCGCCCTTGTATAAACCCTCTATGTATTCCTTCCACCTTTCTGTAAACATAAGGCCATAAAACTATTCGTCGATTTGTGATTGCATCGTAAGGTTATTCTCGATTAAATACGTCAACTTGCGTTCCCATTTCTCGCCATTTGCGGGAAGTTTTAATTTTTTTGTTTAACATGAAGAAATCTGCGGCTGTGGCTCTTAAAATGCTGGGCAAGACCAATGGTGAGGGAACAATAAGTGGAAGAACGTGCAGAGAAGGTTTTCAACGCCTTACGAACGGTGATTTTGATGTAGAAGACCGTCATGGCGGTGGAAGGCAGAACGTTTTCGTAGCTGCTGAAACAGACAAGGACAGTCACAGGACATCATTATGGAAAGCAATTTATGCGTTCGAGCCCAGCACTGAAACACAAACAGCCACAATACAGCGACAGACACGTAGAGGTAATTTTGCAGCAGATCAGTGCTCGACCCCATGTCTCCAAAATATACACGGAAACGTTGAAATGAGAAGTCCTGTCCATCCCGCCGTATTCTTCATACGTTGCTCTTCTGACTACCACCTTTTCGATCAGTGGCATACAGTCTGGCTGACCAGCAAATGGTTCAAATGGCTCTGAGCACTATGAGACTTAACTTCTGAGGTCATCAGTCCCCTAGAACTTAGAACTACTTAAACCTAACTAACCTAAGGACATGACACACATCCATGCCCGAAGCATAGCGGTCGCGCGGTTCCAGACTGTAGCGCCTAGAACCGCTCGACCACCCCGGCCGGCTGCTGACCACCACTTCCGATCACATGAACAAGTGAAAAATTGAATCGATTCGTGGATCGCCACAAAAGGCGCCCAGTTCTTCCGTCACGGGATTCGTATGCTATCCGAAACATGGGAGAATGTAGTGGCCAGCGATGGGCAATACTATAATTTTTTCTAAGATTTTCACAATAAAGTCCCGAACTTCGAGAAAAAGTTGTAGACCTAATAGTTATCGTGTTTACGTTACGAAAGTGAAAGAAAAGCGATCTACTTATTGAAAATTTTTTTAATTAAAGATTTTTTTTCGTAAACTGGGTGAATAATATGTGGAAGATGTAATACTCGAGCACTCTTAGACTCGCGTTAATATCAATGAGTTGGAAGGAATTATAGGGGATTACTTCTCCACAAATATTACCAGGTGTTTTTTTTATCACGACCTACATCCACATGACTACTCTGCAATTCACACGTAAGTGCCAGGCAGAGGGTTCATCGAACCACTTGTATCGTTCCACTCTCGAATATCGCGCGGGAAAAACGGACAGTTAAATATTTCCGTGTGTGCTCTGATCCCTACTGTTTAGTTACGATGACGATTTATGGCCATATAGGCGGGCGTTGACAAAATATTTTCCCACTTCAAAGGAGAAACCGCTGACTGAAATTTCATGAAAAGATCTTGCCTCAACGAGAAACGCCTTTGTTTTAATGACTGACAGTTCTACTTGCGTATCATGTCCGCGACACTCTCTCCCATATTTCGCGAGAACACAGAACGATCGGGGGCTCGAGAAACACCTCGCCGCAACAGAGAAAGCCTTTGCCAGTGTCCCGGCGGTAAGAAACCCACGCTACTGGAGAACGTTACGGAATCTCCTCCCCATGTCACTCCGCCATGATAATATTTTACAGATGCCTTCCACAAAGACTCTGGGTTTTGTGTATCTCATTTGGTCAGTGTTTGCAAGTCTTTTCTACGTCTTCTTGTGAATGGTTGCTAACGAGAATGGGAATTCCAGCGCGGCACTGAAATTCCTCCTCTAGAACAACACAAAGGGGGCCGCCTGCGCAACTCGCCCAGCTTCCAGACGCCTCACAATAGACAATGTCAACGTCTGGGCAGTCTAGACGCCACGGACTGGATGCGGATTAGCGCAGAGGGGCCTGAGAACAGAAAGCGCGGAGTTCCATCCGGCCAGATGGTGTCGTTCTATACCTGCACTGGACCCTTCCAGACACCGGCAACGGCTGAGAAGTCAGGTAGCTTCTTCAAAGGCTCGTCAGCTTGGCCGTCAGAAAACCGTCACATCTTCAAGAAGCTTCGTTTTGCAACTTCAGTCGCCTTTTTATCGCTGTACTGTAATATTTATTTACAATCCACACTCGTTCCGCCTTTTTCATTAAACGAGTCTTCAGTGGACTTTTTTTGGGAATACTAACGCGCGAAATTTGGCACGGACTTCAATGCGACGTGCCTTTAATAGGTTCCACAAAGAAACATTGTCTCGAAATTTGGTAGAAAATCCGAAGAAATTCTGGTCGTATGCAAAGTACACAAGCGGCAAGACGCAGTCAATACCTTCGCTGCGCAGTGCCGATGGTACTGTTACCGACGACTGTGCCGCTAAAGCGGAGTTATTGAACGCAGTTTTCCGAAATTCCTTCACCAGGGAAGACGAATGGAATATTCCAGAATTTGTAACACGAACAGGTGCTAGCATGAGTTTCTTAGAAGTAGATACCTTAGGGGTTGCGAAGCAACTCAAATCGCTTGAAACGGGCAAGTCTTCAGGTCCAGATTGTATACCGGTTAAGTTTCTTTTCAGATTACGGTGATACAATAGCTCCCTACTTAGCAATCATATACAACCGCTCGCTCACCGATGGATCTGTACCTACAGATTGGAAAATTGCGCAGGTCGCACCAGTGTTTAAGAAGGGTAGTAGGAGTAATCCATCGAACTACAGACCTATATCATTGACGTCGGTTTGCAGTAGGGTTCTGGAGCATATACTGTATTCAAACATTATGAATCACCTCGAAGGGAACGATCTATTGATACGTAATCAGCATGGTTTCAGAAAACATCGTTCTTGTGCAACGCACTTCGGTATCCGAAAACTTCACTTGGTGGTTGCCTGGTTGAAGAGCATGTTCCGCTACAGCTGACTTTTCTGTTTTTCCAAGTCGACAAAGACTTTTATGCTCTTTCAGTCGCGTTTTATCTACAACGTTAAATTACTATCCACGACTATATAGAGAAGCTATCGAAAGTTATAAACATCACGATAATTTTAATAGGAAAGAGGAGGCTATGAAACTTAGCGATATATGGACAGTGGCTCTACAAAATTGCTAACAATTTTTATCTTTGACAAGGTGGTAATCGATAGTCAACCTTATCTTTGCTATGGATTATCACTGCTCATCACGTGTCACCTGAACCACGCCCCCCTTTCTCACAATATATAAGTCGCTCTCAGACACCCGACCAGTCAGTCGGCAAGACTCAGCGGAACAGTGCCTCTGAGGAAGTCCAGCGCAGTTCTGGACGAAACGTAAGGAGCAGAAAAGTTCTTGGACCACGACCTCACATCCCGAAAAATATATCAACAGCCATTTTCAGAAGCTTTCTCTAAGTCTACAAATGGTAGAAACGTAGCTTTGCCTTTCCTTAACCTATCTTCTAAGATAAGTCGTAGGGTCAGTATTGCTTCGCGTGTTCCAACATTTCTACGAAATCCAAACTGATCTGTCCTGAGCTCGGCTTCTACCAGTTTTTCCATTTATCTGTAAGGATTTCGTGTTAGTATGTGTTCTACGTAGAGCAAATTAATTTTGATTCTGAAATTTTTCTTTGTATTTTAGCTCTGGAGATGACTATTTACAGGCGAAATCTAAATTTGCATGAATGATAAAACCTAATGGAATTGCGACTGGATGGTGTGTGGATCTCCTTCCTTACAGTGTACGGTCGCTGTGAGCGATGGTTCCTGATGGAATTAAAGCTGGTTCGTGAGTTAAGCTGCTATTTGCAAAAAGACGCAGAGACGTATGGAAGTGAAGCTATAAGAAAACTTCGTGTGTTTCGCGAGCATTTGCCCTAAACCGCGCCGCTGTAACTAGTGTAGTTCAAAAGAAATAAATTTCTGTAATCAGGGAAAGACTTTACGCTCATCCTCTTCTTATAGTTTCTAAATAGTTCACGTCATAATTTTTATACGAGTAAAACTGTCATCTACAGACTGTCTTAGCAAAATGTGTGTTTCCTCTTAGCTGCTCGCAGGGTTAGACACATCTCCGTTACTCCTGTAGAAAATCTGCAAGTTTGCTACTCGAAAACGTTCGGTTTTTGCAGTTTTCATAGTTCAATTTTCGTTACTTAAAAGCTGTAGAACACTTCACTGCTCCTGTCGCAAGTGTTCGTAATAAAAATCTGCAGTTCTTGCCAGAACAGCAGCTAAGCATTTCTCAACATTTAGCTAACGAGACACGAAATGCCGAAATTACGACAACAAAAGAAATCGACGTGGAGTAGGAAGGACGAGTAAGTGTATCAGTGTAATTCGTGAAAACTTTAGCGTGTACATTGTTTCGACTTTATAAGCGAAAACAAAACCATACTACTCCAGAAAAGGATTCAGTAAAGACGCCTTTTATATAAAAGACGGAACGTGTCTGCAAAGTTTCGTTTTCCACATCCGACTCGTTGCATGCCGAGATGTAGCTTCCTACCTCAGGGACACACGACTTCCGAGTTTTGAGAGGTAGGGGTGTACAGGAAGTGCATCTGGTCACTTTCTGCCACTCACATCGTCAAGTCCACGATAATTAAGAACGCGACACCATATAGGTATAGCACAAAGGTCAGGTAAAAGACAAAGACGCGTCTGAAAAAAAAAAAAAAACTACCTTGCAAGGAAAAATGATGTGTGAAGTTACATTACTGGCCATGAAAACCGCTACACCAAGAAGAAATGCAGATAATAAACGGGTATTCATTGGACAAATATATTATACTAGAACTGACATGTGATTACGTTTTCACGCAGTTTGGGTGCATAGATCCTGAGAAATCAGTACCCAGAACAACCACCTCTGGCTTTAATAACGGCCTTGATACGCCTGGGCATTGAGTAAAACGGATGGCGTGTACAGGTACAGCTGCCCATGCAGCTTCAACACGATACCACTGTTCATCAAGAGTAGTGACAGCCATATTCTGACGAGCCAGTTGCTCCGCCACCATTGACCAGACGTTTTCGATTGGTGAGAGATCTGTAGAATGTGCTGGCCAGGGCAGCAGTCGAACATTTTCTGTATCCAGAAAGGCCCGTACACGACCTGCAACATGCGGTTGTGCATTATCCTGCTGAAATGTAGGGTTTCGCTGGGATCGAGTGAAGGGTAGAGCCACGGGTCGTAACACATCTGAAATGTCACGTCCTCTGTTCAAAGTGCCGTCAGTGCGAACAAGAGCTGACCGAGACGTGTAACCAATGGCACCCCGTACCATCACGCCGGGTGATACACCAGTAAGGCGATGACGAATACGCGCTTCCAATGTGCGTTCACCGCGATGTCGCCAAGCACGGATGCGACCATCATGATGCTGTAAACAGAACCTGGATTCATCCGAAAAAAATACGTTTAGCCATTGTAGCTAGGGTACATGATCAACCAGTATCTCAAATGTAATGGCTAAACTGCAGTATGCGTAGTTATTAATTAAAATTACCTCACATGGCAAAAAGCGCATCTGACAATACAACATGTACTAGCGTACTATACGTGGAATACGAATGTATGATCGACTATCCAATTTTTTAATTAATAGTTACTTTTTCGTTAATCACGTTACATTTACGGTTACAGTAATTGTTTTGTTGTGCTGGAAGATTTTATACATGTGATTTCATTCTTAAAGCCGGCCGCGGTGGCCGAGCGGTTGTAGGTGCTTCAGTCCGGAACCACGCGGCTGCTACGGTCGCAGGTTCGAGTCCTGCCTCGGGCATGGGTAATGTCCTAAGGTTAGTTAGGTTTAAGTAGTTCTAAGTCTAGGAGACTAATGACCTCAGATATTAAGTCCCATAGTGCTTAGAGCCATTTTATTTGAACATCATTCTTAAACTTTTTGTTCTGGCTTTTACACAGTTGTATGTTTTACTTTGCCGGGCTAGGAGCTTCACTTTATTGGTACTTACACATTTCATGTGGGTTTTAAGTATGGATCTAATTCCACGTATAGTATATCAGTACCTATTTTATTGTGAGACGCTCGCTTTGCCATGTGAGATAATTTTAATTAATGACTAGGCATAATGCATTTTAACCATTACATTTCGATACTGGTTAATCATTACAGTGCCCTCTGCTGGCCTCTAACACGTACTATGAACTTACATGTTTAGTTCGACTACATCAGAATATTTTACGGTTTCTATGGCTCGTACACATGACTGTTAATCCCGTAAGCACTCTTTATCTACCTTATGTAGCACCAGGCATTTTACAGATTTAGCGTCAGTAAAACTTAGTTCGTCACACCTTGTTTTTGATTGTAACAGGTCTGAAGACGGTAGTAACCGAAACCGGTAGCAGTGAAGTGTAAAAGATTGTGTGACCAAGACGGACCTGTAACATAAAGAAGGGCGTAACATTCCTCGTCCAGCGAGGTTCACAATTGCTGGATGCTTGTTAGTGCGTGTGCACGAACTGCGGTACACATCCCATACGCACGCAACGTGCGCTCGCTGGGATTTAATTGAAGCATACTGTCAGGTCACTCCATTCACCGAATACCCTTTCGTTCCAAGAGCTACTCCGTCAGGGCGGTTCGATGCTGTCGCGCAATGTCATTCAAAAAATTGCAGTTAGGGCCTAATTCCCCCCCTGAGAAGACGAATAGCGAGAAGGAATGCAATGTCACAATAACGTCAATGAGAGAGTGATTGTTCGAAGATTTGAGGTTCAGTAGGGTCATACAACATAGTGCCTTCCACACGATAACCCAATGGCCATCAAAACGATCATGTTCGACAATGTTCCTAGGTGGATTACGTCCCCCAAATGACGAATTGTACGCTGATCACTCGATAGCTGCAGGCAGATGAGATACAAAAACTACCTTGATTAAGGGTTTAGCACATTTAGTGGCAAATAAACGTGCGATTTTTGATGCTTCACGGTGTGCCAGAGTTTCATTCACGCTAAAATAACAACAAAACAACTAATATTTAATAAGGCAGTCTGGAAATAAGAAAACGGATTATGAAAACATTTGTTTAGAACCTTGTCTTATACGGCTGTGAAACTTGGATAACAGAAAACAAGAGAGAAGACGGCTGGAAACCCTGGTGATACGGGAGGATGCTGAAGGTCAACTGGAAAGACAGATTTACCATGAAGAGATGCTGAGAAATTTTCAGAAAACCAGGACTTGCTGCAAACAAATGAGGGCCACAGTTTCAGAAGCAATAATATCACTGGGACAATAGCACAAGATTCTGAAAACCGTCGAGCCATCTTTCCGGCTTGCAACCGTCTAGCCACCTGAAGATGGCTAGACGGGTGCCAGCCGAAATATTGCGGCAAGATCCGGTTCAAAGTGGTTCAAATGGCTCTAAGCACTGTGGGACTTAACATCTGAGGTCATCAGTCCTCTAGACTTAGAACTACTTAAACCTAAGGACATCACACACATCCATGCCCAAGGCAGGATTCGAACCTGCGACCGTAGCAGCAGCAGCGCGGTTCCGGAATGAAGCGGCCAGAACCGCTCGGCCACACGGCCGGCTCAACACGATCCGGCTGCAATCCCCAAACCTCAGAGTATTCAGTACAAACCGGAAAACTTCAGTAATCTCAATAGCAGAAGCTATTGAAGGTAGGCATAGAAGCGAAAAAGACCACTCGTGCAATTGTTGTTTTCCGTTCTGTGGCACAAATATTCGGACATTAGCGCGGTATAGCGGAGCGGCGGGAGATTTCACAATGCTTGGCTCCTTGACAGACCACATTCCTCGCAGCTTAGCGAGGCCTGCTTGCCTACCTGGGGATGAATCACGCGTCCTCACGTGTCTATACACGTGACTCCGTAGCAACAGTGGCAAGCGACCCCGTCCGAGGCACGACTCCGCAAGAGGGGCCACTAACTTTCTCCTATAGTCTGGGATACAGGCTTTTAATCCGTCACAGACTTATCAGGTATTTCTGGAAATAAATGCCGGCGGATCTATAAAACCACTGATTTAACGCGGCAGTGAGCTAAGGGAAATACTACGGATCTACAATACGATTAAAATTGCTTGTTAGTTGACTTTTCATGAGTTATAGCCGTTTTCCTCAAATCTGCGTTACGCCCGAACCATTCGCCGCTGCTAAAATGCCGCAATACTTGCTCAATTTACTTCCTTGTCCGGTTTTCTTTCTTGATTTGTTTGGTTTCCTAATCCATGGTCTGGCTCTTTTATATCGTATGTCATCGCACATGATAACCACGCCAGAACCTCACGGATAACAACGTCGACTATCGAAAGGCGTTCGACTCAGTTCCGCATTGTCGCTTGTTCCAAAAAGTGCTTACGGCTTAACAGATGACATATGCGGTTGGATAGAGAGTTTTCTGACAGGGAGCAGTATGTCGTCCTGAACGGGGTGACTTCAACAGAAAAAAGCGTAACTTCAGGTGTGCCCCAGGGCAGGCGTAATAGGTCCGCTGCTTTTTACGATTTACATAAACGATCTGGTTGATGGTATTGACAGCGGCATTAGACTGTTTGCCGATGATGCTGTAGCCTACACGAAAGTAGTATCACACGAAAGCTGCGAACAAATCAATGAGGATTTGCAGAAAATAAATGCGTTGTGTAATGACCGGCAGTTATCTCGCCATATTAGTAACTGTAACCTACTGCGTATAACAAGGCGAAAATCCCCATTAATGTACGAGTACAAAATAAATGCCCAGTTTGTGGAAGCGGTAACATCCGTCAAGTATCTGGGTGTGACTATTCGAAATGATCTCAAATGGAATGATGAGATTACACAAGCATCGGCTAAGGCGAACTCTAGATTGTGGTTTATTGGTAGAATCCTGAAGCGATGCAGTTCTTCAACAAAGGAAATAGCTTACAATACGTTAGTTCGTCCGGTCTTTGAGTATTGTTCGTCTGTATGGGACCCTTACCAGTTGGGTCTGATTCAAGAGATTGAGAAGGTCCAAAGAAGAGCGGCAAGATTCGTGACTGGTACATTTAGCCATCGCGAGAGCGTTACAAATGTCATAGAAAGTATGAAGTGGGACAAACTTGCAGATAGACAGCGCGCTAAACGGAAGGGGCTACTCACTAAATTCCGGAATCCGATCTTCGCCGACGATGTAGAGCATATATTATTGTCAACAACTTTCAAAGCGCACAATCATCATCATTCAAAGATAAGGGAAATTAGAGCTCGTACAGAGGCATTCAGACAGTCGTTTTTCCCTCGCGCGATCCGCGAGTGGAACAGAGGGGGGGAAATATGACTTTGGCGCGAATTGTGCCCTCCGCCACACGCCGCTTGGAGGCTAGCGCAGTATATATGTAGATGAAAAACACACAAACAGAGACAGACAGACACACACACACACACACACACACACACACACACACACACGAAACGATGTTAAAGAAATACACTCGTTTCAAACACAGCACTAACATAACACTACTGGATTCTTCGGCCCGGTCGCGGTGGCCGTGCGGTTCTGGCGCTGCAGTCCGGAACCGCGAGGCTGCTACGGTCGCAGGTTCGAATCCTGCCTCGGGCATGGGTGTGAGTGATGCCCTTAGGTTAGTTAGGTTTAAGTAGTTCTAAGTTCTAGGGGACTTATGACCTAAGATGTTGAGTCCCATAGTGCTCAGAGCCATTTGATTCTTCGGCACAAGACACGATTCAGCGTTATTTTTACAGTTATACTCACAGCGATCGGCTTACGTTAAGTAAACTTAGCGTGATATTTCGTGAAGCTGAATTTTTGAAAGCTGTCAGTTAATCGTTACTGCGACCTAGAGTCACAAATATAACAATAATTGGCAACCAATGCCTGTACAATCGCAATAAAATAATGAGATGTTAGATTGACTCTTTTATTAGAACATGTTCCTTGGTTAGGAAGGAGTTGAAGTTTGTGATGTCTGAAGATGGGTGTAATCCCGAAACGCGTAACATGTTCCTTAAACGAGTCAACTGAACATCTTATGACTTTATTGCGATTGTACAGCATTGGTTGCGAATTATTAACATAAAAATGATCGCAGGCCTCAAACGGGATTTTATGTCCTGTATATCACAAATATAACATCTTTTTGCACTATGATGGCATAGCGTAGTGGCTAGCGAATAAACCTAAATGTATTTTTTTTCTAATACTTCACTGCATTATCTGCATCTACATATTGAGTATTTTATTTACTGTTATATTTCTTCCTTGCCTTTTTCGTTTAGAACCTGCCTGTGTAGCCTATAATCTGTCTGCTCAGAAGTTGGTAACGCGACACCCAGGTAACAATTGAAAGCGAGAAATTACAACTTGCGTTTACCGTTAAAACTAAAATTTTGCAGCGGAAGATGGCTATGCAGACAAACATGTTATGATATTTCCCGTCTTGAGTTTTCTCGTAGAGCTTAGCCTTGAATACATTGAACAAACCGACCGTGATGATTTTAGTTCCGCAGCAGATTGTTGATCGACGTTTTCTCGGATACATTGCACATCACGACTCTATGGCTGGCTTAGGGCACGACTTTAATTTCAGGGCTGGAGGACCCGTTGTCTGCCGCAGTTCAGACACTGGTCACTTAAACTCAACTGAGCCGTCCTGCATTGCCGTCCTACCCCGCGGCGGCCGCTTTCACAACTGCTCCGTGTAATGTGAAGCGCGGTATTTGTGTGGTGCCCATAACACAGCAGCAGCCAACAGCCCTTGCGGCAGAATTATAGCGGTAAATGACAAGCGTCAGTTATCGAGTAATTTTAATCGAATTTTATTGTATAGTCAACACTGTAGCTACGTTTGCTTCTCTGCCACCCTGATCTCTTCGGAGAAATTGTGACATTTCGTTGGCGCAGCGGCAGTGCATATGCTGCCGTCAACATCGACATACTCCACAACCCATCATACGGTGCATGGCGGAGAGTACTTTACACCAGTCGCAAAATTCACGAGGGAAAAGACGACTGCGCCGGCCGGAGTGGCCGAGCGGTTCTAGGCGCTTCAGTCTGGGACCGCTCCGGTCGGAGGTTCGAATCCTGCCCTCCATGGATGCGTGTGATGTCCTTAGGTTAGTTAGGCTTAAATAGTTATAAGTTCTAGGGGACTGATGACCTTAGTTGTTAAGTTCCATAGCGCTTAGAGCCATTTGAACCATTTAAAAGACGACTGTCTATATCCCTTTCGGTCCCATGGATACACATACGTGGACTTCGAGGTTTCACTTCGTAAAACTGGCGAACAGTTTTTACCAACTTAGGACCGGCGGCACACGTTCGTGTCGGTTGCGTAGGTTCAGCTTCTGCCGCTAGAACATAGCACACGAGTTGGTAAGAACGAAGTGGAACCTCGAAGTGCACATATGTGTACTCACAGACTGAAAAGGATATGCCACCATACGACAACCAACAATTCTTACTTCCGCAACCTTACGCGGCAAGATATACTGGCCATTAAAATAGCTAACGGCCTTGATTCGCCTGGGCATTGAGTCAAACAGAGCTTGGATGGCGTGTACAGGTACAGCTGCTCATGCAGCTTCAACACGATACCAAAGTTCATTAGGAGTAGTGACTGGCGTATTGTGACGAGACAGTTGCTCGGCCACCATTGACCAGACGTTTTCAATTGGTGAGAGATCTGGAGAATGTGTTGGCCAGGGCAGCAGTCGAACATTTTCTGTATCCAGAAAGGTCCTTATAGGACCTGCAAAGTACGGTCGTGCATTATCCTGCTGAAAGGTAGGGTTTCGCAGGGAATAAATGATGGGTAGAGCCACGGGTCGTAACACATCTGAAATGTAGCGTCCACTGTCCAAACTGCCGTCAATGTGAACAAGAGGTGACCGAGACATGCATGGTTGTCGTCTTGCAAACGTCCCCATCTGTTGACTCAGGGATCGAGACGTGGCTGCACGATCCGTTACAGTCATGCGGATAAGATGCCTATCATTTCCACTGCTAGTGATACGAGGCCGGCGTTCCGTATTACCCTCCTGAACTCCCCGATTCCATATTTTGCTGACAGTCATTGGATCTCGACCAACGCGAGCAGCAATGTCGCGATACGATAAACCGCAATGGTGATAGGCTACAATCCGACCTTTATCAAAGTCGCAAACTTGTTTGCACGCATTTCTTCTCCTTGCACGAGGCATCACAACGTTCCACCAGGTAACGCCGGTCAACTGCTGTTTGTGTATGAGAAATTTGGTGGAAACTTTCCTCATTTGAGCACGTTGTAGGTGTCGCCACCCTTGTGTGAATGCTCTGAAAAGCTAATCATTTGCATATCACAGCATCTTCCTGTCGGTTAAATTTCGCGTCTGTAGCACGTCATCTTCTTGGTGTAGCAATTTTATTGGCCAGTAGTGTACTTCCCGAAGCATCGCCTAACACTTGTGTGTTGGGAAAACCTACCTCTCAATTGCTCCGATGTCTTTCTCCAACCTGACTTGTTTGGGATCCTAGATACTCGCACAGTACCCAAGAAAGAGTAGCACTGGTATACTAAACACGGTCGCCTTCACAGACAAGCTACAGTTTCGCAGAATCCTCCCAATAAATCGAAATCGACGATTTTCTTTCCCTACCAGCAACCTTACGTGCTCGATCTATTGCATAGCGCTCATCAAATCAACTAGATACGAGGGTAAGTCACTTATTATCCGCAAACTAGCTATAAAATTTTATTGTAATCAGATAGGAAAAGAACATCAGTTTTCGACATAGTCTCCTTGCGTTTCAACGCACCTCCTCCATTGTTGTACAAGGTTCCTGATGGCCTTATAAAAGAAGGTTCTCGGTTGAACTGCGAGCCATGAATGCACCGCTTCTTTCACTGCTTCGTCCGAGGCAAATCGACGGTCCCTTAAAGCCTGTTTGAGTGGACCAAACAAGTAATAGGCAGAAGGGGCAAAATCGGGACTATGTGGAGGATGATCCAGCACTTCAAATTTGGTTTCTGGAGCGTTTCAGCTGTGTGGGCAGCAGTATGCGGACGGGCATTGTCGTGCAACAACACAACACCTTTTGACAGCAATCCTCGGCGTTTGCTTCGAATTGCAGGCATTAGCCTGGCAGTAAGCCTCTCACTATGTACACTGTTTATTGTTGTGCTTCTTTCCCCACAATGTTCCAGTACTGGACCTTGTGCGTCCCAAAAAACCGTAAGCAAAAGTTTTCCTGCGGACGGTTGGGTTTTGAACTTTTTATTGCTCGGCGACGTTGGATGTTTCCATTCCATACTCTGCCGTTTACTCTCCGGCTCGTAATGATGGATCAATGTTCCGTCACCAGTAATGATCCTGTCTAAGAAGTTGCCCCCTTCGTCACCATAGTGATCCAAAAGGTTTTTTCCAGATGTCCAAGCGCGTTGGTTTATGCAACTGTGTGAGATGTTGTAGGACCCATCTTGCACAAACTTTATGATACCCAAGTCTGTTGTGGATGATTTCGTAGGCAGAACGGTGACTAATTTGCAGACGATGTGCCACTTCGCCAATAGTTAATCGTCTGTCTAAGAGAATAATTCCTCGTGAACGCTCAATGGTTTCTTCATTTGTGGCGGTAAACGATCGTCCGGCGCCTTCATCGTGCGTAACACTTGTGCGACCATTTCGGAATTTTTTAATCCATTCGTAGACACTCCGTTGTGGCAGAACACTTTTCCAGTCCTGTACCGGCAGTCTTGCACTCATTGGAACGTTTGTATCCGGCAGACAAAATTGCCCAGACCATCCAGGATGGCCTCCTCCGACTACAGCGGCTGGGGAAGGTTGTAGCTTTCTGCTGGGTTCCGGGGCATGTCGGCATTGCTGGGCATGAAAGGGCAGATCTCGCAGCCAAGGAGGCGTGTCTCGCCCCACAGGTATCTCAGTGTGCTATCCCCTTGCACGCACTCACCTCGCTGTTGAGCTCACGAGTCATGCGTCGGTGGGAGGATGAGTGGCTGGACGTGACTGACAATAAGCTCCGTATAGTCAAGCCCACAACGCGTGTGTGGTGTACTTCCTTTCAGCCCCATCGACGGGACGAGGTTCTCCTCACTCGGCTTCGAAAAGGCCACAGCCCTATGACGCATGGCTTCCTGCTCCGGCGAGAGGACCCTCCAATGTGTGATGCTTGCGGCGTCCAGGTCACTGTGCGCCACGTTTTATTGGATTGCGTTTTATTTTCTGACCAGCGGGTCGCGGCTGACTTGCCGGCGGACCTGCCATCTCTTTTAGGCAACGCTCGGACGAATGTGGCTTAAAGTTTTAAAGTTCTGTGCCCTGTCAAATGTTTTTACAACGATTTTAGGGAGAGGATTTTAATTTGCTCACTGTGTGGCAAGCTCGCCCATATTTTATGTAAGTGGCCAGCCAATAACAATTTCCTGTGACATTCTTGTTGCTATGTTTCCCCTTTCCTTACGTTTTACTTTCTTACGTAGCATTTTCCTTCTTTCCCTGCTTTCTTTGAGTGTGTGCTTTAGTTTTCTTAGGTCTGTCCACATTCGTTCCTTTTAATGTGTGTCAGGGCGCTGATGACCTCGATGTTGAGCGCGCATAAGCCCCAACACACCACCACCAGTCTTCGATGAATTTCGTCCCATTATACGCCTTTCGACCACAGAAAACGAATCACTGAACGTTGATCTTCTTTGGTGCAAATAGCGGAGCGGCCATGATTAACAGCAAGCCAGCGATAACGAAACTAACCTAGCAGCTTTAAAATTGCAAAGATGTGACAAATAAACAAATCATGCATCATCAACGTAAAACGACAGCATTACCGAAATAAACAAAAATATAACTAAATTTTGTCCGAGTCTCGTCTTGTATCCTCCCACAGTGACTCAGCGACAGCACTTTGCCGTACACTACAACACCATCAGCAGACAGCAGAAGGTTGTTGCTCACCCTGTCCCCCAGATCATTTATCTATACAGAGAGCAGAAGCGGTCATACCACACACCTGACGATACCATAGTGCCAGATGAATACTCGCTGTCGCAGATAATGTACTGGTTTCTATTACGTAAGAGCTGTTCGAGATTCCCACTTACCAGGGAACATATTCTGTATGCTCGTACCTTCGTACGCAGTGTAGCCACAGCGTCAAACGTGTTCCGAATATCGACTAATATGGAATCGACCTGATGCGCTTCATTCATACTTGCCAAGATATTGCGTGAGAACAGGGCAAGCTGAGCTTCCCACGAGCGATACTTCCCAAATCCGCATCTAATGGACAGAAGCATTTCTTTCTCAAGGTATCTTTTGATATATCTTCTGATAAACTTTCCGGGATGTAAGGTCGCGGTCCATGAAACTCTTCAGCTCCTAACGTTTCGTCCATAGCTGCGCTGGACATCTTCAGAGGGGGGTTTCTCCTCCGGTGGCAAGACCCACCGGAGGAGAAACCCCGCTCTGAAGATGTCCAGCGCAGCTATGGACGAAACGTTAGGAGCTGAAGAGTTTCATGGACCGCGACCTTACATCCCGGAAGGTTTACCATAAGATATGTCATCCGGTCGTGAAAGCCTTCATTCTAGAATCTTTTGATATTTGAACTTAGAAAATGCTCGACACTTCTACAGGAAGCCTACAGTGATGCGCCAAAGGAACTGGTACAGGCATGCGTATTCAAACACAGAGGTATGTAAACAGGCAGAATACGGCGCTGCTGTCGGAAACACCTATATAAGACAACAAGTAATAGAATGTTGCATTCAGACAAGAGTCTGGCGCAGTTGTTAGATCAGTTATTGCTCCTACAATGGCAGGCTATCGATATTTAAGTCAGTTTGAACGCGGTGTTATAGTCGGCGCACGAGCGATGAGACACAGCATCTCCGAGGTAGCGACGAAGTGGAGATTTTCCCGTACTACCGCTTCACGAGTATACCGTGAATATCACGCATCCGGTAAAAAAATCAAATCTCCGACATCCCTGCGGCCGGAAAAAGATCCTGCGAGAATGAGACCAACTACGACTGAAGAGAGTCGTTCAACGTGACAGAAGTGCAACCCTTCCGCAAATTGCTGCAGATTTAATTCCTGGGCCATCAACAAGTGTCAGCGTGCGATCCATTCAATGAAACATCATCGATATGGGCTTTCGGAGTCGAAGGCCCACTCGTGTGCCCTTCATGACTGCACGACACAAAGCTTTACGCCTCGCCTGGAGTCGCCAACACCGACTGGGCTACTGATGACTGGAAGCGTTGCCTGGCCGAACGAGTCTCGTTTCAAAATCAAGCGGATGGACGTGTACGGGTATGGAGACAACCTCATGAATCCATGGACCCTGCAAGTCAGCAGAGGACTGTTCAAGATGGTGGAGGCTCTGTAATGGTGTGGGGCGTGTGCAGCTGGAGTGATATGGCACCCCTGATACGTCTAGATACGACTCTGTCTGGTGAAACGTACGTAATCATCCTGTCTGATAACCTGCATCCATTCACGTCCATTGTGCATTGCGACGGCCTTGGGCATTTCCAGCAGGACAATGCGACACCGCACACGTCCAGAATTGCTACAGAGTGGCTCCAGGATCACTCTTCTGAGTTTAAAAACTTGTGCTGGACACCAAACTCCCCAGACATGAATATTATTGAACATATATGTTACGCCTTGCAGGTAGTCGAGTCCATGCCACATCGTGTTGTGGCCCTTCTGCTCGCTCGCGGGGGGCCCACACGATGTTAGGCAGGTGTATTAGTTTCTTTGGCTCTTCAGGGTATTTCAGGATATTGGTCTGCGAGTTTACGGGTCCGTTTTTTTTACCCTTCTTATTTTTGGGAATGGGTCTATTCGCTTGGGACTTTGCGCTGGGCGACAGATCGGCGATAAATGCAAGCTAAGTAAGTGGCCAGTACCATAGAGTATTCTTTGCAAAACCAAATTCGGAATCCATTATGACTTTACCAATTTTTCAGTTGCTGCTCAACGTTAAGGATGCCTACGTCAGACATTCGGGCGTCTCTGGTCGGACGATAATATTTCTGTATGATCCTCCTGAGCGAATAATTTTTTAAACGCGAAATTTTAAACTGCGGTGTACATTTTGCTGTTTTCTACTGAAACACCACGCCGCTCCACGAGTGACTGGATGGAAGTGTTTGCCCAGGTTAGCTTCACGGCGAGGCGTGATGGTGGAAGCTGATGTATGCTTCGTACGTCGATCTTCTTAGACACGCATGTCTACCAAGTTTCGTCTATCGATATTTCCGCATTCGTTTTTGACAACAGAGTGCAACAAACAATTTATGCTTAATAATGAAGCTTTCTCAGGTTATCAGCCGAGCCAAGGCGTCGTTCTGTGGCAATGTTTCAACAAGTTTCCTACTTGTCATCTTCAGGCGCAGACTAAAGCCTGAACATAATAATTAGAAAACTTGAAACGTTGCCGCAGAACGACGCCTTGACTCGGCTGATAACCCGAGAAGACTTCATCATCAAGATTCGCCGAGAAAATTTAAATTCGCATATAATTTCTGCTTACTCATCATTTCCGAATTTTGTTATACAGGGTATTACAAAAAGGTACGGCCAAACTTCCAGGAAACATCTACATCTACATCTACATCTATACTCCGCGAGCCACCTTACGGTGTGTGGCGGAGGGTACTTATTGTACCACTATCTGATCCCCCTTTCCCTGTTCCATTCACGAATTGTGCGTGGGAAGAACGACTGCTTGTAAGTCTCCGTATTTGCTCTAATTTCTCGGATCTTTTCGTTGTGATCATTACGCGAGATATATGTGGGCGGTAGTAATATGTTGCCCATCTCTTCCCGGAATGTGCTCTCTCGTAATTTCGATAATAAACCTCTCCGTATTGCGTAACGCCTTTCTTGAAGTGTCCGCCACTGGAGCTTGTTCAGCATCTCCGTAACGCTCTCGCGCTGACTAAATGTCCCCATGACGAATCGCGCTGCTTTTCGCTGGATCATGTCTATCTCTTCTATTAATCCAACCTGGTAAGGGTCCCATACTGATGAGCAATACTCAAGAATCGGACGAACAAGCGTTTTGTAAGCTACTTCTTTCGTCGATGAGTCACATTTTCTTAGAATTCTTCCTATGAATCTCAACCTGGCGCCTGCTTTTCCCACTATTTGTTTTATGTGATCATTCCACTTCAGATCGCTCCGGATAGTAACTCCTAAGTATTTTACGGTCGTTACCGCTTCCAATGATTTACCACCTATGGCATAATCGTACTGGAATGGATTTCTGCCCCTATGTATGCGCATTATATTACATTTATCTACGTTTAGGGAAAGCTGCCAGCTGTCGCACCATGCATTAATCCTCTGCAGGTCTTCCTGGAGTACGTACGAGTCTTCTGATGTTGCTACTTTCTTGTAGACAACCGTGTCATCTGCAAATAGCCTCACGGAGCTACCGATGTTGTCAACTAAGTCATTTATGTATATTGTAAACAATAAAGGTCCTATCACGCTTCCTTGCGGTACTCCCGAAATTACCTCTACATCTGCAGATTTTGAACCGTTAAGAATGACATGTTGTGTTCTTTCTTCTAGGAAATCCTGAATCCAATCACAAACCTGGTCCGATATTCCGTAAGCTCGTATTTTTTTCATTAAACGTAAGTGCGGAACCGTATCAAATGCCTTCCTGAAGTCCAGGAATACGGCATCAATCTGCTCGCCAGTGTCTACGGCACTGTGAATTTCTTGGGCAAATAGGGCGAGCTGAGTTTCACATGATCTCTGTTTGCAGAATCCATGTTGGTTATGATGAAGGAGATTTGTATTATTTAAGAACGTCATAATACGAGAACACAAAACATGTTCCATTATTCTACAACAGATTGACGTAAGCGAAATAGGCCTATAATTATTCGCATCTGATTTATGACCCTTCTTGAAAATGGGAACGACCTGCGCTTTCTTCCAGTCGCTAGGTACTTTACGTTCTTCCAGCGATCTACGATAAATTGCTGATAGAAAGGGGGCAAGTTCTTTAGCATAATCACTGTAGAATCTTAAGGGTATCTCGTCTGGTCCGGATGCTTTTCCGCTACTAAGTGATAGCAGTTGTTTTTCAATTCCGATATCGTTTATTTCAATATTTTCCATTTTGGCGTCCGTGCGACGGCTGAAGTCAGGGACCGTGTTACGATTTTCCGCAGTGAAACAGTTTCGGAACACTGAATTCAGTATTTCTGCCTTTCTTCGGTCGTCCTCTGTTTCGGTGCCATCGTGGTCAGCGAGTGACTGAATAGGGGATTTAGATCCGCTTACCGATTTTACATATGACCAAAACTTTTTAGGGTTCTTGTTTAGATTGTTTGCCAATGTTTTATGTTCGAATTCGTTGAATGCTTCTCTCATTGCTCTCTTTACGCTCTTTTTAGCTTCGTTCAGCTTTTCCTTATCAGCTATGATTCGACTACTCTTAAACCTATGATGAAGCTTTCTTTGTTTCCGTAGTACCTTTCGTACATGATTGTTATACCACGGTGGATCTTTCCCCTCGCTTTGGACCTTAGTCGGTACGAACTTATCTAAGGCGTACTGGACGATGTTTCTGAATTTTTTCCATTTTTGTTCCACATCCTCTTCCTCAGAAATGAACGTTTGATGGTGGTCACTCAGATATTCTGCGATTTGTGCCCTATCACTCTTGTTAAGCAAATATATTTTCCTTCCTTTCTTGGCATTTCTTATTACACTTGTAGTCATTGATGCAACCACTGACTTATGATCACTGATACCCTCTTCTACATTCACGGAGTCGAAAAGTTCCGGTCTATTTGTTGCTATGAGGTCTAAAACGTTAGCTTCACGAGTTGGTTCTCTAACTATCTGCTCGAAGTAATTCTCGGACAAGGCAGTCAGGATAATGTCACAAGAGTCTCTGTCCCTGGCTCCAGTTCTGATTGTGTGACTATCCCATTCTATACCTGGTAGATTGAAGTCTCCCCCTATTACAATAGTATGATCACGAAACTTCTTCACGACGTTCTGCAGGTTCTCTCTGAGGCGCTCAACTACTACGGTTGCTGATGCAGGTGGTCTATAGAAGCATCCGACTATCATATCTGACCCACCTTTGATACTTAGCTTAACCCAGATTATTTCACATTCGCATTCGGTAATAACTTCACTGGATATTATTGAATTCTTTACTGCTATAAATACTCCTCCACCATTGGCGTTTATCCTATCCTTGCGGTATATATTCCATTCTGTGTCTAGGATTTCGTTACTGTTCACTTCCGGTTTTAACCAACTTTCCGTTCCTAATACTATATGCGCACTATTTCCTTCAATAAGAGATACTAATTCAGGAACCTTGCCCTGGATACTCCTGCAGTTTACCAATATTACGTTAACTTTTCCTGTTTTTGGTCTCTGAGGACGGACGTTCTTTATCAACGATGATAATGTCCTCTCTGGTAAGCCGTCAGGTATTTTATCGTTTCGCCCAAGGGGGGGTCCCTCTAACCTAAAAAACCCCCGTGTGCACGCCACACGTACTCTGCTACCCTAGTAGCTGCTTCCGGTGTGTAGTGCACGCCTGACCTGTCTAGGGGGGCCCTACAGTTCTCCACCCAATAACGGAGGTCGATGAATTTGCAACCATTATAGTCGCAGAGTCGTCTGAGCCTCTGGTTTAGACCCTCCACACGGCTCCAAACCAGAGGACCGCGATCGACTCTGGGCACTATGCTGCAGATATTAAGCTCAGCTTGCACTCCGCGTGCGATGCTGGTTGTCTTCACCAAATCAGCCAGCCGCCGGAAGGAACCAAGGATGGCCTCAGAACCCAAGCGGCAGGCGTCATTCGTTCCGACATGTGCTACTATCTGCAGCCGGTCACACCCAGTGCGTTCAATAGCTGCCGGAAGGGCCTCCTCCACATTACGGACGAGACCCCCCGGCAAGCACACCGAGTGCACACTGGCATTCTTCCCCGACCTACCCTCTATTTTCCTGAGGGGCTCCATAACCCGCCTAACGTTGGAGCTCCCTATAACTAATAGGCCCGCCCTCTGTGACTGTCGGGACCTTGCCGGAGAATCGGCCACTGGCCCAACAGGCGAGGCATCCTGTGGTGGCTCGGAAACGATGTCATCACCACTAGGAAGCACCCCGTACCTGTTGGAAAGGGGTAAGGCAGCTGCCACGCGGCCAGATCCCACCTTCGCCTTTCGGCCAGGCACGCGAGAGCCCACCACTGTCCGCCATTCACCCTGGAGTGATGGCTGACCGGTAAGATGCTCACTGCCGGAAGACGCAGCGACATCAGGGGTTCCATGTGATTCCAAGGCCACCGAAGTAGGCATAGGTCTCACCACAAGAAAGAAAATTATGTGTCCGGAAACGCTTACTTTCCGTGTTAGAACTCATTTTATTACTTCTCTTCAAATCACATTAATCATGGAATAGAAACACACATCAACAGAACGTACCATCGTGGCTTCAAACACTTTGTAACAGGAAATCCCTGATGCGCTGATGCAGCCCTGGAGGATAGCGTATTGTATCACAGCCGTCCACAACACGAGTACGAAGAGTCTCTACATGTGGTACCGGGTTTGCGTAGACAAGAGCTTTCAAATGCCCCCATAAATGAAAGTCAAGAGGGTTGAGGTCAGGAGAGCGTGGAGGCCATGGAATTGGTCCGCCTCTACCAATCTATCGGTCACCGAATCTGTTGTTGAGAAGCGAACGAACACTTCGACTGAAATGTGCAGGAGCTCCATCGTGCATGAACCCCATGTTGTGTCGTACTTGTAAAGGCACATGTTCTAGCAGCACAGGTAGAGTATCCCGCATGAAATCATTATAACGTGCTCCATTGAGCGTAGGTGCAAGAACGAAACTAAAATGAGCTCTAACATGGAAATTAAGCGTTTCCGGACACATGTCCACGTAACATCTTTTCTTTATTTGTGTGTGAGGAATGTTTCCTGAAAGTTTGGCCGTATCTTTTTGTAACACCCTGTATACCATGATGGATCCTTCTCATTCTTAATACACGTACAGGGCACACAGTTCTCCAGAGCGCTATTTACAGTCAGTTTTTTCCGTCCCGTTCAAATGCGGAGCGCATGAAGTCTAGTATTCGTGATCCTTTTGGGAGCGACAAGTAGAGGGTGTAGTATATTTCTAGATTCGTTACTTAAAGTCAGTTCTTGAAATCTACTAAGCACGCTTTTATGAAATAGTTTGCCTTTATCTACAACCGTTTGCGTTTCAGTTCTTCCAGCATCTCCGTGCCGTGGATGAAACGAACATGGCACCATTTGTGCTGCCCTTCTCTGAATACATTCAGTTTCCCCGTTACTTCTGTTCGGTACTTGTTCCACACACTTGGGCAATAATAAAGGATGTGGCGCTTGAGTGGTCTGTAAGCAATCTCCTTTCTACTCTGATGAATTTCCCTATCATTCTACCAATGAAGAGATGTCTCCCAACTGTTTTACCTACGCGAGAGTCAATGTGCTTGTTCCATTTAAAATCCATACCCTTTGTTACAACCGAACAGACAGATTCTAACAACAACGACTCATTGATATTGTAGTCAGGTAACTACGAACTTAGTTTTTGCGAAGTACGATACATTACATTTCTGCACACTTAAAGCGAGTTGCCAAACTTTGCACCACTTTGAAATCTTATCATGACCCGACTGAATATTTTCGCAGCTTTTTTCTGACTGTGCCTCTTTATAGCTATCTCATCGTTTGCGAGAGGTTACTACGCTAGCAGAAAAAAATCACATCACGAAGAAGGAGTTGTGCGACATAAACGAAAGTCGGTAGCCGTGATTCTACATCTGAAAGATGATGGCTCTTCAAATTTCGCGCCAGCCGCAAAACAATGGCAGTAGTGCCACTGTGAGGATGCAAGTCAGGTTTGCTTTAAGTACGCGCTGTCACTCATGTGAGCGTTAGACACCTTTGAGATTGAACGAGGTTGGTTGTTCTCTTGCAAACGTCACCATCTGTTGACTCAGGGATCGAGACGTGGCTGCACGATCCGTTACAGCCACACGGATAAGATGCCTGTCATCTCGACTGCTAGTGATACGAGGCCGTTGGGATCCAGCACGGCGTTCCGTATTACCCTCCTGAACCCACCGATTCCATATTCTGCTAATAGTCATTGGATCTCGACCAACGCGAGCAGCAATGTCGCGATACGATAAACCGCAATCGCGATAGGCTACAATCCGACGTTTATCAAAGTCGGAAACGTGATGGTACGCATTCGTCCTCCTTACACGAGGCATCACAACAACGTTTCACCAGGCAACGCCGGTCAACTGTTGTTTGTGTATGACAAATCGGTTGGAAACTTTCCTTATGTCAGCACGTTGTAGGTGTCGCCACCGGTGCCAACCTTGTGTGAATGAAAAGCTAATCATTTGCGTATCACAGCATCTTCTTCCTGTCGGTTAAGTTCGCGTCTGTAGCACGTCATCTTCGTGGTGTAGCAATTTTAATGGCCAGTAGTGTAGACACGTTATCTACGTTAACGTATTCCCGAAATTTTATTACTCTACATTAATTACTTTTTTGGTGTTTCGATCTTTTTCAGTCAGGTTATATCTAGATCACTTACGTTTTCTGCGGAAAGAAACAGTCAACAATTGTTTACGTTCACGAAGGCAAAACTCGCCCTGAACAAAATTGCTCTCGACGGTAGAGAAGTCGCTTCGTCTGTAAACCTTCATTTCATAACGTAAGGCACTACTTTAACTGTGTGCCGACCGATGTGACCGAGCGGTTCTAGGCGCTTTAGTCCGGAACCGCGATGCTGCTACGGCCGCAGGTTCGAATCCTGCCTCGGGCATGGATGTGTTTGATGTCCTTAGGTTAGTTCGGTTTAAGTCGATCTGTCTAGGGGACTGATGACCTCAGATGTTGAGTACCGTATTTCTCCGAGCCACTTGAACCATTTGAACTTGGGCTGTGACGGCACAACTAACGTCGGCGTTAGCGGCAGGCGGCGGTACTTACCTATCGTCGACGGCTCGGTTCATTTTTTTCGCTTGATGTGCAAGCTCTAATTTACTTTAGTGTACTATGCGGCAGTGGTAATACCGGTTACCGTCATATCACGCAAGTGAAGCGCTATTGGGCTTGGCTATCACTTGGATGGGTCACCGTCCGAATATGCCGAGTGCTGTTGCCAAGCGGGGTGCACTCAGCCCTTGCGACGCCAATTGAAGGGCCACTGGATTGGGAAGTAGCGGCACCGGTCACCAAAACTGACCACATGCCGCTCCGTATCCGCACCCGGTGACGTGCAAGAGCTGAGGGTGACACGGCGGCCGGTCGGTACCGTTGGAGGTTCAAGGCCTGTTCGGACGGTGTCTGTCCGTCTGTACTACTGTTAGAACGGCATCAGCGATTAACTCCACCGCGGCGGAAAAGTCCACCGTGTGTGCAACCGGCCTTTCCGAGTCATGCCAGGACGTGTTTGAGTGCAGTGGAAAGGTAGACTGCTGTTGTGATTATGTTATGCAGCAGGAAGAAAGCGAGCGTCCTTGTAGATCCAGGGACAGATGTCGGCCAGGTGCGCTGCAGGCTGTTGCTGTTGTCGCCGTCAGTCCGAAGACTGGCTTCATGCACCTCTACACTGGTCGATTCTGTCCGAGCCTCTTCACTTCTGTATGACTACCGGAACCTACGTCCATTTGATGCTGCATACCGTCTCTATCTACAGCTTTTATCCCCCAACACTCCCACTGACTTCATGCCTGCCGGCCGGGGTGGCCGAGCGGTTCTAGTCGCTACAGTCTGGAACCGCGCGACCGCTACGGTCGCAGGTTCGAATCCTGCCTCGGGCATGGATGTGTGTGATGTCCTTAGGTTAGTTAGGTTTAAGTAGTTCTAGGGGACTGATGACCTTAGAAGTTGAGTCCCATAGTGCTCAGAGCCATTTGAACCATTTGAACCACTTCATGTCTCAGTAATGTCCTGTCAACCGGTCCCTTCCCTTAGTCAAGTTAGGCCACTGATTTCTGTTTTTCCCTACTGCGATTCAGTATCCTTTCATTAGTCACCCGATCTAGCCATCTAACGTTCAACATCTTCCTGTACTTGTCGCTGCGGTTCTCGATTGACAGCGGTCCACATCTAGTTGTACTGTCCCAATCTAGCCGCACTGAAGCACACTACCTACAGTGCTAGATGACAATGCCTGAACGGTTGATCTAGTTTTTAAGTTTTATTGGAGAGGGGGGTTTATCACTCGATCTAGTTGACTAGTTTTTTCTGGTGCTGTTTGTTCGACTTGGTGTTCGTCTTTTCACCAACTGTGTTTCTCTTGCCTCGTGCGTTTAGGCTGGAGACTTGTGTGTGTAGGAAAGTGGCTGCCTCATCCTTGCGATCGGCCAGCCCAGGCCATCTGATATATAGGGCGAGTCAAAAGTCCTTGGACACCTTCATAAGTTGGAAGATTGAAGGGAAAATTGAAATGTGATGATGTTAACATAGGTTTGATGTGGGCCAGCAACTTTTGGTGAATGTCATTCATGGCCGCCAACTTGAAATTCGCCATTTTGGATTCAACTCATTTTTTTTTTAAATGGGAAGGGGGGGTGTAAAACACATCAGATAACACTCATTTGAGTTGTGGAATTTAGTGGTGTAAATTGTTTTGTCTATCTTGGCCAGTTTAGAGGTTATTAATGTTGAAAGTTGGGAAATTACCTTCATACCGAATGCTACAACACATGTTCTACGTGTTGTCCATCCCATGCAATGCACAACTGTAGTCGCCGCAACCACATTAATAAGTTCTCAACTGTACAAGACACACAAAAACAAATTACACGACTCAATTCCAGAGCTCAAGCGAGTGTTATTTATTGTGCATACACCCCCTTCCCATTAAAAAAAAAAAAATGACTTGAATCCGAAATGGCGGATTTCAAGATGGCGGCCATGAATGACATTCACTCCAAAAGTTGCGGCCTCACGTCAAACCTATGTTCCCATCATCACATTTCAATTTTCCCTTTAATCTTCCAACTTATAAAGGTGTCCAAAGACTTTTTACTCACCCTGTATTGTTTTAAGGGGGGAGGGGGGGTTACTATCTTTTGGTTCATAAAGAATCTTTTTTTAAGTTGCATTTTTTTATCCATAAAAGTGTTTGGAATCCACCCGTGAAACGGTTTTCCGAATACGAAGCGGAAATGTTTGTTATTAATAGGTGAACAAAAAAAATGCGCTTTGTAGCCGCGAAAGATTACTCTACGTGCTTGCCCAAGGGTCAAGAGATCAAGGAGCTTACGACATACTACAGCTTGGCAATCCCATGGCATTCCAGTTCGGTGGAACAGATGAAGAAGGCAATTTGGGCAACATATTTCCACAGGTGTTTGACGGATGACCACCCGCAACACCAAACTTGTCCGGCTGGGGAAACTAGTTGGTGCAAGTGGCGCATTGCAGAGGCTACCGAACATCTGGACGAATATCAACACGACCAGCCGCTCTCCACAGAAGTTCAAAAGCGATTCATCCGATCTACGAGTTATTGTGCCGGTGCTTGGTAGGAAACACACAAAATTCAAATGAAAGTTTGAACGCGTGTGTTTGGAAGTTAGCCCCCAAGCATTTGCATTCTGGTGCGAAGACTGTGAAGATTGCGACTTTACTAGCAGTGAGCAGCTTCAACGAACGCTATTCAGCAATTCTGAAGACCATTACGTCACCCTGGGACTCTATTCGACGCAGTTCGCCAAGCATTCGGACGACCACCGGATTCAAGCGGCCGAAAACCGCTTGTCACCGGCCGTACGAGCGGCTCTGGAGCAGCGCAGGATGGACCAGATCGAGCTGAACGCCCTCTATGAGGAAGAGGAAGGACTAGTTTATGGACCCGGAATAGCAGATTGAACGTAAGTTGCATAATATTGCATTTATATATAGTAAAAACTTCAAATGCGTTTTTCTAGAAATGACTTTTTTTTATCGCGCGGTACGGTAACTTCAAATCTACTGAACCGATTGGCATGATTCTTTGTTTCCGACGAAGCTAACTAAATTGTCGAGGAGTTTTACCACTGTTATTCCGATCCATCAACTATAAATATTTTTTCTTGGCCGACGAAGTCGAAAAATCGATGAAAAATATGTTTCAAACGGCCTCCATTTTGTTTCCTATGGTCCAAGTAACTTAAGCGAGGTACAACTCCTAAAGAATCTTATACACTTCGCTAACGTCAACTCAATTTTGATTTCAGACGAGCCGGCTGACCTGTGACATACGGCGCGTGGAGGTCTACATCGAAATTTTGTTTCGTTCCGACGGCACTTCCGCCTTTGCTCTTCGACATGTCCGGTCGTAAAAATTCCAGTTTGTAGAGGAAATATCAATAAACACTTTGACCAAATTTGACATTGATATCTAGAACACATCCCAAGAAAAATATTCTCAAAGAGCATGCTTTTTTCGGGCCAAAGATAGTAAACCTCCCTTTAACATGTTCTACTGCTTTTATCTTTTAGTTCATCTTTGCAGTTTCGGCTTGATAGCTCCGCGTTTTTTCTTCTGTATGTCTACACATATACTTTTATGCATTTTGTTCCTTCCGCGGATTTCAGGTTATGGGATTTTTTTGGGGGTATGGTTTTACTCTGATACCTGTGTCGTTAAGGAAAAAGGGACTGATAACCTTCTAGTTTCGCTCTTTAATCTTCAAACCAACCATCTTTCTGCAGCACCTCATTTCAAAAGCAACTACCATTACAGAGCGGATGCGATGAAACAATTATGTTTGAAAACGCCGGTTTGAGGAGGGGCGTCTTGGTGCTCTGCTAGTATTTGAGGTGGCAACATGTGGTGAAAGATTTTTGGTTTAGCCCAGACCAGTGACCATTTGTATAACCACTCGAACATTTGTCTTAACCAAAAGGTTTAGATGGTGTAGAGCTACAGTCATGCAATATTTTTTGAAACAGTAAACCGATATTTAATTGTGTGTTACTGCATTTATCTTTCGTCCTATCTAGATTTCGACTTTTATGCCATTATCAAGTCCAGTGCTGAAAGTTCTTAGGTCTTTACTACGTCATGTCTGTTAAGGCTGTACAAAGCAGGTAACGAGACTAACTTTTAGCATTCTACTTCTTGACAGTAGCAAAAGAGCCGAAATCGGGCGCTCAGGCAAATCGTGCGAGTCGATTAATTCCTTCTGTAACAGATTTTAAATGAGTTGAAATTAAGGCTCAGGTAATAGAGCCGTTTGTATGTGTACCGTCTGGACTTTACGTGCAAAAACGGACACCCTCGTTCGGATATTACGTGCCAAAACAGGGACCCTTAAATACCTGCGGACTGATGGTTCAAATTTGGTCCATCGGTCTACCGGACGTTGGTATAAAATAAACTTTAGCCTTTTGGAAAAAAATCTTGCTTCGTTTGGCTTTTACGTGCAAAAAGCTCTCTTTTTCGGTAGGATTTGAAGCGCAACACTTCTGTGCTTTAAAGTCGTACGAATCTATTCAAACTTTGCACAAACGTAGATAAGTCAAAACGAATTTCTTTTTTAATCCAGTAATCTTTATCTGTTGTGGAGATACGATGGTTTAAAAGCCGAACTAAATGTAGTACGTAACATTCGTCCTTAGATTAGATTAATACTTGTTCCATAGATCATGAATACGACACTTCGTAATGATGTGGAACGTGTCAGGTTAATAAAAGATGTCTGTACAAGCTATTACATTACACAAAATATTACGTGACACTCATGACACTAATGTTTAAGTTGGTTTTTTTTTTTTAGATGAACTGAACGCGCGGAATATGTTCAAAGTGAATAAAATAAATAAAAAATGCATTCATACCATAATAATTGAAGCCAGTTTCAAGAATCTAGCATCACTCGCATTTTACGTGCAAGAAACAGGTGTTTCGTGAGGGATTTTAATTCAATTATGTTATTATTATTTTACGCATGCCATTTCCGTCTTTCAGAATTGTGCGAATCGGTTTATATGTTCTAAGAACGTGGAAAGTACACGTAATTAATGTTCGTCCTGTTGTTTTATGAAAGCTTTTCCGTTGCCATAGTATAAACAACAAGGCTCGAAAAAAAAAAAAGACCTGTACCGCACCAGTTGTCACCTGAGTCAACAAAAATCTACACCGGTTGCCCCCCCACTGAATTTATAAATTCCAAAATAGTTTTGTCTATGACTTCCATCGTATCTGATCAAAAGTTTTCTAAAGCTCTGTTAAACTGTGACTCCAATACCTGCTCCCCTACGTCTTGCACATGGTCTTCCATTTCGTTCATTTTATCACCTCGTCAGACGGTTCCACCCTCTTGTAGACGCCTTCAGCTGTCCTGTTTCTGTCTTTTAGCCATCCTTCATGGCTTCGCGCTTACACCCCCCCCCCCCCCCGCTCCCCATCAAAACGCTCGCCCCCCCTCCTCCCCCTCTCCCACCTGCAACACACAACAGAAACACTATAGAGACACACACACATAAATTTTAAGTTTTGTATAGAACGAAAACATTGAGCCAGAAATAAACAAAAATAGTCCAAATACCCATTTCCGACCGTGAGTATTGTGATTTTTCCTGTGGTTATCGTACTGGAAGTTCTCACCCAACTATCCCCACTCCCGGACTGTTGGGACACTTGCGTGAAACGAACCACGATTCTATAATGAGCCTTATCTCAGGCAAACCATTCCGCTCCTTGGAGCAGAGTCAGAAACCAGAAAAATACCTAATGCTGTGACTATTCTACACTATTGGCCATTAAAATTGCTACACCAAGAAGAGCTGCAGATGATAAACGGGTATTCACTGGACAAATATGTTACACTGACATGTGATTACATTTTCAAGCAATTTGGGTGCATAGATCCTGAGAAATCAGTACGCAGAACAACCATCTCTGGCCTTAATAACGGCCTTGATACGCCTGGGCATTGAGTCAAACAGAGCTTTGGCATTCGTGCACCCAGGTTCGTCATTGAGTACACCATCGCAGGCGCTCCTGTCTGTGATGAAGCGTCAAGGGTAACCGCAGACATGATCTCCGAGCTGATAGTCCATGCTCCTGCAAATGTCGTCGAACTGTTCGCGCAGAAGCCAGCCGAAGTGGCCGTGCGGTTCAAGGCGATGCAGTCTGGAACCGCAAGACCGCTACGGTCGCAGGTTCGAATCCTCCCTTCTACTTCTACTTCTACATCCATACTCCGCAAGCCGCCTGACGGTGTGTGGCGGAGGGTACCTTCAGTACCTCTATCGGTTCTCCCTTCTATTCCAGTCTCGTATTGTTCGTGGAAAGAAGGATTGTCGGTATGCGTCTGTGTGGGCTCTAATCTCTCTGATTTTATCCTCATGGTCTCTTCGCGAGATATACGTAGGAGGGAGCAATATACTGCTTGACTCTTCGGTGAAGGTATGTTCTCGAATCTTTGACAAAAGCCCGTACCGAGCTACTGAGCGTCTCTCCTGCAGAGTCTTCCACTGGAGTTTATCTATCATCTCCGTAACGCTTTCGCGATTACTAAATGATCCTGTAACGAAGCGCGCTGCTCTCCGTTGGATCTTCTCTATGTCTTGTATCAACCCTATCTGGTACGGATCCCACACTGCTGAGCAGTATTCAAGCAGTGGGCGAACAAGCGTACTGTAACCCACTTCCTTTGTTTTCGGATTGCATTTCCTTAGGATTCTTCCAATGAATCTCAGTCTGGCATCTGCTTTACCGACAATCAACATTATATGATCATTCCATTTTAAATCACTCCTAATGCGTACTCCCAGATAATTTATGGTATTAACTGCTTCCAGTTGCTGACCTGCTATTTTGTAGCTAAATGATAAAGGATCTATCTTTCTGTGTATTCGCAGCACATTACACTTGTCTACATAGAGATTCAGTTGCCATTCCCTGCACCATGCGTCAATTCGCTGCAGATCCTCCTGCATTTCAGTACAATTTTCCATTGTTACAACCTCTCGATACACCACAGCATCATCTGCAAAAAGCCTCAGTGAACCTCCGATGTCATCCACCAGGTCATTTATGTATATTGTGAATAACAACGGTCCTATGACACTCCCCTGCGGCACACCTGAAATTACTCTTACTTCGGAAGACTTCTCTCCATTGAAAATAACATGCTGCGTCCTGTTATCTAGGAACTCCTCAATCCAATCACACAATTGGTCTGATAGTCCATATGCTCTTACTTTGTTCAATAAACGACTGTGGGGAACTGTATCGAACGCCTTGCGGAAGTCAAGAAACACGCCATCTACCTGTGAACCCGTGTCTATGGCCCTCTGAGTCTCGTGGACGAATAGCGCGAGCTGGGTTTCACATGACCGTCTTTTTCTAAACCCATGCTGATTCCTACAGAGTAGATTTCTAGTCTCCAGAAAAGTCATTGTACTCGAACACAATACGTGTTCCAAAATTCTACAACTGATCGACGTTACAGATATAGGTCTATAGTTCTGCACATCTGTTCGACGTCCCTTCTTGAAAACGGGGATGACCTGTGCCCTTTTCCAATCCTTTGGAACGCTACGCTCTTCTAGAGACCTATGGTACACCGCTGCAAGAAGGGGGGCAAGTTCCTTCGCGTACTCTGTGTAAAATTGAACTGGTATCCCATCAGGTCCAGAGGCCTTTCCTCTTTTGAGCGATTTTAATTGTTTCTCTATCCCTCTGTCGTCTATTTCGATATCTACCATTTTGTCATCTGTGTGACAATCTAGAGAAGGAACTACAGTGCAATCTTCCTCTGTGAAACAACTTTGGAAAAAGACATTTAGTATTTCGGCCTTTAGTCTGTCATCCTCTGTTTCAGTACCATTTTGGTCACAGAGTGTCTGGATATTTTGTTTTGATCCACCTACCGCTTTGACATAAGACCAAAATTTCTTAGGATTTTCTGCCAAGTCAGTACATAGAACATACCTCGGGTATGGATGTTTGTGATGTCCTTAGGTTAGTTAGGTTTAACTAGTTCTAAGTTCTAGGGGACTAATGACCCCAGCAGTTGAGTCCCATAGTGCTCAGAGCCATTTTTTTTGTTCGTGCAGATGGTTGTTGTCTTGCAAACATCCCTATCTGTTGACTCAGGGATCGAGTCGTGGCTGTACTATCCGTTACAGCCGTGCGGATAAGATGCCTGTCATCTCGACTGCTAGTGATACGAGGTCGTTGGGATCCAGAACGGCTTCCGTATTACCCTCCTGAACACACCGATTCCATATTCTGCCAACAGTCATTGGATCTCGACCAACGCGAGCAGCAATGCCGCGATACGATAAACCGCATTCGCGGTAGGCTACAATCCGACCTTGATCAAAGTCGGAAACGTGATGGTACGCATTTCTCCTCCTTACACGAGCCATCACAACAACGTTTCACCTGGCAACGCCGGTCAACTGCTGTTTGTGTATCAGTAATCGGTTGGAAACTTTCGTCACGTCAGCACGTGGTAGGTGTGAATGCTCTGAAAAGCTAATCATTTGCGTATCACAGCATCTTCTTCCTGTCGGTTAAATTTCGTGTCTGTAGCACGTCATCTTCGTGGTGTAGCAATTTTAATGGCCAGTAGTGCAGAAAAATACCTAAAGTTTTGACTTTTCTACATCCTGAACCATCGTTCTGATGACCATTTCTCTTTCCGATTAAATAGTGGAGCCAAGTTGTATTGCGGGTGGTGAGTATCTCCGATACAGTAATTTTTCGCTTGCTGCGACACAGTTTCAGACGGCAGTCTGGAGGCAGCGGGGTGGTCAGAGATTTCGCAACGCCTGCACGCCTCTTGTAGCTGCATTGCTGAGCGCTGCAGCCCCGGGCGAGGCCCGGTTCCCTGGGGGGACACAACGTGCGCTTTCACGTGACTAGCTGCAGCGCCGAGCCTGCCCGTGCGTCACTGCCGACAGACGGAAGCAAGATAACGCACTCTGCTCTAACTGAAATCTTGCAAAGCGACTTCTAATTCGACACAGAACGCTCATGTATTCATACAGGGCGGTCCACCGATTGTGACCGCGCCAAATATCTCACGAAATAAGCGTGAAACGGAAACACTACAAACAACGAAACTTGTCTAGCTAGAAGATGGCGCGCCGGCCGGAGTGGTCAAGCGGTTCTAGGCGCTACAGTCTGGTTCAAATGGTTCAAATGGCTCTGAGCACTATGGGACTCAACTGCTGAGGTCATTAGTCCCCTAGAACTTAGAACTAGTTAAACCTAACTAACCTAAGGACATCACACACATCCATGCCCGAGGCAGGATTCGAACCTGCGACCGTAGCGGTCTTGCGGTTCCAGACTGCAGCGCCTTTAACCGCATGGCCACTTCGGCCGGCGCTACAGTCTGGAACCGCGCGACCGCTACGGTCGCAGGTTCGAATCCTGCCTCGGGCATGGATGTGTGTGATGTCCTTAGGTTAGTTGGGTTTAAGTAGTTCTAATTTCTAGGGGACTAATGACCACAGCAGTTAAGTCCCATATTGCTCAGAGCCATTTGAACCATTTTTTTTTAAGATGGCGCTATGGATAGCGCGCTAGATGGCGCTGCCATAGGTCAAACGGATATCAACTGCGTTTTTTAAATAGGAACCCCCATTTTTATAACATATTCGAGTAGTACGTAAGAAAATATGAATGTTTTATTGGACCACTTTTTTCGCCTTGTGATAGATGCCGCTGTAATACAAACATATGGCTCAAATTTTTAGACGAACAGTTGGTAACAGGTAGGTTTTTTTAATTAAAATACAGGACGTAGGTACGTTTGAACATTTTATTTCGGTTGTTCCAGTGTGATACGCGTACCTTTGTGAACTTATCATTTCTGAGAAAGCAGGCTGTTACAGCGTGATTACCTGTAAGTACCAAATTAATGCAATAAATGCGCAAATTGATGTCCGTCAACCTCAATGCATTTGGCAATACGTGTAACATCATTCCTCTCAACAGCGAGTAGTTCACCTTCCGTAATGTTCACACATGCATTGAAAATGTTGTCAGGCGTTATCGGTGGATCACGATAGCAGATATCCTTCAACTTTCACCACAGAAAGAAATCCGGGGACATCAGATCCGGTGAACGTGCGGGCCACGGTATGGTGCTTTGACGACCAATGCACCTGTCATGAAGTATGCTATTCAATACCGCTTCAACCGGACGCGAGCTATGTGCCGGACATCCATCATGTTGGAAGTACATCGCCATTCTCTCATAGAGTGAAACATCTTGTTGTAACATCGGTAGCACATTACGTAGGAAATCAGCATACATTGCACCATTTAGATTGCCATCGATAAAATGGAGGCCAATTATCCTTCCTCCCATAACACCGCACCATACATTAACCCGCCAAGGTCGCTGATGTTCCTCCAGACTCATAGCCTGCTGCGCACGTGACAGGGAGAATCGGCCCGGAATGAACGGTTCTGTGACTCACGTGACAAGCATACGCGCCCGCCTCGTCTGTTACCTAGCGGCTTCACGCGTCCAGGGAACACACACAGCCTAGACATCCTTCCTGTGACCTTCAGCACCGGCGTAAGATGGTATATATCTCACCGGTCGCATGTTGTACGGGGGGAGCATTTACTTACTGAACAGAACATATGTTTACAGAAAATCTGGCGGGTTTAGTGAGTTGACTAAAGTCTTCCATAAAAGACTGCACTAATTCGATGTGACGTTCCACGAATTCCTCTCCATCTCAGAGTCGCACTTCAGACCAATGACCTCTGTTATTACACGTTTTCTTCACGTTATATATTCTCCTCAAATACGCAGAAACAAATTCTATAGAATAAAAATTGTTAAGATTTCCATGCTCTGTAAGTTTAGAGAAATTTTTATATATTACGTGTACTTTTTTTTTTTTTTTTTTTTTTTTTTTTTTTTTTTTTTTTTTTTTTTCATCGGTCTACTGACTGGTTTGATGCGGCCCGCCACGACTTCCTTTTCTGTGCTAACCTCTTCATCTCAGAGTAGCACTTGCAACCTACGTCCTCAATTATTTGCTTGACGTATTCCAATCTCTGTCTTCCTCTACAGTTTTTGCCCTCTACAGCTCCCTCTAGTACCATGGAAGTCATTCCCTCACGTCTTAGCAGATGTCCTATCATCCTGTCCCTTCTCCTTATCAGTGTTTTCCACATATTCCTTTCGATTCTGCGTAGAACCTCCTCATTCCTTACTTTATCAGTCCACCTAATTTTCAACATTCGTCTACAGCACCACATCTCAAATGCTTCGATTCTCTTCTGTTCCGGTTTTCCCACAGTCCATGTGTTTCACTACCATACAATGCTGTACTCCAGACGTACATCCTCAGAAATTTCTTCCTCAAATTAAGGCCGGTATTTCATATTAGTCGGCTTCTCTTGGCCATAAATGCCTTTTTTGCCATAGCGAGTCTGCTTTTGATGTCCTCCTTGCTCCGTCCGTCATTGGTTATTTTACTGCCTAGGTAGCAGAATTCCTTAACTTCACTGACTTCGTGACCATCAATCCTGATGTTAAATTTCTCGCTGTTCTCATTTCTACTACTTCTCATTACCTTCGTCTTTCTCCGATTTACTCTCAAACCATACTGTGTACTCATTAGACTGTTCATTCCGTTCAGCAGATCATTTAATTCTTCTTCACTTTCACTCAGGATGGCAATGCCATAAGCGAATCGTATCATTGATATCCTTTCACCTTGTATTTTAATTCCACTCCTGAACCTTTCTTTTATTTCCATCATTGCTTCCTCGATGTACAGATTGAAGAGTAGGGGCTAAAGGCTACAGCCTTGTCTTACACCCTTCTTAATACGAGCACTTCGTTCTTGATCGTCCACTCTTATTATTCCCTCTTGGTTGTTGTACATATTGTATATGACACGTCTCTCCCTGTAGCTTACCCCTACTTTTTCAGAATCTCGAAGAGCTTGCACCATTTTATATTGTCGAACGCTTTTTCGAGGTCGACAAATCCTATGAAAGTGTCTTGATTTTTCTTTAGCCTTGCTTCCATTATTAGAATTGCCTCTCGTTCTTAATATTATTTAAAATAACATTAAGAACTGAATACCAATAAGATTGCAATAATAAGAAGCATCCGACCCTCCTTACATTTCAAGGCGCTGGGCTACTCTGTACTGTTAATGAAATAAATAAATAATAAATGAAATACACCCACCGGAAAAAAATGTGTTGAAATGTGTGTGAATTCCTAAGGGACCAAACTGCTGAGGTCATCGGTCCCTAGACTTACACACTACTTAAACTGACTTATGCTAAGAGCAACACACACACACACACACACACACACACACACACACACACACACACATGCCCAAGGGAGGACTCGAACCTCCGGCGAGAGGGGGCGCGCCATCCGTTACAAGGCCCCTCAAACCGCGAGGGCCCTCCGCGCGGACCAACGGAAAACCATCGGAAGTCATTCAGGTGTACCTCCTGAGAACATTGGTATGCACTTACAGGTTCACAATGTAACTGCGGTGTCACCGCCAGACACCACACTTGCTAGGTGGTAGCCTTTAAATCAGCCGCGGTCCGCTAGTATACGTCGGACCCGCGTGTCGCCACTATCAGTAATTGCAGACCGAGCGCCGCACGGCAGGTCTAGAGAGATGTCCTAGCACTCGCCCCAGTTGTACAGCCGACTTTGCTAGAGATGGTTCACTGACTACTTACGCTCTCAATTGCCGAGACGATAGTTAGAGCCTTCAGCTACGTCATTTGCTACGACCTAGCAAGGAGCCATTACCATTTGCTATTTTTCTTGTGATGCATGTACCGTCAGACCGATGTTCACCAATTATGGATTAAAGTTAAGTATTCCAGAAGCTACGTACTTTACTTCCTACTATAAACTCCTATAACTGTTCCAGACCTCACGCCAGCCTGCGTGAGTTAAACGCGTGCCTTTCGGCTACCAATCATAGTGGCTTGGCTGTCTTGCCAAGTCACAACAGTAAGTACGGTTCATTTGATTTGTTCCCGTCATCACCACTGTTTCTGTGAAAACAAATTTACAACAGTGAAGAAGTCCGAAATATCATAAGATGAGATTCGTATTACAAACAGTATAATCATCGCCAGAATGAGATTTTCACTCTGCAGCGGAGTGTGCGCTGACCTGAAACTTCATAGCATATTAAAACTGTGTGCCAGACCGAGACGAGATACCCGCAGAAGTAAAGCTGTGAGGACGGGGCGTGAGTCGTGCTTGGGAAGCTCAGATGGCAGAGCACTTGCCCGCGAAAGGCAAAGGTGTCGAGTCTCGGTCCGGCACACAGTTTTAATCGCTTGCTCTGTTTAATGGCAGACGGCTAGCAAGAAAATTAACTGTTTTCAATATTAGCGCATTTGATCTAATGGATAAAGCTGCAGGTCCTTTTCCCGCCGTATTTAACGTGATCATTGAATTGTCGTCTCATGTAACAGCCGTTCCAGATAAGGTCTAAGACGTCTCACAGTACACAATGACGGAAAAAAAGTCGCAACGGCAGAAAACGATGTAGAGTCACGAAATTAGTGGGGAAGCATTTATCTAGGTAACACATGTAAGTGATTAATATTGCAAGATCACAGGTTAATGTAAGCCTGAGATAAGTCATTGCAAATGTGAAACGGTAGTACAATAATAACCGTTGTAACAGCCAGACTGTTGAACGGAAGCATGCAAACAGAGTCCTATGCCTATTGCACTGGCGGCCGGCGTGGCCTAGCGGTTCTAGGCGCTTCAGTCTGGAACCGCGTGACCTCTACGGTCGCAGGTTCGAATCCTGCCTCGGGCATGGATGTGTGTGATGTCCTTAGGTTAGTTAGGTTTAAGTAGTTCTAAGTTCTAGGGGACTGATGACCACAGCAGTTGAGTCCCATAGTGCTCAGAGCCATTTGAACCATTTTGATCCTAGGCTTACACACTACTTAATCCAACTATGTTACGCTAAGGACAACAGACACACCCATGCCCAAGGGAGGACTCGAACCTCCGACATAAGGGGGCTGGGGGGGGGGGGGGGGGTGGGCAAGCCGTGGCAAGGAGCCCCAGACCGCACGGCTACCACTGGTGGAAATGCTGTTTGTGGTCGACGCTGCAGTTGTCCGATGATGCTCGGCTGGAGAGAGATCTGGTGATCGAGCAGACCGAGGCAACATGTCGACACTCCGTAGAGTATGTTTAGTTACAGCAGAGGTATGTGGGCGAGCGCTATCCAGCTGAAAATACCCCGCGGGATGCTGTTCCTGAGTGGCAACACAATAATGGTTCAAATGGCTCTGAGCACTATGCGACTTAACTTCTGAGGTCATCAGTCCCCTAGAACTTAGAACTACTTATACCTATCTAACCTAAGGACACACACACATCCGTGCCCGAGGCAGCATTCGAACTGCGACCGTAGCGGTCTACCAAATGATTTTAAATGGTCGTAATTGGTTTTATATTATTCTTCCATGACAAGTGAGTCATATCAGTACTGGAAGGGTTTCATATTTCGCGCCGTCGAGTTCTGTACACCGTTACGTAATCCCTGACCTAAACCAGACACAAGGCGCTTCTTTCTATTATTTCGTTAGATACAGGGCTATTACAAATGATTGAAGCGATTTCATAAATTCACTGTAGCTCCATTCATTGACATATGGTCACGACACACTACAGATACGTAGAAAAACTCATAAAGTTTTGTTCGGCTGAAGCCGCACTTCAGGTTTCTGCCGTCAGAGCGCTCGAGAGCGCACTGAGACAAAGTGGCGACAGGAGCCGAGAAAGCGTATGTCGTGCTTGAAATGCACTCACATCAGTCAGTCATAACAGTGCAACGACACTTCAGGACGAAGTTCAGCAAAGATCCACCAACTGCTAACTCTATTCGGCGGTGGTATGCGCAGTTTAAAGCTTCTGGATGCCTCTGTAAGGGGAAATCAACGGGTCGGCCTGCAGTGAGCGAAGAAACGGTTGAACGCGTGCGGGCAAGTTTCACGCGTAGCCCGCGGAAAATTGGCTCATGCCACAACTGGAGACCGACAGCGCCGACTTCATCTTTCAACAGGATGGTGCTCCACCGCACTTCCATCATGACGTTCGGCATTTCTTAAACAGGAGATTGCAAAACCGATGGATCGGTCGTGGTGGAGATCACGATCAGCAATTCATGTCACGGCCTCCACCCTCTCCCGACTTAACCCCATGCGATTTCTTTCTGTGGGATTATGTGAAAGATTCAATGTTTAAACCTCCTCTACCAAGAAACGTGCCAGAACTGCGAGCTCGCATCAACGATGCTTTCGAACTCATTGATGGAGACATGCTGCGCCGAGTGTGGGAGGAACTTGATGTCTGCCGAATCACTAAAGGGGCACATACCGAACATTTGTGAATGCCTAAAAAAACTTTTTGAGTTTTTGTATGTGTGTGCAAAGCATTGTTAAAATATCTCAAATAATAAAGTTATTGTAGAGCTGTGAAATCGCTTCAATCATTTGTAATAACCCTGTATATGTTATAATATGCATACAAAAACGTAAAACGCAAAGAACAGAGTAATACAAACTCCTTCTGCAAAAGTGGTTTAACTGGTTCGTGTGTATCTTTGTTAATGCACAACCAACACTGTTGGAACGCAATGCACTAAACAGAAACGAGCAGTTGAGAACGCCAATTTGAGGCTAATGAGTTACAGAGAGCTGTTGTCTTCAGCAGGTACCTTGAGCAAATGGTAACACGGGGCGCAGCATATGCCGTCGGGATTTGCACTGTGTGTGTCTGAATTCCTGAGGGAGCAAACTGCTGAGGTCATCGGACCCTAGACTTACACACTCCTGAAACTATCTAAAACTAACTTATGCTAAGAACAATAGACACACCTATCAACGAGGGAGGACGCCTCTAACCGCGCGGCCAGTCCTCGCGGCTGCATTTGCATTCTTTTCAGTACAAACACAGATACAAACCTAACTGGGGCAAGGAACCAAAGAAAATGCAGTATTTCTGATCCCTGAACAACTTCGAACAACCTATGAAAATTTGTCGGTGGAGTTCTGGTCCACCCTGTATTCCTATCTTTTTTTCGCCTACGGTGTCTACCGTCTAGTACCATGGAAGATATTCCCTGATTTCTTAGCAGATACCATATCATCCCGTCCTTTCTTCTTGTCAACGTTTCCCCCAAGCTGTTCTCCTCTCTTACTCAGCGGAGAACTTCATTTCTTATCAATCCATCTAGTTTCTAACATTCTCCTACAGCACCACATCCCAGCCCATTGACTCTCTCCATCAGCGATTTTTCCACGCTGATACAGTGCTGTGCTCCAATCGTACATTCTCGGAAATTTGTGCCTCAAATGTCGCTTGTCTACAAGGCTACACATAGCGTAATTCCCTTAACGGAACACCTCTTAAGCCGGCCGTGGTGGCCGAGCGGTTCTAGGCGCTTCAGTCTGGAACCGCGAGACCGCTACTGTCGCAGGTTCGAATCCTGCCTCTCGCACGGATGTGTGTCATGTCCTTAGGTTAGTTACGTTTAAGTAGTTCTGAGTCTAGGGGACTGATGACCTAAGATGTTAAGTCCCGTAGTACTCACAAGGGAACCTCCACATCGCACCCCCCTCAGATTTAGTTATAAGCTGGCACAGTGGATAGGCCTTGAAAAACTGAACACGGATCAATCGAGAAAACAGGAAGAAGTTGTGTGGAACTATGAAAAAAATAAGCAAAATATACAAACTTAGTAGTCCATGCGCAAGATATGCAACATCAAGGATTAAGTGAGCTCAAGAGAGCCGTGGTCCCGTGGTTAGCGTGAGCAGATGCGGAACTTGAGGTCATTGGTTCAAGTCTTTCCTCCAGTGAAACATTTACTTTATTTTCGCAAAGTTACGATCTGCCCGTTCGATCATTGACGTCTCTGTTCACTGTAATAAGTTTAGTGTCTGGGTTTTGCGACCGCACCGCAAAACCGTGCGATTAGTAGACGAAAGGACGTGCCTCTCTAATGGGAACCGAAAACATTTGATCGCAAGGTCATAGGTCAACCGATTCCTCCACAGGAAAATACGTCTGATATATTCCATACGACACTGGTGACGGCATGTGCGTCACATGACAGGAATATGTCGTCGACCCACCTAACTTGTACACTTGGCGAATGGGTAAAAACATTCTTCTACCTTGCCCGATTTAGGTTTTCTTGTGGATGTGATAATCACTCCCAAGAAAGTGAAAGAAAACATAAGAGTTTGTCACATAAACTGAAAATAAAAAATTAAAGTTTTCACTCAAGGGAAAACTTGAACCCAGGACCTCTCGTTCCGCAGTTGCTCACGCTAACAACGGGACCACGGCGCTTCTCAGCTCACGGGGTCCTTGATGTTAATTATGTTGCGCATCAACTACTCAGTTTGTATACTTTGCTTATTTTTTCATAGTTCCACACGACTTCTTCCTGTTTTCTCGATTGATCTGTGTTCAGTTTTTCAAGGCCTATCCACTGTGCCAACTTTAAATCTGAGGGGGGTGCGATGGGGAGGTTCCCTTGTCAGAGCCATTTGAACCATTTGAAGTGCCGAAACATCGGTGATCCTGAATGGCTGTTTTCAGCTCTTGTCTTTAATACAATCCTACTAAAAGGAGTAGCATGTGTTCAGATCTGGAGAATACGGCCACCAGTCGAGGCCCATGCCAGTGGCCTCTGGGTACCCCAGAGCCAGAATGCGGTCCCCAAAGTGCTCCTCCAGGACATCAAACACTCTCCTGCTTCGATGGAGTCGAGCTTCTTCTTGCATGAACCACGTCTTGTCGAAATCAGGGTCACTTTGGATAATGGGGGTGAAAATATGTTCCAAAACCTTCACGTACCTTTCGGTAGTCACCGTGCGATAAAGGAATATCGCACCGATTATTCCGTGACTGGACACTGCACACCACACAGTCACCCGTAGGGGTTGAAGAGACTTCTCGATCGCGGAATGTGGATTCTCAGTCTCCCAAATTTTGCTAATTGACGAATCCACCCAAATGAAAGTGTCCGACAACAAGTCGCATGCGCATACTAATTCCTGTCCGCCGCCAACCGTGCCGTTTGAATGTTCTACAAGGTGCATTCAAGTTCTAAGGCCTAACTACTCACCCGAAATCGATGAAACTGGCGTTACTTCTCGACGTAATCGCCCTGCAGACGTACACATTTTCCACAACGCTGACGCCATGATTCCATGGCAGCGGCGAAGGCTTCTATAGGAGTCTGTTTTGACCACTGGAAAATCGCTGAGGCAATAGCAGCACGGCTGGTGAATGTGCGGCCCCAGAGTCTTTCATTGCTGGAAAGAGCCAAAAGTCACTAGGAGACAGGTCAGGTGAGTAGGGAGCATCACTTCAAAGTTGTTATCGCGAAGAAACTGTTGCGTAACGTTAGCTCGATGTGCGCGTGCGTTGTCTTGGTGAAACAGCACACGCGCAGCCCTTCCCGGACGGTTTTGTTGCAGTGCAGGAAGGAATTTGTTCTTCAAAACATTTTCGTAGGATGCACCTGTTACCGTAGTGCCCTTTGGAACGCAATGGGTAAGGATTACGCCCTCGCTGTCCCAGAACATGGACACCCTCATTTTTTCAGCACTGGTGGTTACCCGAAATTTTTTTGGTGGCGGTGAATCTGTGTGCTTCCATTGAGCTGACTGGCGCTTTGTTTCTGGATTGAAAAATGGCATCCACGTCTCATCCATTGTCACAACCGACGAAAAGAAAGTCCCATTCCTGCTGCCGTTGCGAGTCAACATTGCTCGGCAACGTGCCACACGGGCAGCCATGTGGTCGTCCGTCAGCATTCGCGGCACCCACCTGGATGACACTTTTCGCATTTTCCGGTCGTCATGCAGGATTGTGTGCACAGAACCCACAGAAATGCCAACTCTGGAGGCGGTCTGTTCAACAGTCATTCGGCGATCCCCCAAAACAATTGTCTCCACTTTCTCGATCATGTCGTCAGACCGGCTTGTGCGAGCCCGAGGTTGTTTCGGTTTGTTGTCACACGATGTTCTGCCTTCATTAAACTGTCGCACCCAAGAACGCACTTTCGACACATCCATAACTCCATCACCACATGTCTCCTTCAACTGTCGATGAATTTCAATTGGTTTCACACCGCGCAAATTCAGAAAACGAATGATTGCACGCTGTTCAAGTAAGGAAAACGTCGCCATTTTAAGTATTTAAAACAGTTCTCATTCTCGCCGCTGGCGGTAAAATTACATCTGCCATACGGTGCTGCCATCTCTCGGACGTATTGACAATGAACGCGGCCTCATTTTAAAACAATGCGCATGTTTCTATCTCTTTCCAGTCCGGAGAAAAAAAAATCGGAGGCCTTAGAACTTGAATGCACCTCGTTCTATACACCAGAGCCGTACGCCGAACACCGTGATCTTCTCTCTCAGAAATACCACGTGGTCTTCGACGGCCCGGTCTTCTCACGATCGTACATTCACAGACCACCGCTGACAGCCGTCTTGTACGGTGGCTAATTCCAGTACAAGTGTTCCTGGAGTGGCCGGCCGCGGTGGTCTAGCGGTTCTAGGCACTAAGCCCGGAACCGTGGGACCGCTACGGTCGCAGGTTCGAGTCCTGCCTCGGGCATGGATGTGTGTGATGTCGTTAGGTTAGGTAGGTTTAAGTAGTTCTAAGTTCTAGGGGACTGATGCCCACAGATGTTAAATCCCATAGTGCTCAGAGCCAGTTTTTTGTTCCTGGAGTATCGGTGGTACGCTTTTCGTAGCCCTATTAGGCGACCTAGTCAAACTAAGTCACGGGGTGATAATGGAGTCCTTGTCGCCCGAAGGCATTCTCGAGTAACACCAACTCACCATGCCCAAGGTAACTAACGCTCACGACCATTACAGCGGATATTTAAAGCGAATCTGATCAGCATCCTCACAGCGGCGCTACTACCACCACTCTCATGTTATCTGCGCGAAATCAGAACAGACACCATCCTGCCAACTTTCGTTTATGTCGATAGACTCCTTCTTGATCTTCTTCCGTCAGTGCATATTCACACATAAATAAAACATCACCTTATATCAGTAATTCCCTTCCCAATGTACACAAAAAGTTAGACGAAAACTACATCAGACTCAGCGCTCTCTTCAGACGAGACGATCTGTTGCTCAACACACAGAGCTCCGAGAAGCGTGTAGTTCACGCTGACCTGTCTGTGTGTCAGATACTACTCCCAAAATCAGTACATCCATTGTGGATGAACTACAGCTGTAGTTTAAGTTGTTATTTTATAATAACGTTTAAGTGCCTGGCAGAGGGTTCATCTATCCACTTTTAGACTATTCCTCTTTCGTTCCACTCTCGAGCAGCGCGCGGGAAAAACGGGCACATAAATTTTTCCCGTGCGAGCTTGATTTCTCTTGTTTTGTTATCGGCTTCAACAACTTTTGCATTCATAGAAGAAAGTTGATGATTGAACTGTCCTAAAAAGATCTCGGACCAACGACAAATACACTACTGGCCATTAAAATTGCTACACCACGAAGATGGCGTGCTACAGACGCGAAATTTAACCGACGGGGAGAAGATGCTGTGATATCCAAATGATTAACTTTTCAGAGCATTCACACAAGGTTGGCGCCGGTGGCGACACCTACAACGTGCTGACATGACGAAATTTTCCAACCGATTTTTCATACACAAACAGCAGTTGACCGGCGTTGCTTGGTGAAATGTTGCTGTGATGCCTCGTGTAAGGAGGAGAAATGCGTTCCATCACGTTTCCCACTTTGATAAAGGTCGGATTGTATCCTATCGCGATTGCGATTTATCGAATCACGACATTGCTGCTCGCGTTGGTCGAGATCCAATGACTTTTAGCAGAATATGGAATCGGTGGGGTCAGGAGTGTAATATGGAACGCCGTGCTGGATCCTAACGACCTCGTATCCCTAGCAGTCGAGATGACAGGTATCTTATCCGCATGGCTGCAACGGATGGTGCAGCCACGTCTCCAAACCCGAGTCAACAGATGGGGACGTTTGCAAGACAACAACCATCTGCACAGAAGAGTTCGACGACGTTTCATCAGCTCGGAGACCGTGGCTGCAGTTACCCTTGACACTGCATCACAGACAGAAGCGCCTGGGATGGTGTACACGACGACGAACCTGGGTGCACGAATGGCAAAACGTCATTTTTTCGGATAAATCCACGCTTTGTTTACAGCATCATGATGGTCGCATTCGTGTTTGGCGACATCGAGGTGAACGCACATTGGAAGCGTGTATTCGTCGTCGCCATACTGGCGTATCACCCGCCGTGATGGTACGGGGTGCCATTGGTTACACGTCTCGGTCACCTCTTGTTCGCATTGACGGCACTTTGAACAGTGGACGTTACATTTCAGATGTGTTACGACCCGTGGCTCTACCCTTCACTCGATCCCTGCGAAACCCTACATTTCAGCAGGATAATGCATGACTGCATGTTGCAGGTCCTGTAAGGGCCTTTCTGGATACAGAAAATGTTGGACTGCTGCCCTGGCCAGCACATTCTCCAGATATCTCACCAACTGAAAACGTCCGGTCAATGGTGGCCGAGCAACTGTCTCGTCACAATACGTCAGTCACTACTCTTGATGAACTGTGGCTGCATGGGCAGCTGTACCTGTACACGCCATCCAAGCTCTGTTTGACTCAATGCCCAGGCGTATTAAGGCCGTTATTACGGCCAGAGGTGGTTGTTCTGGGTACTGATTTCTCAGGATGTATGCACCCAAATTGCGTGAAAATGTAATCACGTGTCAGTTCTAGTGTACTGTATTTGTCCAATGAATACCCGTTTATCATCTGCGTTTCTTCTTGGTGTAGCAATTTTAATGGCCAGTAGTGTACCTTTTTTTTAATGAGTAAAACCAGAACTCTCGTATCATACACACCGAGGTGACGAAAGGCATGGGATAATTGCTAATATTGTGTCGGACCACATTTTGATCGGCGTTGTGCAGTAACGCTACCTGGTATCGACTCAAAAAGTCGTTCGAAATCCCCTGCAGAAATACTGAGTCATGCTCCCTGTATAACCATATCTGCGAAAGTGTTGCTGGCACATGATGTTGGGCACGAACTGATCTTTTCATTATGTCTCATAAATGTGCAATGGGGCTCGTGTCGGGCGATCTGGCTGGCCAAGTCTTTCGCCCGAACTGCCCATTTTGTATTTCAGACCAATCGAGAATAACTGTGGCCCGTTGACATTGTGCACGGCCATTCATAAAAATGCCTTTTTTGTTTGGAAACATGAAGTTCTTGAAAGGCTGTTAACGTTCTGCCGTTCTTGAGCACTGCGTTCTTGAGTCTGCAGTCTCCACTAGTCGGTTAAATGAGGACTTCGAAGCAATTGAGAGGCCGGTTGCTAGATTGGTCCCCGGTAGTTTCGAGCAACACGCAAGTATTACGGAGCCCTTTGGGGACTCAAATGGGAATCCGTGGAGGGAAGGGGACGCCGGTTTCCAGGGACACAGTTGAGAAAATTTAGAAAACCGGCATCTGAAGCTGACTGCAGAACGGTCCTACTGCGGGCAAAATGCGTTTCGCATAAAGACCACGAAGACACGAGAAATTAGGGCTCGTCTTTAGGCATATAGATAGTTGCTTTTCCCTCACTCTGTTTGCTAGTGGAAGAGGAAACGAAATGAACTTGAGGTTGTACGGGGTACCCTCCGCCACACCCCATACGGTGGCTTGCGGAGTTTGCATGTAGCTGTAGAAGTAAATGTAAACAGCTAACTTCTAGCTGTAATTGATGGTTCAAATGGCTCTAAGCGCTACGGGACTTAACGTGTGAGGTCATCAGTATTCTAGACTTAGAACTACTTACACCTAACTAACGTAAGGACATCACACACATCCATGCCCGAGGCAGGATTGCAACCTGCGACCGTAGCAGCAGCGCCATTCCGGACTGAAGCACCTAGAACCGCTCGACCACAGGGGCCGGCGCTGTAATTGATCGAAGATAGGATGATTCTGTGACACCTCTACCCTATGACGAGCCTGCAATGGCTCGAAAACTAATTAGTGGTACAATAGACAGCGTGAAATTCAAAGGGGGACTGGCTGGATGTCACTGTATACCTGGATACGATAGATCTATATATAGTACCTGCTAGATCGTCTGCCGGCCGAAGTGGCCGTGCGGTTCTAGGCGCTACAGTCTGAAAACGCGTGACCGCTACGGTCGCAGGTTCGAATCCTGCCTCGGGCATGGATGTGTGTGACGTCCTTGGGTTAGTTAGGTTTAAGTAGTTCTAACTTATAGGGGACTGATGACCTCAGACGTTAAGACCCATAGTGCTCAGAGCCATTTTTGCTAGATCGTCTGTGAAGCGTTTCACAGCATGAAGCGAATGAGAAGGTGACGATTCCCGTAAGAGTTCGGGCACCCTGTGCGCATTCGCACAGACAAAGGTCAATGGCTGGCTAATATATATAGGGTTATTACAAATGATTGAAGCGATTTCACAGCTCTACAATAACTTTATTATTTGAGATATTTTCACAATGCTTTGCACACACATACAAAAACTCAAAAAGTATTTTTAGGCATTCACAAATGTTCGATATGTGCCCCTTTAGTGATTCGGCAGACATCAAGCCGTTAATCAAGTTCCTCCCACACTCGGCGCAGCATGTCCCCATCAATGAGTTCGAAAGCATCGTTGATGCGAGCTCGCAGTTCTGGCACGGTTCTTGGTAGAGGAGGTTTAAACACTGAATCTTTCACATAACCCCACAGAAAGAAATCGCATAGGGTTAAGTCGGGAGAGCGTGGAGGCCATGACATGAATTGCTGATCGCGATCTCCACCACGACCGATCCATCGGTTTTCCAATCTCCTGTTTAAGAAATGCCGAACATCATGATGGAAGTGCGGTGGAGCACCATCCTGTTGAAAGATGAAGTCGGCGCTGTCGGTCTCCAGTTGTGGCATGAGCCAATTTTCCGCGGGCTACGCGTGAAACTTGCCCGCACGCGTTCAACCGTTAATTCGCTCACTGTAGGCCGACCCGTTGATTTCCCCTTACAGAGGCATCCAGAAGCTTCAAACTGCGCATACCATCGCCGAATGGAGTTAGCAGTTGGTGGATCTTTGTTGAACTTCGTCCTGAAGTGTCGTTGCACTGTTATGACTGACTGATGTGAGTGCATTTCAAGCAGGACATACGCTTTCTCGGCTCCTGTCGCCATTTTGTGTCACTGCGCTCTCGAGCGCTCTGGCGGCAGAAACCTGAAGTGCGGCTTCAGCCGAACAAAACTTTATGAGTTTTTCTACGTATCTGATCTGTAGTGTGTCGTGACCATATGTCAATGAATGGAGCTACAGTGAATTTATGAAATCGCTTCAATAATTTGTAATAGCCCTATATATATATATATATATATATATATATATATATATATATATATATATATATTAACTGGTCTCGAAAGAACAGATACCATTGATGACCGTGCAGCTTCTCTAGAAAAAATGATAATTAATTGAAACACTCAGCTGCCGACAGGTAGTGTCCGCGAGTAATGAGTGGATGGCCAAATATCTATTAGGTATATTACGTATGTAGATTGTGGACAGTTGAGAATGTGGGTCCTACGGAAAGTGTGCAAGGGATTAATCCCTGCAATCGCGCTATTCATCTGTGTCCTCGGTGGCTCAGATGGATAGAGCGTCTGCCACGAGATCCCGGGTTCGGGTCCAGGTCGGGGCACACATTTTCAGCTGTCCCCATCGAGGTATATCAACAACACCTGTCGGCAGCTGAGAGTTTCAATTAATTGAATCATAATTAATTGAAATATATATATGGAGGAGTACTTTGCTTCACTGAGCAGGTGATAAGAATGAAGATTACATTACATTACGGATAGATGGATGCTGTACTCATGTAATAACTTTTGCGATCACTTCTCAATAACGTTTGGACTACTCAGTGCGACGTCCAGTTTCGCGGGGCTGCTTTGTTAGTCGGCTGTCGTGTCGCTCGCGCTCTGTAGGGTCTGCCCAGGCACAGAGAGAAGCCGCCGTGCTAGACGGAATCCCTGGGGCCCACGTAGGAGGCCTTGTTTCAGGCTTTCAGGTAGCTGTTGCTCTTGGCAACGCTCACTCCTGAGCCCAGCCAATCCGCTGGAGTAACGGCGGTTGATGCTGGTATTGGTGATCCGTCCCTCAGATGCTGCAGATAAGCTCTGCGGCTCCCTTTGTGCTGCTGTGGAGGAGGAACCTGTGTGCCGACGCTGGCTTTCACGCGCTTCCTTCCCTTGACCCGCAACAGCACAAAAGGAATACTACGTTGCACGTAAAGCGGCCTGGTGGCCCTAGCGCTGACAAAGGTGGTGGAGTGGGGTCAAAGAGAACGTAAACATCAACCACGCCAAACTAGCTCGCCCTGTTCGTGAAATAACCCCGGTATTGTGTCTCACTGTTTAAGAGGCGCAAAACGCGTGGGTGTTTTCAGCTCGTTACTAAATGCAAATAAGTAGGACGCCGAGTTGATAGGAGCTGAAGGAGTCCAGGTTGCGCCGACCGGTGTGTGTGTGCTGTCCTTAGCGTAAATTAGTTCAAGTTAGGTTAAGTAGTTTGTAAGTCTAGGGACCTATGATCTCAGCAGTTTGATCCCACAGGAACAACCCGCCGCCGATTCCTTTCCGGTTCCACCCGCAAATAGAACGAGGGAAGAACGACTGCCAACATGCCTCCGTATGAGCCCTAATTTCTCGTATCTTATCTTCGCGGTCCTTACACGCAGCGTATGTTGGCGGCATATAAGGGCAATATACAGGGTATTACTGTGGTGTCACCGCCAGACACCACACTTGCTAGGTGGTAGCTTTAAATCGGTCGCGGTCCATTAGTACATGTCGGACCCGCGTGTCGCCACTGTCAGTAATCGCAGACCGAGCGCCACAACACGGCAGGTCTTGAGAGACTTACTAGGACTCGCTCCAGTTGTACGGACGACTTAGCTAGCGATGCACACTGACGAAGCCTCGCTCATTTGCAGAGCAGATGGATTAAAGTTAAGTATTCCAGCAGCTACGTACTTTTCTTTATAGCTTTCATTACGTATCCTGTTTCAGACCTAAAGCAAGCCTGCGTGTGTAAACGCGTGCCTTTCAGTTACCCGTCACTGTGGACTGGCTGTCTTGTCAGTCCACAACAGTTACAAAAAAAAAAAAAAAAACTTTCAGGAAACATTCCTCACACACAAATAAAGAAAAGATGTTATGTGGACATGTGTCCGGAAACGCTTAATTTCCATGTTAGAGCTCATTTTAGTTTCGTCAGTATGTACTGTACTTCCTCAATTCACCGTCAGTTGGCCCAATTGAAGGAAGGTAATGTTGACTTCGGTGCTTGTGTTGACATGTGACTCATTGCTCTACAGTACCAGCATCAAGCACATCAGTACGTAGCATCAACAGGTTAATGTTCATCACGAACGTGGTTTTGCAGTCAGTGCAATGTTTACAAATGCGGAGTTGGCAGATTCCAATTTGATGTATGGATTAGCAAGGGGCATTAGCCGTGGCGCGGTACGTTTGTATCGAGACAGATTTCCAGAACGAAGGTGTCCCGACAGGAAGACGTTCGAAGCAATTGATCGGTATCTTAGGGAGAACGGAGCATTCCAGCCTATGACTCGCGACTGGGGAAGACCTAGAACGACGAGGACACCTGCAGTGGACGAGGCAATTCTTCGTGCAGTTGACGAAGCGTCAGAGAAGTTGCTGCTGTACAAGGTAACGTTGACCTCGTCACTGTGTGGAGAGTGCTACGGGAGAACCAGTTGTTTCCGTACCGTGTACAGCGTGTGCAGGCACTATCAGCAGCTGATTGGCCTCCACGGGTACACTTCTGCGAATGGTTCATCCAACAATGTGTCAATCCTCATTTCAGTGCAAATGTTCTCTTTACGGATGAGGCTTCATTCCAACGTGATCAAATTGTAAATTTTCACAAACAACATGTCTGGGCTGACGAGTATCCGCACGCAATTGTGTAATCACGTCAACAACACAGATTTTCTGTGAACGTTTGGCCAGGCATTGTTGGAGATGTCTTGATTGGGCCCCATGTTCTTCGACCTACGCTCAATGGAGCACGTTATCATGATTTCATACGGGATACACTACCTGTGCTGCTAGAACATGTGCCTTTACAAGTACGACACAACATGTGGTTCATGCACGATGGAGCTCGTGCACATTTCAGTCTAAGTGTTCGTACGCTTCTCAACAACAGATTCGGTGACCGATGGATTGGTAGAGGCGGACCAATTCCATGGCCTCCACGCTCTCCTGAGCTCAACCCTCTTGACTTTCATTTATGGGGCCATTTGAAAGCTCTTGTCTACGCAACCCCGGTACCAAATGTAGAGACTCTTCGTGCTCGTACTGAGGACGGCTGTGATACAATACGCTATTCTCCAGGGCTGCATCAGTGCGTCAGGGATTCCATGCGACGGAGGGTGGATGCATGTATCCTCGCTAACGGAGGACGTTTTGAACATTTCCTGTAACAAAGTGTTTGAAGTCACGCTGGTACATTCTGTTGCTGTGTGTTTCCATTCCATGATTAATGTGATTTGAAGAGAAGTAATAAAATGAGCTCTAACATGGAAAGTAAGCGTTTCCGGACACATGTCCACCCAACATATTTTCTTTCTTTGTGTGTGAGGAATGTTTCCTGAAAGTTTGGCCGTACCTTTTTGAAATACCCTGCATGTTGGCGACGCAGAATCGTTCGCCAGTCAGCTCCAAATTTGGTTGTCCAAATTTTCTCAGTAGTATTTCTCGAAAACAACGTCGTCTTCCCGTTTGAGTTCACGAAGCATCTCCGTAACACCAACGTTTTGTTCGAACCTACCGGTAGCAAATGTAGCAGTCCGCCTCCGAAATGGTTCGATGTCTTTCGTTATTCGGAGCTGGTACTCAAGAAAAGGGCGCACCGGGGTCCGATATGTAGTCACCTTTATTGGTGAACCACTCTTTCCTAAAATTCTCCCAATAAACAGAGGTCGACCATTCGCCTTTCCTGCCACAGTTCTCTCATGCTCCTTCCATCCCATACCGCTTTAAAACGTTACACACAAATATTTAAACGACTTGAATGTGGCAAGCAGGACACTAATAATATTGTATCCGAATATTACAAGTCTGATCTTCTTACTCATCCACATTCACTTACATTTTTCCACATTTAGCCGGCCGCAGTGGCCGAGCGGTTCTAGGCGCTTCAGTCTGGAACCGCGCGACCGTTGCGGTCGCAGGTTCGAATCCTGCCTCGGGCATAGATGTGTGTGATGTCCTTAGGTTAGTTGGGTTTAAGTAGCCCATAGAACAGCCGGCGACCGGCGGCTTTCTCACACTCCATGTTGCACTACCATACAAAGCTGTGCTCCAAACGTATGTCCTCAGAAATTTCTTCCTCAAATGAAGGCCCGTATTTGATACTAGTAGACTTCTCTTGGCCAGGAATGCCCTTTTTGCCGGTGCTTGTCTGCCTTTGATGTCCTTCTTGCTCCGTCCGCAATTGGTCATTTTGCTGTCTAGGTAGCAGAATTCCTCAACTTCATCTACTTCGTGACCATTAATCCCGATGATAAGTTTCTCGCTGTTCTCATTTCTGCTGCTTCTCATTACTTTCGTCTTTCCTCAATTTACTCTCAATCCATATTCTGCACTGATTAGACTGTTCATTCCGTTCAGTAGATCATGTAGTTGAAACTTCCTGGCAGATTAAAACTGTGTGCCCGACCGAGACTCGAACTCGGGACCTTTGCCTTTCGCGGCAAAGGTCCCGAGTTCGAGTCTCGGTCGGGCACACAGTTTTAACCTGCCAGGAAGTTTCATACCAGCGCACACTCCGCTGCAGAGCGAAAATCTCATTCGAGATCATGTAATTCTTCTTCACTTTCACTCAGGATAACAATGTCATCAGCGAATCGTATCACTGATATCGTTTCACCATGAATTTAAATCCCACTCCTGAACCTTTCTCTAATTTCCATCATTGCTTCGTCTGTGTACGGACTGAACAGTAGGGGTGAAAGACTACACCCCTGTCTTACACCCTTCTTAATCCGAGCACTACATTCTTGGTTTTCCACTCTTATTATTCCCTTCTGGGTTTTGTACGTGTTGTATTATCCGTCTCTCCCTATAGCTCAGACTTCCATGAATTTTTGAGCTGGAATGGTATGGCAGAGATAGTAGCTGTGTGAAAGGAAGACAAAATGAGGCAGTGTGAGCTACCGAGGAGACAGTAACAATGGAATTTACTGTCAGTCAGTGGTGGAAAAAGGAGACTGTGTGACAGAGACATATACAGACATCGGCAGTCAGACGGAGATGTTGGGTATGAATGGTTAACTACAAAGATAGGCTGGGTAAAAAGGATTTAGAATGTTCTATGATAAAAGAGCACGAGTGTCTTCGCATGCGAAAATTTTTGATGGAGATGGAGGAATGAGGATTGAGGCAGCTGGTTTCTCACTTTTCTATCAGATTCTCTGAAAAAGAAACATATTCTCCTTTTTTTAGTACTTCGACAGCGGCATTTTTCACTGGTACCATACTTTCCACTTTTTCTTGCTGCAGCCGGATGTGCTCCTTATATGAAACGAATTATATAGATCAGTAAAGTACCGTCAGTTTGTTGATATACCTCAACACATTTATATATCTTGGGCGATATAAACGACAAAAAATTATTGATCATACCAGCTTACCAAAAATTTATTTGCTCCACCTTTTTTCTGGATACTTTGTTCATTGACAGCAGGTCATCACAAATTCTCGGCGTATGATTTGTTTCGTAAAACAATAAATCTGTTATTATAAGTACGTTTAATGAATTTGCACTCTTTACAGTTTTACATAATGTTCACCAATCATTTAAAGTTCTTTTCAGGTATGTCAAGGCCATTTCTAGTCCATTTTTGTCGCTGCAATAGTATTCTGGCTATATTTGTATAGGCGTGAAATGATCATTATACAGAAACAGCCCGCCATAAAGTTTTATTGATGAAAAACTGCTGACAATAAACATTCTTCGGCAACCTCAGAACCCTTGCGATGAGCCTAAAACCGTTAGCATGTGTTCAGTACGTCAGTTAAAACTACATTTACCCAACAGATTGGATATTACGTGCATACTTTACATTCATAAATACCATAACTTTGAACCTCAGATTTTCGGTAAAGAATAATGATAACGAAAAACGTGTACAGGTTCTCTGAGAACATTATCTTAAGAACATATGGTAAAAATTCCAACGGTTTTCCATGAATATAATTTATAGAAGTGATTATCCCCACAATTGGTACTTTTAGCATCCAAATATCTTAGTTTCTCTGGTCTATCTTGACAACGGATACAGATCTTCGGAAACGAGAAAGTGGCATATATAGTTAAAACTTGAGCCATTTGCTATTGTTACTTATTTAGATGACTACGTCCCACGGTGCAAGACCGGCTACAAATCGGTTTTTGTTTCCCACTGTGAACCTGTCGATTTCGGTAATAGATAACGATATCGGAAAGAGTTTCAAAGTTCCCCTAGAGTTTCACCTTAGGAACGTGGGGTAGAAAATTCCGACGATCTACCACGAATGGAAATTAATAGAAATTATTGCAATTACCATTCGTACAATTGGTACTTTTCGTCGTGAAAACCATAATTTTTCGGAGTTGTCTCAGGAACAGCCCACGAACAAATGACGCTTCTATAATACGCGTAAGGTACACAGTAGACCACACCTACCGCAAAAGAACTCATTTGCTGAACGTACCTGGGCTGCAGGAGCTGTGATGGATGAAGTGTAACAGGTAGATTTACTAGTGGACCAATACTTACCTAAAAACAGTTTTTCAAACTCATGACAGGTTTGACACGTTTCACTAATCTCGCCGGCCGGAGTGGCCGAGCGGTTCTAGGCGCTTCAGTCTGGAACCGCGCGATCGCTACGGCCGCAGGTTCGAATCCTGCCTCGGGCATGGATGTGTGTGATGTCCTTAGGTTAGTTAGGTTTAAGTAGTTCTAAGTTCTAGGGGACTGATGACCTCAGCTGTTAAGTCCCATAGTGCTCAGAGCCATTTGAACCATTCACTAATCTCGCTGGCCCAGAGTGAAGCCTGTACGACCACTTTAGAAACAATGAACTGGATCTTGTCATATTCCGTCCACACCTTGGGGAATATTCTCTTAAAACTATTGATAAAGATCTTAGGATGAACAGTATTCTTTTCACATGAGAATATTGGGAATTGTCTGCTTTTAAAGATACTGTTGTGGCGTAGCAAGACAGCCACACCACTCGGAGGTAGCCGAAAGGCACGCTAACTAATGCAGACGGGCGTGAAGTCTGAAACAGGATAACTATTGAATGGTAGCAAGAAAAGTACGTAGTTGCTTTATACTTAACTTTTATTCTCTGATGAATACAGCGTTCTTCTTGAGACATTTATACTATAACTCTCAAAGTAGGTAAGGCTAATGGCGCCTTGCTAGGTCGTAGTCATGTGCTTAGCTGAAGGCTATTCTAACTGTCTCTCGGCAAATGAGAGGAAGGCCTCGTACGTCTAGTCGCTAGCCATGTCGTCCGTACAACTGGGCGAGTGCTAGTCCGTCTTTCTAGACCTGCCATGTGGTGGCGCTAGGTCTGCAAGTACTGATGGCGGCGACACGCGGGTCCGACATGTACTAATGGACCGCGGCCGATTTAAGCTACCACCTAGCAAGTGTGGTGTCTGGCGGTGACACCACAGATACTATTTTCCATTTTAATCGAAGACAATACAGTTCGTTGAGTAAACGATTCTGTATCTGGCAAAGTTCGTTCCTCACTATCGATTCCCGCTGCTTTATATTCGTAACGTAATCTTTTTTCAGGGCAAACGCTACAGTTTTGACTTTTACTGGATATTTCCCGCCCGCTGCAAAATACTAACGCGAATTCTTTACAGACGAATGGAAAAACTAGTAGAAGCCGACCTCGGGGAAGGTCAGTTTGGATTCCGTAGAAATAATGGAACACGTGAGGCAATACTGACCTTACGACTTATCTTAGAAGAAAGATTAAGGAAAGGCAAACGTACGTTTCTAGCAGTTGTAGAATTAGAGAAAGCTTTTCACAATGTTGACTGGAATACTCTCTTTCAAATTCTGAAGGTGGCAGGGGTAAAATACAGGGAGCGAAAGGCCATTTACAATTTGTATAGAAACCAAATGGCAGTTATAAGAGTTGAGGGGCATGAAAGGGAAGCAGTGGTTGGGAAGGGAGTGAGACAGGGTTGTAGTCTCTCCCCGATGTTATTCAATCTGTATATTGAGGAAGCAGTGAAGGAAACAGAAGAAAAATTCGGAGCAGGTATTAAAATCCATGGAGAAGAAATAAAAACTTTGAGGTTCGCCGATGACATTGTAATTCTGTCAGAGACAGCAAAGGACTTGGAAGAGCAGCTGAACGGAATGGATAGTGTCTTGAAAGGAGGATATAAGATGAACATCAACAAAAGCAAAAGGAGGATAATGGAATGTAGTCGAATTAAGTCGGGTGATGCTGAGGGTATTAGATTAGGAAATGAGACACTTAAAAGTAGTAAAGGAGTTTTGCTATTTGGGGAGCAAAATAACTGATGATGGTCGAAGCAGAGAAGATATAAAATGTATACTGGCCATGGGAAGGAAAGCGTTTCCGAAGAAGAGAAATTTGTTAATATCGAGTATAGATTTAAGTGTCAGGAAGTCATTTCTGAAAGTATTTGTATGGAGTGTAGCTATGTATGGAAGTGAAACATGGACGATAAATAGTTTAGACAAGAAGAGAATAGAAGCTTTCGAAATTTGATGCTACAGAAGAATGCTGAAGATTAGATGGGTTGATCACATAAGTAATGAGGAGGTGTTGAATAGGATTGGGGAGAAGAGAAGTTTGTGGCACAAGTTGACCAGAAGAAGAGATCGGTTGGTAGTACATGTTCTGAGCCATCAAGGGCTCACCAATTTAGTACTGGAGGGCAGCGTGGAGGGTAAAAATCGTAGAGGAAGACCAGGAGATGAATACAGTAAACAGATTCAGAAGGATGTAGGCTGCAGTACGTATTGGGAGATGAAGGAGCTTGCAAAGGATAGAGTAGCATTGAGAGCTGCATCAAACCAGTCTCAAAACTGAGGACCACAACAACGACAACAAGCTTTTCATAGCATTCACACAAGGTTGGCGCCGACTAGACTTGACTAGAAGAAGGGATCGGTTGGTAGGACGTGTTCTGAGTCATCAAGGGATCACTAATTTAGTATTGGAGGGCAGCGTCTGGGGTAAAAATCGTAGAGGGAGACCAAGAGATGAATACACCAAGCAGATTCAGAAGGATGTGGGGTTTCACTAGGTACTGGGAGATGAAGAAGCTTGCACAGGATAGAGCAGCATGGAGAGCTGGATCAAACCAGTCTCAGGACTGAAGACCACAACAACAACAACAGTTAGTTCTAATTGGTTCATCTTTTCTGATAGGTCCGCAACCTGCAGTACTACTGAATCTTGTGTAGACTTACTACTGTTAAATTCTCTTCTAGCGTTTGAACAGAACTAGCTATGTTATTAACCTCGTTCTGTACCTTTTCTATCTTTTGGCTGTGCTTAAGATCCCAATTCCTTTGTAATTCTAACATTTCTTGCCTAAACTTTCTATTTTCCTCGCTTTCCAATTCTCTCCGTTTTATACCTTCCTCCGTCTTCAACATGAAACTAAGTAATATATTCATACCGAAGTGCTGCGCGGAAGAAGCATCGGCCACGCCAGAAGCTTCTATTGGTTCGTTTATTACTGGTACTTGCGCTTCAATAACGTCCGGAATTTTCTCAATTTCATCATCTGAAGTTATGGGCATGTTCAGTTCATTCAGTCGTTCTATTGACTCAATTTCAGGGTCAACAGAGGGGATGTTTGGTACATTTTGATTTATCTCTTCCACTGCGTTTTCTCTAATATCGAATTCCTCTTTGTCAGGTTCTAATCTACTAAGATTCCAATGCTACCCCACACACAAAACAAGAGTTCATCTACTACTAACTAAGCTGAGTTGTACAGTACTTCACTGTTTGTTGCTGGGTTGAGTCGAGACTACGGACGCGCATTCAGCTGTAGACAGCCTCGGCGTCCACCGATCTTCACGGCGTCGCACGTCGTCGCTCTCGTAGTCGGCGCGTCGCTGTAGGTTTGTCCGGGCTGCGTCCTGCAACGTCGACTCGAAGTTCTGCGTCGGTGGAGAATGTGGCGCAAAATAAGCGCCTATGCCTGTCTTGCGTCGTAGTTTAGTCTGCTTCAGACGTCAGGTGTCTTCTGCCAGTATCTCGTCCCGAGTTCGAGTCTCGGTCCGGCACACAGTTTTAATCTGCCAGGAAATTTCATATCAGCGCACACTCCGCTGTAGAGTGAAAATTTCCTTCTAGAAACATCCCCCAGGCTGCGGCTACGCCATGTCTCCGCAGTATCCCTTCTTTCAGGAGTGCTAGTTCTGCATGGTTCGCAGGAGAGCTTCTGTAAAATTTGGAAGGTAGGAGACGAGGTACTGGCAGAAGTAAAGCTGTGAGGACGGGGCGTGAGTCGTGCTTGGGTAGCTCAGTTGGTAGAGCACTTGCCAGCGAAAGATAAAGACCCTGAGTTCGAGTCTCGGTCAGGCACACAGTTTTAATCTGCCAGGAAATTTCATATCAGCGCACACTCCGCTGTAGAGTGAAAATTTCCTTCTAGAAACATCCCCCAGGCTGTGGCTAAGCCATGTCTCCGCAGTATCCTTTCTTTCAGGAGTGCTAGTTCTGCAAGTTTCGCAGGAGAGCTTCTGTAAAGTTTGGAAGGTAGAAGACGAGGTACTGGCAGAAGTAAAGCTGTGAGGACGGGGCGTGAGTCGTGCTTGGGTAGCTCAGTTGGTAGAGCACTTGCCAGCGAAAGACAAAGGTCCTCAGTTCGAGTCTCGGTCCGGCACACAGTTTTAATCTGCCAGGAAGTTTCATATCAGCGCACACTCCGCTGTAGAATGAAAATTTCGTTCTAGAAACATCCCCCAGGCTCTGGCTACGCCATGTCTCCGCAATATCCCTTCTTTCAGGAGTGCTAGTTCTGCATGGTTCGCAGGAGAGCTTCTGTAAAGTTTGGAAGGTAGAAGACGAGGTACTGGCAGAAGTAAAGCTGTGAGGACGGGGCGTGAGTCGTGCTTGGGTAGCTCAGTTGGTAGAGCACTTGCCAGCGAAAGACAAAGGTCCTCAGTTCGAGTCTCGGTCCGGCACACAGTTTTAATCTGCCAGGAAATTTCATATCAGCGCACACTCCGCTGTAGAGTGAAAATTTCCTTCTAGAAACATCCCCCAGGCTGTGGCTAAGCCATGTCTCCGCAGTATCCTTTCTTCCAGGAGTGCTAGTTCTGCAAGGTTCGCAGGAGAGCTTCTGTAAAGTTTGGAAGGTAGGAGACGAGGTACTGGCAGAAGTAAAGATGTGAGGACGGGGCGTGAGTCGTGCTTGGGTAGCTCAGTTGGTAGAGCACTTGCCCGTGAAAGGCAAAGGTCCCGAGTTCGAGTCTCGGTGAGGCACACAGTTTTAATCTGCCAGGAAATTTCATATCAGCGCACACTCCGCTGTAGAGTGAAAATTTCCTTCTAGAAACATCCCCCAGGCTGTGGCTAAGCCATGTCTCCGCAGTATCCTTTCTTTCAGGAGTGCTAGTTCTGCATGGTTCGCAGGAGAGCTTCTGTAAAATTTGGAAGGTAGGAGACGAGGTACTGGCAGAAGTAAAGCTGTGAGGACGGGGCGTGAGTCGTGCTTGGGTAGCTCAGTTGGTAGACCACTTGCTCGTGAAAGGCAAAGGTCCCGAGTTCGAGTCTCGGTGCGGCACACAGTTTTAATCTGCCAGGAAGTTTCGTATCAGCGCACACTCCGCTGTAGAGTGAAAATTTCATTCTAATATCGCAGCACATTCTCTCTATAAATAATATTGTAAAACATGAATGGTAAATGCGTGAATTGACACGATATGCTGGTTTATTTCACAATATAAGTCACTTTCTAACAGAGCCGTGAGGAAGAAGCTTTCCCAGGTGTTCGGGAGAATTATAAATTATATGCTTCGTAACTATCGCCAAGTTCCACAGTCCATTAGTTATTACGAATGAAATTGTCTATCTGTGATCATTTCCTAAGTAGTGTTAACTTCAGGATATCTAATTAAAAGTCACTTCGGTCTAATATATGCAAATCCTCTATCTGAATTCTAAATAACGTAATATTTGTAGTCAAAGTATCGTTTCATTACGTCATAGTAGATCGCAGTAATCAATTCTGAAAAAACAGTCTAATTGCGCCTACATATACGAGCATTCAAAAGTATGACCTACTTCGGCTAACTCTAGTAACTTAGTGACAATGGATTGAATTATCCTTAGCCATTGCCCACGAATCTCAAAGAGTACTCACACGGAGTATTCCCTGGGAACGTTGGGTCTACTTTGCGCATTTTAATTATAATGACTTTGCGATTTACTATGATTTTGAATTTTGAGTTTGATTTTACTGGAAACCTATCTTTCTTTCGTATGTTAATAAATTACCAAGTATTAGATGCCTGATTCAATTACTGGTTAATATCCAGATAATAATGTTAACTGGAAATTTGTTTGCTTGTTCATTTTTCTCGGAATCTGGAACTTGTTTTGGGGGAAGTCTTTGGGAATTTTGGAGCTAATTTTTGATTTTCATTTCTCGTCCGAGAAAGTGGCATTACACCTGGGCACACATAATGTGTGCGTGCAAGTGTATTTAATTTTACTGAGATTATATTTGCTTATTATATGTAATGAACACGAAGAAGAAATGCAGATGATAAACGGGTACTCATTGGACAAATATATTATACTAGAACTGACATGTGTTTACATTTTCACACAATTTGTGTGCATAGATCCTGAGAAATCAGTACCCAGAACAACCACCTTTGGCCGTAATAACGGCCTTGATACGCCTGGGCATTGAGTCAGAGCTTGGATGGCGTGTACAGGTACAGCTGCCCATGCAGCTTCAACACGATACCACAGTTCATCAAGAGTAGTAACTGGCGTATTGTGACGAACCAGTTGCTCGGCCACCACTGACCAGACGTTTTCAATTGGTGAGAGATCAGGAGAATGTGCTGGCCAGGGCAGCAGTCCAACATTTTCTGTATCCAGAAAGGCCCGTACAGGACCTGCAATATGCGGTCGTGCATTATCCTGCTGAAAAGTGGGGTTTCGCAGGGATCGAATGAAGGGTAGAGCCACGGGTTGTAACACATCTGAGATGTAACGTCCACTGTTCAAAGTGCCGTGAAAGCGAACAAGAAGTGACCGAGACGTGTAACCAATGGCACCCCATACCATCACGCCGGGTGATACGCCAGTATGGCGATGACGAAAACACGCTTCCCATGTGCGTTCACCGCGATGTCGCCAAACACCGATGCGACCATCACGATGCTGTAAACACAACCTGGATTCATCCCAAAAAATGACGTTTTGTCATTCGTGCACCCAGGTTCGTCGTTGAGTACGTCATCGAAGGCTCTCCTGTCTGTGATGCAGCGTCAAGGGTAACGGCAGCCACGGTCTCCGACTTGATAGCCCGTGCTGCTGCAAACGTCGTCGAACTGTTCGTGCAGATGGTTGTTGCCTTGCAAACGTCCCCATCTGCTGACTCAGGGATCGAGACGTGGCTACACGATCCGGTACAGCCATGAGGATAAGATGCTTGTCATCTCGACTGCTAGTGATAGGAGGCCGGTGGGATCCAGCACGGCGTTCCGTATTACCCTCCTGAACCCATCGATTCCATATTCTGCTAACAGTCATTGGATCTCGACCAACGCGAGCAGCAATGCCGCGATACGATAAACCGCAGTCGCGATAGGCTACAATCCGACCTTTTAAATGGTTGGTTCAAATGGCTCTGAGCACTATGGGACTTAACATCTGAGGTCATCAGTCCCCTAGAACTTAGAACTACTTAAACCTAACTAACCACACATCCATGCCCGAGGCAGGATTCGAACCTGCGACCGTAGCGGTCACGCGGTTCCATACTGAAGCGTCTAGAACCGCTCGGCCACCAATGGCCGGCCGCAATCCGACCTTTAATAAAGTCGGAAACATGATGGTTCGCATTTCTCCTCCTTGAACGAGGCAACACAACAACGTTTCACCAGGCAACGCCGATCAATTGTGTATGAGAAATCGGTTGGAAACTTTCCTCATGTCAGCATGTTGTAGGTGTCGCCACCGGCGCTAACCTTGTGTGAATGCTCTGAAAAGCTAATGATTTGCATATCACAGCATCTTCTTCCTCGGTTAAATTTTCGCGTCTGCAGCACGTCATCTTCTTGGTGTGGCAATTTGAATGGCCAGTAGGGTATGTCGGATAGGCTGCGTTGCTAGAAAGTGGGAAGCAACCACAAAACAGAGGGCCGCGTCCGTGTTCGGTATCAGGACCTCGCGGCGTCGCCCGGGCAGATGGTAGATTGCGTGGGAATGCCGGTCACGGCCCACAAACAGCGCCAGGGAAATACCCTGTCCGGCTCTGAGAGCACGTCACCACCGCACTCCGCAGCTGCCGACAAACAGCTCACTTCCGTCAGAAACAACACCGCACCTCGCGTCCGTTGGACTGGCTCCTACAGATTTATTTACTTATTTATTGTTCCGTGGGACCAAATTAAGGAGACGTCTCCATGGTCATGGAACGAGTCAATACATAAAATGATAACAAGATAGTAGAAACAGATAAAATGAAATACAAAAAACGTATTCAGGCGACAATTTGTAAGTTTAAATAAAGAAAATCAAAAACGTAACACTGGAATTTGCTTAATTATCCAGCTCTTCCAGGAGCTCCTCGACAGAATAGAAGGAGTGAGCCATGAGGAAACTCTTCAGTTTAGACTTAAAAGCGTTTCGGCTACTGCTAAGATTTTTGAGTTCTTGTGGTAGCTTATTGAAAATGGATGCAGCAGAATAGTGCACTCCTTTCTGCACAACAGTCAAGGAAGTGCATTCCACATGCAGATTAGATTTCTGCCTAGTATTAACTGAGTGAAAGCTGCTAACTCTTGGGAATAGGCTAATATTGCTAACAACAAACGACATTAAAGAAAATATGTACTGTGAGGGCAGTGTCAGAATTCCCAGACTGTTGAATAGGGGTCGACAAGGGGTTCTCGAACTTACACCACATATAGCTCGAACAGCCCGTTTTTGAGCCAAAAATACCCTTTTTCAATCAGAAGAATTACCCCAAAAAATAATACCATATGACATAAGCGTATGACATTATCGAAGTAGACTACTTTTCGGGTTGAACTATCACTTTACTGTTCTAATGGTAAATAAAGTAGCATTTAGTTTCTTAAAAGATCCTGAACATGGGCTTTCCACAACAGCTTACTATCCGAACGCTTAGGAACTTGAACTGTTCCGTCTCGCTTATAATTTGCCCATTCTGTCCGATCAAAATATCAGTTCCTGTTGAATTGTGAATTAGAAACTGTAAAAACTGAGTCTTACTGTGATTTAGTATCAAATTATTTTCCAAAAGCCACAAACTTAAATCATGAACTACATTATTTGATAATGTTTCAATATTACACACAAGATTCTTCACTACCAAGCTGGTGTCATCAGCAAACAGAAATATTTTTGAATCACCTGTAATAATAGAAGGCATATCATCTATATAAATAAAAAAACAGCAATGGCCCCAGCACCGACCCTTGGGGAACGCCCCACTTAACAGTGCCCCATTGGGACTCAACATCACTACCACTCTCAATATTGCGGAGAATTACCTTCTGCTTTCTGTTCTTAAAGTAAGAGGCAAACCAATTCTAAGCTACTCGCCTTACTCCATAATGGTCCAACTTCTGCAGCAATATCGTGTGGTCAACACAGTCAAAAGCCGTCGGTAAATCAAAGTAAATTTCTAGCGTTCGCAACCTTTTATTTAATCCGTCCAAAACCTCACAGAAAATTATGTGAATTTAAATGCTCCGGTAACCTTGTATATACAACCTTCTCGATAACTTTAGTAAACACCAATGGCATAGAAATAGCTCTATAACTGTCAACATTCTCCCTGTCTGCCTTTCGTCGCATGAAGTCAGTTTGTGGTGTTACCAAAAATCCTTCCTGCCGTTAATAGTCGCACCGTTTCCTTCCACTTAGGAGGTAGAGAGGCTTGTTAACCCGTTCAGTATACAGGATAATAGTAAAGAAAATCTCTAAGAATTCCTCCACAAACATTTTATCGATGCCTGCTTCCACAGATATCCGTTAACAGTTGTTGTTCATGTGGTTGTCAGTCCGGAAACTGGTGTGAAGCAGCTCTCCACACTATTCAGTCCAGTGCACGCCTCCTAATCTCCGAATAACTACTGCAACATCTACATCTCTAAAGACATCACACACATCCATGCCAGAGGCAGGATTCGAACCTGCGATCGTAGCAGCAGCGCGGTTCCGAACTAAAGCGCCTAGAACCGCTCGGCCACAACGGCCGGCCTATGAGCTCTGATTTCCCTTATTTTATCGTGGTGATCGTTCCTCCCTATGTAGGTCGGTGTCAACAAAATATTTTCGCATTCGGAGGAGAAAGTTGATGATTGGAATTTCGTGAGAAGATTCCGTCGCAACAAAAAACGCCTCTCTTTTAATGATTTCCAGCCCAAATCCTGTATCATTTCTGTGATACTATCTCCCATATTTCGCGATAATGTAAAACTTGCTGCCCTTCTTTGAACTTTTTCGATGTACTGCGTCAGTCCTACCTGGTAAGGATCCCACACCGCGCAGCTGTATTCTAAAACAGGACGAACAAGCGTAGTGTAGGCAGTCTCCTTTGTTACATTTCCTAAGCGTCCTGGCAATAAAACTCAGCCTTTGGTTAGCCTTCCACACAACATTTTCTGTGTGTTCCTTCCAATTTAAGTTGTTCATAATTGTAACTTCTAGGTATTTGGTTGAATTTGAGGCTTTTAGATTAAACGGATTTATCGTGTAACGGAGGTTTAACGAGTTCCTTTTAGCACTCATGTGGATCACCTCACACTTTTCGTCATTTAGGATCCACTGCCACTTTTCGAATCATTCAGATATCTTTACAAAATCGTTTTCCAGTTTGTTTTGATCTTCTGATGACTTTATTAGACGCTAAACGACAGCGTCATCTGCAAACAACCGAAGACGACTGCTCAGATTGTCTCCCAAATCGTTTATATATATAAGGAACAGCAAAGGGCCTATAACACTACCTTGGGGAACGCCAGAAATCACTCCTGTTTTACTCGATGACTTTCCGTCAGTTACTACGAACTGTGACCTCTCTGACAGTAAATCGCAAATCCAGTCACATAACTGAAACGATATTCCATAAGCACGCAATTTCACTACGAGCCGCTTGTGTGGTACAGTATCAAAAGTCTTCTGGAAATCCAGTAATACGGAATCGATCTGAAATCCCTTGTCAATAGCACTCAACACTTCATGTGAATAAAGGGGGATATTTGTGTTTCACAGGAAGGATGTTTTCTAAAGCCAGGTTGACTGTGTGCCAATAGACCGTTTTCTTCGAGGTAATTCATAATGTTCCAATACAATATATGTTCTAAAATCCTGCTGCATATCGACGTTAAAGAAATGGGCCTGTAATTTATTGGATTCCTCCTACTTCCTTTCTATAATATTTGTGTGACCTGTGCAACTTTCCAGTCATTGGGTACGGATCTTTCGTCGAGTGAACGGTTGTATATGAGTGTCAAGTATGGAGCTAATATATCAGCACACTCCGAAAGGAATCTAATTCGTATACAGTCTGGACCAGAAGACATGCTTTTATTAAGTGATTTAAGTTGCTTCACTACTCCGAGGATATTTACTTCTACGTTACTCACGTTGGCAGCTGTTCTCGATTCGAATTCTGGAATATTTACTACTCTGCTTTGGCAACACTGTCTTCGATAGTATCTCCATTGCTATCGCGCAGAGAAGACATTGACTGTTTCTTGCCGCTAATATATTTCACATTCGACCAGAAACTCTTTGGATTTTCTGCCAGCTTTCGAGACAAAGTTTCGTTGTAGAAACTGGTATAGGCATCTCGCATTGAAGTCTGCGCTAATTATACAGCCTTCTGAATCTGCTTATTGTATACATCTCTTGTTCTCCGTCTACAATTTTTATCCCCCACATTTTCCCCCAGTACTAAATTTGTCATCCTTTGCTGTCTCAGTATTTGCCAACCGATACCTTCTTCTAGTCAAGTTGTGCCATAATTTTTTTCCCGAATTCTATTCAGGACCTCCTCTTTACTTAAGGAACTATCCGTCTAATTTTAAGCATTCTTCTATAGCACCACATTTCGAAAGCTTCGGTTCGCTTCTTGTCTAAACTGTTTATTGTCCGTGTTTCACCTCTATACATCTCTACACTCCATACAAGTACTTTCAGAAAATACTTCCACACTCCTTCCTTCGACGTTAACACATTTCTCACCTCAGAAACGCTTTTCTTGCCATTACCAGCCTACATTTGTATCCTGTCCACTTCAACCATCATTAGTTATTTTGCTGCCTAGATAGCAAAACTCATCCACTACTTTCAGTGTCTCGTTTCCTAATATCATTTCCTCAGCATCACCTGATTTATCCCGTCTACACTCCATTATCCTTCTTTTGCTGTGGTTGATTTTCGTCTTATACCCTCCTTTCAAGATGCTGTCCTTTCCATTGAACTTCTCTTCTATTTCCTTTGCCATCTGTCACACAGTTAACAATGTGAAACTTCCTGGCAGATTAAAACTGTGTGCCCGACCGAGACTCGAACTCGGGACCTTTGCCTTTCGCGGGCAAGTGCTCTACCATCTGAGCCACCGAAGCACGACTCACGCCCGGTACTCACAGCTGTACTTCTGCCAATTAACAATGTCATCAGCAAACCTCACATTATATGGATCTCCATCTTAAAGGATGAACTTTAGCTTATGATATACAGGGCGATTATAGTTAAAGTTTCAAAACACTGTAGAAATAACACCACTGGTCAGAATGACGTCAAATTGCAACGAAATATTACCGGAGAAGGGGAAAACGTATGGTAAAAGCAAAATAAATAGTTAAAAAATATAGCAATAGATGGCGCTGTAAGTATTATAATTTACTAGAGGTCGACTACAAATGAAAAACGAAGCATACAACAATGCCTAAGGTGTACGTTTGATGTGAAACGAACTGTACTACTCAGTGTGCGTGGGTGTACAGGTGTGATACTGTTAGTTACGTAAGCCCACCCACCATGGAAAGGTCATATCACATCGGACGGGAATGTCCTGAGCCCAAAAACCGCATAAAAAGCATCACTCACATCGATTTTTAATTGTCCAGGGACCAAAAACCACATAAAAAGGATCAATCAGCATCAAATCGGATTATTAATTTCCGTGTGACTGGCGCAAAGCAGCATGTTCCACAACTGATCGAAGTGTTTCCGGAATCACTTTCAAAATGTGTGGCGCAATGCGTGTCTTCAATGCAGCTAAGTTTGCTATCGGAAAACTGAACACAACATCTATCAGGTAGCCCCACAGCCAGAAGTCACACAGATTAAGATCTACATCTACATCTACATACATCGCAATCCACCACAACTAGCATCTTCTCTCCCTGTTCCACTGCCAAACAGAACGAGGGAAATATGACTGCCTATATGCCTCTGTACGAGCCCTAATTTCTCTTATCTTTGTGGTCTTTCCTCGAAATGTAAGTTGGCGGCAGTAAAATTGTACTGCAGTCAGCCTCAAATACTGGTTCTCTAAATTTCCTCAGTAGCGATTCACGAAAAGAACGCCTCCTTTCCTCTAGAGACTTCCACACGAGTTCCTGAAGCATTTCCGTTAACACTCGCGTGATGATGAAACCTACCAGTAACAAATCTAGCAGCCCGCCTCTGAATTGCTTCTATGCCCTCCCTCAATCCGACCTGATAGGGATCCCAAACGCTCAAGCAGTACTCAAGACTAGGTCGTATTAGTGTTTTATAAGCGGTCTCCTTTACAGATGAACCACATCTTCCCAAAATTCTACCAATGAATCGAAGACGACTATCCGCCTTCCCCACAACTGCCATTACATGCTTGTCCCACTTCATATCGCACTGCAGTGTTACGCCCAAATATTTAATCGTCGTGAGTGTGTCAAGCGCTAGACTGCTAATGGAGTATTCAAACATTACGGGATTCTTTTTCCTATTCATCTGCATTAATTTACATTTATTTAGAGTTAGCTGCCATTCTTTCACCTATCACAAATCGTGTCCAGGTCATCTTGTATCCTCCTATAGTCACTCAACAACGACACGTTCCCGTACACCACAGCATCATCTGCAAACAGCCACACATTGCTATCCACCCTATCCAAAAGATCATTTATGTAGATAGAAAACAACAGCGGACCTACCACACTTCCCTGGGGCACTCCAGATGATACCCTCAGCAGGTGATCGGGACGGCCAGGCTGTAGGGAAATGGCGGCTGACAATTCTAACGTTTTCGAAATGGCGCTTCAGCAGCTGCTTAACTGGATTTGCAATGTGCGGAGGTTCGCCTTCTTGCATAAAAATTACCCCATCCACATATCGAAGCTGTTGGAGTTCTGGAATGACGTGGCTGCCCAAAAGACACTCACAGCGCTTACCAGTGGCGGTACAGGTAACAGGACCGGAAGCACCTGTCTCTCTTCGAAAAAATATGGCCCTACGATAAATGATGCCGTAAACCCGCACCACACAGTGACCTTTTCAGGATGGAGTGGTATTGGTTGATTTGCGCGTGGATTTTCCGTTTCGCGTATTCGACAATTCTGTGTATTGACATACCCTGTCAGATGGAAGTGGGCTTCGTCTGTGCACAATATCTTCCACGGCCAATCATTGTTCGCTTCCATGCGAGCAAGAAATTCTAAAGCAATTGTCTCTCTTGCTGGCAGGTCAACACGAAGCAACTCGTGCACATGGTCAATTTTGAATGGATACAAAGAAGGATATTTAATAAGACTTTACTCACCGTGCTCACGGGAATGTCCAAAGTTCGGGCAGTTCTCCGTGCACTACACGTTTGCACGCCACCACTCGTCTTCTCCTGCACTGCTGTGGCCACTGCTTCCACTGACGTCGAATCAATTCGTTTCCTTCCTCTAGCACGCTGCACACCAAAAGAACCCGTCTTTCCGAATTTCCGAATTATTTTCTCCAGACCCACGGCAGTCATCGGACCAACGCCTTTTTTGGAACCCTTCAGTGTCCGGAACTTCTGCAGAGCGACGTGTGCACAGTCATCATTCTTGTAATACAGCTTTACAAGCACAGCGCGATCTTGCATTGAGACAGTCACGGCGAACGTCGCAGACGCGAAAGGAGGAAAAGCCTTCTACTCGGCGTGATTACACCAACTTCAGTGGGTCATGCGCATAACAAGTGCGGTGTCACCGCCAGACACCACACTTGCTAGGTGGTAGCCTTTAAGTCGGCCGCGGTCCGTTAGTATACGTCGGACCCGCGTGTCGCCACTATCAGTGATTGCAGACCGAGCTCCGCCACACGGCGGGTCTAGAGACACTTCCTAGCACTCGCCCCAGTTGTACAGCCGACTTTGCTAGCGATGGTTCACTGACAAAATACGCTCTCATTTGCCGAGACGATAGTTAGCATAGCCTCCAGCTACGTCATTTGCTACGACCTATCAAGGCGCCATTACCAGTTACTATTGATGCTGTAAAACATGTACCGTCAAGAGCGATGTTCACCATTTATGGATTAAAGTTAAGTATGCCACCAGCTACGTCAGTTTTTGCTAGTCTAATTTCCTTGACCTGTTCCAGACCTCACGCCAGCCCGCGTGCGCTAAAACGCGTGCCTTTCGGCTTCCTCTCAAAACCGGTGTTGGCTCTCCTGCCAACCCACAACAACAAGCGTTTTAATTTAGGTATTCTGACACATTCAGCGCAATCTATTGATCAATTTTCAAACTTTTTGTTCTTCTGCCATACGTTTCCCCCTTCTCCAATAATATAATTTGCCGTCGTTTTGACCAGTACACTTCCATCCTGTCGATATAATTTGAAACGAGACTTGTCCGACCAGGCAACACGTTTCAAGTCATCAACAGTCCAATGTCGGGGTTGATGGTCGCAGGCGAGGTGCAAAGCTTTGTGCTGTGCAGTCATCAAGGGCACACGGGTGCGCCATCAGCTCCGAAAGCCCATGTCGATGATGTTTCGTTGAACTGTTTGCACTCTGACACCTGTTGATAGGTTAGCATTGAAATCTGCAGCAATTTGCGGAAGGGTTGCTCTTCTCTCACGTTGAACGATTCTCGTCAGTCGTTGGTTCCGTCCTTGCACGATCTTTTTCCGGCCGCAGTGATGTCGGAGTTTTGATGTTTTACCGAACTCCTGATATTCACGGCACATTCGTGAAATGGTCGTACGGAAAAATATCCACTTCATCGCTATTTCGGACATGATGTTCAAATGGTTCAAATGGCTCTGAGCACTATGGGACTAAACATCTGAGGTCATCAGTCCCCCAGAACTTAGAACTACTTAAACCTAACTAACCTCAGGACATCACACACATCCATGGCCGAGGCAGGATTCGAACCTGCGACCGTAGCGGTTGCGTTGTTGCAGACTGAAGCGCCTAGAACCGCTCGGCCACAGCGGTCGGTGGAGATGATGTGTTCAATCGTTCGTGCGCCGACAATAACACAACGTTGAAATTCACTTAAATCTTGATAACCTTCCATTGCAGAGCAGTAGCCGATCTAATAACTCCGGCAGACACTTGTTGTCTAATATAGGCGTCTCCGACCGCAGCGCCGTATTCTGCCTGTTTACATATCTCTGTATTTGAATGTGCATGCCTATACCAGTTTCTTTGGCGCTTCAGTTAGGGTCGTGAAAAGCAGGTAAAGCAGGGAGCAGACTTCGGTTTACTGGTAGAATACTGGTAGAATACAATCATTCTGCAAAGACTATTGATCACAAAACACCCGTGCGACCCGTCCTATTTGTTAAAGAGTGTGGGACGCGGACAGAATAGGACTAGCGGTGGTTATTGGATATATACAGAGAAGGGGAGCACGAATGGTCATAGGTGTGTTTCATCTGCGGAGAATGTCATAAAGAGATTCTGAAAGAACTAATCTGGCAGACTATTTGTGATTGATGGAAATTATCCAGAGAAGGTCTGCTAACAAACTTTCAAGCACTGATTTTAAGTGTTCAGACTAGAAATATACTACAACCCCTTACGTATCGCTCCAGTAGGGATCAAGAGAACAATATTACATTGATTATAGCAAGCACAGAGGCATTTAAAGAGTCATTTTCCCCGCTCTCCGTACGTGAATGGAACGGGAAAATGCTCTAATAACTGGTTCAAAAAATTCAAATGGCTCTAAGCACTATGGGACTTAACATCTGAGCTCATCAGTCTCCTAGACTTAGAAGTACTTAAACCTAACTAACCTCAGGAAATCATACATATCCATGCCCGCGGCAGGATTCGAAGCTGCGACCGTAGCAGCCGCGCTGTTCCGGACTGAAGTACCTAGAACCGCTCGGCCACAGCGGCCGGCTAATAACTGGTACAACTAGACGTACCCTCTGCCATGCACCTCCCGGTGGTTTGCAGAGTATACAGGGTGTTACAAAAAGGTACGGCCAAACGTTCAGGAAACATTCCTCACACACAAATAAAGAAAAGATGTTATGTGGACATGTGTCCGGAAACGCTTAATTTCCATGTTAGAGCTCATTTTAGTTTGTTCTTCCACCTACGCGCAATGGAGCACGTTACCATGATTTCATACGGGATACTCTACCTGTGCTGCTAGAACATGTGCCTTTACAAGTACGACACAACATGTGGTTCATGCACGATGGAGCTCCTGCACATTTCAGTCCAAGTGTTCGTACGCTTCTCAACAACAGATTCGGTGACCGATGGATTGGTAGAGGCGGACCAATTCCATGGCCTCCACGCTCTCCTGACCTCAACCCTCTTGACTTTCATTTATGGGGGCATTTGAAAGCTGTTGTCTACGCAACCCCGGTACCAAATGTAGAGACTCCTCGTGCTCGTATTGTGGACGGGTGTGATACAATACGCCATTCTCCAGGGCTGCATCAGTCCATCAGGGATTCCATGCGACGGAGGGTGGATGCATGTATCCTCGCTGACGGAGGACATTTTAAACATTTCCCCTAACCAAGTGTTTGAAGTCACGCTGGTACGTTCTGTTGCTGTGTGTTTCCATTCCATGATTAATGTGCTTTGAAGAGAAGTAATAGAATGAGCTCTAACATGGAAAGTAAGCGTTTCCGGACACATGTCCACATGACATATTTTATTTCTTTGTGTGTGAGGAATGTTCCCTGAAAGTTTGGCCGTACCTTTTTGTAACACGCTGTATATGTAGCTGTAGGATGTACGTTAATGAACACCTCTGTTAGTTCTTAGATGTGTTGGAGGCATAGCATACCCACAGTCCAGCGAGACAGCACACTAACCGTTATACCGCCACCATGAGTCAGCCACCTAGGACCTGCTCTACGGTCATCTTTGATCAGAAGCCTGACCACAGAATAGTGAAGCAGCCTTCAGCCGTGAATTTATGAAATTCCTGAGTATTCAATTGGTCTTTTAGGCTGATCGTGTTCTGGTAATACATATATGCAGTCTTTATCACCGCAGATGTAGTGACTCATTTGTTTGATACGTTCGACGAAAGGTCCCTGCCCGATTCGTTCAGCTTTAATGACGTTTTTCCTTCCGGATTACTTGCCGAAGCCCTGAAACTATGGCCTAGGCGTCGTAGGACCGCAGTACTACTTGAACAAAAACTGTTTCCAACAAGAGCCCAGGCAAAAGGTATCGACCGCTTCGAGACTCCTACTAGCGAATCCTGCTAGCCTGGCAACCCAACTATCAGACTAAAGCAATAATCAATAGCTCATCGATAATAGAGGGGGCTTCCTGGGTTTGTTAAACATTGACCAGTAGTGGGACGTACCACTATGCTTTTAAACATTATTTACACAGTTTTTAGTAATTTATAATTTTGACATTGCCTTGAAAGTTTGTACACCTGTGTGTGTTGCGAAATATTTTTAGCCATACCCATATGCAGAAAGCTTAACGCTTTACGAGGAGCGCCAAACCAGTTTTTTTTTTTTTTCGTAGAGCGTAAGGAGAAGAAGTTATAGACAGAAAACTGAAGAAAATTAAAAAAAAAATCGGTTGTTCGGTTCTTTCCAAGCTAGGACAATGTTCTTCAGATCAAAGACTTATATTCTACACTACGGACGACCTACAGACAACGGAATAACAATCCAGAAAATCCGGACCGTTTATACGGTATTCGTTCGCCCTCCCACGTTTTTTTGAGCATCTGCCAACTTTACTCCACAGGGTGTCTCAGGAGGAATTGTCAGTATTCATGGATATGACAGGAAGGGCCATTCAAAGCAGAATAGTCTAGTAAATACGGGCTCTAAAATGAACACCTGTGAGTGCTTGTTCGGTAGAACAGATGTGTTTCACATTAGCGAAGATGGTCAAATGTCATAGCTCTTACCGTAGGCTCTTTAGAGCCCATATTTACTGGCCATATTTTCTTGGTTTGGTCCGTACCACTATATTTAGAAATTTAGGAAACAAAGAGCTTGCAGTAGAACACATTTCTTTCACAATAACGAAGGTGTAGAGGTGCTCATAGCTCTTAAAGCATGCACCTTAGAGCCAATATTTACTAGACCTCTTTGGTTCGAATAATAGTTCCTGTCACATCCCTGAATAAAAATCATTCCCCTGTGACACGCTATGTGATCAAAAGTATCCGGACACCTCCCAAAAACATACGTTTTTCGTATTAGGTGCATTGTGCTGCCACCTACTGCCAGGTGCTCCATACCAGCGCCCTCAGTAATCATTAGACATCGTGAGAGAGCAGAATGGGCGCTCCGCCGAACTCACGGACTTTGAATGTGGTCAGATAATTGGGTGTCACTTGTGTCATACGTATGTACGCGAGATTTTCACACTCCTAAACATCTCTAGGTGCTCGTTTCCGATGTGATAGTGGAGTTGAAACGTGAAGGACACGTGCAGCACAAAAAGCGTACAGGCGGACCTCGTCTGTTGACTGATAGAGACCGCCGACAGTCGAAGAGGGTCGTAATGTGTAATAGGCAGACATCTATCCACACCATCACACGCGTATTCCAAATTGCATTAGGATCCCCTGCAAGTAATATGACAGTTAGGCGGGAGGTGGGAAAACTTGGGTTTCATGGTCGAGCGGCTGCTCATAAGCCACACATCACACCGGTAAATGCAAAACGATGCCTCGGTTGCTGTAAGGGGCGTAAACATTGGACGATTGAACAGTGGAAAAACGTAGTGTGGAGTAACGAATCACGGTGCACAATGTGGCGATCCGATGGCAGGGTGTGGGTATGGCGAAAGCCCGGTGAACGTCATCTGCCAGCGTGTGTAGTGCCACCAGTACAATTCTGAGGCGGTGGTGTTATTGTGTGGTCGTGTTTTTCTTGGAGGGGGCTTGCCCTCCTTGTTGTTTTGCGTGGCACTGTAATTACACAGGCCTACAGTGAGGCTTTAAGCATGTTCTTGCTTTTCACTGTTGAAGAGCGATTCGGGGATGGCGACTGCATCTTTCAACACGATCGAGCACCTGTTCATAATGCATGGCCTGTGGCAGAGTGGTTACACTGTAATAACATCCCTGTAATTGACTGGCTCTGAGCACTATGGGACTTAACTTCTGAGGTCATCAGTCAAAAAAAAAAATGGTTCAGATGGCTCTGAGTAGTATGGGACTCAACATCTTACGTCATAAGTCCCCTAGAACTTAGAACTACTTAAACCTAACTAACCTAAGGACATCACACACACCCATGCCCGAGGCAGGATTCGAACCTGCGACCGTAGCAATCCCGCGGTTCCGGACTGCAGCGCCAGAACCGCTAGACCACCGCGGCCGGCTGAGGTCATCAGTCCCCTAGGACTACTTAAACCTAACTAACCTATCACACACATCCATGCCCGAGGCAGGATTCGAACCGTCGACCGTAGCGGTCGCGCGGTTCCAGACTGTAGCCTCTAGAAACGCTCGGCCAAATGGACTGGCCTTGACAGAGTCCTGACCTGAACGCTACAGAACACCTTTGGGATGTTTTGGAACGCCGACTTCGTGCCAGGCCTCACCGACCGACATCGATACCTCTCCTTCGCGCAGCACTCCGTGAAGAATGGGCTGTCATTCCCCAAGAAACCTTCCAATACCTGATTGAACGTATGACTGCGAGAGTGGAAGCTGTCATCAAGGCTAAGGGTGGGCCAACACCATAGTGAATTCCAGCGTTACCGATGGAGGGCACCACGAACTTGTAAGTCATTTGCAGCCAGGTGTCCGGATACTTTTGATTACATTGTATACAAAGCAATCTGCCTGACGTAATGGTATGGTGATATCACGTTTGCTTGGATTGTGCTTTTTTGAAGGGACTGTGAATGTCACAGATTATTCACATACGCTACAAACTTGGTTAATATACCCCAGCTTGCGAAAAACAGCCTCACAGAATGTTCACATAACGCTGTCGCAGTGCGCGAACTTTCTTAAGTAAGCATTTCGTACTGAAACCACCAATACGCTCAAAAATATTGTCATTATCAATGAAATTTTAGCTACAGCCGTGTGACTAACATGTTATTTTATTCTATTTTAAAGGTTACCAGTTTCGGCATTTCATTATGCCATCTTGCTATCAAGTCTTCGAATGAAGCGCTAGTGAATTCACGACATCCAAGGATTTATGGCACTATATTACATTATCGATTATTTGGAGAGATGCATATGGGGCCTGAAGATAGCATAGTGAAGTTCCGAAACTTAAAAATAAAATAAAATAACATCTCAGTTACACGGCTGCCGGAGAATTTCATTGATATTGACAATTACTTAACGAGCGGATGTCCTCTGTCCACGATGGATCAACAGAGATGCTCAAAAGGGACTGGAGGCGTATGGAAGTGTGTGTACGGCATGATGGGGAATGTACTGATATACTGGAAACTAAAAAGGTATTTAAGTACATATGCTAAAACAAATCAAATCAATTAGTATTTTATATTAGGAGGTATGGGGACTTCGCGCACAGCCTGCAGTGAAAGCAGAAAATTCGGACCTTTTCTAAGGAATTTTCCCGCCCTCCTCCCTTTTCTGAGTGTCTGACGACTGGACTACGTGTTGCTCGATGCAAGAAAGGTCTTGAAGAAATTATTTTTGTTAGGCAACAAAAAACAGAACTTTTCGTTCATAATGTCTTATGGAGCCATAGAGGAAGAAAAATACTAATTTAGCTGAAGCATGACGATTGGTGACTATAGGACAGGATATAATTTCTAGCGTGGCGTTTCGTTTTTTTGAATCTAGCGTGTACAAGTAACTTCGCTCTGCCGTGCACTTGGGGTCTGCGCTATGTAAGGTTGGACTGTAGCGTGGCGAATGTTGGCAACAAGGTCGACCGCCAAAGTAGACGGAAGTCTACTAGGGGCTGCAGCTGCATTCCTAACTACTGTCCTCCACCCCTTCCAAACTCCTATGTCGACAGTAGAGAGTCAAATTGGCATCGCTGGAACTACGCATTAGGGGCTCGCGTAACGGGAATGGGCTCAGCCGAAGCCTGCGTGAAGACGGGTCCTACGCCTGCCCGGGACCTACTAGATATACGGACCCCGCAACGAACTTGTTACGCCACAATAGCCAGCTTGTCCGCAACTCTTCGCGAACGCTCTTCTGCGTGCATGGCCCACAGGAAATCGACATGTAATTGAAAAGGTACCCACTAAGGGATACCAATTCGATTCTACACAGATTACGCGAAAGAACTTGCCCCCCCCCCCCCTTCTAACAGCCGTGTACCGCAAGTCTGCCGGCCGTGATGGCCGAGCGGTTCTAGGCGGTTCAGTCCGGAACCGCGCGACCGCTACGGTCGCAGGTTCGAATCCTGCCTCGGGCATGGATGTGTATGCTGTCCGTAGGTTAGTTAGGTTTAAGTAGTTCTAAGTTCTAGGGGACTGATGACCTCAGATGTTAAGTCCCATAGTGCTCAGAGCCACTTGAACCATTTGAACCGCAAGTCTCTAGAGGAACGGAAGGTTCCAAATGATTGGAAAAGAGCACAGGTAGTCCCAGTTTTCAAGAAGGGTCGTCGAGCAGATTCGTAAAACTATAGGCCTATATCTCTGACATCGATCCGTTGTAGAATTTTAGAACATGTTTTTTGCTCGCGTATGATGTCATTTCTGGAAACCCAGAATCTACTATGTAGGAATCAACATGGATTCCGGAAACAGCGATCGTGTGAGACCCAACTCGCTTTATTTGTTCATGAGACGCAGAAAATATTGGATACAGGCTCCCAGGTAGATGTCATTTTCCTTGACTTCCGGAAGGCGTTCGATACAGTTCCGCACTGTCGCCTGATAAACAAAGTAAGAGCCTACGGAATATCAGACCAGCTGTGTGGCTGGAATGAAGAGTTTTTAGCAAACAGAACACATCATGTTGTTATCAATGGAGAGACGTCTACAGACGTTAAAGTAACCTCTGGCGTGCCACAGTGGAGTGTTATAGGACCACTGTTTTTCACAATATATATGAAAGACCTGGTAGATAGTGTCGGAAGTTCCATGCGGCTTTTCGTGGATGATGCTGTAGTATACAGAGAAGCTGCAGCATTAGAAAATTGCAGCGAAATGCAGGAAGATCTGCAGCGGATAGGCACTTGGTGCAGGGAGTGGCAACTCACCCTTAACATAGACAGATGTAATGAATTGCGAATACATAGAAAGAAGGATCCTTTATTGTATGATTATATGATAGCGGAACAAACACTGGTAGCAGTTACTTCTGTAAAATATCTGGGAGTATGCGTACGGAACGATTTGAAGTGGAATGATCATATAAAATTAATTATTGGTAATGCGGGTGCCAGGTTGAGATTCACTGGGAGAGTCCTTACAAAACACTCGTTCGACCTATACTTGAGTATTGCTCATCAGTGTGGGATCCGAACCAGGTCGGGCTGACGGAGGAGATAGAGAAGATGCAAAGAAGAGCGGCGCGTTTCGTCACGGGGTTATTTGGTAAGCGTGATTGCGATACGGAAATGTTAAGCAAACACTGTAGCTTGCTCGCCAGGTTTCGAGAGGGTGCGTTTCTGGATGAGGTATCGAATATATCGCTTCCCCCTACTTATACCTCCCGAGGAGATCACGAATGTAAAATTAGAGAGATTGGAGTGCGCACGGAGGCTTTCCGGCAGTCTTTCTTCCCGCGAACCATACGCGACTGGAACAGAAAAGGGAGGTAATGACAGTGGCACGTAAAGTGCCCTGCGCGACACACCACTGGTTGGCTTGCGGAGTATAAATGTAGATGTAGATGTAAGGGGCTTAAATTTCTTGTGTGCTGTTGAAAGGTTGTATGCACTTAAACACACAGTCAAGAATTGCTAAAGTCGTCTGTAATAGTTACTCGCTTCCCGCTGGTGACTGCTGCTGGTACTCGTAAGACCTGTTGTGTCACGAGCTGTGACGTAAGCGCCGCGGTCTGTCATTCTCTTGGCCCCGTTTTCCGAGATCCGGGAGGGCTGACTTGGATACTACGGTGCGGGATGCACCCTCCGAGCGACTCGCTAACCAAGACAACAACGCCACCCGCCATCTCCGGATGGGCAGACTGCTTACTTAAGCGCTACCTCGAAGTGTTAATCACTTGTATACAAAATTAAGGAAAAATATTTTTTTGAAACTTCCTGGCAGATTAAAACTGTGTGCTGGACCGAGGCTCTAACTCGGGATCTTTGCCTTTTGCGGGCAAGTGCTCTACCAACTGAGCTACCCAAGCACGACTTACGCCCCCTCCTCACAGAGTACACTCCGCTGCAGAGTGAAAATCTCATTCTGGAAATATATTTTTTTTAATTTCTGAATTTCGCCAAATATGGACCGCAAAAGAGTTCTTGACTTCTCCTTCGAGAACCTCTTCATTCTTTCGCTTCTTTCTCTCACCTCCTTCTACTCGAAAAGGATCCGTTTGGCCCATCTGTTTGTAGGTTTCTCTTGAAACGATTTTATTCTTTTAACTCAGCTTCTGAACTCTCTTTTTCGTGGACCACCACCATCTAAAGAGGACACCGCGGCAAGGTCTGTGTGGCGTCACCAGGGACGGCCCGGCTTGGAGTGCCGTTGGGCTGACAGAATCCAGGTGCCCGGCCCGCACTCTTTCTCAAATGATTTTACAGAATCCATTCGGTAAATACAGGAAACAAAAAAACAGGATTTTCTACGTTACTCGTAGCTTTATATGTCAGAATCATTTTGAACTGGTCCGCCCCCGGTAGCTGAGTGGTCAGCGCGACAGAATGTCAATCCTAAGGACCCAGGTTCGATTCCCGGCTGGATCGTAGATTTTCTCCGCTCAGGCACTAGATGTTGTGTTGTTCTAATCACCATCATTTCATCCTCATCGACGCGCAGGTTGCATGACAGAGATGGTTTGTTTAACTGCATTGTTAAGGACGATTAGACGTGGAAACAACCGTCGATGTAGTGGTGACGTTCAAGGTCACCCAAACCAAAAAAGATCTAGCAACTCCGTTCCTCAATCGAAAGATGACGGCTCCCGCTTTTGTTGGACAAAAAGGGCGACCATTTGATTGCTTTAATCGATCATGGGTCAACAGTTACAGCTGACGTATGCTGTGAAACGCTAACCAGACTGGGACGTGACATCCAAAATCGACCCTCGTGGGAAATTGTCATCTGGCATAATCCTCCTTCACGACCATGCAAGCCCTCGCACTGCTGCCGAAACCAACGAGAAGATTCAAAATTTTCGCTGGGAACTTTTCTATCACTCTGTGCACAGTGCCGACCTTGAACCAAGCGGCTGTTTCCTCTTCTTGCATTTGAAAAAGTGTGTGGGAGGACAGCGATTTCAAAGTGACGGTGAACTGGAGACTGGCGTAGCAAATTGGTTGGCTCCAGACGACAGACTGATACAGGATGGTCCAGTGATAGTGACCGGGCCAAATATCTCACGAAATAAGCATCCAACGATAAAACTACAAAGAACGAAACGTCTAGCTTGAAGGGGGAAACCAGATGGCGCTATGTTTCGCCCGCTACATTGCGCTGCCGTAGGTCAAACGAATATCAACTGCGTTTTTTAAAATAGGAACCCACATTTTTTATTACATATTCGTGTAGTACGTAAAGAAATATGAATGTTTTAGTTGGACCACTTTTTTCGCTTTCTGATAGATGGCGCTGTAATAGTCACAAACGTATAAGTACGTGGTATCACGTAACATTCCGCCAGTGCGGACGGTATTTGCTTGGTGATACATTACCCGTGTTAAAATGGACCGTTTAACAATTGCGGAAAAGATCGATATCGTGTTGATGTATGGCTATTGTGATCAAATGCCGAAAGGTCGTGTGCTATGTATGCTGCTCGGTATCCTGGACGACACCATCCAAGCGTCCGTACCGATCGCCGGATAGTTACTTTATTTAAGGAAACAGGAAGTGTTCAGCAACATGTGAAACGTCAACCACGACCTGCAACAAATAATGATGCCCAAGTAGGTGTTTTAGCTGCTATCGCGGCTAATCCGCGCATCAGAAGCAGACAAACTGCGCGAGAATCGGGAATCTCAAAAATGTCGGTGTTGAGAATGCTACATCAACATCGATTACACCCGTGCCATATTTATATGCACCAGGAATTGCATGGCGACGACTTTGAACGTCGTGTACTCTTCTGCCACTGAGCACAAGAGAAATTACGGGACGATGACAGATTTTTTGCACGTGTTCTATATAGCGACGAAGCGTCATTCACCAACAACGGTAACGTAAACCGGCATAATATGCACTGCTGGGCAACGGAAAATCCACGATGGCTGCGACAAGTGCAACATCAGCGACCTTGGCGGGTTAATGTATGGTGCGGCATTATGGGAAAAAAGATAATTGGCCCCCATTTTATCGATGGCAATCTGAAAGGTACAGTCTATGCTGATTTCCTACGTAATGTTCTACTACATGTTTCATTGCATGACAGAATGGCGATGTACTTCCAACATGATGGATGTCCGGCACATAGCTCGCGTGCGGTTGAAGCGGTATTGAATAGCATATTCCATGACAGGTGAATTGGTCGTCGAAGCACCATACCATAGCCCGCATGTTCACCGGATCTGACGTCCCCGGCTTTTTTTTCTGTGGGGAGACTTGAAGGATATTTGCTATCGTGATCCACCGACAACGCCTGACAACATGCGTCAGCGCACTGTCAATGCATGTGCGAACATTACGGAAGGCGAACTACTCGCTGTTGAGAGGAATGTCGTTACACGTATTGCCAAATGCACTGAGGTTGACGGAAATCATTTTGAGCATTTATTGCATTAATGTGGTATTTACAGGTAATCACGCTGTAACAGCATGCGTTGCTAGAAATGATAAGTACACAAAGGTACATGTACCACACTGGAACAACCGAAATAAAATATTCAAACCTAGCTACGTTCTGTAGTTTAATTTCAAAAACCTACCTATTTCCAAGTGTTGGTCTAAAATTTTGAGCCATATGTTTCTACTATTACAGCGCCATCTATCACAAACGAAAAAGTGGTCCAAATAAAACATTCCTATTGATTTACGCACTACACGAATATGTAATAAAAATGGGGGTTCCTATTTAAAAAACACATTTGACCTACGGCAGCGCCATCTAGCGGGCCAACCATAGCGCCATCTGGTTTCCCCCTTCAAGCTAGACAAGTTTCGTTCTTTGTAGTTTTTTTGTTTGATGCTTATTTCGTGAGATATTTGGCCCGGTCACGATCAGTGGACTACCGTGTATACAGAGGGGTTAAAGAAATTGATGCAATGTTAAAGCAAGTGTGTAGACGTGAACGGCGATTAGATGGAAAAGTAAAGTGCATATGTAGTACAATATTACTGCCAATAAAAACCTTCTGTCACGGGAAAATTTTTTTCGTGACCAAACGGAGCTTAGTTTTGGAATATGTCTTGTAAAATCGGTGGAATGACTATTGTGAAATATTTGCCCCATGAAATGGGGACTTACTCGGAAAGTTCACATTCCAATTACGCTGAACTGAGTAGGATAATATTTGGTACTGATTTCAGTGGCGGGTCGTAACCACACATTGGCAGTTACATCGCAAACAGGTTGTCTGCCGCCCAATATCTTCTGGAACGTTTCGGCTTTTAGTATCGGATATTTTCGCAATCTACGACACATCCCGTTTACAAACTTTGCACACGGCACCTCTGCCGCTCCTCTCACATTGGCACCTCAGGCGGCGGAAAGTGTCGCCTTGGACCTTGAGACAGGGCTGCCTGCGCGCGGTATATCCGCTGCCGCTAATAATGGGACACGGTACGATAGCGCAACACCAGCGCAGGGCAACGTTCTCTTCTGCGGCCTTGTCATCCGGCAGGTACTGTACACCGAGATTAACAGGTCTGTGGACGGCTTGGGCTACCTGCGTCCGGCTGCGAAGGGTTTGCGCGGGAGAGAGGCTAGGTTCAGCGGGACGAAACCTACCGTTAGGGTGTCTAGACGACTTTTGTGATCGTATAGAGTCTGAGCGCTGTGAGCCTGCCATTACACGAAGCTCACATCTCGTATACTTGCTGCCGTAGCTTAACGACTCTCAGAAATAATATAACTGATTGCTGTTTTCAATATACAGGGTGTTACAAAAAGGTACGGCCAAACTTTCAGGAAACATTCCTCACACACAAATAAAGAAAAGATGTTATGCGGACATATATCCGGAAACGCTTAATTTCCATGTTAGAGCTCATTTTAGTTTCGTCACTATGTACTGTACTTCCTCGATTCACCGCCACATGTGAGGGCTGACGAGAATCCGCACGCAATTGTGCAATCACGTCATCAACACAGATTTTCTGTGAACGTTTGGGCAGGCATTGTTGGTGATGTCTTGATTGGGCCCCATGTTCTTCCACCTACGCTCAATGGAGCACGTTATCATGATTTCATACGGGATACTCTAACTGTGCTGCTAGAACATGTGCCTTTACAAGTTCGACACAACATGTGGTTCGTGCACGATGGAGCTCCTGCACATTTTAGTCGAAGTGTTCGTACGCTTATCAACAACAGATTCGGTGATCGATGGATTGGTACAGGCGGACCAATTCCATGGCCTCCACGATCTCCTGACCTCAACCCTCTTGACTTTCATTTATGGGGGCATTTGAAAGCTCTTGTCTACACAACCCAGGTACCAAATGTAGAGACTCTTCGAGCTCGTATTGTGGACGGCTATGATACAATACGCCATTCTCCAGGGCTGCATCAGCGCATCAGGGATTCCATGCGACGGAGGGTGGATGCATGTATCCTCGCTAACAGAGGACATTTTGAACATTTCCTGTAACAAAGTATTTGAAGTCACGCTGGTACGTTCTGTTGCTGTGTGTTTCCATTCCGTGATTAATGTGATTTAAAGGCAAGTAATAAAATGAGCTCTAACATGGAAAGTAAGCGTTTCGGGACACATGTCCACATACATCTTTTCTTTATTTGTGTGTGAGGAATGTTTCCTGAAAGTTTGGCCGTACCTTTTTGTAACACGGTGTATAATTACGTCCGCAGCTCGTGGTCTAGTGGCCAGCGTTGCTACACTACGTGATCAAAAGTATCCGGACACCTGGATGAAAATCACAAATTCGTGGCGCCCTCCAACGGTAATGCTGGAATTCAATTTGGTACCATTTGCCTTGATGACAGCTTCCACTCTCACAGGCGTACGTTCAATCAGGTTCAAAAAATGGTTCAAATGGCTCTGAGCACTATGGGACTTAACATCTATGGTCATCAGTCCCCTAGAACTTTGAACTACTTAAACCTAACTAACCTAAGGACAGCACACAACACCCAGTCATCACGAGGCAGAGAAAGTCCCTGACCCCGCCGGGAATCGAACCCGGGAACCCGGGCCGTTCAATCAGGTGCTGGAAGTTTTATTGGGGAGGGGAAGTCTATTCTTCACGGAGTGCTGCACTGAGGAGATTTATCGATGTCGGTCGGTGAGGACTGGCATGACCAAAACATCCCAAAGGTGTTCTGTGGGATTCAGGCCAGTCCGTTACAGGGACGTTATTTTCGTGAAGCCACTCCGGCACAGACAGTGCATTACGAACAGGTGCTCGATCGTGTTGAAAGATGCAATCGCCATCCCCGAATTGCTCTTCAACAGCGGGAAGCATGAAGGTGCTTAAAAGGTCAATGTAGCCCCTTGCTGTGATAGTGCCACGCACCATAGCAGTTTTGCGCCCTAAAACCAAAACAAACAAACAAACAAAAACAAAACGACAAGGGGTGCAAGCCTCCTCCATGAAAAACACGACCACACCGTAACACCATTGCCTCCGAATTTTACTCTTGGCAGTACGCACGCTGGCAGATGACGTTCACCGGGCATTAGCAATATCCACACCCCGCCATCGGATCGCCACATTGTCTACCGTGGTTCAAATGGCTCTGAGCACTATGGGACTTAACATCAGAGGTCATCAGTCCCCTAGACGTAGAACTACTTAAAGGTAACTAACCTAAGGACATCACACACATCCATGCCCGAGGCAGGCTTCGAACCTCCGACCGTAGCAGCAGCGCGGTTGCGGACTGAAGCGCCTAGAACCGTTCGGCCACAACGGCCGGCTGTCTACCGCGACTCGTCACCCCGTACAACGTTTTTCCACTGTTCAACCGTGCAATGTTTACGCTCCTTACACCAAGCGAGGCGACGTTTGGCATTTACCGGCGTGATGTGTGGTTTATGAGCAGCCGCTCGACCATGAAATCCAAGTTTTCTCACCTCCCGCCTAATATCATAGTACTTGCAGCGGATCCTGATGCAGTTTGGAATTCCTGTGTGATGGTCTGGATAGAGCTCTGCCTATTACACATTACGACCCTCCTCAACTGTGGACGGTCTATGTCAGTCAACAGACGAGATCGGCCTGTACGCTTTTGTGCTGTACGTGTCCCTTCACGTTTCTACTTCACCATTAGTTCGGGAACAGTGGAGCTAGTGAAACGTCCTCTTTGAAAAATTTATACATGACTGTGCTTAAACTGACACACAATTTTTTTTTTTTTAGCGCAACGCAATCTGACTTTCAGAAATCCCTACAAAGGAATGGCCCCGACTAACATTAACCTGTACCTTTCACAAATCACTTACCTCACAAAAATCTTCGTTACTCAAGCTACTACAATACAACGAGCGCCACTACTGCCAGCTAAATAAAAGATTCAAACTACAGAAGGCACTAACTACTGATAGGCATAGTTAGCAATTGAAAGATGTTAATAGAGAACAAACAATGTATTTACCTTAACAGTCATAATATATATAGTAGTTCATGACATCCAGTGTTACAAATTTCAAAACTCCGCCATCTCTCTCCCCATATCCACCACTGCTGGCGGCTCACCTCCAACTGCGCAACGCTACGCGCTGTTAACATCCAGCTGCCCAACACTACAATGGCAGACAACAATGCTAACTAGCCACAGACTGCGCACAGCACAGCCAGTGATTTTCATACAGAGCGCTACATAACGTTGCCAATAAGAAAATATAAACAGCCTACTTACACTAGAGATGTTTAGGAGTGTAGGAATCTCGCGTACAGACGTATGATACAAGAACATCCAATCACTTGACCACGTTCGAAGTGCGTGAGTTTCGTGGAGCGCTCCATTCTGGTCTCTCACGATGTCTAATAAGTCCTCAGTTCGCTGATATGATGTACCTGGCAACAGGTGCCAGCAGAATGCACCTAATATGAAAAACGTGTGTTTTTCGGGGTGTCAGGGTATTTTTGATCACATAGTGTACCTCTTGATCACGGGTCCCAGTTTCTATTCCTGGCCGGGTTGGGAATTTTCTCTACCGGGCGACTGGGTGTTTGTGTTGCCCTCATCATTTCGTCATTATCCTCATCATTTGTAACTCTGGCTAGATTGGACTGTGAAGAAAATAGGACTGTGAAAATATTGGAACTTGGTGTGGGCGCTGATGACCACGCAGTTGAGCGCCCCACGTACCAAACATCATCTTCAATATATAATTACTTCGAAGCATGACGTGTGCCTCACCAGGATACTTTTTTTTAGTTCCGATGTATTGTTGCTAAAGGAGCAGCAATATTTTTTAAAAATGTTTCATGAAGCGTTTATTAACAAATGTGTCACAGCGCTAAACTTATAGTGATTAAAATTCTTCTGGGTATTACGAGGTGCATTCAAGTTCTAAGGCCTCCGATTTTTTTTCTAATTAACTACTCACCCGAAATCGATGAAACTGGCGTTACTTCTCGACGTAATTGCCCTGCAGACGTACACATTTTTCACAACGCTGACGCCATGATTCCATGGCAGCGGCGAAGGCTTCTTTAGGAGTCTGTTTTGACCACTGGAAAATCGCTGAGGCAATAGCAGCACGGCTGGTGAATGTGCGGCCACGGAGAGTGTATTTCATTGTTGGAAAAAGCCAAAAGTCACTAGGAGCCAGGTCAGGTGAGTAGGGAGCATGAGGAATCACTTCAAAGTTGTTATCACGAAGAAACTGTTGCGTAACGTTAGCTCGATGTGTGGGTGCGTTGTCTTGGTGAAACAGCTCACGCGCAGCCCTCCCGGACGTTTTTGTTGCAGTGCAGGAAGGAATTTGTTCTTCAAAACATTTTCGTAGGATGCAGCTGTTACCGTAGTGCCCTTTGGAACGCAGTGGGTAAGGATTACGCCCTCGCTGTCCCAGAACATGGACACCATCATTTTTTCAGCACTGGCGGTTACCTGAAATTTTTTTGGTGGCGGTGAATCTGTGTGCTTCCATTGACCTGACTGGCGCTTTGTTACTGGATTGAAAAATGGCATCCACGTCTCATCCATTGTCACAACCGACGAAAAGAAAGTCCCATTCGTGCTGTCGTTGCGCGTCAACATTGCTTGGCAACATCCCACACGGGCAGCCGTGTGGTCGTCCGTCAGCATTCGTGGCACCCACCTGGATGACACTTTTCGCATTTTCAGGTCGTCATGCAGGATTGTGTGCACAGAACCCACAGAAATGCCAACTCTGGAGGCGATCTGTTCAACAGTCATTCGGCGATCCCCCAAAACAATTCTCTCCACTTTCTCGATCATGTCGTCAGACCGGCTTGTGCGAGCCCGAGGTTGTTTCGGTTTGTTGTCACACGATGTTCTGCCTTCATTAAACTGTCGCACCCACGAACGCACTTTCGACACATCCATAACTCCATCACCACATGTCTCCTTCAACTGTCGATGAATTTCAATTGGTTTCACGCCATGCAAATTAAGAAAACGAATGATTGCACGCTGTTCAAGTAAGGAAAACGTCGCCATTGTAAGTATTTAAAACAGTTCTCATTCTCGACGCTGGCGGTAAAATTCCATCTGCCGTACGGTGCTGCATCTCTGGGACGTATTGACAATGAACGCGGCCTCATTTTAAAACAATGCGCATGTTTCTATCTCTCTCGAGTCCGGAGAAAAAAAATCGGAGGCCTTAGAACTTGAATGCACCTCGTATGTCGCGTCATTGCTAAAAACTAACAGCAATAATAAATTAAAACCGACGTTTCGGCCGAATTGCAACGGCCTTCCTCAGGCCGAAACGACGGTTTTAGTTTATAATTGTTGTTAGTTTTTCTAATGACGCGGCATAATACCCAGAAGAATTTTAATCACTATTACACCGGCCACGGAAGCCTACGTTCTTATCCCATACTTATGTTTGGCGACTATTTTCGAACCAACTGGTTGATACTCAAGCCTGACCTAGGGATGGGAAATACCGATCTGTTTAAATCGATGCCGGTATTATAGTTCTGAATAACCGGTATTTTTGTTAGGACTGTGTTATATTTCTTATATTTTACTAATAGTTGGGTAAAAAACCGAAAGGCAGCAGTGTTACAACTTTTCGTTTTCAAATAAACATTTTTTAGACAAGGAATAATTTTCTTCGTAAAATTTGTATTGGTTTGGATTAGAGCGTTGTTATAGAGAATGAGAAAAGCGATCAGTGCTATTTTGGGAACAATGGTGACAGAAACGAGCAACAAGCATATACCGTAAGAGTTGGTGCAACATTGCTGAGACACTAATGTCTATGTTGCTGTGTGTCGCCGGCCGGAGTGGCCGAGCGGTTCTAGGAGCTTCGGTCGGAACCGCGGGACCACTACGGTCGCAGGTTCGAATCCTGCCTCGGGCATGGATGTGTGTGATGTCGTTAGGTTAGTTAGGTTTAAGTAGTTCTAAGTTCTAGGGGACTGATGACCTCAGATGTTAAGTCCCATAGGGCTCTAAGGACATCACACACATGCATGACCGAGGCAGGATTCGAACCTGCGACCGTGGCAGTCGCGCGGTTCCGGACTGAAGCGCCTAGAACCGCTCGGCCACATGGGCTGGCGATTGACTTTGGTTCTGACTTGTTAAGTAGGCACATGTTGATTGTGACACCCATCTGCGTTTGCTTTGTATAGCATGTACAGCCATTTTTATGTTTGTTATTAAGATCAGGCAGTTTTAGTGCAGCCTGAGTAGGTCACGCTTGAGGATGAACCAGTTGGTTCGAAACTATTTGCCAAAATATTTACTGCTACTGAGACAGATTTGTTAATAAATGCTTCACGAAATAACCAATTTATGTTCATTTCAGAAACGCTGTCTGCAAGTGCACATCGTGTGTGCTTCATCATTATTAAAAAAGAGAAACGTATTCATAGGTGGCGCATCGATGGATAAGTCATATCTCGCCTCATCTCATTTAATCTGACTTGTTTGTTGAATTCGTTTTAATTGATCGCTTTGTTCACCTGACCACCATGTACACAGCGTAATGTCGTCTACGTAACGTATACAGAATTGTACGTGCTTTGCACACCAGAATAATAAACGTAGTATTATCGTAACAGTCTTCTGAAACCGTAAGACAATTGTAAATGCGGAGTATCGTTGTTGACTATAGTAGTCATTCTTGTACATGAATTAAAGCAGTGTCTAATATCTTAAGATGGTACATTCAGTGCAGTTTTGGAAACTATAGCAGCCTTTTTCTTTTTTGCAAGTGAGAACAGGGCAACTTCACACTCGTGATTTATATATGTATACGAAAAGTACTTAATAACAACCTCCCACGATGAGAAGAGCGTGCTGGTTGAGTGAAGTAAATCCTAATTTGCATAGGAGAATTACAACTCCTTGCGAGGAAAATGAACAACTTCCTTTGCACTAGAAAGTAACTGAAACAACGAGAAAAAATTCCTGTAGCAGAACCAGAATACGTTTCGACTGGTTATGTACATCAGAGTTGTAGATGTAAAATAACTAGATTTCCTTTTATACTATGTAGACGGCTGAAAAATGTTACCTTTAAATACTTTTTCAAATGTATCAGCCTTTTCTAAGCTTTCCATTCGCACTGGTACCTAATTTATTTCACCGGTTGATCAACGTGTCGTGAAAGTTTACTGGCATCTGCGTGTTTCAAGCTTCATTTATTCAAAAATGGTTCAAATACTCTAAGCACTATGCGACCTAATATCTGAGGCCATCAGTCCCCTAGACTTAGAACTACTTAAACCCAACAAACATAAGGACATCGCACACATCCATGCTCGAAGCAGGATTGTAAGTAGGCTGTTTATGTTTTCTTTAATGTAAGTAGGCTGTTTATGTTTTCTTTATGTAAGTAGGCTGTTTATGTTTTCTTATTGGCAACGTTACGTAGCGCTCTATATGAAAATCACTGGCTGTGCTGTGTGCAGTCTGTGGCTAGTTTGCATTGTTGTCTGCCATTGTAGGGTTGGGCAGCGGCAGCTGGATGTGAACAGCGCGTAGCGTTGTGCAGTTAGAGTCGCCAGCAGTGGTGGATGTGTGGAAGGAAATGGCGGAGTTTTGAAATTACATATATTATGACTTTTGATGATATTAAGGTAAATACAGTGTTTGTTCTCTATTAAAATCTTTCATTTGCTAACTATCCCTATCAGTAGTTAGTGCCTTCTGTAGTTTGAATCTTTTATTTAGCTGGCAGTAGTGGCGCTCGCTGTATTGCAGTAGTTCCAGTAACGAAGATTTCTGTGAGGTAAGTGATTTGTGAAAGGTATAGGTTAATGTTAGTCAGGGCCATTCTTTTGTAGGGATTTTTGAAAGTCAGATTGCGTTGCGCTAAATAATATTGTGTGTCAGTTTAAGCACAGTCTTGTATAAATTGTTCTAAGGGGACGTTTCAGGATTCGAACCTGTGACCGTAGCAGCAGCGCGGTTCCGGACTCAAACCCCTAGAACCGCTCGGTCACAGCCGCCGGCCATGCTCCATTTGTGAATTACTGACAATGACTGCTCATTCAAAAATGGTTCAAATGGCTCTGAGCACTATGGGACTTAACTTCTGAGGTCATCAGTCTCCTAGAACTTAGAACTACTTAAACCTGACTAACCTAAGGACATCACACACATCCATGCCCGAGGCAGGATTCGAACCTACGACCGTAGCGGTAACGCGGTTCCAGACTGTAGCGCCTAGAACCGCTCGGCCACCCCGGCCGGCACAGCTCATTCCTGGGAGGGAGCGCATATATGTAGGATGTATCTGAAATGAACGTAAAAATGAGATGGCTGCTAGAGCGGGTCATAGCAAGTATATTTCACATACGAACCAATGTCCACTCCCCTTGGCGTACGGCGCTAGGCGTCGTTGAACATAGTCGCGCGCCGCCAACAGGGTAGGCACACAACACGCCACTTGAGCCGTGATGGTAGCAGATTTGCAGGGTAATGTTTTCAACATACTGTATTTGTGGCATCAAGGTAAATGAGACGTCGGTCTGAAGTTCTGTTCCTCTCCTGTGACAGCCTCGTCATCTCAGAGCAGCACTCGCAACCTGAGTCCAAAAAATGTTCAAATGTGAGTGAAATCTTATGGGACTTAACTCTAAGGTCATCAGCCCCTAAGCTTACACACTACTTAAACTAAATTACCCTAAGGACAAACACACACACCCATACCCGAGGGAGGACTCGAACCTTCGCCGGGACCAGCCACAAAGTCCATGACTGCAGCGCCTAAGACCGCTCGGCTAATCCCGCGCGGCGCAACCTGAGTCCTTAATTATTTGCAGGATATAATCTACATAGTTACGGATACTCCAAGTGGGACAACGTTACGAATTTTCTGCCACTTACCGGGACGTGAACGCTTTCCTTTTGGCTGAACACCCAGATGTGGGCTGTCGGCCGTCAGTGCCACGCGATCATTTCATTACCTTTTCATCGCTGGTGCACTAACTTCAGCACGTGGTTACATTTACGATAAACATTTTCCTGGCACCTGGTCCATATCTTTCAACTTGTTGGCTCCTTACCGACCCGTGCAGGAAACCTCTGCATCATCTGTGTCATATTTTGGTTGTTGTGCTTCCATCTGCAGACCCACAATGCCACATTTTAAATTCATATTCTGCAATATTCTGCAACATTCTAAAATCACTGGGGGAAGTGGCAACAAAACGACTATTCACGTTGGTGTGTAGAATATATGAGTCTGGCGATATACCATCTGACTTTCGGAAAAGCATCATCCACACAATTCGGAAGACGGCAAGAGCTGACAAGTGCGAGAATTATCGCACAATCAGCTTAACAGCTCATGCATCGAAGCTGCTTACAAGAATAATATACAGAAGAATGGAAAAGAAAATTGAGAATGCGCTAGGTGACGATCAGTTCGGCTTTAGGACAAGTAAAGGAACGAGAGAGGCAATTCTGACGTTACGGCTGATAATGGAAGCAAGGCTAAAGAAAAATCAAGACACTTTCATAGGATTTGTCGACCTGGAAAAAGCGTTCGACAATATAAAATGGTGCAAGCTGTTCGAGATTCTGAAAAAAGTAGGGGTAAGCTATAGGGAGAGACGGGTCATATACAATATGTGCAACAACCAAGAGGGAATAATAAGAGTGGACGATCAAGAACGAAGTGCTCGTATTAAGAAGGGTGTAAGACAAGGCTGTAGCCTTTCGCCCCTACTCTTCAATCTGTACATCGAGGAAGCAATGATGGAAATAAAAGAAAGGTTCAGGAGTGGAATTAAAATACAAGGTGAAAGGATATCAATGATACGATCCGCTGATGACATTGCTATCCTGAGAGAACGTGAAGAAGAATTAAATGATCTGCTGAACGGAATGAACAGTCTAATGAGTACACAGTATGGTTTGAGAGTAAATCGGAGAAAGACGAAGGTAATGAGAAGTAGTAGAAATGAGAACAGTGAGAAACTTAACATCAGGATTGATGGTCACGAAGTCAATGAAGTTAAGGAATTCTGCTACCTAGGCAGTAAAATAACCAATGACGGACGGAGCAAGGAGGACATCAAAAGCAGACTCGCTATGGCAAAAAAGGCATTTCTGGCCAAGAGGAGTCTACTAATATCAAATACCGGCCTTAATTTGAGGAAGAAATTTCTGAGGATGTACGTCTGGAGTACAGCATTGTATGGTAGTGAAACGTTGACTGTGGGAAAACCGGAACAGAAGAGAATCGAAGCATTTGAGATGTGGTGCTATAGACGAATGTTGAAAATTAGGTGGACTGATAAGGTAAGGAATGAGGAAGTTCTACGCAGAATCGGAGAGGAAAGGAATATGTGGAAAACACTGATAAGGAGAAGGGACAGGATGATAGGACATCTGCTAAGACATGAGGGAATGACTTCCATGGTACTAGAGGGAGCTGTAAAGGGCAAAAACTGTAGAGGAAGACAGTGATAGGAATACGTCAAGCAAATAATTGAGGACGTAGGTTGCAAGATCTACTCTGAGATGAAGAGGTTAGCACAGGAAAGGAATTCGTGGCGGCCGCATCAAACCAGTCAGTAGACTGATGACAAAAAAAAAAAAAAAAAAAAAAAAAAAATTCTGCAAACCCCTGTAGTGTATGGTAGAGTGTACCACTTATTTAGGTTTCTTTTCCTACCATTCGTGTAAGGAGCGCAGAAGAACGATTGCTTGAATACCTCTACGCGCGCAGTAATTAATCTTGTCTTCGCGAACTCTATGCGAGCGGTACATACAGGGTAGTTATATATTCCTGGATTCCTTAATTATAGTGTCCTGTTAATCCTGTGTGTTAAGGATCCCAGGCACTTGAACAATATTTTAGGATCGATCGCACGACTGATTTGTAAGCCATCCTCTCTATGCACTTATTGCATTTCCTTAGTATTCTACCCATGAATTGCAGTGTGTAACCAGCTTTACCTATCACTATTTGGACGTTCTATTTCATAGCTCTACAAATTTTTGCATCCTGGTATTAATATGAGTCGACCAAATCTAAGTGTGATAGAATACTACGTTTTTTCGCATTGTGAAATGCACAATTTTGCATTTCTGGACATCTAAAGCAAATTGCCAATATTTGCACCACTTCAAAATCTTATCAAGAGTTGAACAGCTTTCTTCTGATAATACTTCATTACAGATAAATGGATCTACATCCACATCTACATCTACATAGATACTCCGCAACTCACCATATGGTGCATGGCGGAGGGTACCATGTAACACTATAGTCATTCCCTATCATGTTCCACTCGCAAACAGAGCGTGGGGAAAACGATTGTTTATATGCCTACATATGAGCCCTAATTTCTCGTATCTTATTTTGGTGGTCCTTACGCGCAATGTACCTTGGCGGCAGTAGAATCGTTCTGCAGTCAGCTTCAAATGCCGGTTATCTACATTTTCTCAACAGTGTTTGTCGAAAAGAACGACGCCTTCCCTCCAGGTATTCCCACTTGATTTCCTGAGCCGTCTCCGTAACAGCGTGTTGTTCGAACCTACCGGTAAGAAATCTAGCAGCCCGCCTCTGAACTGCTTCGATATCTTTCGACCTGATACGGACCCCAAACACTCGTGTGCTGTCTCCTTTATAGGTGAATCACTCTTTCCTAAAATTCTACTATTAAACCGAAGTCTGCCATTAACCTTCCCTACAGTTCCCTACAGTTCTCTCAGGCTCGTTCCATCTCATATCGCTTTGCAACGTTACGCCCAAATATTTAAACGACTTGACTACGTCGAGCAGGACACTAGTAACAGTGCATCCGAAGATCTACATCTACACGGATACTCTGCAAATCACATTTAAGTGCCTGGGTAACACTGCATCCGAACTTTTACGCCTACAATTACAATGACAGAGATCCTTTCTTTCGGGAGTGCTAGTTCTGCAAGGTTAGCAGGAGAGCTTCTGTGAAGTTTGGAAGGTAGGAGACGAGGTAGTGGCAGAAGTAAAGCTGTGAGGACGGGGCTTGAGTCGTGCTTGGGTAGCTCAGTTGGTAGAGCACTTGCCCTTGCCGGCACGGTAGCTCAGCGTGTTCGGTCAGAGGGTTAGCTGCCCTCTGTAATAAAAAAACTGAGTGAATGGATCTATAACGAACTGCAACGGGCGTCAGGGGACGTCCGCCACGAACAATTGCAACGAACTATAACGAACAAAATGAGATTAAAAAAAAAAAAGCTCGGTAGAGCACTTGCCCGCGAAAGGCAAAGGTCCCGAGTTCGAGTCTCGGTCCGGCACACAGTTTTAATCTGCCAGGAAGCTTCAGTTACATAGATACTCTGCAAATCACATTTAAGTGCCTCGCAGAGGGTTCATCGAACCACCTTCACAATTCTCTATTATTCCAATGTCGAATAGCGCGAATGAACACCTATATCTTTCCGTAAGAGCTCTGATTTCCCTTATTTTGTCGTGCTGATCGTTCCTCCCTATGTAGGTCGGTGTTTACAAAATATTTTCGCATTCGGAGGAGAATGTTGGTGATAGGAATTTCGTGAGAACATTCCATCGCAACGAAAAACGCCTTTCTCTTAACGATGTCCAGCCCAAATCCTGCATCATTTCTGGACAGTCTCTCCCATATATTGCGAGATAATACAAAACGTGCTGCCTTTCTTTGAACTTTTTCGATGTACTCCGTCAGTCCTATCTGGTAGGATCCCACACCACGCAGCAGTATTCTAAAAGAGGACGGACAAGTGGAGTGTAGGCAGTCTCCTTAGTAGGACTGTTACATTTCCTAAGCGTCCTGCCAATAAAACTCAGCCTTTGGTTAGCCTTCCACACAGCATTTTCTATGCGTTCCTTACAATTTAAGTTGTTCGTAATTGTAATACCTAGGTATTTAGTTGAATTTACGGCTTTCAGATTAGACTGATTTATCGTGTAACCGAAGTTTAAAAGTTCCTTTTAGCACTCAGTTGAACGACCTCACTCTTTTCGTTATTTAGGGTCAACTGCCACTTTTTGCACCATACAGATATCTTTACTAAATCGTTTTGCAGTTTGTTTTGATGTTCTGATGACTTTATTAGTCGATAAACGACAGCGTCATTTGCAAACAACCTAAGACGGCTGCACAGATTGTCTCCCAAGTCGTTTATATAGATAAGGAACAGCAAAGGGGCCTACAGCACTACCTTGGGGAACGCCACAAATCACACGTTACAGGTTTGATCTCCCTACTTATCCTCATTAACTTACATTTTTTTTCACATTTATGGCTCGTTTCTGTTCATCACACGAACTGGAAATTTTGTATAAGTCGTCTTGTATATTCGTACAGTCACTCAACTTCGACACTTTACCGTACACCACAGCATCATCAGCAAACAAACACAGCTTGCTACCCATTCTGTCCGCCAAATCATTTATGTATGAAGAAACTGGTCCTATAACACTTCCTGGGGTATTCCTGAGAATATCCTTGTCTTTGATGAATACTCGCCGTCGAGGACAAGATACTAGGTTCTATTATTTAAGAAGCCTTCGAGCCACTCACATATCTGTGAACTTATTCCATATGCTCGTACTATCATTAGCACCATGCAGTGGGGCACAGTGACAAATGCTTTCCGAAAATCTAGAAATATGTGATCTGCCTGCTGCCCTTCATCCATAGTTCGCAGAGTATCATGTGAGAAAAGGACAAGCTGAGTTCCGCACGAGTGATGCATCCTTAAACCGTGCTGATTCGTGGACATAATTTTCTCAGTCTCAAGAAAATTTATTATATTCGAACTGAGAATATGTTTAACATTCTACACTAAACAGAAGTTACGGATGTTGGTCTGTAATTTTACGGGTTCGTTCTTTAACCCTTCTTATATACTGGAGTCACCTGCGCCTTATTCCAGTTGCTTGGGACTTCGTGCTGCGTAAGCGAAAAGTGAGTCGACTGTTAGTATTGTCTGTAAGGTGATTAATATACAAAATTTATAGCAAGGGTCCCAACACGCTTTCCTGTGGCACATCCGAAGTTACTTCTACGTCTGTCGATGATTCTCCATCCATGATAACTGGCTGCGTCCTCCCTATCAAATAATCCTCAATACAAATTTCGTTTGATACCCCATACCATCCTACTTTTCGTAATGAGCGTAGATGTGATACTGCGTTAAATGCTTTTCGGTAATGGAAAAATACTGCACGTGCCTGACTGCGTTGGTCCAATGCTTTCAGTTGAAACGTCCCCTTTAAACAATTATACAAGACTGTGCTTAAACTGAAACACAATGTTTTTAGCGCAACGCAATCTGACTATCAAAGATCCCTGCAAAAGAATGGCCCTGAGTAACATTAAACTATACCTTTCAGAAATCACTTACCTCACAAAAATCTTCATTACTCGAACTACTGCAATACAGCGAGCGCCACTACTGCCAGCTAAATAAAAGATTCAAACTACTGGAGTCACTAACTACTGATAGGGATAGTTAGCAAATGAAAGATATTAATAGAGAACAAACAATATATTTACCTTAATAGTCATAATATATATATATATATAGCAGTTCATGACAAATTACAAAACTCCGCCATCTCTCTCCCCACATCCACCACTGCTGGCGGCTCACCTCCAACTGCGCAACGCTACGCACTGTTCACATCCAGCTGCCGCTGCCCAACACTACAATGGCAGACAAAAAAGTTTACAAAATACACTCCTGGAAATTGAAATAAGAACACCGTGAATTCATTGTCCCAGGAAGGGGAAACTTTATTGACACATTCCTGGGGTCAGATACATCACATGATCACACTGACAGAACCACAGGCACATAGACACAGGCAACAGAGCATGCACAATGTCGGCACTAGTACAGTGTATATCCACCTTTCGCAGCAATGCAGGCTGCTATTCTCCCATGGAGACGATCGTAGAGATGCTGGATGTAGTCCTGTGGAACGGCTTGCCATGCCATTTCCACCTGGCGCCTCAGTTGGACCAGCGTTCGTGCTGGACGTGCAGACCGCGTGAGACAACGCTTCATCCAGTCCCAATCGTGCTCAATGGGGGACAGATCCGGAGATCTTGCTGGCCAGGGTAGTTGACTTACACCTTCTAGAGCACGTTGGGTGGCACGGGATACATGCGGACGTGCATTGTCCTGTTGGAACAGCAAGTTCCCTTGCCGGTCTAGGAATGGTAGAACGATGGATTCGATGACGGTTTGGATGTACCGTGCACTATTCAGTGTCCCCTCGACGATCACCAGTGGTGTACGGCCAGTGTAGGAGATCGCTCCCCACACCATGATGCCACTTTGAACAGTGGACGTTACATTTCAGATGTGTTACGACCCGTGGCTCTACCCTTCATTCGATCCCTGCGAAACCCTACATTTCAGCAGGATAATGCACGACCGCATGTTGCAGGTCCTGTACGGGCCTTTCTGGATCCAGAAAATGTTCGACTGCTGCCCTGGCCAGCACATTCTCCAGATCTCTCACCAAATGAAAACTGGTCAACGCTGGCCGAGCAACTGGCTCGTCACAATACGCCAGTCACTACTTTTGATGATCTGTGGCATCGTGTTGAAGCTGCATGGGCAGCTGTACCTGTACACGCCATCCAAGCTCTGTTTGACCCAATGCCCAGACGTATCAGGCCGTTATTACGGCCAGAGGTGGTTGTTCTGGGTACTGGTATCTTAGGATCTATGCACCCAAATTGCATGAAACATAATCACTTGTCAGTTCTAGTATAATATATTTGTCCAATGAATACCCGTTTATCATCTGCATTTATTCTTGGTGTAGCAATTTTAATGGCCAGTAGTGTAGTTGGGGCTAGACGCATGGGAAATTCCATTTCGAAAATCGCCAGGTAATTCAATATTACGAGACAGACAGTGTCAAGAGTGTGCCGAGAATACCAAATTTCAGGCGTTACCCCTCACCAAGGACAACGCAGTGGCCGATGGCCTTTACTTAACGACAGAGAGCAACGACATTTGCGCAGTTTTGTCAGTGCTAACAGACAAGCAACACTGCGTGATATAACCGCAGATATCATTGAGGGACGTACTTCGAACGTATCTGCTAGGACAGTACTGTGAAACCTAGCGCTATGGCTGCGAAATGGGCTATGGCAACAAACGACCGACGCGAGTGCTAACATCACGACATGGCCTACAACGCCTCTCCAGGGCTCCGGACCATGTCGCTTGGACCCTGAATGACTGGAAAACCGTGTCCTGGACAGATGAGTCTCGATTGCCGCACGTAGGCGAGGATCCGAACTGTCAACAGCGCAATGTACAAGCTGGTGGTGACGCAGTGAGGGTTTGGACTTTACATGGAATGAACTGGGTCCTCTGGTCCAACTGAACTGATGATTGACTGGAAATGGTTCTGTTCGGCCAACTGGAGACCATTTGCAGCCATTCATAGACTTCATGTTCCCTAACAACGGAGGGATTTTTATGGACGATAATGCGCCATGTCACCGGGCCATAATTGTTCGAGACTGGTTTGAAGAACATTTTGGACAGTTCGAACAAATGGTTAGGCCACACATACCGCCCGACATGAATCCGATTTATGGGACACAATCGAGAGATCAGTTCGTGCATAAAATCCTGCTCCGACAACTCTTTCTCTATTGTCGACAGCTATAGAGGCAGCATGGTTGAATATTTCTGCAGGGAATTTTCAAGGAATTATTGAGTCCATGCCTCGTTGAGCTCATGCGCTACGCCGGCCATAGGGAGGACTGACACGATATTGGGAGGTATACCATGACTTTTGTCACCTCAGGGTGTACTTCACGAAAGCTTTGGAAGACTTGCGAAGAAACATGTCCCCCTTCTTCTTCTTCTAGGTTTCTAGAAGAGCGTAGCGTTCCAAAAGATTGGAAAAGGGCACAGGTCATCCCCGTTTTCAAGAAGGGACGTCGAACAGATGTGCGGAACTATAGACCTATATCTCTAACGTCGATCAGTTGTAGAATTTTCGAACACTTATTATGTTCTAGTATAAAGACTTTTCTGGGGACCAGAAATTGTGGGAATCAATATCGGTTTCGATCGCGTGAAACCCACCTTGCGCTATTCGTCCACGAGACTCAGAGGGTCATAGACGCGGGTTCGCAGGCAAATGCCGTGTTTCTTGACTTCCGCAAGGCGTTTGATACGGTTCCCGACAGTCGTTTTATGAACAAAGTAAGAGCGTATGGACGATCATACCAATTGTGTGATTGGTTTGAAGAGTTCCTAGATAACAGAACGCAGCATGTCATTCTCAATGGAGAGAAGTCTTCCGAAGTAAGAGTGATTTCAGGTGTGCCGCAGCGGAGTGTCGTAGAACCGTTGCTATTCACAATATATATATAAATGACCTTGTGGATAACATCGGAAGTTCAACTGGTTCAAATGGCTCTCAGCACCTAAGGACATCACACACATCCATGCCCGAGGCAGAATTCGAACCTGTGACCGTAGCGGTCTCGCGGTTCCAGACCGTAGCGCCTAGAACCTCACGGCCACTCCAGCCGGCCACGTTCACTGATGCGTTTTGCGGATGATGCTGTGGTATATCGAGAGGTTGTAACAATGGAAAACTGTACTGAAATGCAGGAGGATCTGCAACGAATTGACGCATGGTGCAGGGAATGGCAATTGAATCTCAATATAGACAAGTGTAATGTGCTGCGAATACAAAGGTCTTTTATCATTTAGCTACAGTATAGCAGTTCAGCAGCTGGAAGCATTTAATTCCATAAGTTATCTGGGAGTAGGCATTAGAAATGATTTAAAATGGAATGACCACATAAAGTTGATCGTCGGTAAAGCAGATGCCAGACTGAGATTCATTGGAAGAATCCTAAGGAAACGCAGTCCGAAAACAAAGGAAGTAGGTTACAGTACACTTGTTCGCCCACTGCTTGAATACTGCTCACCAGTGAGGGATCCGTACCAGACAGGTCTGATAGAAGATAAAAAGAGAAGATCCAACGGAGAGCCTCGCGCTTCGTTACAGGATCATTTAGTAATCGCGAAAGCGTTACGGAGATGACAGATAGACTCCAGTGGAAGACTCTGCAAGAGGGAAGCTCAATAGCTCAATTCGGGCTTTTGTTGAAGTTTCGAGAACATACCTTTACCGAGGAGTCAAGTAATATATTGCTCCCTCCTACGTATATCTCGCGAAGAGACCATGAGGATAAAATCAGAGAGATAAGAGCCCACACAGAGGCATACCGACAATCTTTCTTTCCACGAACAATACGAGACTGGAGTAGAAGGGAGAACCGATAGAGATATTCAAGGTACCCTCCGCCACACACCGTCAGGTGGCTTGCGGACTATAGATGTAGATGTAGATGAATCAGCGAAACATAGATAACACTCCTTTGGGATTTCTGGAATCATTGGAGGAAGTAGCAACAAGAGGTTTACTGAAGTTAATGTGCAAAACGTGCGGCGAGACTTGTGGAAGGAGCCCATCTGCAAAATCCTGTGGATAGGAGAGACAGATAGAAGGAGGAACTATCCCCCAGTCACACTAATACGAGGTGTGGCTAGAAAAAAACCGGACTAGTACTGGTGAAACAATAAAACGAATGCAATAAGGCTGAAAGTCGCGCGGCCTGTCACGTGACTCTCGCTCCGCCTACTGCTCGAGTTTCATCTGCATCCTGCACTCAGTCTGCCCGTGGCGTCTGTTTTAAGTAGTTGACGTTTTGTCTGTGCGTCGGAAAATGTTGAGTGTACAGAAAGAACAGCGCGTTAACATCAAATTTTCTTTCAAACTAGGAAAATCTGCAAGTGAAACGTTTGTAATGTTACAAGTGTACGGCGATGATTGTTTATCGCGAACACAAGTGTTTGAGTGGTTTAAACGATTTAAAGATGGCCGCGAAAACACCAGTGATGACACTCGCACTGGCAGACCATTGTCAGCAAAAACTGATGCAAACATTGAAAAAATCGGTAAACTTGTTCGACAAGATCGCCGTTTAACAATCTGAGCCGTGTCTGAGTTAACAGGAGTTGACAAGGAAAGTGTTAGGCAGATTCTTCATGAAAGTTTCAACATGAACAAAGTGTGTTCAAAAATGGTTCCAAAGTGTCTCACAATTGAACAGAAGGAACGCCGAAGAATGATTTGTTCTGACATCCTGGAAAACATTGAAAGTGATCCCACCTTCTTACAAAATGTTATTACTTGCGATGAATCGTAGTTTTTTACTTACGATCCCGAAACTAAACGCCAATCGATGCATTGGAAAACTCCTGGTTCTCCACGACAAAAAAAAAGCACGAATGTCAAAATCGAAATTCAAGGCATTGATGATTGTTTTTTTCGACATCAAAGGGATTGCGCACATTGATTGGGTACCAGAGGGACAAACAGTGAATCAGCATTACTACATTAGCGTCCTGGCTACCCTACGTGAGAGAGTACGGAGAAAACGGAACGATTTGTGGAGAAAAAAGTCATGGATCCTTCACCAAGACAATGCCCCAGCTCACAGTGCGTTGTCAGTGAAGACGTTTTTGGCAAAACACAACATTCCCATCTTCGATCATCCACCCTACTCACCTGATTTGGCCCCCTGTGATTTTTTTCTTTTCCCTAAAGTCAAGTCAGCTTTGAAAGGAACTAGATTTGAGACTGTTGAAGCAGTAAAAGAAAAAGCGACGGAAGTAATGTATGGACTTACCGAAAATGATCTGCAGCATTGCTATGAACACGAAAATTCGTATGGAGCGGTGTAGAGACCGAGGAGGAGAGTACATTGAAGGAGGTAACATGAAATTGTAAATAATTGTAAATAAATGTTTTTTCCAGCATCAGTCCGGTTTTTTTCTAGCCGCACCTCGTAGCTGATACATCCAAGTTACTGACAAGAATAATATACAGACGAATCGAACAGAAAATTGAGGTTCTATTAGGTGACGAACTGTTTCGCGTTAGGAAAGGTAGAAGCACCAGAGAGGCAGTTCCGCTTGGTAATGTACGTACCATTTAAGAAAAGTCAGGTCACTTTCGTACGATCTTGGAAAAAGCATTTGACATCGTATCATGGTTATGACGTCCAAACTTCTCACGAAAAAAGGTCAGAGCTGTGGGGAAAGACTAATTATGTCCAATATCTACAAGAAACAAGAAGTGCCAATATAAATGGAACACAAAAAACAGAATTCTCGGGTTAAAAAGAGCGTGAGGCAGCAGTGGCAACAAAACGACTATTCGCGTTGGTATTTAGAACGTGTCAGATTGGCGATTTACCATCAGATTTTCGGAAAAACATCATCCACACAACTTCGGAGACATACAGAGCCAGCAACTGCGAGAATTATCGGATAATTGGTTTAAAAGCTCATGCAGCAAAGTTGCTGACAGAAGAATGGAAAGAAAAGTTGAAGATCCGTTAGTTGACGGTCAGCTTGGCTTTAGAAAGTTCTCATCTTGCGGCTAATAATGGAAGCAAGACTGAAGAACAATCAAGTCACGTTCATAGGATCTGTAAACCTCGACAAAGTGTTCGACAACCTCAAATGGCGCAAGATGTTCCAAATTCTGAGAAAAATAGGGAAAGGCGGATAATATACAAGAAGTACAAGATACAGGATGGAACAATAATATTGGAAGACCAAGAACGAAGTCATCGGACTAAAAAGAGTTTTAGAAAAGCATGTACTCTTTCGCACGTACTGTTGAAACTGTACATCGAGAGACCAGTGACGGAAATAAAAGAAAGGGTCAAGAATCGGATTAAAATCTAGGTGAAAGGGTATCAGTGATAAGATTCGCTGTGACATTGGTACTCTCACTGAAAGTGGAGAAGAATTACAGGATGTGTTAAATGGAATGTGCTGCGAATACACAGAAAGATAGATCCTTTATCATTTAGCTACAAAATAGCAGGTCAGCAACTGGAAGCAGTTAATACCATAAATTATCTGGGAGTAAGCATTAGGAGTGATTTAAAATGGAATGATCATATAATGTTGATCGTCGGTAAAGCAGATGCCAGACTGAGATTCATTGGAAGAATCCTAAGGAAATGCAATCCGAAAACAAAGGAAGTAGGTTACAGTACGCTTGTTCGCCCACTGCTTGAATACTGCTCAGTAGTGTGGGATCCGTACCAGATAGGGTTGATAGAATATATAGAGAAGATCCAACGGAGAGCAGCGCGCTTCGTTACAGGATCATTTAGTAATCACGAAAGCGTTACGGAGATGATAGATAAACTCCAGTGGAAGACTCTGCAGGAGAGACGCTCACTAGCTCGGTACGGGCTTTTGTCAAAGTTTCGAGAACATACCTTCACCGAAGAGTCGAGCAGTAAATTGCTCCCTCCTACGTATATCTCGCGAAGAGACCATGAGGATAAAATCAGAGAGATTAGAGCCCATACAGAGGCATACCGACAATCCTTCTTTCCACGAACAATACGAGACTGGAATAGAAGGGAGAACCGATAGAGGTACTCAAGGTACCCTCCGCCACACACCGTCAGGTGGCTTGCGGAGTATGGATGTAGATGTAGATAGATGTAGAATAAACAATGTAATATGTACAGAATATGGGCTGAGAGTAGATCGAAGGGCCGGCCGGAGTGGTTCTGGGCGCTATAGTCTGGAGCCGAGCGACCGCTACGGTCGCAGGTTCGAATCCTGCCTCGGGCATGGATGTGTGTGATGTCCTTAGGTTACTTAGGTCTAAGTAGTTCTAAGTTCTAGGCGACTGATGACCTCAGAAGTTAAGTCGCATAGTGCTCAGAGCCATTCTTTTTAGATGGAAGGAAGACAAAAGCATTGAGAAGTAGGAGAAATGAAAACAGTGAGAATCTTAATATCAGAATTAGGGATCACAAAGTAGACGTCCGCCCCCGGTAGCTGAGTGGTCAGCGCGACAGACTGTCATGCCTGACGGCCCGGGTTCGATTCCCCGCTGGGTCGGAGATTTTCTCCGCTCAGGGACTGGGTGTTGCGTTGTCCTAATCATCATCATTTCATCCACATCGACACGCAAGTCCCCGAAGTGGCGTCACATAGAAAGACTTGCACCAGGCGAGTGGTCTACCCGACGGGAGACCCTAGCCACACGGCATTAATTTACAAGTAGACGAAGTTTAGGTATTATGCTCCCTAGGCAGCAAAATGACCCATGATGGACGGAGCAAGGAGCATTTAAAAAGCAAACTACCACTGGCAAAAAGAATACTCCTGGCCAAGAGTAGTCTATTGGTATCAAACATGGGCCTTAATTTGAGAAAAAAAATTCTGTTGATATACACGTGGAGGACAACATTGTGTGCTAGTGGAACGTGGACTGCGGGAAAACCAGAACAGAACAGGATAGAAGCATTTGAGATCTCGTGCCAAGAAGAATGTCGAAAATTAGGTGGACTGTTAAGGTGAGGAACGAGGAGATTTTCTGCAGGATCGGCGAAGAAAGAAATACAGGATGGTCCATTGATAGTGACTGGGCCAAATATCTCACGAAATAAGCGTCAAACGAAAAAACTACAAAGAACGAAACTCGTCTAGCTTGAAGGGGGAAACCAGATGGCGCTATGGTTGGCCCGCTAGATGGCGCTGCCATAGGTAAAACGGTTATCAACTACGTTTTTTTTTAAATTGGACCCCCATTTGTTATTGCATATTCGTGTAGTACGTAAAGAAATATGAATGTTTTAGTTGGACCACTTTTTTCGCTTTGTGATAGATGGCGCTGTAATAGTCAAAAACATATGGCTCACAATTTTAGACGAACAGTTGGTAACAGGTAGGTTTTTTAAATAAAAATACAGAACATTTTATTTCGGTTGTTCCAATGTGATACATGTACCTTTGTGAACTTATCATATCTGAGAACTCATGCTGTTACAGCGTGATTACCTGTAAATACCACATTAATGGTGTCACCGCCAGACACCACACTTGCTAGGTGGTAGCTTTAAATCGGCCGCGGTCCATTAGTACATGTCGGACCCGCGTGTCGCCACTGTCAGTGATCGCAGACCGAGCGCCACCACACGGCAGGTCTAGAGAGACGTACTAGCACTCGCCCCAGTTGTACGACGACTTTGCTAGCGACTACACTGACGAAGCCTTTCTCTCATTTGCCGAGAGACAGAATAGCCTTCAGCTAAGTCCAGGGCTACGACCTAGCAAGGCGCCATTAACCATTTCTAGAGAGAGTCTCACTTGTATCATCAAGAATGCTGTATACAAATGATGGATTAAAGTTAAGTATTCCAGGAGCTACGTACTTTTCTTTATAGCATTCATTACGTATCCTGTTTCAGACCTAAAGCAAGCCTGCGTGAGTTGACGCGTGCATTTCGGCCTGGTCTCTAAATTAGTGCGTTGTGTTGGCTAATCTGCCGACACAACAAATGCAATAAATGCTCAAAATGATGTCCGTCAACCTCAATGCATTTGGCAATACGTGTAACGACATTCCTCTCAACGGCGAGTAGTTCGCCTTCCGTAATGTTCGTACATCCATTGACAATGCGCTGCCGCATGTTGTCAGGCATTCTCGGTGGATCACGATAGCAAATATCCTACAACTTTTCCCACAGAAAGAAATCCGGGGACGTCAAGATCCTGTGAACGTGCGAGCCATAATATGGTGCTTCGACAACCAATCCACCTATCATGAAATATGCTATTCAATACCGTTTCAACCGCACACGAGCTACGTGCCGGAAATCCATCACGTTGGAAGTACATCGCTATTCTGTCACGCAGTGAAACATCTTGTAGTAACATCAATAGAACATTACGTAGGAAATCAGCATACATCGCACCATTTAAATTGCCCATAATGCCGTACCATACATTAACCCGCCAAGGTCGCTGATGTTCCACTTGTCGCAACCATCGCACCGCTGTTGGTGAATGACGGTTCGTCGCTAAATAGAACGCGTGCAAAAATTCTGTCATCGTCCCGTAACTTCCCTTTTGCCCAGTGGCAGAACTGTACACGACGTTCAAAGTCGTCGCCATGCAGTTCCTGGTGCATAGAAATATGATACGGGTGCAATCGATGTTGATGTAGCATTCTCAACACCTATATTTTTGAGATTCCCGATTCTTGCGCAATTTGTCTGCTACGGTCCGGACACTTGGATGATGTCGTCCAGGGTACCGAGCAGCATACATAGCACACGCCCGTTGGGCATTTTGATCATAATAGCCATACATTAACACGATACCGACCTTTTCAGCAGTTGGTAAACGGTCCATTTTAACACGGGTAATGTATCACGAAGCAAATACCGTCCGCACCGGCGGAATGTTACGTGATACCAAGTACTTATACGTTTGTGACTATTACAGCGCCATCTATCAGAAAGCGAAAAAAGTGGTCCAACTAAAACATTCATATATCTTTACGTACTACACGAATATGTAAAAAAATAGGGGTTCTTATTTTAAAAAACGCAGTTGATATCCGTCTGACCTATGGCAGCGCCATCTAGCGGGCCAACCATAGCGTCATCTGGTTTCCCCCTTCACGCTAGACGAGTTTCGTTCTTTGTAGTTTTTTCGTTTGATCCTTATTTCTTGAGATATTTGGCCCGGTCACTGTCAATGGACCACCCTGTATATGGAAAACATTGACTAACAGAAGGGACTGGTTGGTGGGACATGTGTTAAGACATCAGGGAATAACTTCCATGGTACTAGAGACAGCTATAAAGGGTGCAAACTGTAGAGGAAGGCAGAGACTGGAATACATCCAGTAAATAATTGAGGACGTGGGTTGCAAGTGCTACTGTGTCATGATGAGGATCGCACGGGAATTCGAGGTGGGTCACATCAGACCAGTCACAAAAGTAACGACTCAAAAAAAGGTGTTTATTTCACCAATATCTTATCTGCTGTTAGGGAACGAACCACATGTGGATGTGCATGCTTAACGTTGAGGCTGTATCCAGCATAGTTTCTTAGAAATAAATTTTTGTAGTCAGTGAAATATTTTATTCTCATTGTACATGTCCTTCAGAGTTTGGGAGACTGAAGCGAGACACCGCTAGCTGCGAGGCTGTCACGCAGCACTGGATGTTGCAATCAAGAGGCGGAGTCTCCTGAAAGTACCGTTGGGCGTTCCCGCATCTTCTCAGAACCACTCGCGCCTCAGGCCGCTATCCTATAATCCCTGCTGCTTATAGCGGGTGGTCACACTGCACGTCTCGCAAACATCACGTCTGCAAAGCGCGCATGTATTCTGCCCACCAGTGGCCACACAGTGGTTTATTCACTTTCTTTGAGTATATTATTTAAAACCCCGCTTTACGTCGAAGGGCAACGTCGAGTCGGAATGGAAATAATTAGCGAACATTAAACTGCGTCCACCCCGTCAAGCATTATAAAAAAGAGTTAAAAATTGAGTCGTACCATCATCATCATCATCTTCTTCTTCTTCTTCTTCTTTACTTCATGTATTTGCCATTTTTTTATTTACATTATTATAAAGAATGTAGCAACCAGTCGCGGAAACATAATTTATTTATCTTGTTGCAAATCTATTTCGACTGATATCAGTCATCATCAGTGCATTTTTCTAACCGATACTTGCCATAATTAGAAGTATTGTCCTCGGCACATTTCTATCATGAAGTAATCTGCCAAGGACAGTACTTCTAATTATGGCAAGTATCGGCTAGAAAAATGCACCGATGATGACTGATGTTAGTCGAAATCGTTTTGCAACAAGATAAAGATATTATGTTTCCGCGACTGGTTGCTACATTATTTATAATTTTACATACCACGGTCGCTGCATAGGAAGGGAACCCACATTACCTATCGCTTGACTTCTGCACCTGACTGAGTTAAGTCTTCTCCTCTTGAGAAGCACTCTTCTTCCATCCATTCTTTCGAGAGATCCGTTCCTGGTTCTTCTATTTTCTCCTAATTTATTTTGCGTATTAAATATATTCAGTTTTCCTCTAATTTCCGAGTTTCAAAATCCATCGTCTCTTGCGCGGTGCCTCGCGGGATTAGCCGAGCGGCTTTAGGCGCTGCGTCATGGACTGTGCGGCTGATCCCGGCGGAGGTTCGAGTCCTCCCTGGGGCATGGGTGTGTGTGTTTGTCCGTAGGATAATTTAGGTTAAGTAGTGCGTAAGCTTTGAGACTGATGACCTTAGCAGTTAACTCCCATAAGATTTCACACACATTAGAACATTTTTTTTCTCGCGCGGTCATACTCTTAGAAATATCTCTGTTACTTCGATACGACTTTCTCCGCCTTTATTTAAAACTATCGAATCACTTCAGGAAAAAAAGCTTCCGAGCTGCCAGTATCTGTCGTTTTGGAGATGCTAATCTTCATACCATAGTCCTTACATTTCTGATCTAGCTCTGAGATATTACTTTGCAAACTTTCAATCGTATCTGCCATCACAACTAAGTCATCGGCATATGCAAGACTGCTTCTTTTGTGTTCACATGTCTTAATCTCACCCAGCCAATTCAGTCTCAAAAAAAAAAAAAAAAAAAAAGGATGAATTTATTGTTATACGCTCACTTAGAAAAGATATGCTTGGCGTCGTTGGTACTGAAGGGGTAGGGTGTTGGAGCAATCGCATCCCCTCGCTACCCGAAAGGTGCCTCTGCATCCTTTTACGCTGTGTGGGTCCCTTAGCAACAGCATTCACGCACAAAGGGACTCTAGACACCCTACCCCCTCCCTTCCGCCGCCCGCGCACTAGCCTGACATAGATATGACACCACTGTGCAGGGCAAGGGGCGGACGCGGTCAAAGGATTGACCAATCAGCGGCCGGCGACCCAGGTGCCGCGGCTGTGGAATGTCCAGCGACCAGCCGGGCGGCTGTGACCGCCTCAGTTCCAGCGAGGGCAGCCACACCAGCTCCAGCAGGAGCGCGAGCAACGCCAGCGCGGCCGACGCGGACGTCGACGGGGCAGCCGCCATGGGGAAGCCGCAGACACCGCCGCACCTGCGCGCGGCCGACGCCAAGGACCAACTCTCGCCGCATGCATCCTCCGCCGGCTACCACTTTTACGCCTACGAGTCGACCCAGCTTCAGCACGCCGACTTTGCTGCGTACGGATACCGGTAAGTCGGCCACCCACAGCGCCTCGCTGCTTGCCTCGCCAGCCGGCCGCCGTACCCATCACTGTGTCCTCCAAGGACACGCAGGGCTAAACAATTTTTTTGGAAAACTCAGCAGCAGCGAATCATTCTTCCCAAACTACGGTGGTGAGTGGAACTGGGAGAGCAGTTGGTGGTACCAGATGTACCCTCCGCCACACACCGTGAGGTGTCTTGCGGAGTATAGGTGTAGCTGTAAACAGTTCGTCACCAGAAAAAGCTGCTTTAATGTGTAATATCTTATACCTTTCTTTCTAGTCATCGATCTTCTGACTGGTTTGATGGCGGTCCCTCTTTCCTGATCCAAACTCTTCATCTCTAAGTAGCTCTTGCAACCTACGTCTTCCATCATTCCGATATATTCCAGTCTCTGTCTTTCCCTACCGAGTTTATCCTCTGCATTTCCCTTTAGTGCAATGGAGATTATTCCCTGATGTCTTAACACATGTACTATCACACTGGACTCCTATTCGGGAGGACGACTGTTCAAGCCCGTGTCCGGCCATCCTAATAGGGGTTTTCCGTGATTGCCCTAAATAGCTACCTTTGAAAGGGCTCGGTGACTTCCTTCCCCATCCTTCCCTAATTCGATGTGACCGATGACCTCGCTGTTTGGTCCCCTGCCCCAACCAACCTTACTGTCCCTTCTTATCAGTGTTCTCCATATGTTTCATCAGTTCTATAGAGAACCTACTCAACACTTCACCTAATAGCCAACGTCCTATAGCGCTACGTCTCAAACTGTTCGATCTCTTGGCCACGAATGCGCTCTTTGCCTGCGCCGGTCTGCTTTTCATTCTCAAGCCAGCAGAATTCCTTTTCTTCATCTACTTCTTGTCACCAGTTTTTCTATTAAATATTTCGCCGATTTCTGCTAATTCTCCTCACTTTCGTGTCGGCTTACTCTCAGTCCGACTGTTCTTTCCATTCGTCATGTCGTGCTATTCTCTCTCACTTTCGTGGAGGAAGACAAAGTGATCGGCCAATTTCACCTCTAGTCGCTACATTACAACTGCTTGTCTTTGTTTCGTGATGCTTCCTTTTTTTTAATTCTTTTTAATTGCACTAACGCTTCGCAGCGCTGTTATCAGAAAATACTCTATTGCTTTGTCAACAGTGTAGTTTGTTCGCCAGTGTATAATGCAACGGGAAAAAATATTGCTGCTATTGAATTTTCGTTTTACGAATATCCGCTGGTTTTAAGAGCTGTTATACAATTCCATAGCATTTTCATGGCTTTAGTTGGCTGTCCAAGGACGTTTAGTGTGATGTCTACGAGACGCACAGAAAGCCAACTGCGCTGAACGTTGGACAGAATCGGCAAATATTCTATCGTAATTATGTAAATTTCCTCCCGTAACTTTGCGAATTTCAGTTCAAGTTTTTACTCCCTTTTCTCTCGCGCGTTGACATCACCGTGAAAAATCTTTGAACAGGAAACTCGAGATCTCAACATCAGGCTGAGCTTTGAAATGCGCAACGGCGAATAAAACACACAGTTGGAAAGGCAGTAGGCATATTTTGTTATTGAGGTTTTAATCTTCCATTTCAGCGTCTCGGTTTTGCCAAGAGTCACTGTTGTTGCAATGAAATGAAAATTCTTTTTCTTTCATAAATGTTGGCATTGTGTTTGAAGCCACGTGGAGAATCGAAGCTGAGTATCGATTTTTTTCCCTGTAGTTATCTCAATATTAATTGTTTAACGGCACGGTGTCTGTTATTCTTCAGATGAAACCACGTATCTTTTGCTCCCGTACTGTGTAAAACCCTCTCGCATAAGCTGCGTCTTCGTAAAAGTGAGACGCCATTTTGAAATGCGACTTCATGAAGATAAAGACGCCATGTGTATTGGTCTCCACATTTAAGATAGCACGCTATGATAAGGCAGCGCATTTAAGATCTCTCAAAAACGCATCATTTTTTCAACTTTTTGTCGATCAAAAATATTGGGTAATGCGACTTGGTCATGTCATAATGTACGGGAAAAATATTGCTGCTATCGAATTTTCGTTTTGTGAATATCCGCTAGTTTTAAGAGCTGTTATACAAGTCCGTAGCACGTGCGTGAAGAATAGAGGCAGTTTAATGTAAGTTTGGAATCAGGATTTAAAATAACAATATCTTGGTCATAGTAAGTCATAGCATTTTGTGAAATTCAGTAGCTCCCGTTGGTGACTGAAATAATAGTTCAGATATTGAAAAATACGAGATTTATTATAAATTTTCCTTTAATTTGTATCGGATTTTGTGACTGTTAGAAAATTTTTATTGTCACAAACGTACGTCACAATAAGAATCATAGCTCCATGGTCTGCCGAAATTTTCCGAATTAATTTCTTTCATGACGGAATTCTGTTAGTGAGTGGCCACCTTCAGGTCCAGTTCCTTATTCTTTACAGTCTCTCCGTGTCGAAAATCTGTCGCTTAATCCTTCGTATTCATAACAGTAGCCGCCATATTGCGCTGTGACGTTATGAAGATTAGATACCATATTTGTTGATTTCCGTATTTACCTCCGGCGCTCAAAAAAATTTTGCGTCTTGGATACAAAAGCGCATTAAATATAGCTATGCCAAAAAAGCGCATCGTTTTTCCGTTCTGTTTGTGGCACGAAATTAGCGCACGGTATGTCGGCGTATCGTAAAGTAACACAAAATTTTACTCTAGCGGTCAAATCTTCATGCTTTGAAGACCTGTTTTGTTTTTTAAGGTTTTAAATGTGCCCGTAGCACCAATATGAAGAATCGAGCTAAATTCGCCAGATTTTGAAGAAATCAGCACGTACTAGCATCTGTAGTCGGTGGTTTAAACAATAACTCAGAATTCTGAAACGTTGAAAAGTAGGAGGGATTTAGTGTCTAGTTTTCTATTCCGTGCTCTCTCTAGGGAGGTAGCCATTTTCGGATTCAGTGGCTAACTTCTAGCACTTGCATTGTGTCAAAACCTCTCTCACAGTCTGTCCCCTCATAAACAGCAAACCCTATGTTGCATTGGATTCGCCTGAAGATGAAGCGCCGTTTTTCATGGTTTCTGTATTTAAATGTGCGTGCTATTAAAATATTTAGCTCCGATAAAACAGCGCGTTGAAAATCTCTCAGTCCGTATCGTTTTTTTTTTTTAACTGGTAGTGGTACGAATATATAGGGTAATGCGCCATCAGCATATCCTAGTGTGACGGGAAAATTTGTTGTCGCGGTCAAATCTTCTTTCTCTGAAGATCTGCATAGTTTTAAAATCTGTGGTACGGGTCGGTAGCATGCTTGGTCGCTTTGTTCAGTCATATTTCGGAGAAACACTAGGTCGATCACGTTTTTTTAAGTCATGACATTCACTACGCACTAGTTCCTGGAGTCGGAGATTGAAATAATAGCTCCGAGTTTGGAATAAATAAAGAAAGGTAACTGGATTTTAGTATCAACTTTTCCTTCATCATTTCACGGTCTCGGGTTTGCCAAGAAAGAAGTGAGAGTATTTTTTCCTGTCACAAACGTTAACTTCTAGCATTATGTCCCATAGAAAATTTTCCGTACCGTGATCATAACATTAAGTTCTTTAAGAACGAATTTCAGTTAGTAAGTACCCATCTACAGTCCAACTATTTAATCTTTGTACCTATCCGCTATGCCCTTCTTCACAAGCAGCAGACGCGATACTACGTTTCAGGTTTGAGAGGATTACACTCAGTTTCCGTGTTTAAACTCGGGAGCTACGCAACTTTACCCCTTCGATACAATAGAGGGTTAAAGGTGCCTGAGATACGCATTATTTTTCGAATAGTTAGTGCTACTAAAATATCAACAACGTGACGTCAAGGTATAGTAACGTAACGGAAAAAAATGAATCGCAAGATTTAAGGGGAATTCATTTTATACTAGCTTCTCAAGTCAGTGATTAAAACTAATAGCAAAGATTTTGGAAAGTGATAACTGTTTCACCACAGTCTAACATAACAGTCGCGACACTTCGCTTCGATTTTGTTGCCTACAGCGCCAGCAGCGCTCCAAGCGGCTGGTAGGTTGAACTGCGAGTTCGGCGCGATCGTGAAAGCGAATAGTGATTCATTATTTTGATTTATACAATGGTTTTTACCATCGGGAGCATTTGTAGCGCAATAAATTGCAGCAACAACAGGAGGAAGACACCACAGCTGTCTCTTTTTAGGTTTCCTAAGGATCGTGAGAGGTACATACCATCATGTTACTAAACTGTATCGTCAGGATTCACTTACAAACTATGTATGTATAAATGATGAATGTATCGTTTTAGGAGCAGAAAATGGCTTGTTAATAGCAGACGAGAAGACCTTATGAAGAAAGACCCAGTTTATCTGTATAATAATATTAGGTTTTGTCCGCTACATTTCGAAGAAAACCGGTTCATGAACGCAGACAATAACAAACTCGTGTGGAATGCAGTACCCACTCTGTTTAACATCCTAAATAAGCCACCTCAACTGACGATGAAGAGGAAACTGCCACAAAGATTCGACAGTCAATCTAAAGCTGTAAAGCAGTCCTGTGACACAGAAGCAGCCAGCTCAGCTCTCCATGTATCAGTGCCAGATTCGTGCGAATCGTGACCACAGACGTGCTTTGACGATAAAGTGGTTAGATAAGTGCAGCTGTTCATGTCTTACAAAAGCGTGTGAAGTGTCAGAATGCGCAGATCGAGCGAAACTATTACGGGACAAGGAAAGTGCCTACAGACAGATTGTTTGAAAATTATTCAAATATTTGGTTTTTCGTGAAATGTAATGTAATCAGCTCATTATAATGTTTTCAGCATATTTCTGCCACTATTTGGCAGTTGCTTTACCCACTTTGAATAATATAAAGATTAAGGTCGTGCTTGTGGCAACAGGCAACAATGACACACAGGGTAGGCCTACAGAACGATAAAGGAGCTGTCGATCGTTTTTGCATATAGAGGTACATGTCTGTGCTTCTTACATGTGAATCTGTGTGTTTATATTCTTTTGATATCAACGTGGTAAGCTGCAATTCTGTCCAATGTCACAAGTGTTTCTTCACGAATGTGTTGTAGCTTGCCACTCTATTCATGGTTTATGTCCATACTTGCGCTTATTTTAGAATCATTAATAGAAACATATACGCCTTCCGATACTAAACAAACTCTTGGAGGCAAGAAAATAACTCGAATAATTCGGAAATTACGTAGGAAATGGATGTAAACAAATATTATGCTTACAACGCGTCTATCGTTCACCTTACCTGCCGCTTGGAGCGCTAGTGTCGCTCCATCTGTCAAACGGCAACTTTAACAGCAGTGAGTGTCGCGACTGTTATGTTAGACTGTGGTTTCACCGTGACGCTAATTTTCTAAGAGGTCCCTTAACTTTTCCTGTCGCTCACTGGAAACAAAATCGTTGTGAAAGTCTGATTTTAAAATGTCAGTGATCGTTACCTAAACTGGATACCGAACGAAAACAGTCTGAAAGTGGCGGCCAAACCTTTTTTTTACTAGATAGTGCCATGTTGCTTTTAAGCAAGAGTAACAGTTACAGCCTCCGACTTATAATTTTTGTACTACAAATCATTCCAGAAGCGAAGCGTTTGGAAGAGAATTTTAACGCAGTGCATCAATTAAACTGGACATCTTTTGTAGTGTGCAAATATAACTACTCTTTCTCCGCCGAAACAGGCCTCAGAAGTTCCAACGGTACCGACCGAGCGCCGTATCTTCCTCCGCCCTTAGGCGTCACCGGATGCGAATAGGGTGGGGCCTGTGGTCAACACACCGCATTCATGACCGGAGCCGGTACTTCTCAGTCAAGTAGCTCCTCAGTTGGCACAAGGGCTGGTGAAAGCATCCCGCTTGCCAACAGCGCCCGGCAGACCCAAACGGTCACCCATCCAAGTGTCAGCCAAGCCCGACAGCGCTTAACGTCGGTGACGTGAGAAGCTCCGGTGTTATCACCGCGGCATCTATAACTACGAAAGCAACAAAATACGATACTTCACCTTTAGAGTCTCGAAAATCGAAATGACGCTGCTCGGTTTACTTTCGTCAGACAGTCACAATACAGGGCATGTGACGTCATGTTTCCGGCGTTACAACAGATCACTGAGAATGTTTATTTCAATATTTCTTCGACGTTGTTTTTACTGTTGTGTGACATGAAGTTTTTTGAAAGCGGTTGACGTATAGCATAGCCCGAGGTGTAGCTTCGCTTGAAATGACATAATTTGGTTGGCACATGTCCACGTAATTTCTACCGTCTTCCCAAGATTTTCGTTTTTCTTCGTGGCTTTCACGTCTGATACCACTGGTCTAGTTTTCTTGAGAAGGGCTGGCGTCTACATCTACATGGATACTCTGCAAATCACATTTAAGAGCCTGGCAGAGGGTTCATCGAACCACCTTCACAATTCTCTACTATTCCAGTCTCGTATAGCGCGCGGGAAGAATGAACACCTATATCGTTCCGTACGAGCTCTGATTTCCCTTATTTTATCTTTGTGATCGTTCCTCCCTATGTAAGTCGGTGTCAACAAAATATTTTCGCATTCGGAGGAGAAAGTTGGTGAATGGAATTTCGTGAGAAGTTTCCGTCGCAACGAAAAACGCGTTTCTTTTAATGATGTCCATCCCAAACCTTGTATCATTTCTGTGATACTCTCTCCCACATTTCGCGATAATACAAAACGTGCTGCCTTTCTTTGAACTTTTACGATGTACTCCGTCAGTCCTATCTGGTAAGGATCCCACACCGGGCAACAGTATTCTAAAAGAGGACCGACAAGCGTAGTGTAGGCAGTCTCCGTAGTAGGTTTGTTACATTTTCTAAGTGTCCTGCCAATTAAACGCAGTCTTTAGTTAGCCTTCCTCACAACATTTTCTATGTGTTCCTGCCAATTTAAATTGTTCGTAATTGTAATACATAGGTACTTAGTTGAATTTACGGCTTTTAGATTAGACTCATTTATCGTGTAACCGAAGTTTAACGAGTTCCTTTTAGCACTCACGTGGATGACATCACGCTTTTCGTTATTTAGGGCCAACTGTGAATTTTCGCACCATTCCGATATGTCTTCTAAATTGTTTTGCGGTTTGTTTTGATCTTCTGATGACTTTATTAGTCGATAAACGACAGAATCATCTACAAACAACCGAAGATGGCTGCTCAAATTGTCTTCCAAATCGTTTATGTAGATAAGGAACAACAAAGGTCTTATAACACTACCCTGGGGAACGCCAGAAATCACTTCTGTTTTACTCGATGACTTTCCGCCGATTACAACGAACTGTGACCTCTCTGACAGGAAATCACAGATCCAGTCACATAACTGAGACGATATTCCATAAGCACGCAATTTCACTACGAGCCGCTTGTGTGGTACAGTGTCAAAAGCCTTCCGGAAATCCAGAAATACGGAATCGATCTGAAATCCCTTGTCAATAGAACTCAGCACTTCATGTGAATAAAGGGCTACTTGTGTTTCACAAGAACGATATTTTCTAAAGGCATGTTGACTGTGTGTCAATAGACCGTTTTCTTCGAGGTAATTCATTACGTTCGAACACAATATATGAATATCTTGGAGCAAACTTCTTCATCCGGTAAGAGCAATTTTTATTTTTATTGTCAGGTGCTGCAGGTAATGCAGTTCTGCAAGTGTATCTGCAGAAAATCAAGAAATCTTCCTCGAAAGAAGAATCAGGTACTTGTAACCCGTGTTTGGATAAAGAAACGCGCAATTCACTCTGTAATTAACTGTGGTTTTGAAGCCGTCATCATATATCTCGAAAACTTTCTGGAAATAATCGGCAATACAAGTTTCTACTAATTGCTCTGCTCCGACGAACGTTTTTATTGGAATGTAGAACACGCCAGTTGCTGAAGTTATTTCGTTATACTGGTCATCTGAACGAGGATATGATCGCGTTCTTCGGAGATTAGGTAAAATTCTCTTTAAATCAATGAAGCTTGTACGTGAGTCTCGTTTGTGGGCACTGTTTATTCCCTTTCTATTCATTTCTTTAGAGGATAAACTTCCGAATACATTATTTTGCGTTCTGCATACAAGTCTATACTCTGCAAGCCACCTTGCGGTGTGTGGCGGAGGGTACTTAGTGTACCACTATCACTTCCCTTCCCCCCTCCCCAACCTACTTTCCGGTTCCCGTCGCGATTACTTCGCGGACAGAACGACTGCGGTTAAGTCACCTTGAGAAGGAGGCAACATATTTGTCACCCCTTCTAGGTATGTAGGGTCTCGGAACTTTAAAAACAGACCATAACGCGATATACCCTCCTGGAAATTGAAATAAGAACACCGTGAATTCATTGTCCTAGGAAGGGGAAACTTTATTGACACATTCCTGGGGTCAGATACATCACATGATCACACTGACAGAACCACAGGCACATAGACACAGGCAGCAGAGCATGCACAATGTCGGCACTAGTACAGTGTATATCCACCTTTCGCAGCAATGCAGGCTGCTATTCTCCCATGGAGACGATCGTAGAGATGCTGGATGTAGTCCTGTGGAACGGCTTGCCATGCCATTTCCACCTGGCGCCTCAGTTGGACCAGCGTTCGTGCTGGACGTGCAGACCGCGTGACACGACGCTTCATCCAGTCCCAAACATGCTCAATGGGGGACAGATCCGGAGATCTTGCTGGCTAGGGTAGTTGACTTACACCTTCTAGAGCACGTTGGGTGGCACGGGATACATGCGGACGTGCATTGTCCTGTTGGAACAGCAAGTTCCCTTGCCGGTCTAGGAATGGTAGAACGATGGGTTCGATGACGGTTTGGATGTACCGTGCACTATTCAGTGTCCCCTCGACGATCACCAGTGGTGTACGGCCAGTGTAGGAGATCGCTCCCCACACCATGATGCCGGGTGTTGGCCCTGTGTGCCTCGGTCGTATGCAGTCCTGATTGTGGCGTTCACCTGCACGGCGCCAAACACGCATACGACCATCATTGGCACCAAGGCAGAAGCGACTCTCATCGCTGAAGACGACACGTCTCCATTCGTCCCTCCATTCACGCCTGTCGCGACACCACTGGAGGCGGGCTGCACGATGTTGGGGCGTGCATTCGTCCCTCCATTCACGCCTGTCGCGACACCACTGGAGGCGGGCTGCACGATGTTGGGGCGTGAGCGGAAGACGCCCTAACGGTGTGCGGGACCGTAGCCCAGCTTCATGGAGACGGTTGCGAATGGTCCTCGCCGATACCCCAGGAGCAACAGTGTCCCTAATTTGCTGGGAAGTGGCGGTGCGGTCCCCTACGGCACTGCGTAGGATCCTACGGTCTTGGCGTGCATCCGTGCGTCGCTGCGGTCCGGTCCCAGGTCGACGGGCACGTGCACCTTCCGCCGACCACTGGCGACAACATCGATGTACTGTGGAGACCTCACGCCCCACGTGTTGAGCAATTCGGCGGTACGTCCACCCGGCCTCCCGCATGCCCACTATACGCCCTCGCTCAAAGTCCGTCAACTGCAAATACGGTTCACGTCCACGCTGTCGCGGCATGCTACCAGTGTTAAAGACTGCGATGGAGCTCCGTATGCCACGGCAAACTGGCTGACACTGACGGTGGCGGTGCACAAATGCTGCGCAGCTAGCGCCATTCGACGGCCAACACCGCGGTTCCTGGTGTGTCCGCTGTGCCGTGCGTGTGATCATTGCTTGTACAGCCCTCTCGCAGTGTTCGGAGCAAGTATGGTGGGTCTGACACACCGGTGTCAATGTGTTCTTTTTTCCATTTCCAGGAGTGTAGATCGCCCAATTGTCATAATTTTCTGGTGCCTTAACCCGTATCGTATCGGTGCAGGGTCGGCATGGCTCTTAATGAAAAATGGCATGCATACGTAAAGGGGTACCTGGATTCCCCCCCCCCTCCCCCCCCCCCCGCCCCACGCCCCACTCTCGTGTATGCCAACTGTCAGCATGAGCATTATTCATCTGGAAATGAGCGAAACGTTTCTAAACCTATTCTAACCATTTAGCTGAGGCGAGACCTGTGTATTATCCCGGTATTCACCTTGTGCGATGTGGGAAACCGCCTAAACACCACAAAATCACACCCAGGCTGGCCGGCACACCAACCTGCGTCGTTAATTCGCCGGGCAGATTGTATCCGGAACCGGCGCATCTCCCTGTCACGGAAGCGGCGCTTTAAAGCGCACGGCCAGCCAGGCTGCCCGTCTAGATCCCTACCTAAATTTCTTTATTTATTACTATGTTCCGGCTGCTGGTATCATCAGATATCGAAAGCTATGAACGCCTAATTGGGGCGTCACGACAAGACAGATTGATCTTGTCGAGGTCTTATTTGATACAGCTCTCCGTGCTACTCTATCCAGAGCAAGTCCCTTCTTCTCCGAATAACTTACACGCTTCTGAATCTGCTTACTGTATTCATCTGTGGTCTCTCTCGATGATTTTTACCCCCCCCCCCCCCCCCCAAATATCCCTCCAGAACTAAACTGGCGATCTCTTCATGTCTCAGAATGCATCCTCTCAACCGGTCCCTTATTCTTTTCCGGTTGGGCCACAAATTTCTTGTCTCCCCAATTCTGTTTGGTACCTCCTTATTAACTTCGTGATTTGCTCACCTAATATTCAGCATTCCTCTGTAGCACCACGTTTCAAGAGCTTCTGTTCTGTTCTGCACTAAACCATTTGTCAACCATTTTTTCACTTCAGTGCATGGCTACATTCCATAAAAGTACTTTCAGAAAAGACCTCCTGACACTTAAATCTAGCCGGCCGCGGTGGCCGTGCGGTTCTAGGCGTTGCAGTCCGGAACCGCGGGACTGCTACGGTCGCAGGTTCGAATCCTGCCTCGGTCATGGATGTGTGTGATGTCCTTAGGTCAGTTAGGTTTAAGTAGTTCTAGGGGACTGATGACCTAAGATGTTAAGTCCCATAGTGCTCAGAGCCATTTGAACCATTTTTGAACTTAAATCTATATTCGACGTTAACAAATTTTCCTTCCTCAGAAAAATCTTTTCTTTTCATTGCCAGCCTACATTTTATATTCCCTCTGCTTCGTCCAGCGTCAGCTATTTTCCTGCTAAAATAACAAAACTCATCTACTAATCCACAGTAATTGTCTCAGTATCACGTAATTTAATTCGTGTACATTTCGTTATCCTTGTTTTGCTTTTGCTGATGTTCGCCGTACACCCTGCTTTCAAGACGCTGTCCATTCCGTTCAACTGCTCTTCAAAGTCCTTTGCTGTCTCTGACAGATTCACAATGTCGTCCGTAAACCTCGACGCTTTTATTTCTTCTCCCTGAACTCTAATTCATACTCCAAACTTTTCTTTTGTTTCCTTTACTGCTTGCTCATTGTATGGATTGAACAAAATCGGCGGCAGGCTACAACCCTGTCTCACTCCCTTCTCAACCACTGCTTGCCTTCAATTACTCTCGACTCTTACAACTGCAAATGGCTCTAAGCACTATGGGACCTAACATCTGAGATCATCAGTCCCCTAGACTTAGAACTACTTTAACCTAACTGACCTAAGGACATCACACACACATCCATGCCCGAGGCTGGATTCGAACCTGCGACCGTAGCAGCCGCGTGGTTCAGGACTGAAGCGCCTAGAACCGGTCGGCCACATCGGCCGGCTCTTACAACTGCAGTCTGGTTTCTGAGCAAGTTGTAAATATCCTTTCGCTCTCTGTATTTTACCCCTGTTAACTTCACAATTTCGGAGGTATTAGTTCTAAATATCCTTTCGCCCTCTGTACTTTAGCCCTGTTAACTTCACAATTTCGGAGAGATTATTAGAGTCAACATTGTCAAAAACTACCTCTAAGTCTACAAATGTTATAAACGTAGGCTTTACGTTTTAATATTTACTCCGAATATTGTTTTGCAAGTTCAGAGCTTTTTGATACATGATGCCACTAGCAAGAACAGCGTGATAAATAAACGAATCTACTTAGCGCTCTAAATTATTTTATTTACGAAACATTCATACTGATCACGGACTCGTAGCCGGCCGGAGTGGCCGAGCGGTTCTAGGCGCTACAGTCTGGAGCCGCGCGACTGCTACGGTCGCAGGTTCGAATCCTGCCTCGGGCAGGAATGTGTGTGATGTCCTTAGGTTAGTTAGGTTTAAGTAGTTCTAAGTTATAGGGGACTGATGACCTTAGCAGTAAGTCTCGTAGTGCTCAGAGCCATTTGAACCATTTTTGAACGGACTCGTACAAAAATGTTTTTCCTTTATTGACAGAAAGGTAGGACAAAATTCAGCACAGAGCACTTCGCTTTCGGCAGGAGAGACGTTACAGGGCGTCGAAGACAGGAATGTTAAATTCCTTGTCGTGCTGTTTCCTCACTGCTCCATGAGTCACGCGTAGCAGCGCCACGAGAGTTCAAAGCCACAACAACTTTGTGAGTCATACGTGGTGTCCACTACCTGCGCAAATCAACATCCTGCGCGCCGTGGATAAGGTTTCTTAAGTCCCATGAAACAGTACCTTTCGCTATCGTTGTGGGTGTAAGGTGAAAATTTCTCGGCCAGGCAGCGAAGAACTGCGTTTGATACGCAAGGATGGAATTGGTTTACGACATTGCCCCCTTTCCAGTCCGATGGCAACATGTAAATACCCTCACACAGAGATTCTAAAATGTACTAAATACTAATCCTCTTCTTTTTTTATGGTGAGCCCGTAGGTTGGTTTGCAGTAGTGCGTTTTCCCAACGAGTTCTCTCTTACGAAAGTCTCTTCTGCCTGAATTAGCTACTGCAGCCCCTTTTCTTTTCTTTTTTTTTTTTTATCAGTCAGACCTGCCACGAATTTCTCTCCTGTGCCAGCTTTTCATTTCAGAGTAGCACTTGCAACCTATGTCCTCAGCATTTTGCTTGTTATCTTATCACTGATATATTTCCACACCGAATTTAAATCCCAATGTTGAACCTTTTATTTTTCGATATACAGGGTGGTCGATTGATCGTGACCGAGCCAAATATCACACGAAATAAACGTCAAACGGAAAAACCACAAAGAACGAAACTTGTCTAGCTTGAAGGGGGAAACCAGATGGCGCTATGGTTGGCCCGCTAGATGGCGCTGCCATAGGTCAAACGGATATCAACTACGTTGTTTTAAGCAGGAACCCCCATTTTTTATTACATATTCATCTAGGACATCAAGAGATATGAATGTTTTAATTGGACCACTTTTTTCGCTTTATAATAGATGGCGCTGTAATAGTCACAAACATATGGTTCACAATTTTAGACGAAGAGTTGGTAACAGGTAGGTTTTGAAATTAAAATACAGAACGTAGGTACGTTTGAACATTTTATTTCGGTTGTTCCAATGTCATACATGTCCTTTGTGAACTTATCATTTCTGAGAACGCATGATATTACAGCGTGGTTACCTGCAAATAGCGCATTAATGCAATAAATGCTCAAAACGATGTCCGTCAACATCAATGCATTTGGCAGTACGTGTAACGACATTCCTCTCAGCAGCGAGTAGTTCGCCTTCCGTAATGTTCGCACGTGCATTGACAATGCGCTGCCGCATGTTGTCAGGCGTTGTCGCTGGATCACGATAGCAAATATCCTTTAACTTTCCCCGCAGAAAGAAATGCGGAGACGTCAGATCCGGTGAACGTGCGGGCCACGGTATGGTGCTTCGACGACCAATCCACCTGTCATGAAATACGCTATTCATTACCGATTCAACCGCACGTGAGCTATGTGCTGGACATCCATCATGCCGGAAGTACATCGCCATCCTGTCATGCAGTGAAACATCTTGTAGTAGCATCGGTAGAACATTACGTAGGAAATCAGCATACATTGCACCATTTCGATTGCCATCGATAAAATGGAGCCCAATTATCCTTCCTCCCATAACGCCGCACCATACATTAATCCGCCAAGGTCGCTGATGTTCCACTTGTCGCAGCCATCATGTGTGCAAAAAATCTGTCATCGTCCCGTAATTTCTCTTGTGCCCAGTGGCAGAACTGTACACGATGTTCTAAGTCGTCGCCATGGAATTCCTGGTGCATAGAAGTATGGTACGGGTGCAATCGATGTTGAGGTAACATTCTCAACACCGACGTTTTGAGATTCCCGATTCTCGTGCAATTTTTCTACTAATGATGTGCGTATTAGCCGCGACAACAGCTAAAACACCTACTTGGGAATCATCATTTGTTGCACGTGGGGGTTGACGTTTCATATGTGACTGAACACTTCCTGTTTCCATAAATAACGTAACTATCCGGCGAACGGTCCGGAGACTTGGATGATGTCGTCCAGGATAACGAGCAGCATACATAGCACACGCCCGTTGGGCATTTTGATCACAAAAGCCATACATCAACACCATATCAACCTTTTTCGCAATTGGTAAACGGTCCATTTTGACACGGGTAATGTGTTACGAAGCAAATACCGTCCGCACTGGCATAATGTTACGTGGTGTTTTTCATGGAGACGGATTTTATCCCTTGTTGTTTTGCGTGGGACTATCATAACAGGCCTACATTGATGTTTTAAGCACCTTATTGCTTCCCACAGTTGATGAGCAGTCGTCATGACTGCATTTTTCAACACGGTCGAGCACCTGTTCATGAAGCACGGCCTGTGGCGGAGTCGTTTCACAACAATAACATCTCTGCAACGGACTGGCCCGTACAGAGTCATGACCTGAATCCTATAGAACACCTTTAGGATGTTTTGGAACTCCGACCTCGTACCAGGCCTCACCGACGGACATCGATGAAGCACTACATCATTGAAGCACTACGTGAAGAATGGGCTGCCATTCGCAAGGAACCCTCCAGCACCTGATTGAACGTATGAATTAGAGTGGAAGCTGTCATCAAGGCTAAGGTTGGGCCAACACCATATTGAATTCCAGCATTACCGACGAAGGCCGCCACGAACTTGTAAGTCATTTTCAGCCAGGTGTCCGGATACTTTTGATCACATAGTGTAGATGAAAGGAATAACGCGCTAGTCTAATTTGGGACCACTCTGTCGAATGGACAGGAGCAATTCAACGTTAAGAATCATTTTCTGGAATCAAAATTCACCTTCCCGTTGCCCTTTGGTTGGCCTTCTACCAGATGTTTCCGTTATTTTGAATAGTTCGTATCAGCAACCACGACTAATTAAACTGATTGCTCTGTAGTATTCACTTCTTAGTGCCTAAATTCTTTGGAATTGGGATTAATACATTCCTCCCAAATTCTGAAGGTACTTCTCTGCCTCATGTAGAACTTAAGACAAAAAAGAAATAAATCACACACACAACGAATGGGACGGAAATCGGTAGATGTGATGTAGTAGCACATGTAAAGACAAAAAATGATTACAATTTCAGAAAAATAAAATTCAAGGGAAACAGCTTCAAAAACTTAGTATGTCAATGTTGGTACATCTCTGGTCCTCATATAAGCAGTTATTCGGCACTGATTAATAAAATTGTTGTACGTACTCCCGAGGGATGTCGTGCCAAATTTCCGATTCGCGGGCTAGTTTGTCAAAATCTCGAGCTGACTGGAGAGCCTTTCTCCTAATACTTGAAACATTCTGAACTGGGAGAGGTCCATCGACCTTACTGGCAAAGGTAGGGTTTGGCGAGCTCGAAGACACGCAGTAGAAATCCTCGCCGTGTGCGTGGGGAATTATCTTGTTGAAATGTTAGTACGGGATGGCCTGCAATGAAGGACATCAAAACGGAGCGTAGAATATCGTCGATGTACTGCTGTGGTGCAAGGGTGACATGGATGACAACCAAAGGCGTCATCATACGCGTCATCGGGGATCAGTTCGAAGCGGGACTTATCATTCAAGACATTTCTCCTCCGGTCAATGAGATTACAGGCCCAAAATGTGTCAGGAGATGTCCCGTACGGTGTGGGATACCAACCTGAGCGTGGCCCTACAACCAGAAGAGATAGTCTCGAATGCTATATCGTTTCATAGCGGCACCTTTACAGTACAACGGCAAGTCGACTATATTCTACGCCACATTTTGTTGCGCTTCATGGGAAGCCATCTTGATGTGAATTTCAGCAAGATAATGCCCGACCGCGCGAGACGGGAGTCTCTACTACCGACCTGGTTGCCAAATCATAGCTTACCCAGCAAGATCACCGGATCCCTCCCAAGTTGTATGGGGCATTAAGGGCAGGGCCGTACAACCATCGCGGGTTTTGACGATTTAACGCGCCAGTTCGACAGAATATCCCAGGGAGGACACCAAACGTCTCTACCAATCAATGCCAGGCCCAATAACTTCTTGCATAAGGCCCAGAGGTGGACCAGACTTGCTGAGTCTGTGAAGTTCTTTCTCCTGAATAAACCATCAAATTCGTTTCTGAAATTGTAATCACTTGCTTGTCTGTCTGTGTATGTACTTCACATCTGCCGATTTCCGTCCCAATCGCATAAATCCTTCGTGGTGCGTCTTTTTTCCTTAGGGTGTATCTTGCGCAGAAGTTGGAATCTACATCTACATGGATACTCTGCAAATAACATTCAAGTGCCTGGCAGAAAGTTCATCGAACCACCTTCACAATTCTCTATTATTCCAACCTCGTATAGCGCGCGGAAAGAATGAACTATATCTTTCCGTACGAGCTCTAATTTCCCTTATTTTATCGTGGAGATCGTTCCTCCCTATGTAGGTCGGTGTCAACAAAATATTTTCGCATTCTGAGGAGAAGGTTGGTGATTGGAATTTCGTGAGAATACTCCGTCGCAACGAAAAACGCCTTTCTTTTAATGATGTCAATCCCAAACCAAGTATCATTTCTGTGACACTCTCTCCCATATTTCACGGTAATACAAAATGTGCTGCCCTTCTTTGAACTTTTTCGATGTACTCCGTCAGTCCTATCTGGTAAGGATCCCACAGCGCGCAGCAGTATTCTAAAAGAGGACGGACAAGCGTAGTGTAGGCAGTCTCCTTAGTAGGTCTCTTACATTTTCTAAGTGTCCTGCCAATAAAACGCAGTCTTTGGTTAGCCTTCCCCACAACATTTTCTATGTGTTCCTTCCAAATTAAGTTTTTCGTAATTGTAATACCTAGGTATTTAGCTGAATTTACTGCTTTTAGACTATATTGATTTATCGCATAACCGAAGTTTAGCGAGTTACTATTAGCACTGATGTGGACGACCTCACACTTTTCGTCATTTAGGGTCAGTTGCCAATTTTCGTACCATTCAGATATCTTTTCTAAATCGTTTTTCAGTTTGTTTCGATCTTCTGATGACTTTATTAGTCGATAAACGACAGCCTCATCTGCAAACAACCGAAGATGGCTGCTCAGATTGTCTCCCAAATCGTTTATACAGATAAGGAACAGCAAAGGGCCTATAACACTACTTTGGGGAACGCCTGAAATCACTTCTGTTTTACTCGATGACTTTCCGTCAATTACTACTTTCTGACAGGAAACCGCAAATCCAGCCACATAACTGAGACGATGTTCCCTAAGCACGCAATTTCACTACGAGCCGCTTGTGTGGTACAGTGTCAAAAGCCTTCCGGAAATCCAGGAATACGAAATCGATCTGAAATCCCTTGTCAATAGCACTCAACACTTCATGTGAATAAAGAGCCAGTTGTGTTTCACAGGAACGATGTTTTCTAAACCCATGTTGACTGTGTGTCAATAGACCGTTTGCTTCGAGGTAATTCATAAGGTTTGAACACAATATATGTTCTAAAATCCTGCTGCATATCGACGTTAACGATATAGGCCTGTAATTTAGTAGATTACTCCTACTACCTTTCTTGAATATTGGTGTGACCTTTGCAACTTTCCAGTCTTTGGGTACGGATCTTTCGTCGAGCGAACTGTTGTATATGATTGTTAAGTATGGAGCTAATGCATCATCATACACCGAAAGGAACCTAATTGGTATACAGTCTGGACCAGAAGACATGCTATTATTTTATGTTTGTCATCGATAGTGTAGTGGATTTCTTATCCTACGTATGCGCAATATATTACATTTATTTACGTTCAGGGTCAACTGTCAGAGTCTGTACCATTCATCAGTTTTCTGCAGGTCGTTCTGCAAATTCTTATTGTCAACTGGCGTTGCTACTTTGGTACAAACAACTGCATCATCTGCGAATAGCCTTAAAGAGTAATCGACGCTTTCTACTAGATCATTTATATACACTGTAAACAGCAACTGTCCTATCACACTTTCCTGTGGTACTCCGGATATTACCTTTACATCTGTCGATTTAGTTCCGTAAAGAGCGACGTGTTGAATTTTGTCTGTAAGAATCCAATCGCAGGTCTGCTCCAATACTCCGTAAGCTTGTATTTTCTTCATTAAATGGCTATGCAGGTCGGTGTCAGATGCCTCACTGAAACCAAGGAACACGGCATCAACCTGAGCGCCGTTGTCCACTGCGCTGTGGATCCCATGGAGGAACAAAGCGAGCTGAGTTTCGCAGGATCTCTGTTTGCGGAATCCATGCCGATTTTTACAGAGGAGCTGTTCATTTTCCAAAAAACGTCATAATTCTTGAGCATAAAATATGTTCCATACTTCTACAAACGATTGTCGTCAGTGTTATAGGTCTATAATTTAGTGGGTCTGTCTTACGACCTGCGCTTTTCTCCAGTCGTCAGGTACCTTTCGTTGCTCAAGCTATCTACGATAAATTACTGCTAGAAAGGGAGCAAGCTCTTTCGCATAATCTTTAATAGGTATCTCATCTGGTCCTGAAGCCTTTCCACTACTAAGCGATTGCAGCTGCTTTACAATTCCGCGATCGGTTATCTCAATATCTGCCATTTCGACTCTCGTAGGACGACTGAAAGGAACGACAGTGTTACTATCTTCCGCGGTGAAACAACTTCGGAAGACCGAATTCACTATTTCAGCCTTCTCTCTGTTTTCCTAGATTTCGGTGCCGGTGTGGTCGCTGAGAGAATGAATAGATGATTTTGACCCACTTACTGATTTTCATACGACCAAAAATCTTAGGGTTTTTATTCTAGTAGGTAGACGACGTCTTAGTTTCGAAGTCATTGAACGCATCTCTCATTGCTCTCCTAACGTTTATTTTTGCTTCGTTCAGCTTTTGTTTGTCAGCTAAGTTTTTTCTTCTCTTGAAGCTTGAGATTAAGTTGGTTCAAATGGCTCTGAGCACTATGAGACTTAACTTCTGAGGTCATCAGTCCCCTAGAACTTAGAACTACTTAAACCTAACTAGGCGCTACAGCCTGGAGCCGCGCGACCGCTACGGTCGCATGTTCGAATCCTGCCTCGGGCATGGGATGTGTGTGATATCCTTAGGTTAGTTAAGTTTAAGTAGTTCTAGGGGACTGATGACCTCAGAAGTTAAGTCCCATAGTGCTCAGAGCCATTTGAACCATTTGAACAACTCTGCTTATGCGTAAACAATTTCTAACATTGTTCTGTACTTTCAGTGCGAGGCCCAAGCCCTGTAACACTGACTGTATCTTGTGCCATGTCATCAGCCCGAGCGGCCAGTTCGAGGGGCAGGCACACGGGCAGTCGGTGGCCATGGCGCAGTCGCAGCAGCAGCATCACCAGCTCAGCCCGCTGGGGCATCACCAGCAACAGTTCAACACACTGGAGCACCACCAGCACCAGCTCAACATACTAGAGACACCACTGCATCACCACCAGCAGCAGCAGCAACACAGCCCACCATCTCCTGCAGACTCCACCTACCTCGCACAGGAGTCCTACCAGTACAGAGTGGACTTCTCACGTGACTGGCAGTCAGCACCAGATCAGCATCAGCTCTACCAACAGCACCAGCAACAACAACAGTATCAACAGCAACAACAGCAGCAGCACGCGCTCGTGGCCTCTAGCTCGGCGCGCAGTCCGCTAGCTCCGGGCAACGGCTGCAACAGCGTGAACAACGGCAACAACAGCGATGAAGAAAACAACCCGGTGGCCGCAGCGGACAACGGCAACAGCACCAGCAGCGGCGGCAGCGGCAGCGCAACCGGTGATCGCAACAACCTCGTCACGGTCGTCGCCTTCGCCGATCTGCAGCATCGCAACGCTGGTGAGTACCACGTGCACGAGGATGAAAGTCCGCGCTCTGCCGAAACGCATTGCTTGCAGTCGCACTGACCCTACAGGGTGATTGGAAAAGTTGGGCATGAGTTGAAGTAGCTGATAGAGGCGCTGAAATAAACAACTTTGGATTGGATTGGATTGTTTGAGGGAAGAGACCAAACAGCGAGGTCATCGGTCTCATCGGATTAGGGAAGGACGGGGAAGGAAGTCGGCCGTGCCCTTTCAAAGGAACCATCCCGGCATTTACCTGGAGCGATTTAGGGAAACCCTGAAAACCTAAATCAGGATGGCCGGACGCGGGGTTGAACCGTCGTCGTCCCGAATGCGAGTCCAGTGGTCTAACCACTGCGCCACCTCTCTCGGTAAACAGCTTTGGAACTCGTGGTCTTGGAAGCAATCTTGAGCCAGTGAAAGCTCTGAAATGTCCAGCATAGATATTGTCTATTTTTTCTTACGTACAACTGCTTGTTATTCAAGCGTGTTCCATCGGTGTATCAGTCGCTGAGTATGTACATCTGCTTGAGATGCATGCGGCCTGAAATTGGAAGTGGAGGTCCACCTGCATGGCCATCTCGCTTCTCTGATCAGACAGCTCTTGATTTTTTTAAAATTTCTTTATGAGGGGCAAATAAAAAGTCTCGTGCACGAGACAGCAGGTCCCTACAAAGAAAGCCGGCCGGTGTGGCCGTGCGGTTCTAGGCGCTTCAGTCTGGAACCGCGTGACCGCTACGGTCGCAGGTTCGAATGCTGCCTCGGGCATGGATGTGTGTGATGTCCTTAGGTTAGTTAAGTTTAAGTAGTTCTAAGTTCTAGGGGACTGATGACCACAAATGTTAAGTCCCATAGTGCTCAGAGCCATTTGAACCATTTTTTTGAACCCTGCAACGAAACACTTCTCGACAGGATACTTGAGAGTCTGATGGGGTTCGTCTGAAGACTGCAGCAAAATTTTCTGGGAAGGTGTTATGCCCTTATTGAATGTGGTGGTCGTCGTTTTGAACATATTCGACGAACCTGCGGCGCGTGTGCATTGTTTGCCCTTGTTGTTCCTGAAATTCCAAAGCTTTCAATGGCTCAGGATTACTTCCAAGAACACAAATTACTCCTCGTCCTCACAACTTCACTTCTGCCAGTACCTCGTCTCCTTCCTTCCAAACTTAACAAAAATCAAAAATGTTCAAATGTGTGTGAAATCTTATGGGACTTAACTGCTAAGGTCATCAGTCCCTAAGCTTACACACTACTTAACTTAAATTATCCTAAGGACAAACACACACACCCATGCCCTAGGGAGGACTCGAACCTCCGCCGGGACCAGCCGCACAGTCCATGACTGCAGCGCCTAAGACCGCTCGGCTAATCCCGCGCGGCCCAAACTTAACAGAAGCTCTCCTGCGAACGTTGCAGAACTAGCACTCCAGAAAGAAAGGATATTGCGGAGACATGGCTTAGCCACAGCCTGGGGATGTTTCCAGGATGAAATTTTCACTCTGCAGCGGAGCGTGCGCTGGTATGAAACTTCCTGGTAGAGCACTTGCCCGCGGAAGGCAAAGGTCCCGAGTTCGAGTCTCGGTACGGCACACAGTTTTGATCTGCCAGGAAGTTTCATATCAGCGCCCACTCCGCTGCAGAGTGAAAATTTCATTCTGGACACAAACTCCTGTTCCAAAGTTGTTTTATTTCGATGTTCGACGCTTCTATCAGCTCCTTCAGCACGTGCGCTACGTATTGAACCAATCTGTATGCTTCGGTCAGAATAACAAAGCCATAGACAGCTGAGCATCGTAACGAGGGGGGGCAGCGGGGATGTGTCCCTCCTCCCTTACGCGCAAGCGCCTTATGGTTCCACTACCAGCAACTGTTCAGATTCGTACTACGTGCGCTGATTCGCCCCCTGTTAGTGTTTGCTCTCTACGATCCTAATAGTCTTATCACTTTCCTAAGTAGTTTCACAGTTAGCTTCAGACACACCTCTTAGAAGAAACGTATCGCACTGAGAAACGAAGCATATAAGAACAAATGACAACAGGTGTGTTACGTACTGAAGTTGTCGTCTGTAGACGGCTGGTAGCTGGCAGCTAAGGTTACACGGCGATTTGTCAGGGCAGGACGTGCGACTGAAATCGTGCTCTAATTGTTTGCTGCTTTAACAGTTGTTTGTAAACAACAAGCTGTCAGTCACTTATTCAGATCCAGATGTGTACCTGCGAATACGCTTGTCCTTTTTCATGTCGTCTCGAAACGTTGCGCCTAGATACCTTACCGACGCAGTTGAACGAAGCAGCGTACCATGAATACTATAGTCGAACATTTCACGAATTTTTCTACATTCACATACATACTCCGCATGCCAAAGTCCGGTGCGAAGCGGAGGATACCTTTCACCAACATTCGCGTTCTATTCGCCGATAGAGGGAGGGAGAAAAGTTTGTCGTTATGTCTCCCTCTTTTTTGTGTGTGTTATCAGTCATCAGACTGGGTAGATGCGGCCCGCCACGAATTCATCTCCTGTGCCAAACTCTCAATCTCACAGTAGTACTTGTAACCTCCGTCCTCAATTATTTTCTGAATGCATTCCAGTCTCTTTTCTTCCTATGCAGTTTTTACCCCCTACAGCTCCCTCTACTACCATGGAAGTCACTCCTCGATGTCTTAACGGATGTCCTATCATCCTGTCCCGTCTCAGTGTTTGTCATATATTCCTTTCGTCTCCGATTCTGCGCAGAAACTCCTCATTTGTTACCTTATCAGTCCACCTAATTTTCAACATTCGTATGTTTGCACCACATCTCAAATGCTTCGGATCTCTCTTTCTCCGGTTTTCCCACAGTCCATGTTTCATTACCATACAATGTTGTGCTTCAAACGTACATTCTCAGAAATTTCTTCCTCAAATTAAGGTCTGTGTTTGATACAGGCACACCTTTCTTGGCCAGAAATGCCCTTTTTTGCCAGTGCTTGTCTGCTTTTTATGTCCTTGCTCCTTCCGTCATTGGGTATTTTACTGCCTAGGTAGCAGAATTTTTGCCCGCATCTCGTGGTCGTGCGGTAGCGTTCTCGCTTCCCACGCCCGGGTTCCCGGGTTCGATTCCCGGCGGGGTCAGGGATTTTCTCTGCCTCGTGATGGCTGGGTGTTGTGTGCTGTCCTTAGGTTAGTTAGGTTTAAGTAGTTCTAAGTTCTAGGGGACTTATGACCACAGCAGTTGAGTCCCATAGTGCTCAGAGCCATTTGAACCATTTTTGTATCAGAATTTCTTAACTTCGTCCACTCTGTGACCACCATTTATGATGATAATTTTTTCGATGTTCTCATTTCTGCAATCGCTCATTACTTTCGCCGGCCGCGGTGGCCGTGCGGTTCTGGCGCTGCAGTGTGGAACCGCGGGACTGCTACGGTCGCAGGTTCGCATCCTGCCTCGGGCATGGATGTGTGTGATGTCCTTAGGTTAGTTAGGTTTAAGTAGTTCTAAGTTCTAGGGGACCTATGACCTAAGATGTTGAGTCCCATAGTGCTCAGAGCCATTTGAACCATTTTGCTCATTACTTTCGTCCATCTTCGATTTATACTCATCAGACTCTTCATTCGATTCAACAAATCTTGTAATTCTTCTTCACTATCACTAAGGATAGAAATGTCATCAGCGAATCTTATCATTGATATCCATTGACCTTGAATTTTTATACCAATCTTGAACCTTTCTTTAATTCCTTCAGTGATTTTTCTATGTGCAGATTGAACCGTAGGAGCGAAAGACTACATCCCTGCCTTACATCCTTTCTAATCCGAGCACTTCGTTCTTTGTCTTCCAGTATTATTGTTCCCTCTTAGTTCTTCTCGCATTCGGGAGGACGACGGTTCAATCACGTCTCCGGCCATCCTGATATAGGTTTCCGTGATTTCCCTAAATCGCTTCAGGCAAATGCCGGGATGGTTCCTTTGAAAGGGCACGGCCGATTTCCTTCCCCATCCTTCCCTCAGCCGAGCTTGCGCTCCGTCTCTAATGACCTCGTTGTCGACGGGACGTTAAACACTAATCTCCTCCTCCTCCTCCTCCTCTTAGTTCTTGTACATATTCTGTATTACACCTATTTTTCCCTAAGTTTCGAACATCTTGCACAATTTTACATGATCAAACGCTTTTTGCCGATCGATAAATCCAGTGAACTTGTCTCGATTTTTCTTCAGTATTGCTTCCGTGATCAATGTCAGAACTACCTCTCTGGCGTCTTTACCTTTCCTAAAGCCAAACTTATCGTCATCTAGCAGATCCTCAGTTTGCTTCTCCATTCTCCTGTGTGTTGTTATTGTTAACAACTTGCATGCATGAGCTGCTAACTGACTGTGCATTGAAACTTGTAGCAGATTAAAACTGTGCACCGGACCGAGACTCGAACGCGGGACCTTTGCCTTTCGCGGGCATCTGAGCTACCCAAGCACGACTCACGCCCCGTCCTCACAGCTTTACTTCCGCCAGTACCTCGTCTCCTACTTTCCAAACTTTACAGAAGCTCTTATGCAAACCTGGAAGAAAGGGTATTGCGGAGACATGGCTTAGCCACAGCCTAGCGGATGTTTCCAGAAGAGCTTAAGTTTGAAAAGTAGGAGACGAGGTACTGGCGGAAGTAAAGCTGTGAGGACGGGGCGTGAGTCGTGCTTGGGTTGCTCAGATGGTAAAGCACTTGCCTGCGAAAGGCCAAGGTCCCGAGTTCGAGTCGTGGTCCGGCACACAGTTTTAATCTGCCAGGAAGTTTCATTTCAGCGCACACTCTGCTGCAGAGTGAAAATCTCATTCTGATTGTGCATTAATTCTCGTATTTGTCAACTCTTGATATCTTCGGAATTGTGGATGATATTTTTTTCAAAAATGGCTCTGAGCACAATGGGACTTAACTTCTGCGGTCATCAGTCCCCTAGAACTTAGAACTACCCAAACCTAACTAACCTAAGGACATCACACACATCCATGCCCGAGGCAGGATTCGAACCTGCGACCGTAGCGGTCGCGCGGTTCCGGACTGTAGCGCCTAGAACCGCTCGGCCACCCCGGCCAGCGATGATTTTTTTTTTTTTTTTTTTTTTTACGGAAGTTTGAAGGTATATCTCCAGTCTCATACACCAACGTGAGTAGTCGTTTTGTTGTCACCTCCACCTTGCAATTTAGGAATCCTGATGGAATGGTATCAATCTATGCCGCCTTATCAGACCTTAAGTCTTCCAGAGTCCTTTTCAATTCTGATTCTAATACTGAACACACCTCCCCCCTTCCCGCATCCTTTCTTCAGTATAAACTCCTGTTTCTTCTTCTTATACGTCATCGGGCAAGTAGTTTACCCCACAGAGACCTTCGATGTACTCTCGTCCACTAATCCAATCCTACCGTATAGAAAGGCAGTGATCATCCGATGGCACTGTTCTATTTGCTCCGCCACGAAAGCGGGCAGATTCCCTTCTCAGTAAAAGGTCGCACGTGCAAGCGGCGTGACCCCTTCTCAAAAGGAACGGCTGCAGAACAAAGCGCTGGTAAGTAATTCAGCGTCTCGTCCCACGTTCGTGAATGACGTGGCCTTTATCCCAGATGTCGTTTCCCAGTTGCCTCCGTCGCGTCATCGATTTGTCATTAGCTGCCGCAGTTTTACATATTTCAGCACCCGGGTGACCCAACCCGCTAAGAGATGTTTTCCGGAATGGGGAGGGTAGACAGAGCTAGTGCCCGAGCTGAGGTGAATGATAGAGGGTAAATTATCCAGGGAGACAGTGGCGTCCTTTTGAGTTGATATACTTACGGGTTATTCGGCATCACGCAGATTAGCTCGCAGAGTTGCTTCAGCCAAGCTCGGGACAGGCTGACGAACATTTTAGGATACGAAACTCGTTTGTGCTGAACGTCTCAAATACAACAAGGCGGCACTGAACAAGGTGGGAGGTCGACATTTCGATTCCCCGTTGAGTCATCGGGATTTAGATTCTCCGTAGTTTATCTGCATCGCTTAGGGTAAAGGCCGAGATGGTCCTTTGAAAACGTCACGGACGAAATCCCCCTCTCCGCGCTTGTGGGTTGTCTCTTAATTCCCTCGCCGTTGACGGGAAGCTAAGTGCACCTTTTTGTGGTTCTGTAAAAACAGTATCCTGATAGATCGCTTTCTTGTCCGTCCGTCTATGAACGGGTAGACGTATAAAGATGAAATTTCTGTCGCATACAGATACATGGACCCTTGGTGGTATAAAACACTGAAGCTTCTAAGTCAATGCAATCAAAAAATGCGACCATTTCTGTCGCGTTTAAATCCATGCGAACTCACTTTTGACTACCTATAGGGTGTTTCCAATATTATGAAAAGGACAGTTGCTGTTCACTATGTACTGGAGATGCTGAGTCGCAGATAGGCACAACAAAAAGACTGTCAGAAAGTGGGCTTTCGGCCAACAAGGTCTTCCTCGAAAACAGACAAAACACACAAAGACACGCACACACACTCACACAAACGCAGCTCACACACGCATGACCACAGACTCGATCTGGGCTCAGCAGCCAGAGACTGTTGTCATGTGTGTGTGTGTGTGTGTGTGTGTGTGTGTGTGTGTGTGTCTTGTCTGTTTTCGTCGAAGGCCTTGTTGGCCGAAAGCTTTATTTTCTGACAGTCATTTTGTTGTGCCTATCTGCTACTCAGCATCTCCAGTACATAGTGAATAGCAACTATCCTTTTCATAATATTGTTACCTTCCGCCATGGCTTTCGCATCGTTTTATTTTGTCTATAGAGCATTTCCCGTTGATCTACAATGATGAAATCCGGCAAGAACTAAGGTTTCTCACAAGGGAACCTCCCCATCGCACCCCCCCTCAGATTTAGTTATAAGTTGGCACAGTGGATAGGCCTTGAAAAACTAAACACAGATCAATCGAGAAATCAGGAAGAAGTTGTGTGGAACTATGAAAAAATGAGCAAAATATACAAACTGAGTAGTCCATGTGCAAGATAGGCAACATCAAGGATAGTGTGAGCTCAGGAGCGGCGTGGTCCCGTGGTTAGCGTGAGCAGCTGCGGAACGAGAGATCCTTGGTTCAAGTCCTCCCTCGAGTGGTCGCCGGCACAGTAGCTCAGTGTGTTCGGTCAGAGGGTAATGTGCCTTCTGTAATAAAAAAAACTGAGTTAACAGATCAACAACGAACTTAAACGGATGTCTTACGACGTCCGCCCCGAGCAGATGCAACGAACTAAAGCGAACAAAACGAAAATTAAAAAAAAAGTGAAAAATTTACTTTCTTTATTTTCGCAAAGTTATGATCTGTCCGTTCGTTCATTGACGTCTCTGTTCACTGTAATAAGTTTAGTGTATGTGTTTTGCGACCGCACCCCAAAACCGTGCTATTAGTAAACGAAAGGACGTGTCTCTCCAATGGGAACCGAAAACATTTGATCGAAAGGTCATAGGTCAACCGATTCCTCCACAGGAAAAGACGTTGATATATTCTATACGACACTGGTGACGGCATGTGGGTCACGTGACAGGAATATGTTGTCGACCCGCCTAACTTGTACACTAGTGCGAATGGGTAAAAAGATTCTTCTACCTTGCCCGATTTAGGTTTTCTTGTGGATGTGATAATCACTCCCAAAAAAGTGATGAAAACATAAGCGTTTGTCACATAAACTGAAAATAAAAACTTAAACTTTTCACCCGAGGGAAGGCTTGAACCAGGGACCACTCGTTCCGCACCTGCTCACGCTAACCACTTTTTTTATATTAAAACAACCATATATGTACATAAGAACAAAATCAAAATAATGAAGTGATGGAACTGTTTCAACACGAATTCTATCCTACAATAGACTGTAGAACACATTCCAATAAAAACCACAGGACCACGGCACTCCTGAGCTTGCTCTTTCCTTGTTGTTGCCAATCTTGCGCATGGACTACTCATTTGTATCTTTTGCTTATTTTTTTCATAGTTCCACACAACTTCTTCCTATTGATCTGTGTTCGGTTTTTGAAGGCCTATCCACTGTGCCAAATTATAACTAAATCTGAGGGGGGTGCGATGGGTAGGTTTCCCTTGTCAGTACAAGTAAAGGGAAAAAATCTAAGAATTGTTTATTTGTAAATATATCATACGAAAAAATTATATCTTTTGTCGTTTGTTATCCGACGCCAGACTTGAAAGTAAAACAATCAGTAGTTTTGCATTCGGGCTGATGGGGTCGCAGTGGTAAAAGTCAAACGTCAGACAAGGAATAACTGTACTGCTCATATGACGCGTTTCGGAATATATCCATCATCAGATGTCCAACCTGAAGATGGCTTGGTAAACGGCTGAAACTGGTAGCCAAATAAAACAACTTTGGAAACTAGGCGGCTCAAAGGTGTTTAATTGGACATTCTTTGTTTTGTGTTGTTGATAATTCTTCCGGGTTATATGGCCGTGGTCCATGGAATTCTTCTATTCCTAACGTTTCGTCCAATACTACGTTGGACATCTTCAGAGGTATCGCTGGTCCTGCCGGCAGGACTCAGCAAGACCAGCGATACCTCTGAAGATGTCCAACGTAGTATTGGACGAAACGTTAGGAATAGAAGAATTCCATGCACCACGGCCATATAACCCGGAAGACCATCCGGTCGTGAAAGCCTTCATTGTATGAAAGCCTTCATTCTTTGTTGTGTGTTGGTGTTACCTGTGCAAGAGTCCGGTCAGTAGGTTCGGCATAAGGGATATAACTGCCCTGCCTTTTTCGCTATAATTTTTATACCCACTAGTTCGGTACAAGTTCTCTTTGAGACACCACACACTCATACTCACGCCACTTCTCGCTGTGTCTCCTCTCTTTTAAGCGGTTCCCAGGCACGACAAGAGTCGCTTGGGCACTTTGCATCGCGCAAAGCGTCTCTCCACTGCGCCAAAACCCTGTCCGTTCGCTCGTTTATCACTCTACTGGACAGAGGTGCGCTAGCAGCGCGCAGAATCCCTCACATTCACAGGCAAGATCAAGACTGCGTGTCGCAGCGCCTGCAAAACACTTCTCCGTCTGTATGAGCAGGAGGAGGCGGTCCTGATTAACGAGCGAGGCGTTTAGCCGCGCCGGTCCATCCTCGAAGCTCGAAGCCTCTGACCACCCGTGTGTGTGTGTGGGCCTGCCGACCCCACCGCATTGCGTGTCCAGTGCCTGCTCTGAGGACCCGGGCTTTCACGCCCCGGCAAGAAGGGAGCTATGCGCGCGAAATTCGCTGAAGCACCGGGGCTCATCCCCGGAAGGCCACTAGCTAATCTATCACTCGAAATTAGTCCGGCGGGAGAGCGTCGGCGGATTACGTTACACACTCGGCGCGCGGCCCAAACGGATCGCACTGTTTATAGCAGGTCTTACTGGCCCTTTAAACATGTTTTTCGACATGTCTCGTGGCAGCCACTTAGAAATATGTCTCGTAAGTACGAGCTGTGTTCGAAAAAATAACTATTTTTTGTTTTTGTTCTTGAGAAATAATTTAACGAGTGCTATTTGGAAAGTAAGGTCGAATCGAGCTTGAAATGGAAACCGTGTCAAATAAATGGTTCAAATGGCTCTGAGCACTATGGGACTCAAATGCTGAGGTCATTAGTCCCCTAGATCTGAGAACTAGTTAAACCTAACTAACCTAAGGACATCACAAACATCCATGCCCGAGGCAGGATTCGAACCTGCGACCGTAGCGGTCTTGCGTTTCCAGACTGCAGCGCCTTTAACCGCACGGCCACGTGGAAACCGTGTCGAATGAAGCTTTGTACAGATATACAGAGGGCTCCAAAATAATGTATCCACTGTTTAAAAGTCCATAACTTGCAAACTAATTGACGGTCTCATTTTTGCTTAAAGTCCAATTGAAAGATATCACTGTAGGTGTTCCAAATAGTCACCATTAACATCCACACACAAACGGTGCCGCCGAACTGCAGCGCGAACTACTGACTGCAACGTGTTCAGTTGGATAATTGTACATGAATGTACGATGGATTCTCGAAGTTCGTCCAATGTGCGTGGCTTTTGTCGATAAACGACGCCCTTTCGTGCTTCTCACAGATAAAAGTCCAGAGGAGTTAGGTCTGGGGAACGTGGTGGATACTCCACAGCACTTGTACGCCCTATCCATCTTTCTGGTAGATTTTCGTCGAGAAGATACGCGCTAACACGATTCTGGTAGTGGACTGGGGCACAATCTTGTTGAAAGTAAACTCTTCCGTCTCCATACAAGTCTCGGATGGCAGGTAAATTGGATGTCTGAAGCTTCTGAAGGTACACCTCACCGGTAACTGTGCCGTCAAAGAAGAATTGCCCAATCAAGCCCCGTAAGACAACCCACACCACACATTTACTCGTGGCAAATTCACGGCTTTGTCTACATGGACGTTCGGATTTTCGGCGGCCCAGTAGATGCAATTGTGGCGATTTACTGTTCCATTGAGTTTGAACTGTGCCTCATCAGACCACACAAGCATCTCTGCAAACTCTTCATCGTTGCGCACATTGTTAGTAAACCACGCGCAGTACTCCATTTACGATCTGCGTCGTCGTCGTTCATTGCGTGTAGCAATCGAGGTATTCAGCACTTTCACTTTGCTGGCTTCAAAATTCGCCGAACACTTTGAGCGACTCACTCCAGTTTCACGGGCACACTGTCTCACAGACTTCTGTGGTGAGTGAGTGAATTGTTGTAACACACGACGGGAGTTAGGTGGACTTGTTACTGCTACAGGTCGTCCAGATCGTTGTTTGTGTTCATCTTTAACACAGCCTTCGGCTTCAAATTTGTCTCGAATGCGACGAATCGTTAAACGTGTGGGTGGCTCTGTTTGATACTCATTTCGCCATTGCCGTTGAACCTCATTAATGCTTTCGTACTTAAAATACCACTTCAAAACTGGCTTCCTTTCATCGAATGGAAGCCTTGAGCCAGCCATGTTTACTCGAGTAACTAGGTGCAGCTAAGAACAAACCACTGAATATCTGGCGACTGTCATCTGACAAAACAACACAACGCAATACAACGCTTGTGTCGAGTTGCCGCAACTACAGACTATTACACTACCAAAATATGAGACAACTCTGTCAATTATTTTGCCAGTTATGGACTTTTTAACAGTGGATACATTTTTTTGGACCCCTCTGTAGATTTGTGATGAGGTGGGGCTTTATAGCTGTCAAATAATTGAGAGACTTCATGCTAGACCACCACCAGCCGTTTATTTTTATGCTCAGTGCTACAAGTTTCGATCGGTAGACCATTGCCAATGAAAAGCTAACCCGCTTGACACTACAACACTATAAGCGAACAACTTCGATGCAGATAGAAAAATATGTACTGAAGAGCCAAAGAAACGGGCACACCTGCGTAATATCGAGTAGGGACCACGCGAACACGCAGAAGTGCCGCAACACGACGTGGCATGGACTCGACTAAAGTCTCAAGTATTGAAGGAGTGAGCCGGCCGCGGTGGCCGTGCGGTTCTAGGCGCTCCAGTTCGGAGCCGCGCTGCTGCTACGGTCGCAGGTTCGAATCCTGCCTCGGGCATGGATGTGTGTGATGTCCCTAGGTTAGTTAGGTTTAAGTAGTTCTAAGTTCTAGGGGACTGATGACCACAGCAGTTGAGTCCCATAGTGCTCAGAGCCATTTGAACCATTTTTTTGAAGGAGTGAACTGACACTATGAATCCTGCAGGGCTGTCCATACATTCGTGAGAGTACGAGAGGGTTGAGATCTCTTCTGCACTGCACGTTGCAAGACTTCCCATATATGCTCACTAAAGTTCATGTCTGTGAAATTTGGTTCAAATGGTTCAAATGGATCTGAGCACTATGGGACTTAACATCTATGGTCATCAGTCCCCTAGAACTTAGAACTACTTAAACCTAACTAACCTAAGGACATCACACAACACCCAGTCATCACGAGGCAGAGAAAATCCCTGACCCCGCCAGGAATCGAACCCGGGCGCGGGAAGCGAGAACGGAAATTTGGTGGCCAGCCTAAGTGTTTCAACTCAGAAGAGTGTTCCTGGAGCCACTCTGTAGCTAGTGTGAATGTGTGGAGTGTCGCATTGTTCTGCTGAAATTTCCGAAGTGCGTCAGAATGGACATGAGTGGATCCAGGTGATCAGACAGGAAGCTTACGCATGTGTCACCTGTCAGAGCCGTATCTAGATGTTCACGACTCCAATATCAATCCAACTGCAAACGCCCCACACCATTACAGAGCCTCCACCAGCTTGAACAGTCCCCTCCTGACATGCAGGGTCCATGGATTAATGAGGTTGTCTCCAAACCCGTGCGCGTCCATCCGCTGGATACAATTTTCAAATGGAACTTCCGACCAGGCAACATGTTTCCAGTCATCAATAACCCAGTGACGGTATTGATCCTCCCAGGCGAGGCGTAATGCTTTGTGTCGTGAAGTCATCAAGGGTGGGCCTCCGGTACCGAAAGCCCATATCGATCAACTTTTGTTGAATGGTTCGCACGCTGACACTTGTTGATGGCCCAGCATTGAAATTTGCAACAATTTGCGGAATTATTGTACTTCTGTCACGTTGAGCGATTCTCTTCAGTCGTTGTTGGTCCCGTCTTGCAGGATCTTTTTCGGGCCACATCGATGTCGGAGATTTGATGTTTTACCGGATTCCTGATATTCACGGTACAGTTGTGAAAAGGTCGTACGGGAAAATCCCCACTTCATCGCTATGTGGGAGATGCTGTGTCCCAACGCTCTTGCGCTGACTATAACACCACGCTCAAACTCATTTAAATCTTGATAACCTGCCATTGTAGCAACAGTAACCGATCTAACAACTTCGCCAGACGCTTGTTGTTGCCGACCGCAGCACCGTATTCTGCCTGTTTCCATATCTCTGTATTTGAATGCATATGACTGTACCAGTTTTTTTGGGGCTTCAGTGTAGCTTCTGTCGCAACAAATAATCTCGAAAAGGTACAGATATGTAGCAGACGCACACAAGACGATCATACATGTATTTATTGCGCAGAAGTTATATTTTTCTACCTACATCGAAGTTGTGCGCTTCGAATGTTGTAGTGACAAGCTGGTTACGCTTACTTCTACTTGTTAATTGTCTGCTGTTCGAAACTGGTAGCACTGAGCATAAAAAGAAACGGCTGATGATCATGTACAGTGAAGTCTGACAATTGCGTAGATGTCTTAAGTGGTGTCTCCGTTACGGCCATCGACCATGTTACGTCGCTCTCTTCAGTTCTGAGTGCACAGTGGGTACGTAAAAACGCCTAGATGAGCGTGTGTGAGGGACTGCTGCGAGATTTCGCCTGCTGTCAGGCAGCCCACAAAACATAACTGTCATACGTTTCGGCGGCCGGAGTGGCCGGGTGGTTCTAGGCGCTACAGTCTGGAACCGCGCGACCGCTACGATCGCAGGTTCGAATCGTGCCTTGAGCATGGATGTGTATGATATCCTTAGGTTAGTTAGGTTTAAGTAGTTCTAAGTTCTAGGGAACTGATGACCTCAGAAGTTAAGTCCCATAGTGTTCAGAGCCATTTGAACCATCATACGTTTCCTTCTTCATGACAATTCTCGCCCGCACTCAGCAGGGGCAGTTACGCCCCTGTAGCGTTTTTGAATGGAAGTGTTTGCTCTCCCACAATACAGCCCGTAATTCTCTCCACAAAATGAGCTGTCGTTATTTCAATTTTTCCAAAGTCTTCTGTCAGTTCTATCTGATAGGGATCCCATACCGCGCAGCAGTACTCCTGAAGGGGATAGTTAATCTTAGCGTAGGCCGTCGCTTTAACAGATGTGAACTGCCCATAACACACACTCTTTGGTTTACCTTTCCCGCAATTTTTCAACGTGATGGTTACAGTTCAAGTAGTTTATCACCAACTGCGACATTGTCAGTTGTTTACAATTGTAATCCCTAGTATTTACGTAGCTGAATCGATAACTTTTAAATTTGTATGATTTATTGTGACGCTTAAATTTAACGAAATGTTTACAGTACTCGTGTGGAGTAGCTCACACAATTCATTGTTCCGGGTCAACTGTCACTTTTCACAGCATGCAGATATCTTCTGTAAATCGCTTTCTAATCCGTACTGACCTTCTCGCGTGTTTATTAGATGGTAAATGATAGCATTATCTGCAACAGGGATGCTCTGACTGCCCCCAAAATCATTTACACAGGGTGTCCTAGGAAGAGAGGTCAATTTTCAGTGATACGGCAACAACAATCATCGGAAGCAAAAAAAAAGTCTAATAAAATGGGCAAAAAATTGTACACCTTACGAACTATGTGCACTTATTCATCCTCGATACTGCGAAACAAATGCTTTCTACAACAAGCTCTTTCCTTTTCATCTAGTAAAAATCGGTTATACCTGCATACCTTAAGATCTATGATCCTTTGTTCACTAGGAGAAAAGTGTTCGACAGTAGCCAACATGGAGAAGTGGTCGTACCTCTTAAGACACCGGTATCTTAAGAGCCCATGTTTACTGTGCATTTTTTTTCTTGTTTTGGTGTGCTGGCCGCTGTGGCCGAGCGGTTCTAGACGCTTCAGTCCGGAACCGCGTGTTTCTACGGTCGCAGGTTCGAATCCTGTCTCGGGCATGGATGTGTGTGATATCTTTAGATTAGTTAAGTTTAAGTAGTTCTAGGTTAAAAATGGGTTCAAATGGCTCTGAGCACTATGGGACTTAACTTCTGAGGTCATCTGTCCCCTAGACAGAACTACTTAAACCTAACTAACCTAAGGATATCATACACAGCCATGCCCGAGGTAGGATTCGAACCATCGACCGTAGCGGTTGCGCGGCTCCAGACTGTAGCGCCTAGAACCGCTCGGCCACTCCAGACGACAGTTCTAAGTCTAAGGGACTGATGACCTCAAGTCCCATGGTGCTTAGAGCCATTTGACTCTTGTTTTGGTCTATACTACCACCTCTCAAAATATGGAAAGCAAAGAGCTTGCAATAGAACAGATTTGTTTCTCAGTATCGAAGATGAAGAAGTGAGCGTACATTTCGTAAAGATTAAGAGCAGCAGAGTACAATAGAACACTTGCTTGGGGAACTGCCACTTCCGTTTCACTCGATGACTCCCTGTGAATTACAACAAAGTATGACCTTTCTGACATGAAATCACAAGTCCAGTCGCACAGCCGGCCGGAGTGGCCGAGCGGTTCTAGGCGCTACAGTCTGGAATCGTGCGCCGCTGCGGTCGCAGGTTCGAATACTGCTTCGGGCATGGATGTGTGTGATGTCCTTAGGTTAGTTAGGTTTAAGTAGTTCTAAGTTATAGCGGTCTGATGACCTCAGAAGTTAAGTTCCATAGTGCTCAGAGCCATTTTTGAACCAGTCGCACAGCTTAGACGGTACTCCATAGGCATTATATCAGGATGTGAGACGCTAAAATTAATGGACGATGTTTTCTGTTTTGGCGCGAAAGTGACGGTGGTAGAAGTTAGCAAGTCACAACACGCAGATCGTCAATATCAGGTTAAAGCCTGTTTTTGAAGGAAAAAAAGAAGTTAACGTCGAATATAAACACAAATGATAGAGACTTCCTTTAAGGGCTTATTTCAATAGTGGTACAAGTGCATTTTTGTTCACTCCGAGATACACAGTACTGAAGTTAAATGAGCGCTGAAAAATCTGCAGTGGAGATACCAGAAATATTCAAGTATATATACTTGAATATTTCTGGTGGAGATACCAGAAATATTCAAGTATATATACTTGAATATTTCTGGTATCTCAAATGCAGATTTTTCAGCGCTCATTTAACTTTAGGACTCAGCATCTCAGAATGAACAAAAATGGACAATGTTAAAAAATATATCGGCTCAACCACTTGTTTATAGTGTAAAACACAAAGATTGGCGCGTTTCGGAAGTCAAGCTTCCATAATCAGAATAATAAAAAGTAAAAAACCTGTTAAATCTCGCTAAAATGGAACATGCACCAGGCACAATAAAATTGATAATAAAATTAAAACATCGTGGCTACTTCCCTTGTTGCAGCCGTGTCTTCCAATGTGCATCTCCACATAGACGTCAAAATATAAAAAAAACTCTAAAATGGCGTCGCCTATGGTGTTCAACATCTAACCACATGGCTCTCTCCTCAATCGTCGTAAACCGCCCGTGCATCTTCGTTGATACCACACTCCACGTTTGGCGAAGCGCACGGGCGCTTTGCGACGATAGAGGAGAGAGCCATGTGGTTAGATGTTGAACACCATAGGCGACACCATTTTAGAGTTTTTTTTATATTTTGACGACTATGTGGAGATGCAGCTTGGAAGACACGGCTGCAACAAGGGAAGTAGCCACGATGTTTTAATTTTATTATCAATTATTTTGTGCCTGGTGCATATTCCATTTTAGCAAGTTTTAACAGGTTCTTTTACTTTTTATTATTCTGATGATGGAAGCTTGACCTCCGAAACGCGTCGATCTGAGTGTTTTACACTATAAACAAGTGGTTGAGCCGATATATTTTTTAACACTGAACATTCACAACCACGACCTCTAATCCAGTATGGATGAAATCAAAACAAAAATGGACTTGTACCACTATTGAAGTAAACCCTTCATATACTGTGAATGTAGAATTAGAACCCTGGCGTGTAACGCATGCGCTCTCGTAGTATATAGGCCACGCGGTCAGCAATTAGCGGACCGTATCCGCTAGCTATAGGGGGACACAGGGCGAATCAAAGGCGACAGCAGTGCCGACAAAGGGGGAGCGTGGTAACGGCGGACAGCGCACTGTGGACAGATAACGGGCGTAGGCGCCGGCGATGCCCGGACGAGTGGCGAAAGCGGAAAAGTTCCAAGGGCGCGCGGTTGGTGCCCCTGGCTGGGACTTCCCCGGGGTTGTCTCCCTGGCGACGGCCTTGGCTTTGCAAGCCGCTACTCCATGTGACAACTGCGTGTTTTTTTAACAGGACTCAAACATGTAATGAACGGCACTAAAATCAATATGTGTCATAGTATTATTCACTTTCCACTCAGCGCTCGACGGAACTCGAGAAGGTGACATTTCCGGATAGTACTTGCTGCTGTAATTTATAACGCCGAGAGAAACGTCATTCGAACGTGCTTCTTCACTCCATATTGTGCCTGGGCGCTGATGACCACGCTGTTTAGCGCCCGTAAACTTCAAACCACACACACACACATACATATTGTGCCGAGTAATTTCATCCGGTATTCCGAAGGATGTAGGTTGCAGTAGGTACTGGGAGATGAAGAAGCTTGCACAGGATAGAGTAGCACGGAGAGCTGCATCAAACTAGTCTCGGGACTGAACACCACAACAACAACATTCCGAACGCCTTTGTGTCAAAACGTTTTGCTAGGTACAGGGACTGCTTTGTTTAGCAGCAGTTGCAGTTGAGCTCCATATCCCTGTCAATACCGCAAAAAATAAAGAAATAGTATCGGCAGCAATTGAGCGATTTATACCAAATAAATTAACAAACGACGGAGCTGATCCTCCTTGGTACACAAAACGTGTTAGAACACTGTTGCAGAAGCAACGAAACAAGCATACCAAATTTAAGCGTACGCAAAATCCCCAAGATTGGCGATCTTTTGCAGAAGTTCGAAATTTAGCGCGGACTTCAATACAAGATGCCTTTAACTGTTTCCACAACGAAACGTTGTATCGAAATGTGCCAGAAAACCCAAAGAGAGTGTGGTCGTATGTAAAGTATGTTAGCGGCAAGAAACAATCAATCCCTTCTCTGAGCGATAGCAATGGAGATACTATCGAAGACAGTGCTGCCAAAGCAGAGTTACTAAACACAGTCTTCCGAAATGCCTTCACAGAAGAAGACGAAGTAAATATTCCAGAAATCGAATCAAGAACAGCTGCCAACATGAGTAACATAGAAGTAAATATCCTCGGAGTAGTGAAGCAACTTATATCACTTAATAAAAGCAAGTATTCTGGTCCAGACTGTATACCAATGAATATGCTGATGCATTAGCTCCATACATAACAATCATATTCAACCGTTCTCTCGACGAAAGATAAGTATCCAAAGAATGGAATGTTGCACAGGTCACAGCAATACTAAAAAAACGTAGTAGGAGTAAACCATTAAATTACAGGCCCATATCGTTAGCGTCGATATGTAGCATTATTTTAGAACATATATTGTGTTCGAACATTATGAATTACCTCGAAGAAAACTGGCTATTGACATATAGTCAACATGGGTTTAGAAAACATCGTTACTTTGAAACACAACTAGCTCTTTATTCACATGAAGTGTTGAGCGCTATTGACAAGGGATTTCAGATCGATTCCGTATTTCTGGATTTCCGGAAGGCTTTTGACACTGTAACCACACAAGCGGCTCGTATTGAAATTGCGTGCTTAAGGAATATGGTCTGAGTTATGTGACTGGATTTGTGATTTCCTGTCAGAGAGGTCACAGTTCGTAGTAACTGACGGAAAGTCATCGAGTAAAATAGAAGTGATTTCTGGCGTTCCCCAACGTAGTGTTATAGGCCCTTTACTGTTCCTTATCTATATAAACGATTTTGGAGACAATTTGAGCAGCCGTCTTCGGTTGTTTGCAGATGACGCTATCGTTTATCTGCTAATAAAGTCATTAGAAGATCAAAACTAACTGCAAAACGATTTAGAAAAAATATCTGAATGGTGCGAAAAGTGGCAGTTGACCCTGAATAACGAAAAGTGTGAAGTCATCCACATGAATGCTAAAAGGAACTTGTTAAACTTCGGTTACACGATAATTCAGTCTAATCTAAAAGACGTGAAGTCAACTAAATACCTAGGTATTACAATTACGAACAACTTAAATTGGAAGGAACACATAGAAAATGTTGTAGACAAGGCTAACCAAAGACTGAGTTTTATTGGCAGGACACTTAGAAAATGTAACAGACCTACTAAGGTGACTGCCTACACTACGCTTGTCCGTCCTCTTTTAGAATACTGCTGCGCGCTGTCGGATCCTTACCAGGTAGGACTGACGAGGTACATCGAAAAAGTTCAAAGAAGGGCAGCATGTTTTGCATTATCGCGAAATATGGGAGATGGTGTCACAGAAATGATACAGAATTTGCGCTGGAAATCATTAAAAGAGAGGCGTTTTTTGTTGCGACGGAATCTTCTCACGAAATTCCAATCACCAACTTTCTCCTCCGACTGCGAAAATATTTCTGTTGACGCCGACCAACATAGGGCGGAACGATCACCACAATAAAATAAGGGAAATCAGACCTCGTACGGAAAGATATACGTGTTCATTCTTTCCGCGCGCTATACGAGATTGGAATGTGATTTGCAGAGTATCCATGTGGATGTAGATGTATATGTTGCATCTGTATTGCCATAGGGTCTACTCTTCACACGATGTGTCCCACAAACACTTGGAGTCTTTAAATCTCTACACGAATTCTGTCGTTTTAAAGTTTCGTCTGACTCGCATCCTGCGTGTCTATTAGAACAGCATTTAATCCCGCGCACAGTGACAACACTTTTATTGGGGGATTTGCAAAACAGTGCTAAACAAGACACAGTTTATCGGGTGAAGTGGTGAGGGGTCGGTTCTCTAAGCCGGCCGGTGTGGCCGAGCGGTTCTAGGCGCTACAGTCTGGAACCGCGCGACCGCTACGGTCGCAGGTTCGAATCCTGCCTCTGGCATGGATGTCTGTGATGCTCTTAGGTTAGTCAGGTTTAAGTAGTTCTAAGTTCTAGGGGACTGATGACCTCAGAAGTTAAGTCCCATAGTGCACAGAGCCATTTGAACCATTTTTCGGTTCTCTAATGGTACTACCCGTCCTACATCCCGGCAATGAAAGTTTGTCGGTTGATCAAAACACCTACACACGTCCAGTTTGTCGGTCGGTTGGTTGGTGCGTGTGTAGGTAGCTGATTCACATAAGAAACTCGACCGTGGCGGCGTGTTCAATTGGGCTCTGCTATCGCTTGTCGTCTGTTGCGATTGGTCGCTCCCAGAGAGTAGTGGAGGTTCTGCGCGACCTGTGTACTTTGCTTCTGTTATTGCCTGAGCGAGTGTGTAGTTTACAACGGCGTGTGCGTTTACCTCCGGTGCTGGAAGGTGTTTGCTGCCGGAAGAAGCGGTGTCCACTCAGTGTGCGTGAACGTAACAAAATTACCTTCTTTTAGAAAATGACGGAGGTGGAACTGCTTCCCGCTGCGATATACGGTAAGAGTGCGCTTCTTGTCAAATGTTGCATGGAACTACTATCCTCGCGAGACCTTTGTAGACAACAATCGGGTGATAACTACGTTAGTTACGTATATTAACTAACTAAACGCGTTAATCTCTGCCTAAAATACTATAGGCTTCTACTTCAGTGCTTCGTAGCTGTATTTATACCTAGCCTATGATGAATTGTGTTCGTGGAGTAATGATCGTACTCGAGGTAACCTGGTAGCAAGAAATACGGACGCGGTGATTGGTTTATGATCAATAATTTGTTTAAAGATTGCCGGTAAGAGTTGCGTAGTTGCCCCTCCACTCTTCCATTTCTCGTAGTTTGTGTATGACATATGTAAACAACATGCGTCAAAATATGCACCGGGTGCTAGTGCTTTACGTAACATACGTTTCGTAAATTTAATTTGCAATTTTAGTTTTTATGCTAAAAAGTGAGTAAAATGTGGCCAAATGCGTTTACTTATGGGGCGAACGTAAACATTAGGCTACGCTATATGTTAATCCTTTACTACGACCGCTGTTTGACATTAACATTAGTTGGCTTATAACCGAACTGTAGCCTTTAGTTACCAGTAATAACAGTACAGTAAAATTTTGGCTAGTTCATGTACCAAATGCACAAAACCACATCGATATCTTGGGTTGTTGACGAGGCGTGTTGTTAGCCCATTGTATTGAGCGTACCGTGTGCGGAAGATACAGTTGTCAATATATATATATTTCGCCTAGTTCACAAAATAAATTTATTGGTGGTTACTGTATGTTTCGGCTCATGTCTTCGAACTCGCGTAGAGCTCAGAATAATGGAGAACGTGAATAATGAATAATCGGCACTTATCGAGTTTAGAGGGACAAAATTTTCGAAACTATTTTTTCTCTCTTTTTGATCTGTTGGACTGTTGATAACGAAGATGTTATTTATTTTCATTACCGATAAAAACTTTTTAATATATCGAGAGGAAAAAAATTTTTAATGAAAAATATTTTTTCTCAGTTTTTGACCGGACCACGAATATGTTGTTTGCTAACATAATTCAAGCTAAATCCTAGGCCATCAAAGCACTCGGATAAAATCGCCTCATTCAGGTTACACTAAAGTTAAATAACAGTGTAGTTAAGTGTTAGTTCGGTGTTTGGACTGTGCGTTTGTTCTACTAACTCGTAATGACTAGAATTTTCCCTTGTTTGACTGAATTTCGTATGATAAATTTGTTCGACGTTTGCCGTGATAGTGGTTCAGCTATTGAATGGGCTGAAAAACAGATGAAAAATGTCATATTCGTGATCAGCATAGTCAAATTGACGGTAATCGGTAAATAATCAAAGATTTCATGGGTGTCCCCCTAAACTAGATAAATGCCGCATAATCTCTACGAATGTTTATTATTGATATTGTCACTCGTTTATCTGTGAGCGTTTGAAGCCAACGGCACGAGTCGAACACACTATGACCACAAATTTATTTTTCTATCTAGGTGAGAGTACTCTTTAATATAAATAACGATCGGAGATCCGTATAAGTTTTTCCTTGATTACAGAGACATAATTAGTTATTACGTATTGAAAATGCTGGGGTCTGTGTATAAATGGTTGACAAAGCTGGCAACTCTCATAAACATTTGCTCTGTAAATGCGTTTTATGCAGTGTGTGAGCGTATATCTGTAAACAAGGATGTTTCATTTTTCATGGAACCTGCCTTCAAAAACGGTTTAATATACAGAAACATTTTCGCCAGATGATAGAAGACAAAGTATTTAGGTTGACTGTTTAAAACTGAATGATGCGTTTTCGTGAGTTTTCCAGAGTTGACAAAGCAAACGAATGTGAATTTTAGGTAAAATGATTAGTACACTGCCGTTAGTAATGTCGGTGTGAAGTTGCTGCGGCCGACGTCACGCTCCGTACGTCACTAATTTTTCTTCATAAGTAACTGAAAATGCAAAGTAAATTCAGAAACACACTATTACATTAGGCGGATCTGGAACGAATATTTTGGTACATACTATGTGCATATTTCGTGGATCAAACATGGAAAAATGGAAGGAGCACAAAACGTAACTCACAGTGAACGGAAAAATTAAATCGAAGCTGGATGTAACAGAAATTCTTCACGGAGTATGAAAATGAATACCGAAAAGTTCTGGTCGTATCATTGCCACATAGTTTTCAGGTCCGTACTGCCCAACCTTTTGTTCTCATAGTTAATGCTAGATGTTTGTGCGTATTATGCACGAAACTACACGATGGAATTTGTTTAACTAGTCGGTAAGTTTCCAGCAATTACCTTCTAGTCCTAGCTTGTATTAGCAGTTCCTTCTCTAAATCCTCGCACAAACGAAAAAATGGCTGACATCGAAATAAGTGTCCAAGGAATAGAAAAGCAACTGGAATCACTCAACAGAGGAAAGTCCACTGGACCTGACGGGATACCAATTCGATTCTACACAGAGTACGCGAAAGAACTTGCCCCCCTTCTAACAGCCGGGTACCGCAAGTCTCTAGAGGAACGGAAGGTTCCAAATGATTGGAAAAGAGCACAGGTAGTCCCAGTCTTCAAGAAGGGTCGTCGAGCAGATGCGCAAAACTATAGACCTATATCTCTGACGTCGATCTGTTGTAGAATTTTAGAAAATGTTTTTTGCTCGAGTATCATGTCGTTTTTGGAAACCCAGAATCTACTATGTAGGAATCAACATGGATTCCGGAAACAGCGATCGTGTGAGACCCAACTCGCTTTATTTGTTCATGAGACCCAGAAAATATTAGATACAGGCTCCCAGGTAAATGCTATTTTCCTTGACTTCCGGAAGGCGTTCGATACAGTTCCGCACTGTCGCCTGATAAACAAAGTAAGAGCCTACGGAATATCAGACCAGCTGTGTGGCTGGATTGAAGAGTTTTTAGCAAACAGAACACATGTTTTTATCAATGGAGAGACGTCTACAGACGTTAAAGTAACCTCTGGCGTGCCACAGGGGAATGTTATGGGACCATTGCTAATCACAATATATATAAATGACCTAGTAGATAGTGTCGGAAGTTCAGTGCGGCTTTTCGCGGTTGATGCTGTAGTATACAGAGAAGTTGCAGCATTAGAAAATTGTAGCGAAATGCAGGAAGATCTGCAGCGGATATGCACTTGGTGCAGGGAGTGGCAACTGACCCTTAACATAGACAAATGTAATGTACTGCGAATACATAGAAAGAAGGATCCTTTATTGTATGATTATATGATAGCAGAACAAACACTGATAGCAGTTACTTCTGTAAAATATCTGGGAGTATGCGTGCGGAACGATTTGAAGTGGAATGATCATATAAAATTAATTGTTGGTAAGTCGGGTACCAGGTTGAGATTCATTGGGAGAGTCCTTAGAAAATGTAGTCCATCAACAAAGGAGGTGGCTTACAAAACACTCGTTCGACCTATACTTGAGTATTGCGCATCAGTGTGGGATCCATACCAGATCGGGTTGACGGAGGAGATAGAGAAGACCGAAAGAAGAGCGGCGCGTTTCGTCACAGGGTTATTTGGTAACCGTGATAGCGTTACGGAGATGTTTACCAAACTCAAGTGGCAGACTCTGCAAGAGAGGCGCTCTGCATCGCGGTGTAGCTTGCAGTCCAGGTTTCGAGAGGGTGCGTTTCTGGATGAGGTATCGAATATATTGCTTCCCCCTACTTATACCTCCCGAGGAGATCACGAATGTAAAATTAGAGAGATTAGAGCGCGCACGGAGGCTTTCAGTCGTTCTTCCCGCGAACCATACGCGACTGGAACAGGAAAGGGAGGTAATGACAGTGGCACGTAAAGTGCCCTCCGCCACACACCGTTGGGTGGCTTGCGGAGTGTAGATGTGGATGTAGGAAATGTGCGTTAAATATGCATATTCGTTGACTTCGCACTCATAGTCAGACTGTCGCCTTCCGACTCGACCTGGACCTCGGTCTAAATTACATATAGAACTCTCAGTAATATCAAAATTTCAGGATACCACTGTCACAACGTCGTCAGTATTTTAATGTGACACACAACCCGATGTGAAAGAACCAAGTGATAATTTTTTCCCCTTAGTATTAACGGACGAACGATTCCATCGGTACAACCACTCACCTCCCAACTTGACCTAGACCTTGTGTTACGCGAGAGATCAGTCATTTGAGTCAAAATTTCAGGAAGCCACTATCGAACACTATCCCATATTTTTGGCGTGATAAATCGACCGATGTGAGTCTTCATATGTTTTTGTTGTTGTTGTCGCCAGTCCGCCAGTCGGAGTGGCCGAGCGGTTCTAGGCGCTTCAGTCTGGAACCGCGCGAACGCTACGGTCGCAGGTTCGAATCATGCCTCGGGCATGGATGTGTGAGATGTCTTTAGGTTAGTTAGGTTGAAGTATTTCTAAGACCTCAGATGTTAAGTCCCATAATGCTTAGAGCCATTTGAACCATTTTGTCTTCAGTCGAGAGACTGGTTTGATGCTGCTCTCCATCTTCATCTCCCAGTGCCTACTGCAACCTACATCCTTCTGAATCTGCTTAGTGTATTCATCTCTTGGTGTCCCTCTACGATTAATACCATCCACGCTGCCCTCCAATGCTAAATTTGTGATCCCTTGATGCCTCAGAACATGTCCTACCAACCGGTCCCTTCTTCTAGCCAAGTTGTGCCACATATTTCTCTTCTCTCCAGTTCTATTCAATACCTCCTCATTAGTTATGTGATCTACCCATCTAATCTTGAGCATTCTTCTGTAGCATCACATTTCGAAATCTTCTATTCTCTTCATGTCTAAACTATTTATCGTCCACGTTTCACTTCCATACATGGCCACACTCCATACAAATACTTTCAGAAACGACTTCCTGTCACATAAATGTATACTCGATGTTAACAAATTTCTTTTCTTCAGAAACGCTTTCCTTGCCATTGCCAGTCTACATTTTATATCCTCTCTACTTCGACCATCATTAGTTATTTTGCTCCCCAAATAGCAAAACTCCTTTACTACTTAAAGTGTCTCATTTCCTAATCTAATTCCCTCAGCATCACCCGACTTAATTCGACTACATTCCATTATCCTCGTTTCGCTTTTGTTGATGTTCATCTTACATCCTCCTTTCAAGACACTGTCCATTCCATTCAACTGCTCTTCCAAGTCCTTTGCTGTCTCTGATAAGAACTGCAATGCCATCGGCGAACCTCAAAGTTTTTATTTCTTCTCCATGGATTTTAATACCTACTCCGAATTTTTCTTTTGTTTCCTTTACCGCTTGCTCAATATATAGATTGAATAACATCGGGGAGAGGCCACAACCCTGTCTCACTCCCTTCCAAACCACTGCTTCTCTTTCCTGCCCCTCGACTCTTATAACTGCCATCTGGTGTCTTCATATGTTACGTTACTTTAATAACGGAATGACGTGATAGGTTATTTGTACGTTAAAATATATGTAAAGTGGCACTCTGCGGTTGTCAGCCGACGAATCTAAAGGTTCGAAGTTCTGCTCTCACGCGTTTTAAGGAATTGTTTTAGCAATTTGCAGTTACTGCCGCGCTTGGTGATGGTTTCTTTACGTGAATAATGGCAGGCTAAGACGGCGGTTTGGATTCAACGATAAACTGTCTGTTCACATAGTGACATTATTTTAAGACACTATCATTAATATCTTTTTGTAATTTTTAGGGTTATGTATCTCGCGCTCATACACGTAGATTCATATAACTTTTCGATTTATCGACTTATTTTTTCAAAAGACATGACAGTGCGATTTATCGTAAAATTCGATTTATGTAGGCTTGGTTTCGTAAATGTGTGTGTATAACTTAATCCATGTAAATGGCTGAGGAAGTTAGTTCAAAGCCTTGTAATGTACCGCACTTACCCTGGCTGCGACACAACTCCTTCGGTTTACTTTCGTAGTTTTATGTAGTACTTCCGTGTTAGCTTTCAATCTTAGCTATCTTTCGCTATCGATTATGAGCGTAGTCGAGAAATTTTCATTGTGTCGACGTCTCATTTACAGTTATATGGGTGCTACATAGTGAGACACAAGCTTCCGTGTCTCCACGTCTGTAAGTCGCATTGAAAAGGTGTGATGTATTCGTTTGGAACTGCCTTGTTCCTGCCGAGGGGCTTTTGCAGCCGCGAAGCCGTCATAAAAACAGATCGCGCCGTTGTAGCTGGTGGCAAGTGGCCACATGTAACACCAGAACGTCCGCTGGGCCACGTTACGGAAGGGTGCTGCCACCTGTTGCCTGGCCTCCGAAACAGATGGCACCGAGCGGCGCGGCCTAGCAGATTTAGGTAGACTTATCTCATTTACCCGTCTAACACACTGCACGCACCATTTCAGTTGCTTCCATTCTCTTCTTGTCTGTCGTCTTCATAGTCCGCGTTTCACAATGTCTAGAGCCCATACAATTTCTGGAAAGAGTTTTTGACTCTTCAAATTATGGACAATGTTGACACATTTGTCATTAAGAAAAGCTTTCCTTGGTACTGCTAGAGTACACACTACAACCTCTTCACTTCTGGAATGGCTTGTTATTTTGCTGTCCAAGTAGCACATTTTCTAATACAGTTCCTGCAAAATCGGGTGATTTGATTAGGCTGCATTGCACGTCCCGTTTAAACTTTCTTGTTATTCATTTCATAACCTCTGTTCAACTAGGCTGCATTGCACGTCCCGTTTAAACTTTCTTGTTATTCATTTCATAACCTCTGTTCAACTGACTCTCAAATCCTTTTCACATATCGCGCGGAACTTTATCAGCAACAAACTTTTTTTTTCATTTTAATTTCTTCTCCGTGGACGTTCGTTCTGACTCCAGACACATCTTTATTTTGTTTCTGTTTGCTTGATGATTGTATTAACATGGTGATCGGCTACAGCCTTAACTCGCTCACTTCAGAGCTACTGCTCCCCTTTCATGTTCTCCTTATCTTAGAGATCGCAGTTTAGTTTCATAGATTATCAATTGAAGACGTAAAATCTGTAAACGAGTCCGCGATGATATTGTGGCACTGTATTTGTGAAGGATCTTGACAAATAAAATTCAGTACACACAATACTTTCCGCTGTATGTATTTCATCCCTGGTAAATTTGGTAATCCGAACAGTGAACTCCATGCAAGGTCCTTTGAAAGCTACGTGTTTTATTTGTAGATTGAAAACAATGTCACTTTGAATCAGTGCGTCATCTGCACCACGGTTCGTTATTACTTTATGAGCCTAATTTCATTCAGTGCGTATATTCGACTGGCCAGGTTCGGCCTGACAGGCAGTTTCTAGTGTTGCCCTGAAAGTAAGGAAACAAAGTCTGATTATGAAACATCCTGGTTGATTAAATCTGTGTGCCGGGCCGAGACTCTAACTCGGGACCTTTGGTAGAGCATGTGCCTGCGGAAGTCAAAGGTCCAGAGTTCGAGTCTCGGCCCGGCACAGACTTATAATCTGCCAGGAAGTTTCATATCAGCGCATACTCCGCTGCAGAGCAAGAGCCCTATTTGGCTTCTTTTTGTAGCATAAAATGTTACAGTGCCTGTGTTATTCAGACGGCGAATACAGCCTTACGAAACACATTAAAGTTATTCGCAGTTGCGAATACAGACAACTTCCAAATGTAGAAGGTGACGACGATAATGAAAATTTGTCCCGGACCGAGACGCGAACCCGGATTTCCTGCATATAGGTAGCGGTCACGTTAACATTACGCCATCCGACCAGGTCTGACGGCCAGACCGAAACTGTCGAACAATATCGTATTTATCCGCCAACGCAAGGCAAGCGATTAGCAACTGAAATGTCTCCCCTGCATGGGAAGACATAATCGACGAACAAATGCCGGCCGTAGACACATGGCTGACGGCATATGCAAGATGTGGTTCTATAGAACAAAGCCACTGCCGCCTGATGAACGAAATACGAATTCCGGAAATATTGTATGACTGGATTGAGGAATTTCTAGCAAACAGAACGCTGCATGTCATTCTCAATGCAGAGAAGCCTTCAGGCGTATAAGTGACTTCGGGCCTAGACGAAGCGAATGTTACAGGTCCATTACTTTTCATAATACAGACGGGTACAAAAAATGTATCCGCTGCTTAAGAGTCCTTAACTTGCAAACTAATTGACGGTCTATATTTTTGGTGAAAGTGTAGCTTAAAGTCCAATTTAAAGATATCACTGTAGGTGTTCGAAATGGTCCCCATTAACATCCACACACAAACGATGCCGCCGAACTGCAGCACGAACTACTGACTGCAACGTGTTCAGTTGGATATTTGCAAATGAATGTACGATGGAGCGAAGTTCATCCAATGTGCGTGGCTTTTGTCGATAAACGACGTCCTTTAGTGTTCCCCTCAGGTAAAAGTCCAAAGGAGTTAGGTCTGGGGAACGTGGTGGATACTCCACAGTATCTTTACAGCTCATCCATCTTTCTGATAGATTTTCGTCGAGAAGATACGTGCTAACACGATTCTGGTAGTGGGCTGGGGCACCATCTTGTTGAAAGTAAACTCTTCCGTCTCCATACAAGTCTCGGATGGGACGTAAAGTGGATGTCTGAAGCTTCTGAAGGTACACCTCACCGGTAACTGTGCCGTCAAAGAAGAATGGCCCAATCAAGCCCCGATAAGACAACCCACACCACACATTTACTCGTGGCAAATTCACGGCTTTGTCTACGTGGACGTTCGGATTTTCGGCGGCCCAGTAGATGCAATTGTGGCGATTTACTGTTCCATTGAGTTTGAACTGTGCCTCATCAGACCACACAATCATGACTGCAAACTCTTCATCGTTGCGCACATTGTTAGTAAACCACTCGCAGTACTCCATTCTACGATCCCTCGTTCATTGCGTGTAGCAGTCATGGGATGTAGCACTTCCACTTTGCTGTCTTCAAAATTCGCCGAACAGTTGAGCGACTCACTCCAATCTCACGGGCACACTGTCTCACAGACTTCTGTGGTCCTTGACTCCGTCCCCGGATCTGCCTGCTCCGTGACCTTTGTCAATTTCCCAAGGATGGTACCCCTACGCTTGTTTATCGTCGGGCATTTGCTGCTCTATGTGCAGAAATGACGGACGCCACATTTATTTACACCGACGGCTCGAAAACATCGTTAGGTGTAGGGAGTGCCTATATTGTTGGCGACACCCCAAATCGCTTTCGGCTTCCCGACCAGTGTTCGGTTTATACTGCGGAGCTTTACGCTGTTCTCCAGGCTGTCCACTACATCCGCCACCATCAGCGGATACAGTACGTTATCTGCTCAGATTCTCTCAGCTCTCTCCTCAGTCTCCAAGCTCTTTACCCTGTGCACCCTCTGGTCCACCGGATTCAGGACTGTCTGCGCTTGCTCCACCTGGGGCGCGTCTCGGTGGCGTTCCTCTGGCTCCCGGGACACGCTGGTATCCGTGGGAATGAGGCGGCCGATATAGCGGCCAAGGCTGCAGTCTCTCTTCCTCGGCCAGCTATTCAGTCGCTTCCCTTCACCGATCTACGGAGCGGTTTATGTCGCAAAGTTGCTCATTTATGGCATGCGCATTGGTCGGCACTTCCCCGTAATACATTGCGAGAAGTGAAAGCCCTTCCTTGCGCTTGGACCTTTTCCTCCCGAACGCGTCGTCGGGAGGAGGTAATTTTAGCTAGACTCCGGATAGGGCACTGTCTTTTTAGCCATCGACATCTTTTAAGCGGTGTTCCTCCCCCACACTGTCCCCACTGCTCTCAGCTGTGGACGGTAAGACACCTTTTAATTGAATGCCCCTAGTTTAATGCGTTACGCTCCCGTCTACAGCTATCGCCTGATCTATCGTCGATTTTAGCAGATGACACGCGCTCAGCCGACCGCGTTCTCCAGTTTATTAGTGACAGTGAAATGACGTCAGTCATTTGAAGCTTTTTTTGGGGACAACCACCCCCTTTCTGTAGTGGATTTTTAAGCATTCCTTCTACTTTTAGTTTCTCCAATTTTATGACTTTGTTCCCAGTTTTCAATTTCGGTTTTTTACTGTCTTAAGTCACGGGCTGGGCGCTAATGACCATAGAAGTTTTGCGCCCTAAAACCACAAAAAAAAGACTTCTGTGGTGAGCGAGTGAACTGTTGTTCACACGATGGGAGTTAGTTGGACATGTTACTGTTACAGGTCGTCCAGCTCGTTGTTTGTATACATCTTTAACACAGCCTTCTGCTTCAGATTTATCTCGAATGCGACGAATCGTTAAACGTGTCGGTGACTCTATTTGTTACTCATTTCACCATTGCCGTCGAACCTCATTAATGTTTTCGTATTTAAAATTCCACTTCAAAACTGACTTCCTTTCATCGAATGTGAGCCTTGCGCCAGCCATGGTTTACTCGAGTAACTATGTGCAACTAAGAACAAAACACTATCTGGCGACTGTCATCTGACAAAATAAAACAACGCAATACAACGCTTGTGTGGCGATTGCCGGAACTACAAACTATTACACTACCAAAGATGAGACAACTCCGTCAATTAGTTCGCCAGTTATGGACTTTTAAACAGTGGATACATTTTTTTGGACCCCTGTGTATATGTAAATGATATAGTAGACAACATAGGAAGTTCCATGTGAGTTCTCGCGAATGATGCGGTTTTATTCAGCTAACTAAGTTGGAAATTGGATGTAGAATCTGATACGGATTCCATCGGTAGAACTAGAATTTATACTTCATGAAGGTTCCAATAATCTATCCGAAAAGGCAGTGAAGCGACATGAAATCAGTTATAGGGAAGGTGAGAGGCAGACATGCTGTAATCACAGTTCGTTGTATCAGGTGACCAGTGAAATTCAACATCGTAGGAAGAACCATCCACCAGGCTGCGTTAGGCTTCCCGTGACCAAGTCATGGGAATGATCGTTCTTGCTATTAAACTGAAGTGACACAGGTTGTGGAATGACACACATTCGAATTTCTCAAAATCTCTTGACTGTATTGTCTGTGTCCACTCGCCATTCGTTTAGAAGCCGCATTAAGGTGCCATGGTATGTCGATTTAGGGCTTAATAAGCGTAACCACCAAAGTGTCGCAGTACTGGAAAGGCTGGCAACTTTAACGCCAAACTGGTTCCCACCAACTTCCGTTTCTTCTCTGGTGTTACGGCCGCAGCTGGCGTGATCTGTGGCGCAAGCTACTGGCCAGCTACGCCTAACTCTTCTTGCATCCTCCGTCACCCTTCAGCGTAAAGCCCCCGTAACAGCAGGGCGAGCACCCCTGCACCAACATCCCACCCTTCTCTTCCGATCGCATAAAATATTCTTCACGTATTTATATATATTTTCGTCCCTGCTCCAGTTCTTCCTCTTCTTCCCTTCGCGCGTCTCCTTTATCCCTTAGCCTCTGCAACGTCGTGGGTGCTCCACGCGGTACTGTTCTCTCCGTGTTTAGCCCTTTTGTTTTATTCATAAAGCCGTCTCTTCTTTTTCTGAGCGCATCGCTTTCACCGTTTTTTTTTCCCCCTTCAGTTCCTTCTAAAAGCTTCGAACAGCGGTTCTTGTGAAAGTCCAACCCCCTCCACGCGCAATGCACCTCGCATCTGCTACCTACTTTGCAGAAGTCCTGCCGTGCGACAGTGTTGAAGGGGAAATTCCCTCCCTCCCATCGTCCGTACCTCCCTCCTTAAATGCAGCGACAATGATGGTGGGTGTTCATAGAAATTGTTGTAACCAGATGAAACTAGTTTGCTCTGGGTTCTTCGACTGTTCCTAGAGAAGCCTCATCAAACACGTGAAATTTCCATGGAAAGTATCCCCATTTCCGAATATAGTCAACAATCAGCTGTATAATGGACAGACGACAATGAAAATTTGTGCCGCACCGGGAGTCAAACCTAGAATTTCCGTTTATCGCGAGTGGTCGCCTTAACATTGGGCTATACGAGCGCGACTCACGCCGAAACACAAACTTCCATATGTTGTCAAACATGTGTGTACAACTTGCACTTGTACAGTCATTATCTGTACTGAGCCCGCTGAACATTATGACCACCTACCTCATAGCGGGTATCTTGGGCACCGGTAACAGCGGTGACGCATCGTGACATGGACGCAAAACGGGGACTTGCTAACTTGCTGGAGGGAGTTGGCACAAATCTCCACACACAAATCACCTAATTCCCATAAATATTGCAGAGGCGCAGGTTCAATCACATCCCAGATGGGTTTGATCACGTTTAGATCTGGCAAGTTGGGCAGCCAGCACGTTTTCCACAGTCCAACATACTCCTGGCTTTGTGACAGAGTGCATTATCTTGTTGAAAAATGCCAATGCCGTCGGGAAATACGATCATCATGAAGAGGTGCAACCATTGTACGATACTCCTTGGCTATCACGGTGCCTTGAACTGGACCCATGGATGTCCACTTCGGTGTTCCCCAGAGTGTAATGGAGCAGCCAACACCTTGTCTCCATCCTGTAGTACAAAGGAGTTGTTCTCTTGGAAGATGACGTATTTGCACCCTCTCATTGGCGTGATGGTGGTGGTGTCAGGACTCATCAGACCATGCAACGCTCTATCACAGCACCAATATTCAATGTCGATGGTCAGGTGCCTATTTCAGTCGTAGATGCCGATGTCGTGGTGTAAACAATGGTACGTGCATGGGTCGTCGGCTGCAAAGGCTTATTGTTAGGAGTGTTCAGTGCACTGTGTGATCACACACACACTTTTTCTCTGCCCAGCATTAAAGTCAGATGTTAGTTCCACCAAAGTTCGCCACCTGTCCTGTTTTACCAGTCCGCCCAGCCTATGACATCAAACACCCATAATGAATGGTGGCCACCCAACCACACGACGTTGGGATGTGGTTTCACCACATGTTGAAGACACTCGCCACGAGAAGTCGCAAATACCTGATGTGTCGTGCATTTTCTGAAATGCTCTTGCCGAGCCATCGCAATCAACTGTCGGCCAGACTAATATCTCGTACCCTCTCCATTCCACACATGGACAGCATGTTCACAATACTATATGAACCGTACTTGTGTCTGACTAGCATTCCTTCCTCGCCATGTGATGCTGTTATTGCCTTGATGAGCTTATAATGATAATAGATCAGAGGGGATAATTTTCTGGCTGATAGGTATATATTCCTTTACGGGGGAGGTATTTTAATTAAGCCACTTGCCACATTTCAGCAGAGAAATAAGATATTGTGGTGCCTGTGTTATTCAGAAGTGCGATGCAAGGTTCGTTGTGACACACAGGCTGTAACTTGACAAGTGTCTTCTTTTCCACATGCTTCGGTCAAGAATTGGCACAGGGTTGGCATGGTCAATAAACAGGTTTAGTGTGATTAAGTTGGATAACCCTCCTGTTGCTGACCTGTTACCTCTGAACAGGGATTATCTGTACCCCAAATATCTGCATGGAGTGAAATTCATGTGAAGTTTTCTTAAAATTTACAAATTGTGTAACTGGGACAGAACCTGGGTGCCAACCTATTATACACCTATTGGGGTGTGGGAAACTCTCTAAACACCACATCCAGACTGGCTGACACACAGACTCTTGCCATTAGTTGACTGGGTGGATTCAATCGAGAGCCAGTGCACCTCTGTGCTTTGGAAGCAGTGCTTAACATGCACGGTTACCTAGGGGGTCATAAAATTGACATATATCCTCACGATATATATTTAGATGTAGATTACAATGATATCTAAATAGGAGTTCTTATTTCATCATTATGTCATCATCTGCTAACTTAATAATTTCATGTTATTAACATTGATACAGGTGGCAGTCCTGGTCTAGTGGATGGGACACTAGACTGGTCCTGGGTTCAATCACAGATTGGGATGTGGGGTTTTTCTCATTTCATTTCCTCCAAAATGGCTTCAGGTCCACTCAGTGTGCCATCAAATGAGTGTTAGGAACAAGGGCGTCACTATGAACGACGCCCAGTGAGGACAGCTCAACCTGTTGGGTCCCACTGTACCCCAAAGAGGTCACCGCAGGAACAACAGCTCCGCTGCTTAAACTACCACCACACCTGGCATATGTAGCCAGAGTTTTTAGTGAGTGAGTGAGTGAGTGTTAGGAATCTGTCCGATGGGGAACAGGCAACTGGGGCCCGGGGTTTACCATCCACACCTCCTTTTCCCCAGAGTGAAGAAAGACTGCACACTAGCTACAGTGAGGTCAATAGCTTGGTCATGGGCTTCTGACACACATTGTACCTCTACTTTTCCTTTAATGTGTATACACATACCACTGTCTTGATTCACCAGTCAGAAATTACTTTCTCCATATGGTTAAACCCACACTACGTAGTGAGTTATTCACAAAATATTTTTACCGTACGCCATTAACATTAGAGATTAACTGAAAATTGTATAGGTTTAACTAAAATGATCTTCTGAAAAAAAATGTTGTTGTAGTTAATTTTGGCATTGGTGATTTCATAATTGATTTTGGTTCTGCTGGTTTCAAACTTCAATTTGAGGTAGCAAGGGTTAATTGTTTCATGTGTGTGAAGCCTCTTACCATGTAAGTAGTAATGTAATCACTGTTTTTAACAAATAATTTTGTTTCTCTATTTGGCAAGTTGGAATACTCTTGCTATAGGCAAGCTGTTGACAGTTGTTAAATGCAGCTGCAGGGAAAAATAGACAAGGACAAAACTAAATAAGTTGTTTACTAACTGAAGAATAAACATTAACATAGACCTTGTAAAGTATTGGTTGATCTCATCAGGATATTTGGAGCCTATGTAAACTATGTTCATGTGTCATACAAATTCATCTGTGCAATGTTTGCCATCTGTATAGTGTGATTAAAATGCTCATTCTAAAAGATATTTTCTTACGACCAGACCTTTTCTTAAATGGTTTTCCGAGATGTTTAACTAAACTAGTAGTATGTGGTATTTGTAGCCAGACTTTGTGCTCTTTCTTCATATCAGTTAAACACTAAATACACTTTATTATTTTACGTGTGAGTCATTTCTGATATGAATGATAAACTGAAAATAGGAGGTACCTTCAGTTTATCAAGAGAGGTGCTCTGCTGAACATCTGTGGAAGTTATGGAGGAAGGGTAAGAGTTTACCAACAGTTAATCTTGTATTTGAGAGACAAGAATAGGTTCTCAGGGTCAACAAACAGATTTAAATCTGAAAAGGGTTTTGTGAAGTGGAGTGGGCACAGTCCAAGCTTTTCTAGCTATCACTGACCTGCCTGGTGGTGGGGTATTCAAAAATATTTACTTATTTCACAAATGTCATAGCAGGAGATCTGGAAATACAAGGTAAATGAAATCAGCTTGTGACTTAGACTAGACAGGAAATTCACTACAGACAAGCATTCGCACACGGTTCCTGACTGGACATAATTTTAAGTTTCTTCCCAACATTAGTCAGAATGTTTTGTTGCAGTTTCTTAGCATAATCACTGTGTCTTGTTTCCATCTTTACTATTCATTAGTCATCAGTGTTTCATCAATCAGTACAAACCATTAACTTTTCTTTCTGATGCTTTCAAAATTTATCAACTGATATAATTGTGTTCAGTATTCATGTTGTTCTAAGAATGAAGTCTCAAATGAACAAGGGATTGAAACTAGTAATTTCATATTTTCACCCTGCTGTTTTTCATTATATACATAAAGTATACACCTGCATTACTGAAGGTACAATGATTCTAAATAGGCTTACAACAAGAGCACTTAAATGGCCAAAATATCATCACAGTAAACATCACATGTGAGAAAGATATGCAGGAAACTAGAGGAAACATATGTATAAACATATTGCATTTATGAAAAAAGTGAAGCATGTCTGTCACTTTGATATTTTATTACCTGTTTGTTAGACTTTAAAGCTGTAAGATATATTTATTAATATTATGTAATTCAGTTTCCATTAGCTATTGGAGCTAATGAGTAAAGTGACAAGAAAAATTGTGTATAATTTTCGGAATATATCAAGACCTAAATTTTTGAAAGGAAAAGTAATTCATACTAGCATCATTACTTCTAAGAATGCTAAGATTTAAAAGCTTATGGTATGAATATAAACTATAGGTTTCTATAGAAGACTAGTTACTTATATTAGAACCACTTGTGCTGCACTATTTATTTACTGTAGAATAACACGAAATTTTTGAATCTTCAAATGACGGCATATGTGTGTTGAATAAGATTACATTCTAATGGTTCATCAAACACTCAAGTTAACATAATTTAATTAGCTATTAACTTAAGTTAATTACCTATTAAGAACTAATATAATGCAACAATATTTACTGCTTTTGAAACTGTGTATTATAGATAAATTAAGTGGTAGTAATTACACAAGTGAAAAAAATTTGCATGTAAAAACAAACGGATTTTTATGTTTTGGGAAGGTTGTTGCAGCAGAAAAATTAATGATCTCAGCATTCAGTAACCTATATTTAATAGTGTGCTTCAGAAACATCATTCAAATTATTATTATTATTATTATTGTTGTTATTTCTTTTCTTAGACGTTACGTCTGGTTAAAAATGGATAGTGACGCGGATCTTGATCAAGCGTGACTTCCTTTTAACTGTACGCTATATGTTACATTGCATTTAGGGACTTTTGGGTAATTGAACAAGTATCAATAATTAAAGATTTCTGTAGTCATATATATACGTTTGGATGTAGCTGTATTGTGTTGATGTGCTGGTGGATATTGTGTGGTATGACTGCTGTAGTTGATAGAATAATCGGTATAATGTCAACTTTATCCTGATGCCACTTGTCCTTTACTTCCTCAGCCAGTTGGATGTATTTTTCAATTTTTTCTCCTGTTTTCTTCTGTATATTTGTTGTATTGGGTATGGATATTTCGATTAGTTGTGTTAATATCTTCTTTTTATTGGTGAGTATGATGTCAGGTTTGTTATGTGGTGGTGTTTTATCTGTTATAATGGTTCTGTTCCAGTATAATTTGTATTCATCATCCTCCAGTACATTTTGTGGTGCATACTTGTATGTGGGAACGTGTTGTTTTATTATTATTATTATTATTATTATTTTAGAACTTTTTCCTCAGACGTTATGTCTGGTCAAAAATGGAAAGTAACGTGGACCTTGATCAAGCGTGACTTACTTTTAACTGTACGGTATATGTTATATTGCATTTAGGAACTTTTGGGCGATTGAACATGTATCAATAATTACGGATTTCTGTAGTTGTATATATAAATTTGGATGTAGCTGTATTGCATTGATGTACTGGTGGATATTGTGTGGTATGACTGACTCCTGTAGTTGATAGTATAATTGGTATAATGTCAACTTTATCCTGATGCCACATGTCCTTGACTTCCTCAGCCAGTTGGATGTGTTTTTCTATTTTTCTCCTGTTTTCTTTTGTATATTTGTTGTATTGGGTACGGATATTTCGATTGTGTTAATTTCTTCTTTTCACATTATTATTATTATTATTATTATTATTATTATTATTATTATTATTATTATTATTATTATTATTGACTTTTTTTTCTCAGACTTATTATTATTATTTTTAATTTACTGAAATTATATGCCACAATATCTTGGTTGGTACAAGTAGTTAAAGGTAGTATAGCTATTAACAATGGGAGTAATGAGATTTTGAAAACAACATGAGTCCCATTACTTTCCATGGTTTGGATTAAGTACTGGCTGGAACACAACTGAAATAACATAATAGGTGTGGCATCAGTCAGGAAAAGAATGAAGGATTCTCTGATGTCGATCTCAAAGTGAGAAGTAGCTGTCGGAATGTTCCCTTGTATGAGATGTTTATTCATATTTGTGATTCGAAAAAAATATGGAAATAATTTTGCAGAGCAACAGTTGAATGCTTACATTAATCATCACGCCAGTAACACCGGTCTGCTGTCCATCGGGCCTGGCTGGGGAAATGCAGTCTCTGCTGCTATTTCAGGAGGAGCATCTCATCGTAATGACCAAGTGAATTTTATCACAACTCAGGGTAACGGCAATGTCTTCCTATACTAGTAGCAGTAGCGGTAGTACTTGTTGCTGTAGTTGTAGTTGTAACGGTAGCAGTTGCAGTAGCATTTGTAGTAGCGTTTGTGGTGGGAGGAATGAGGGATTTTTAGAATGCTGTTGATCCCATTATGTTCTATGGTTTTGATTTAGTACTGATGTAATGTAACCAGAACATTGTAATGGTTACTGAATCAGTCACTGAAATAATGAAGGCATCACTGATGCAGATAAAGAGATGTTGCATTCAGAATGTTTACCTACACAAGCTGTGAATTCATCTTTGTGGTTATAAAAAAATTAGGAAATAATTTTGCAGAGCAACAGTGGAATAAATATATTAGTCATCAAGCCGGTAACACCAGTCTGCCACCCTGTGATTCTATTTGGGTAAACGCCATCAGTAGTGCTATAACAGAAGCAGCTTATCATCATGGTTTGGGAAATGCAGTCAACAGTGCTATCTCAGCAGGAGCTTCTCATCATAAGTACCAAGCAAATTTTACTGCAGCTCAGGGTAACAACAATGTCTCTCTATAGCATTAACATCTCAAATATTGAAATGGTATGTGACAGTTTACCTAGAGGAGGAAAAACTTTTTCTGTGCAGAGTATTCCAACCAGCTACCGGCTGCTTTACAACAGACGTGCTCCATTGCGGCATCAATGGGCCATGCCTCCTTGGCACCCAGCAGCTATGTTAACACACATTCTGTGGGACCTCCGAAGCCTCCACTGCCAGTTATCGCTTCCAGCAGTCCTGCTGTCACAGCAGGTGCCAAACCGGTGTCAGTTTCGGCCTCATCGAGCCCGACGAGGCCCTCGACCGGTTCGGGACCGACAATCAGCAAGCGGGCCCGCACAGCGTACACTTCGCAGCAGCTGATCGAACTGGAGAAGGAGTTCAGCATCAATCGCTACCTCTGCCGCCCGCGTCGCATTGAGCTGGCAGCTCAGCTGGGTTTGACTGAGCGCCAGATCAAAATCTGGTTCCAGAACCGTCGAATGAAGTACAAGAAGGAGAAGAAGGCCAAGGAAGCAAGTAAGGGACCATTTGCATCACTATTACCAAGCATGGTGTGCCTGCTCAAATGGCTAATATCATATAAAATTGATTTTAAAGCATAAAAATATCTTCTTTCTACCCATAGTGGTCATTTATTTGTAGAACTCTGCATTTGTACTGCTGATGCTTAAATGATCTGCAATCATATATCCCAGAAAAGAGAATCTTTATTTGGCAACAGTTAAAGTATTATAATCATGCCAGAAAAGTAATAAAACTTTCTTAAAAGTTAACAACTGGTTTTTTGGGAATGGGCTGTAACTTCCTGCATGATGATGATGATGATGATGATGATGATGATACAGACTTTGAGGGATGATGAAGATGGGTAAATATATCAATTTGAGGTAAGGGTCCTAAAATGGCTCTGAGCACTATGGGACTCAACTTCTGAGGTCATCAGTCCCCTAGAACTTAGAACTACTTAAACCTAACTAACCTAAGGACATGACACACATCCATGCCCTAGGCAGGATTCGAACCTGTGACCGTAGCGGTCTCGCGGTTCCAGACTGTAGCGCCTAGAACCGCACGGCCACTACGGCCGGCTAAGGGTCCTAAGTCTGGAAATGACAGAGTTCAGAGTTAAAGTGAAAATCATTCCGATACCCCACACAGTGGAATGAAAGTACTGGTACTGTTCCCAGAATGAAATTTTCTCTCTCCAATGGAGTGTGCACAGATATGGAACTTCTCTGACAGATTAAAAGTGAGTGTCAGATCGAGACTCAAACTTGGGACCTCTGTCTTCAGAGACAAATTTTCTACTCGCTGAGCTACCCAAGCACAACTCACAAACTGCTGCCACAGCTTTATTTCCATTAGTACTTCATCTCCTACTTTCAAAACTTGCTTTGGCAACTCAGTTGGTAGAATACTTTCCTGTGAAAGGCAAAGGTTCGGAGATCAAGTCTCGGTCTGGCATGCAGTTCTAATCTACCAGTTAAGTTGCGTATGGTACTGTTGTTGGTAAGATTGTAGAATAGGCAACTTTCAGAGGTGGTAGTGGGTTGAAACAAAAAGAAAAGATCTAGCAAACAGTGTGTAAAATGTATAGCCTAGGAGCCATGAGCATCTGTCCAGTGTAAGAGTACTGAAGATGAAAAAGTACTCACAGCTTGTACGATACGTGTTTAACACCGTAATGTGTTATTGGTCCATACTATAACCTCTGAAAATTGCCCACCCTACAATCATAGCACCAAGCAATACCAGTACATGTATTCCACTCTGAAGTATTACAAAGATGTTCACTTAGAACTTTCAACTTGGTCATTTCCAGATAAGGATTCCTTACCACAGACAGATACAGTTGCTCTTTCCCAATATCCATGAAAGCCTGTAACATCATCACAGAAACATCCTGTATAAAATTTAGGTCCGCACAAGGCCTGACAACACAGAAGTTTTATACATAAGTAAATCAACAAATGGAACAGAATGTAATAAATTTTTTTGGGTTTCATGTTCAGAAACATAGCTTGCTAAAACACTAAAGCTCTGCAACACACTTGGCCTATTCTCTTGCAGTGGAAGCTGCAGAGGCAGCAGGCAGTGACCAGGAGCTCTCCGCCCACCGTCGTCAATCGTCAGCACGCGGCACACATTCTCAGCAGAAGAGCACGTCATCTCCCCCACCACTAAAGGGCCTGGCCAACCCTGGGCCATCAGCTGCCATATGTGCTACCATGCCAGCAGCAGCAGTAACAGCAGTTGGAGGTGGTGGGGGATGTACACTTGACGGGTATCAGGTGAGCTGTCTTTTCCGTTTTATGTGTTGCAACATACCACCTCCCGTCCTTATAACCTGTACTGTATTAAGTCATTTATGCTAGCTTACTAAATATATTTCACACAATAGAGAACATGCTTCAGAATCAGCCCACCTATGGAATATATCCTCAATGTAATGCCTTCAAAACTGGATGTCTGGTAATTGTTACATATTTGATCACCTGGATTCTGTGAACCAATGCATGATGGCAGTAGTCATTCCACACAAACAGTTACTTTTGTAGCCTAACTATGCATGTATTAGCTGTGGAGAGAAAACTTAAGTGCAAAAATTAAAATGAGCTACTTAATTGTATACTGAGAAACTGATTTTAAAATAGCTAGGAATCAAATAATGGTACTGACAAGGGAACCTCCCCATCGCACCCCCCTCAGATTTGGTTATAAGTTGGCACAGTGGATAGGCCTTGAAAAACTGAAAAAAGATCAATCGAGAAAACAGGAAGGAGTTGTGTGGAACTATGAAAAAATAAGCAAAATATACAAACTGAGTAGTCCATGTGCAACATAGGCAACATCAAGGAGACTGTAGCCGCAGTAGCGCCGTGGTCCGGTGGTTAGCGTGAGCAACTACAGAGTGAGATGTCCTTGGTTCAAGTCTTCCATTGAGTGAAAAATTTACTTTGTTTATTTTTGCAAAGTTATGATCTGTCCGTTAGTTCATTGACGTCACTGTTCACTGTAATAAGTTTAGTGTCCGTGTCTTGCGACCGCACCGCAAAACCGTGCGATTAGTAGACGAAAGGACGTGCCTCGCCAATGGGAACCGAAAAATTTGATCGCAAGGTCATAGATCCACCGATTCCTCCACAGAAAAACATGTCTGATGTATTCTATACGACACTGGTGACGGCATGTGCGTCACATGACAGGAATTTGTTGTCGACCCACCTAACTTGTACACTTGGCGCGAATGGGTAAAAAGACTCTTCTACCTTGCCCGATTTAGGTTTTCTTGTGGATGTGATAATCACTACCAAAAAACTGATGAAAACATAATAGTTTGTCACATAAACTGAAAGTAAAAAATTAAACTTTTCATTCGAGGGAAGACTTGAACCAAGGACCTGTCATTCCGCATCTGCTCACACTAACCACGGGACCACGACGCTCCTGTGCTTCTATTATCCTTGATGTTGCCTATCTTCCGCATGGACTACTCAGTTTATATATTTTGCTCATTTTTTCATAGTTCCACACAACTTCTTCCTGTTTTCTCGATTGATGTGTGTTCAGTTTTTCCAGGCCTATCAACTGTGCCAACTTATAACTAAATCTAAGGGGGGTGCGATGGGGAGGTTCCCTTGTGAGAAGAGTCATATGAAACATAAACTATTTGTCTTAGGAGTTTGTCACATCACAATGTCCAAATAAAATCTCCATTTTCAAGCCGTGTCAATTCTAATAAAATTCTTGAGTTTTTGATGGCAATCTCCACAGTGGTCATCAGGAGTAAAAACCAATGAGTACTGGGGCTGACAAAGTTTTCCAGTTACGCAGGCAAGATTGCAGCATCTGGCACCAATGAGAGAGGGTCGAAATGACATATATGCAGAAGGTGATTTGGGTAGCTCATAGCAGCTCCGGCCTGCCCCGAGAAGAAAAGATGTATGCTTGACACTTGCAGTGATGAAGGTGTGGCAGTTTTAAATGTCTGTTTGCCTCTGGTGCCACTTCACATGAGCCAGTCATGCGGTGTGCCAGAGTTTCTATGAGGCTGCCCAACTGACCTTCCATACATGTTCCATTTCGGCCTTCTCTGATCAGTGCCAAATGCTGCAGTCGTGCCTACACACAGAGGTGACAAACATTGTAGGATACCTCCTAATACCAGACCAGTCCTCCTTGTGCCTGGCATAATACAGCAACCTGAAATGCCGTGGGCTCAACAAATCATTGGAACTCCCCTGCAGAAATATTGAGCCATCCTGCTCCTGTAGCCCTCCATTGTGAAAGGGTTGACAGTTCAGGATTTCGTGCATGAACTGACAACTTCATTATGTCCCATAAATTTTCAGTAGGATTCCTGTTGGGGGATATGGGTGGCCAAATAATTTGCTTGAACTGTCTACAATATTCTTCAAACCAGTCGCAAACAGCTGCGGCCCTTTGACATGGCATCATTGTCTTGGAATATGTCATGAATGGCTGTAAATGGTCACCAAGTAGCCGATACTAACCATTTCCTATCGATGATTGGTTCAGTTTGACCAGAAGACCCAGTCCATTCCATGTCCACACAGCCCATACCATTATGGAGCCACCAGCAGCGTGTACAGTGTCTTGTTGACAGCCTGTGCCATGGATTCATGGGGTCTGTGCCTCACTTTATCCACCTTCTGCCAACTGAAATTGGGACTAATCTGATCAACCAGTCATCTAAGGTCCAACCAATATGGTCACAAGCCCGGCAGAAATGCTGTAGGCGGTGACATGCTGTTAGTTAAGGCACCCGTGCAGGTCATCTGCTGCAATGGCCCATAACACCAAATTTCACCATACTGCCATAACAGATATGTTCATCATAGGTCCTCATTGATATCTATGGCTCTTGCTTGTTTGTTAGCACTGACATGCTAAGCAAATGCCACCATCTGTGTCATTAACTGAAGGCTGTCGGCCACTAAATTGTCTGTGGTAAAAGGTAATGCCTGATATTTGGAATTCTTGGCACACTTTTCACAGTGTAGGTCTCAGAATATTGAATTTCCTAATGATTTACAAACTGAAACGTCTCGTGCATCCAGCTCTCAATTACCCTTTTGCATTCAGAGTCCCTTCGTGCCTGTCATGTGGTCATAATAATGTTGGAAAACTGATACAAATGACAGCTGCCCAATCATCATCTCCTGTTCCTTCAGTCTGTCGTCCATCTCCCAGAACGCCGGCCCCGGTCGGGTTTTACGATCGCAGTTCGCATCAGAGAGCTTCTCTCCGGGCTTGGGGTTTTCCCTCTTCCACTTCTTTTCCGGGCCCCTCTGCGTACACCCCCCTGGTGTGTGCCCCGCCCATGCCTTCGGCTCTAATTGGCACAGGGCCTGAAGGACTCCTGAGGCCTTCTGCCGTCGCTTTCTTTCCATCCTTGCCACGTATCAGGGCTCTGGCATTGTCTACACTGACGGTTCGATGGCTGCTGGTGGTGTCGGTTATGCTCTCACTCTAGGGGACCGTTACAAACAATACTCATTGCTGGCTGGCCACAGCAGTTTTCACTGCTGAGCTGGTCACCATTTCTCGTGCCCTAGAGTATATCCACTCCTACTCAGGCGAGTCCTTCATTACTGTAGCGACTCCCTGAGCGGTTTACGAGCTATCGACCAGTGTTTCCCTCGCTCTCGTCTGGTGTCAGCTATCCAGGAGTCCCTCAATACTCTTGCCCGTTGTGGCCGCTCTGTGGTCTTTGTGTGGACCCCTGGTCATGTCAGCATCCCGGGCAATGAACGTGTTGACATGGTGGCCAAACAGGCTGTCGGTGCACCAGCCCTATCGATTGGGCTTTCAGAGAGTGACCTCAGAGCAGTTTTACGGCAGAATGTACTTCACACCTGGGGTGAAGAATGGCGCACCCTGCCTTCACCAGACAAAATTTGGACCATCAAGGAGGCTACCAGTGTGTGGCACTCCTCCATGTGGGTCTCTCGCAGGGAGTCTGTTGTCCTCTGCCGGCTGCACATTGGGCGCACCCGGATGACGCACAGCCACTTATTTTGCTGTGAGGACCCATCTCTATGTCGCTGCAGATCCGCTTTGATGGTGGTCCACATTTTGTTGGCCTGTCCCCTTTTAGCTGTGCTCAGGCAGACATTTGTGCTGCCTGATACGCTCCCTGCCCTTTTAACGGATGACTCTGCCATGTCTGGCTTAGTTTTGTGTTGTATTCGGGCAGAGGGCTTTTATCAGTTAATCTGAGTTTTTGTCATTTTTTTGTTTTGAGTCTGGCCTTTGGCCTACGATTTTAGACTGGGTTATTTTATTAGTGTGTTTCTAGGTGGTTGGCTTTTCCTTTTTTGTCTGTATGGTCGGCCAACCACTGTCACACTCTGTGTGATTTTAATTCCTTTTGTCTGGTCTCTGTCTGAGTCTTTGGGTGCACAAGTCATCAGTAAGCAACCTCCTTTGTAGACTGACTGCATTTTTCTAGTATTCTACCAATAAACCTGTCTTCCACCTGTTTTACCAACAACTGAGTCCATGAAATCACTCCACTTCATAACTCTACAAAGTGTTAAGCCCAGTTATTTGTATGAGTTGGCCAATTCCATTTGTGACTCCTTGGTATTATAGTCAATGGATCCACATTTTTTGTTTTTTTGAAATGCACTGTTCTACATTTCTGAACATTTAAATCAAGTTGCCAATCCTCGCACCATTTCGAATCGTACAAAGGTCTGATGGAATATTTTTCTTAAGCACTAATTAGCATGCTTATGTTGATGAAGATGTGCCTCTGAAGGGAATGGCATAACATTTATCAGTATGAAATAAATGTAAATTGGGGAAATAGCTCAATGATAAGGACGTTTTCACATAATCCTCTGCAGTAAATTCCTTTGAATCATATAGTCACTTCTATATGTAACTGAGCACTGATTGGTGAGACAAACTTCTTGGGTCAACTGAATATACTAGCACCAGATGGCCACTTTGCACCATAATGTAATGATGTGGCATGTGAGACCATACAGGAACAGAATACTAACAACTCTTTGAGTCTACATTAGTTTCTGAAGTGTAGGTTGCAGAAACATGTTAATCTGAATTGTACCTCAAGATCTAGGTTAGGTTGGAGGAGAAATGGAGGAGGATCAAGTTTCAAATTTCTGTCGTTGTTGATGTTACAAGAGACTGAGCACAATTTCACGTTGTTTCAAAGAATGGGGAAGGAAATCAATTTTTCCGTTTGACAAGAACCATCCAAGTATTCAGGAAAACTTAAATCTGGATGTCAAGGTGCAAGATTTCAACAATCATCATCTTGAATGAGAGTCCATTTTATTAACCATTGTGCTATCTTTCTCAGTTAGTCGGGCTGGAAGGTGACAGTTTGGATGTGAGTTGGAGAGTTAATTGAGCTTCCCTGTCTATGTTGATAGTGGGCTGAGCTTGACCCACACTGCATTTGTGAATCTGATGAGTGGCTAGTGCCTGGCTTATCAGTCAGAAAGTGTGTTAGTATTCTGCATTCACTCGTATAGTTTAGAATAGGAGTCTTATTCATTACTGACCTTTTGCTGGGTTGTGATGAAGATTCGCTGAAGATGTCACAGAGGACATGTACATTTTATCTGCTGTGTACGAAGGATTATTTAAAGGACTGTGCACCACATATTACACCAAATCTACACATACTACAGATACAATTTTAGAGGCTTGTTAGTGCGTGGTGGTCAGATCATAATCCAGCAATCCGGTGTTCAATCCCAGGACAGAGAACCTTGTCATTTACTGCTTGTGACCTGTGTAAATAATTTATTAAAAAAAGGTCAGTTTAAGATTAGTGGAAGGGAATACCATATCAAACAGAACCATGCCTAGGAAATAACTAGTCTTCTGATTTATGACAGCTGCTAATGTGCTGCTGTTTTAATTGATTTGGGAGTGGAAAAATGGCATCACTGTCGAAACCAGTGTTCGAAATTCACACTTTAACATGTAAATTAATTTGATGTATGAATTTCTTTCTCAATCACTTCCAATGTGCAATGTGGTCATGTGGTGCATAACTGAGCCATTTAAATACACTGGCTATAGATAAGGTGTGTGTGTGTGTGTGTGTGTGTGTGTGTGTGTGTGTGTGTGTGTGTGTGTGTGTGTGTGTGTGTGTGTGTGTACGATGAGTATTGTGGCTGCAAGGAATGATGTTGACTAATGAGGTTGTATTTTACAGAACCCAGGTCCAGACTTCAATGAGTTACTTGTGACACACAAGCCAGTCCAGCAGACTCAACACGTATCACCTCCAGTACAGATAAATCCAAACTTCACACCAACTGAGGCTTATGACAGCTCAAATTATTTCACACAACAGGTGAGCAGTAAAATATGTAAAATATGTTCTTTCTACACTACTGGCCATTAAAATTGCTACACCAAGAAGAAATGCAGATGATAAATGGGTATTCATTGGACAAATATATTATATTAGAACTGACATGTGATTACATTTTCACACAATTTGGGTGCATAGATCCTGAGAAATCAGTACCCAGAACAACCACCTCTGGCCATAATAATGGCCTTGATACGACTGGGCTTTGAGTTAAAACAGAGCTCGGATGGCGCGTACAGGTACAGCTCCCCACGCAGGCTCAAACACAATACCACAGTTCATCAAGAGTAGTGACTGGCGTATTGTGGCAAGCCAGTTGCTCGGCCACCATTGACCAGAAGTTATCAATTGGAGAGAGATCTGGAGAACGTGCTGGCCAGGGCAGCAGTCGAACATTTTCTGGATCCAGAAAGGCCCGTACAGGACCTGCAACATGCATTCGTGCATTATCCTGCTAAAATGTAGGTTTTTGCAGGAATCGAATGAAGGGTAGAGCCACGGGTCGTAACACATCTTAAATGTGTTCAAAGTGCCGTCAATGTGAACGAGAGGTGACAGAGACGTGTAACCAGTGGCACCCCATACCATAACACCGGGTGATACGCCAGTATGGTGATGACGAAAACACGCTTCCAATGTGCGTTCACCGCGATGTTGCCAAACACGGATGCAACCATCATGATGATGTAAAGAGAACCTGGATTCATCCGAAAAATGACGTTTTGCCATTCGTACACCCAGGTTCGTCGTTGAGTACACCATCGCAGGCGCTCCTGTCTGTGGTGCAGTGTCAAGGTAACAGCAGCCATGGTCTCCGAGCTGATAGTCCATGCTGCTGCAAACATTGTCGAACTGTTCATGCATATGGTTGTTGTCTTGCAAACGTCCCCATCTGTTGACTCAGGAATCAAGAAGTCACTGCATGATCCATTACAGCCATGCGGATAAGATGCCTGTCATCTCAAGTGCTAGTGATACGAGGCCGTTGGCACCCAGCACGGCGTTCCGTATTACCCTCCTGAACCCTCCGATTCTATATTCTGCTAACAGTCATTGGATCTCGACAACGCTAGCAGCAAGGTGGCGATACGATAAACCGCAATCGCCATAGGCTACAATCCGACCTTTATCAACGTCTCCTCCTTACACGAGGCATCACAACAATGTTCGACCAGAAAATGCCGGTCAACTGCTGTGTGTGTATGAGAAATCTGGTTGTAAACTTTCCTCATATCAGCACGTTGTAGGTGTCGCCACTGGTGCCAACCTTGTGTGAATGCTCTGAAAAGCTAATCATTTGCATATCACAGCATCTTCTTGCTGTCGGTTAAATTTTGCGTCTGTAGCACGTCATCTTCGTGGTGTAGCAATTTTAATGGCCAGTAGTGTATTTTACAATTGGAATGTGATCTATGTTTTGTAGGTATTTGACTTTAAAAGTAAACTGCCTTCGTGTGATTCTTTATTTTATCCCAGCATATTATACATCATCAATCCTCAGGTGTAGGTGTACTGCCAGTTGTTAATGGAGAGAGTATGCAACATATCTTAGTTTGATCCTGTCACAGTTCTAAAGTGCACTGTTGAACTGACTGCCCACTGTTTAGGTAGGGTGATTACTTCTTTGACACCCATTGCTGCACTACTTCTGAGTGTTCAGTCCATGGAAACTAAATGGAGGTTCATCTATGGATTATTTTGTCACTACCTTCATACTTCAATATCTTATGTTCTAAAATTAAACAACTTAAATCTTCATCTGCAAACTGTAAAAAAATTGCTGTTATTGGGTGAGACACTGTAAAACATACATAAGTTTTCAACATAAAGGAAGACTGATTGGAATACTTGGCTTAAGGTTGATTTTCACAACTGTGGTCCTTAAAATGGTTATATATGCCATTAATTTGTTTTCCCATTGCAGCAACAGCATGTTGTCTGTTTGTCTGTTTACATCAGTCTGTTCCCGCAGCAAGATTAAGAGATCATATGCAATAATTAGGAAATGAAAAATTACTATAGATCAGTTCATTAGTTCAGAAATGCACAGTTGCACACTTGGTAAACCAGAATATTGTAATCCTGTGGCTAAAATATGACTGACTCAGAACTAAAATTAGTCATACAAATATCTAGGTGTGTCAGTAGGTGGAGAATAAGAAAGTTGAAACTTCCTGGCAGATTAAAACTGTGTGCCGGACCAGACTCGAACTCGGGACTTCTGCCTTTTGCGGGCAAGTGCTCTACCAACTGAGCTACCCAAGCACGACTCGCGCCCTTGCCCGCGAAAGGCATAGGTCCCAAGTTCGAGTCTCGGTCCAGCACACAGTTTTAATCTGCCAGGAAGTTTCATATCAGCGCACACTTCGCTGTAGAGTGAAAATTTTATTCTAGAATAAGAAAGTTAGTTGCAGGTAAAGCAAGTGTCAGATTCCAGTTAACACTCTAGGTATACAAAGAAAATTATTTGCAAAACAGTTTTATGATATGTCTAGTGGTGTAGGGTGCACATACTAAACAGAACTGTAGATATTAAACATACATAATAAAGAGAGCAGGAATGGACTGATCTGTGTGACCCCAGAGAGAACCTCATAGAACTGACATAACATTTGAATTGGTAGACACTTCAAGACATCAACTATATCAAAAAATTGTGCTTAAAAAGTTTGAATAACCAATATCAAGTTGGGAATCTGAAAATGTACTATAGCGCCCTAGGTATCGGTGCTGTAAGGACTGCTAATAAAAACTCCATTAATTACAGTGCCCAAAGTTGCATGGAACTGATAATTTCCAATGCTACATATGTGACTGAAAGCAACCAAGTGATGTAGGGTAATGGGGAGTTCCATCCGCTACACTTTTCAGCATGTTGTATGAATATTGACACAGCTTTCTATTTTCATTTATTTTTTACTGAGCCTGATGAACTAATAATTTTAGTTTGTTGATGACACCTTCTGGTCTTATTAAAAATGTTGTCTCATTAATTCTGCTATGCCATTAATACATTAACTGATCTTAGCAACCATCTGTTTATAATCAGTGTCTAATTTTTAATATGATAAATTTTCATATGTGAAACAGTTGTTGAATTTTGGATTGTCTTCTGTTTCCAGATGCAGTATGACTACTTACAACCAAATGTTTCTGAGGATAGGCTGCAGCATTACCAAATGCATGTTCCACCACAAGTTTATCAGCCAACATTCCAGTCAATGTTGCCTGCAGGCTTTCCACAGCCAGATGACCTTTTGTCAGTTCTACCTGGCTCTTCCATGGACATCAAGCCACCAGTAATTCAAAAAATGGAGCATATGGATACATACCAGGAACCTCTGCAGGCAGGTTTGGTACCCGGATACAAACAGGAGATTTTCTGGGACCACCAGGATCAGCAACAACAGCAGCAGCAGCAGCAGCAACAACGCCCACCACCCGCATATCCGGACAACTATACTGAGAACAACAGCAGTGCCAGCTACTCCACTGTGTCGCCGCCGAGCTTGACAGAACTTTAATATCAAGGTTTGGATGCATTACCAAATGCATCTTCCACCACAAGTATATCGGCCAATGTTCCAGTCAGTGTTGCGCGCAGGCTTTCCACAGCCAGATGAAATGTCGGAGCTACCTGGGTCTTCGATGGGCATCGAGCCACCGATAATTCAGAAAATGGAGCATATGGATACAGACCAGGAACCTGTGCAACCAGGTTTGGTATCCGCACACAAGCAGGAGATTTTCTGGGACTGCCAGGATCTGCAACAATGCCCACCGCCTGCCTATCTAGACAACTATGCTGAAAATAACAGCAGTGACAGCTACTCCACTGTGTCGCCACCGAGCTTGACAGAACTTTAATATCAGTGGTTTGGATGCATTACCAAATGCATGTTCCACCACAAGTATATCAGCCAATGTTCCAGTCAGTGTTGCCTGCAGGCTTTCCACAGTCAGATGACCTTCTGTGAGTGCTACCTGGCTCTTCCATGGACATCAAGCCATGGATAATTTAAAAAAAATGGAGCATATGGATACATACCAATGTTTGGTACCTGCATAGAAGCAGGAGATTTTCTGGGACCACCAGGATCAGCAACAGCAACAACGTCTGCCACCCATGTATCTGGACAACTATGCTGAGAATGACAGCAGTGCCACCTACTCCACTGTGTCACTACCGAGCTTGAACGAACTTTAAAATCAGTGGTTTGGATTACAAAATTTTATTTCAGAACATTGCACTGTATCCCATATTCATGTAACTTGTACATCCAGTGCTTTTTATATTTTTCAGTAATGGTATTGACTATATTCAGAATGTTTTTTTCCTTATTGGAATTGAAAGTGATTAATTATAATAATTTAAATTTTTGTGAAAAAGTTTTGGATCTGGTTTGCTGCTACTTTCTCTAACACTTCCGTGAGAATTGGAAGAAATATGTTGATGATTTCCCCATTTCATTCTTCGACCTCTCCTTGAACAGAGGTCTGACTTCAGCACATCAACAAAGCATCCCTGTCCAAAAGATTGGTTACTTACTTGATTTAGAGGAGTTGGTATTATATGATAGCTGGCTTCATTCACTTCGTTATTCCATCCCAGCAAGCAGAGTTATTATGTTTTGATAATGATATGTTAATTTGTATTTGAGATATACTCAACTTCTTGGTACAGCCCAAAGTGTTTACTTTGCTTTGATACTCCTCTACATCAAAATCATGACTTTGTCACAGTCATGAAGAATTTATTAAAACACTTTGGTATTTGAGCTTGGTAATAAGGCTATCATCCACTTTAATCTTAGATAATTTGTGATTAGTAATTACTGTCTAAACAAAAGTCAATAGGCATGACATGTTAAGTAATAAAACAGAACTGATCTACAGAAGTGAAGACTAAAATTTTTGTACCTTGTAACCACTATTCTAAGGTAAATGTAAAAGTAGTTTTATAAGTGGAAAATAAACGTGTTTATTAAACGAGCAGTATATGTTCTTCTTTACACTTTGTTTCCTTGTCCCTTTTAAACAATGCTGACAACAAAGACAACTTTAACGCCTATCAAATGATAGCAACTAGTTACCCAACTTACAGAAATAACAGGAGAATGACAGAAGCAGAAATAATAATAATAAAAAAAAGATTTCATCAGTTCATTTGCTTTCCATGTTGCTGAAACTACCATGCCATGTTGCATATAAGGCAGTAGAGTTAACTGTCAACTTAAGACATACAGTCTAGTACAGTTACATTTCCAGTAACAATTTTATTATTGTTTTTGCTGGATTTGGGTGCTAGAAATTTCTTGAAATTCATAAGAAACATTGTTCTACACAATGGACCCTCATAAACTATTTTTTTTAATAGAAAACTTTGACTCCATAATTGTTTTGAGATATTTCTTTGAATGCAGAAATTTTTCCATTGGTCCTGAAAGGCACTATTCACATGCTCATTTATTTTTTTAAATTAATGTAATGTGAGAGCTACGTTTACAAAGTGGCATATTGGTTTTGACATACATAAATGAGGACAATATGATTCCTGAACTTTGAAGAAGTGAGCTGTAGCTCATGAATGTTGATGAAATACCTACAAAAAAGAAACATAAGTACTGTAGATACTATGGAGCAGTTAGTATTGCTGTCTCTCCCTTTCTGCTGGGAAAACAGCAGAAGAAACAAAGAAACACAATAATTTCTACACGTATTGTATTATTTAATACACTGTGTAATTTTACATTCTTAATTTTTTGCAACTGTATATAGAGGTTTTTAATGCAAATGTTGGAATCATCACTTCCATCTTAGCAAATACTGCAAGCTGTAACTGGTTTCAATACGATGAATCACTGAATGTAAGTGTACTAAAAAAATGTATGCTAAGCAAACAGATGAGACAGTCATAATAGGGATAAGTTGTCATTTCTGAAGGAACAAAAAATTCACCATACTGCAAAATTGTATGTTTGCAGTGGATACAATATATTGTTAAGGGCTGTTGTGGTCCGAACAGCTTTTGACAAAATTGTTACAATCCAGTCACGTAACTGTGACATTCACATACATTGGGATATAAGTGCAGACCTAACATTTCTCATCAGCAGAACATACAGGAGGTACAGATAGCAAAAGCTCACCCGGAAAACTGTTGTTAAATGTATGACTGCCTGCTTACCACAGGGGCTTAGTGTTGTCATCACTGATTAATACATACGCAATTATACACTTATTGCTAACCAAATGAACAGCAGTCCATAGATACTCCAACAGACTGAAGTTTCAAGTGGACACCACCAAATTTTGCAGCATGAAGCAAGCAAGAAAGAAATGCAGATCAGCAGCAACAAGATATCTTTGCAAAAATACTATGGAGACAAACTCTTGAGTAGCAATCTATCCTTTCCACATACTGTTATAGTTCCATTCTTGACTTCACATCATTTCACATTTAGCAGTTTTGACTAAAGAACTTAGCACACTGACAGCAAATACAAAACACTGCAAATGGCAAAATTGCTTTCCTTTCATCATTCCTGATTATTGCTGACCCAAGCAGTGGTACAAATATCCTTATAAATTGTCAGTGGTAGGCAGCATCATTTGGGTTTCTGTTATCAAAAATGATTGACAAAATTCTTCAGGTCTTTGAAAATAAAGTAGTCAGTAGTATTTTAAATAACTGATGGTGCAGTATAATGACTAGATATCCCACTACACACACGATCCACATTTGGAGCCACAGTGGTTAGCACGCTGGACTAACATTCGACACGACAATGGCTCAAATCCACATCCTACCATACTGTATCAGGTTTTCTGTGACTTCCCTCAAATAGCTAAGAGAAATGCCAGAATGTTTCCTTCCCCATCCTAGCAACAATCCATCCTTGTGCATGAGCTCCAAATGACCTTGATATTGATGGATGTTATAACCTAATCTTCATTTTTATACAAAGAATGAATACCACAAGAAACTACACCTTATTAAGGAGGTCAGTTGTGAATATTCCTCAGTTTTGAGGAAAACATGATTCGCACCAGCGGCAAAAAGCAATAAGCAATTCTAAAAAAAAAGTAAAAAAAAATATAGCTTCTTAATATTTACACAAATCATGCAGACATGAGATACCTCACAGTGAGAAATGGTAATCTCACATAAGTTAAGCAGTTATCCCTAACAAGCTCCTCATCCAGGCCCTGATGGCACAAGTGGTGTCGACTGTCTGCCGTATCATATTCTGCAAATGTGGTATGGAGCAACTTGTGGCTAGCAAACTGCTCTCCATTTTGCTGACTTTCCAGGCATTGAAGCTGTTACTTCTCAACCACTTAGCTTCTCTATTGACATCACGAGGCTGAGAACTACTCACATGAAATAGTGGTGAACACTGGTACTATAACTCTTGTGTACCATTTTTACATCGTCGACATGATCAGCTGCAATGTCTACAACAAGAAATCCCATTCCACCAAAGTCCAGCTTTTGTCGCTGCCAGTTATTCTCACATAAATACCTCACCAGTGTGCGATTTGCAGGGGGGGATGGGGGAGATTTCCCCCCCTCTGCATCAGACCATCCGCTCCTCTGGTTTTAGTTTATGCATCCCAACCCGGGATGTTTATTTCCTATGCACTGGAGTAAAACTGTACATATAATTTAAATTTGTGGAGCCGAGCACTGAAAGTTTTTAATACAGTCTTACTATTAATACTATTATTATGCTCGGTTATTAATTTTGAAAAAGTGTTATGTAGCAGGTAAGCATTTGAAAACATTTAGACTAAATGACAAGACGACGCACGCCACATTTCCATAGCATGCCACAATGTTGCAAGACGTCGCCCCAGCGTAAACGAGGCTTTCTAAGCCATGTCTGTATTGCATGATGGATGTGATGTGTTGCGTACGAAACTAAAAACTGCAATCAGATCCAAACGACGTGGAAAACTGTGAAGAGGTGTCATCCTTCAGCAAGATAATACTCGCCCACATTCTGCCAAACGGACAGCCGACGCAATAAAGGAGTTGAGATTTGAGGTGCTAGAACATCCACCATACACTACAGACCTGACTCCAAGCGATTTTCACATGTTTGGACCCTTAACGGAAGCACTACAGGGAAGAAGATTTGAAAATGATGAAGTGATGGTCATTGCTGCGGTGCGGTGCAACCGATAAACGTATTTTCTGATGAAATAAAAAAACTCGTAAAACGTCGGGAAAACTACATTGATGTCCAGGGAGGTTACGTAGAAAAATAACGCATGTTTCAGTTTTCTATCATCAGAATAAGTACAGCTTTTCACAAATGTGCCTTTACTTTTTGAATTCCCCTCGTATACCTGTATGTCGATGATTTTGTAAATAAGCTTCACCTATAATGTACTTTTAAAGGGATGGCTTTTCTGATAGTGCATACGCGTGAATAGTGAGTTTCGGCATTAAAATCTATTTATAAATAACTGTTTAACCATGGGTAACGCCACAGTCAAAGCTAGCAATGTATATAATTTTATTAACCCCCTAAGACTTCCCCCCCCACTGGTAAAAGCACAAATCACACACTGTACCTCACAGTTGAGTCATTATCCATTACTGCCTGTGGGACTGAGAAAATGGAGTGATAGATATTGAAGAAAACATTCAGTGTCCAATATGTAAAAGTTTACTTAGTTACATGTTCCATAGATGATTCGAATAATTTTGCTTATCAAAATGATGTGGAATGATTGAGTTTACATGATATGTATACATGATCAGTTTTACAATTAATGAACATATTATTTTTCAGTCCTAAAGGAAAGTACTAAAGTGCAGATGATGTATGTGCCCTGAAAAAAATTATTTAGTTCTATAACACATTAAAAACATGTGAAATTTTGGACATACGGCACGGATAGACAACTCATATTTAACCAAGAAATATCTTCCATGTCATAAATGGTACCTGCAAATCAAAGTTACTGACAGCTACACAGACTGCATACAGACAGACATATGTGTTCCTTAAGAGGACAAATGGAAAAAGAAAGTGGGTAAAATACTTGCTACTCATTCGTATCATCTCTTGGCTAACTACAAACAGCTGGCACTTAAAAGGGGGAGTACATTTCACAAAATCCAAAATCAAAATATTTCTTTATACTTTTTATAGAATTGTTTGTGTGTTGATAGAGATAGTGTGCTTTTATCTAGATTGAAAACGACCTAACTCTCCTGCCCATAATGCTGAATATATGACCTTACACGGTAAAGAACAGACAAATATTACACAATAACTTTAGTTTCTTAACAGGAGTTCAGGAGACAATTTAAATTGTGACAACTATTCTTTTTAACAACATATGGCAATTCATTTCACCTATTAGACCCTTCACATGCCTTCTTGCCCATCTGACCTCCCCTCCCTCCACCCCAAGTAACTTAAAAAAAAAAAAAGGTAAAGCAGCAAATAGATGTGCGGATGTCAATTTTCCGTGCTTCACGGAACATATTCCATTATGTAGAGTACGATACATTCTTCAAAGTGCAGAAATTTAAATTGATTAATAGTGTTAAGACAATTTGTCTGAATACTACTTAACAAACAGAATGCAAAAAGTGGTTATGATTAATTCAAACAATACTAGAGGAAGAGAAATCTGTGGTGACTGGGGACAGATCATGACTGGATTCTGACAGGGTTCACACATTTGCCTATAACCTTACACACGAGGTAGAACCAATAGGGCCAGTGCTGTTTCTAATGTTAGAATTAATGGTATTCAAGAATAGAAAATAGCAGCCATTGTTAATGATGATGGTAAAACACTTATTAAGTGATTATTAGCAAATAGATTCTCCCTTACTTTAGAGATAAATAGAAATGGAATATTGAGCTAAGTGCAATGATTAACACAGTGCACAAAAAAAGAAAGTTCAAGATATTTTGGATATATATTGGTGAAGATTTGAACTAGAAAACTATGTTTCAGGTAGGTACAGCAGGTTTTGCTGTTGACACAGTTCGTAATACGGGAAAGAAAAACTATGAAAATAAAAGTGATCAGTGTTGTAAATAAAGTATATTAGTAGTAATTTTTTCCCTGCTCCATATCCACCTGGAATAGATCAGAAATTGGTACTACTTACATAAAGTTAAGAATAGGTCCAGAGTCAAATAAAAGACATTAACATATGTTACAATCATAAGGATGGTGCCGGGATGTAGTTAAGAAGTACACTTCTTAATATAAATCATAAAAATTGAGATTCAGTTTATGGGAAAATAAATTATATATAAATAGTACAGAATAGCGGTTGTCAATAACAGATGTTGATGGATTTGTACAAAATGGCAGAACCAATTTGAAAAGTTTGTTTGTATAAGTCATCGTGTCATTGATTGTATGAAAATATGAGTTAGCATTATGAAATAGCTTTGTTATGAATGCTGTCATGTTAAACAGAATGATTTTTAAAATTTAAATTTAATTTAATTTAAGAAGAAAAGGTGGAAACATGGAAAAATATATGAACTTTCTGTTATTGCTGTGATATGAAATGCCATCAAGACCTGAATTACCTGCTAATGAATTAAAGTATGTATATTCAACAGAATTCATATGCTCTATATTCAACAATTTACAATATGTTAAATATAGCTATTTAATGTTTGCATGTTCCCTTACCTCCAAACATTTCTTGTTAACACCAAAACAAAACAAAATGTTGTTGAGAATGGAAGAGCAGCAGTTTTTTGTATGAGGTAGTATCTTCTTAGGACCTTCAGTTAGTGTGGCAGTGTATAGCAGTCATTTCTTGACTTGTATCAGACATTGACTGGACACAAATTAGACAACTGCTCATTTCACATGATAATAGAAAAGAATGACACAACAGAATCAGTTCTTAAGAACTGAAATTTTAAGTATATTGAAATTGCAGCACATTAAAATGAAATATATTGTGAAGGGGATTTATAGGGACATATGCAGCTACACAAGGAAGTTTAAACAACACAACAGAATAAACATAGCCATATTTGCATCAAAGAATATTGAGAACTCAGAAATAAATATGCATGGTAATCTGACAGCTAGTGAATATGTAAGTAACTGACACTCTGTAACCTTTGACAATGACACCATAAAATGATTTGCATTCTAATGTCTAACCTCCTGTCATCACAGTACATTGAGTTGGAAAACATGATGACATGCCTGTGATTTAAAAAGCTGCAATAATGTGAATGCTAGGATCAAAAATTTTGTGACCGAACATCATTACTAAAGCTGTTGATTGAATGTTTAAAATGTGCTCCCAAAAATATCAGTGGCTGTTAACACAGTAACATAAAAGTTTGGCATCTACCAAAAGGCCTACATAAATCCAATCTCAGATTGTTTCTTCTGGAGAACTCCAATTATTCTCCTGGACTTTTAAGTAAAAAGTGGTCATGTATCTAAACGAAAAAGATTTTTTGTAATTATTAAATTAAAGTACAGTTTAGCAGTAACATGAGAACTATGAAAGCTAATGGCCTTGCCACAGTGGTAACAAGAGTCCCCATCACATTACCCAAGTTATGTCCGGCTTGGCTAACACCTTCTGGGTCTGCCAAGTGCTGTTGGCAAGTGGAGTGCATTCAGCCCTTGTGATGCCAATTGAGGAGCTACTTGATGAAGAAGTAGCGGAGCAAATCACGAAAACTAACAATGGCAGGAGAACAGTGTGCTGACCTCATGTCCTGCCATTTCCACATCTGGTGATGTCTAAGGATTGAGCAAGACACGGCAGTCTGTCGGTACCATGTCAGTACCATGTTCGGACGGTGTATTTTTATGAGTAGTACCGACAAGTAACATACTCACTTTCATAGAAATGGAGCTACTGTGCTGTGTCATAATCTGTATATGGAATACATTGTGCCATGCAGACGGACAACGTATATACACTGACGAACCAAAAAATTGTGACCACATGCTTATTAGTATTTTGGACCATCTTTGGAATGCAATATAGTTGAGATTCTGCTTGCTATGGATTTGACTTGTTCTTGGTAGGTTTACAGAGAGGTATGGCATCAGATGTCTATGTGCAGGTCATGCAATTGCTGTAAATTATGCACGAGTAATTTGTAGGCGCAGAGGTGGTTCCCAATAGCGTCCTAAATGAGTTACATAGTGTGCAGATCTAGAAAAGTGGCGCCCAGTGTTCAGTTGCTAATGTGCTACAGTACATTGCAAATATGTGCCTAAAACCATGGCCGGCCGTTGTGGCCGTGCGGTTCTGGGCGCTACTGTCTGGAGCCGAGCGACCACAACGGTCGCAGGTTCGAATCCTGCCTCGGGCAAGGATGTGTGTAATGTCCTTAGGTTAGTTAGGTTTAAGTTCTAAGTTATAGGGGACTGATGACCTCAGATGTTAAGTGCCATAGCGCTCAGAGCCATTTGAACCTAAAATCATGTCACTTCTCTTTGAATGCGAGCCGGAAATTGCACTAAACTTACACCATTTCTCTTCGAATGCGTGCAGGTTTTCAAATAAAATGGATGGAAACGTGTTCTGTCCGCCAGTTTCGAGTGCTGAAGTGGTTGTCAGCGATACTGCTTTAACCCAGAGTTGGGACACATCGGACTGTTTTTGACCGTGTATGCTCTAATGTGATGGCTTTTTCAGTGTAACATTTAAACATAACATTTGACCATGAAAACATCTTTACATTGCAGCGTCTATCTCTTATGCTACGGGTGATGTGGCGCATGCTGAAAATCGCAAAACTACCCTGTTTTTTCAAGTCAAAAACGGACTTCATTGCGATCTGCTTATAACTGTTTCCACAATGAAACTTTGTCTCGAAACCTGACAGAAAAACAGAAAATCCAAAGAGATTCTGGTCGTATGCGAAGTATGCTAGCGGCAAGACATAATCAATGCCTTCACGATAGCAATGGAGATACTATCGAAGACAGTGTTATTAAACAGAGTTAAACACAGCCTTCCGAAATGCCTTCACAAAAGAAGACGAAGTAAATATTCCAGGTTCGAATCAAGAACAACTGCCAACATGAGTAGATATTCTCGGAGTAGTGAAACAACTTAAATCACTTAATGAAAGCAAGTCTTCAGGTCCAAACTGTATACCAATTAGGTTCCTTTCAGAGTATTCTGATACAATAGCGCCACGCGTAACAATCGTATACGACCGTTCGCTCGACGAAAGATCCGTACCCAAAGACTGGAAAGTTGCACAGGGCACGCCGATATTCAAGAAAGGCTGTATGAGTAACCCACTAAATTACAGCCTCCTATCATTAACGTTGATATACAGTAGGATTTTGGAACATATATTGTGGTCGAACATTATGAATTACCTCGAACAGAACGGTCTTCTGATACACAGTCAACATGGATTTAGAAAACATCGTCCTCGTGAAACAACTAGCTCTTTACACACACGAAGTTTTGAGTGCTGTTGACGAGGGATTTCAAATTCATTCCATATTTCTGGATTTCCGGTAGGCCTTTGACAGTGTACCACACAAGCGGCTTTTAGTGAAATTGCGTGCTTACGAAATATCGGCTAAGTTATGTGACCGGATTTGTTATTTCCTGTCAGAGAAGTCACAGTTCGAAGTAACTAACGCAAAGTCATCGAGTAAAACAGAAGTAATTTATGGCGTTCCCAAAGGTCGTGTCATAGGCCCTTTGCTGTTCCTTATCTATATAAACGATTTGGGAGACAATCTGAGCAGCCGTCTTAGGTTGTTTGCAGATGATACTGTCGTTTATCGACTAGTAAAGTCATTATAAGGTGACAACTAACTACAAAACGATTTAGAAAAGTTACGTATATGGTGCGAAAACTGGCAATTGACCTTGAATAACGAAAAGTGTAATGTCATCCACATGAGTGCTAAAAGAAATCCGGGAAAACTTCGGCTATACAATAAATCAGTGAAATTTAAAGGCAGGAGAGCTTCTGTGAAGTTTGGAAGGTAGGAGGCGAGGCACTGATGGAATTAAAGCTGTGAGGACGGATTGTCACTCGTGTTTGGGTAGCTCACACGCAAAAGGCAAAGGTCCCGAGTTCGAGTCTCGGTCGGGCACACAGTTTTAATCTGACAGGAAGTATCAAATTTAAAGACCGTAAATTCAACTAAATACCTAGAAATTACAATAACGAAAAACTTAAATTGGAAGGAACATACAGAAAATATTTTGGGGAAGCCTAATCAAAGACTGAGATTTTTTGGCAGGACACTTACGAAATGTAACATATCTACTAAGGAGATTGCCTGCATTACGCTTGTCCGTCCTCTTTTAGAATACCGCTGCGCGGCGTGAAATCCTTACCAAATAGGTTTGACGGAGTACATCGGAAAAGTTCAAAGAAGGGCAGCACGTTTTATACTATCGCGAAATAGGGGACAGAGTGTCACTGAAATGATACAGGATCTGGGATGGACATCATTAAAACAGAGGCGTTTTTCGTTGCGGAGGAACCTTCTCACGAAAAAATCAACTTTCTCCTCTGAATGTGAAAATATTTTGTTGATGCCGACGTACATAGGGAGAAACGATCACCACGATAAAATAAGGGAAATCGGAGCTCGTACGGAAAGGTATACGTGTTTGCTCTTTCCCCGCGCGCTATACGAGATTGGAATAATAGAGAATTGTGAAGGTAGTTCGATGAACCCTCTGCCAGGCACTTACATATGATTTGCAGAATATCCAAATGCATATATATATATATATATATCCAAATGTACACACACACACACATATATATATATATATATGTGTGTGTGTGTACATTTGAATATATATATATATATATATATATATATATATATGTGTGTGTGTGTGTGTGTGTGTGTGTGTGTGTGTGTGTATGGTCAGGATGACGTTTAATTGCAACAGAATATTATCGGAAGGGGGAAAATAGTGTGAAAATTTATCGATAGATGGCGCTGTATGTGTCAGAATACATAAAGGAAAACACCTGTCATGCGCACGACCTATTGAAGTTGGTATAAACACGCTGGGTATACGGGTAATCGCGTCTGCAACGTTCGCCATGACTGTCTCAATGCAGGATCGCGCTCTGCTTGCAAAACCGTGTTACAACAATGATGACTGTGCCCACGTCGCTCTGCAGAAGTTCCGGACACTGAAGGGTTTGAAAAAAGTAATTTGTCCGACGACTACCGTAGGTCTCGAGAAAATGATTCGGAAATTTGAAAAGACGGGTTCTTTTGGTGTGCGACCTGGTAGAGAGACGAAACGAATTGATTCGACGTCGGTGGAAGCAGTGGCCACAGCAGTGCAGAGGAGACGAGTGGAGATGGGCAAACGTGTAGCGCACGGAGCATTGCCCAAACATTGGACATACCCGTGAGCACGGTGCGTAAAATCTTATGAAATATCCTTCTTTGCCATCCATTCAAAATTGCCCCTGCGCACAAGTTGCTTCGTGTTGACCTGCCAGCAAGAGAGACAATTGCTTTAGAATTTCTTGCTCGCATGGAAGTGAACAATGATTACCCGAGGAAGATTTTGTGGACAGACGAATCCCACTTCCATCTGACAGGATACGTCAATACACGGAATTGTCGAATATGGGGAACGGAAAATCCACACGAAAATCAACCAGTGCCACTTCATCCTGAAAAGGTCACTGTGTCGTGCGGGTATACGGCATCATTTATCGTAGGGCCATATTTTTTCGAAGAGACAGGTGCTTCCGGTCCTGTTACCTGTACCGTCACTGGTAAGCGCTGTGAGCGGCTTTTGGGCAACCACGTCAGCGTCGATGTGTGGCTGTGATCATTCTTATGCAAGATAGCGCACCTCCGCACATGGCAAAACCAATTAAGCAGCTGCTGAACTGCCAGTTCGGAAATGCTTAGAATTATCAGCCGCCATTTCCCTATAGCCTGGCCGTCCCGACCACCCGAACCTAATCCGTGTGACTTGGTTGTGGGGCTATCTGAAAGATGTTGTGTTCCGATTGAGAACTTAGCTGCATTGAAGGCGCGCATTGCGCAACACATTCTGTAAGTAACCCCGGAAACACTTCGATCAGTTGTGGAACATGCAGTTTCTCGATTTCAACTTGCAGAAAACGGTGGACAGCATATCGAACATGTTTTGCGCCAGTCACACGGACGTTAATAATCCGATTTGACTCTGACTGATGCTTTTTATGCCGTTTATAGCCTCAGGAGAATTAAAAACCGATTTTTCCAATCCGATGTGACATGACATTCCCGTGGTGGATGGGTTTACGTAAATAACAGTACATCATCTGTACACCCATGCACATTGAATAGTACAGTTTCTTTAACGTCAAACGTACAACTTAGGCGTTGTTGTATGATTCATTTGTCATTTGTAGTCGACCACTGTTAAATTATGATGCTTACAGCGCCATCTATTGCTACATTTTGTAACTATTTATTTTTCTTCTGCTATATGGTGTCCCCCTTCTCCGATAATATTCCGTTGCAATTTGACGTCATTCTGATCAGTGGTGTTATTTCTACAGTGGTTTGAAAGCTTAACTTAAATTATAATTACCCTGTATAAACACATTTTCGTTAGAAATATGTTACGGGGTTTAAAAAAAGGTATGAAGTGTTAACAACAGTTTTTTTGATATCTTATTGATAATTTTAAGTAGTTCACTGGTTTAGATAACTAGTTTACTTACTCACAGTTGAAAACATTGAAACAAAGACATATAATCCATTTATCTTCAGGTAATGCACTCAATATATGTTAGTGAAATATTAACTCATAAACAAAAGGATAATTGCCAGAATGAGATTTTCACTCTGCAGCGGAGTGTGCGCTGATATGAAACTTGCTGGCAGATTAAAACTGTGTGCCCGACCGACCATCTTTTTTTTTTGTTTTTTTTTGTTGTTTTTCTTTTAATCTCATTTTGTTCGCTTTCGTTCGTTAAATCTGCTCGGGGCGGACGTCGTAAGACACCCTTTTAAGTTCGTTGTATATCAGCGCACACTCCGCTGCAGAGTGAAAATCTCATTCTGGAAACATCCCGTAGGCTGTGGCTAAGCTATGTCTCCGCAATATCCTTTCTTTCAGGAGTGCTAGTTCTGCAAGGTTCGCAGGAGAGCTTCTGTAAAGTTTGGAAGGTAGGAGACTAGGTACTGGCAGAAGTATAGCTGTGAGTACCGGCCGTGAGTCGTGCTTCGGTAGCTCAGATGGTAGAGCACTTGCCCGCGAAAGGCAAAAGGTCCCAAGTTCGAGTCTCTGTCGGGCACACAGTTTTAATCTGTTAGGAAGTTTAAAAGGATAATTTGTCACTTTAGTTCATTTAGTTTTCATTGTATTTTCTCTGCCACAATCGACACAAAACATTTTATAAATTGTGCAATCTTCATGTAACGAAAACTTACATGTTACGCAACATAATTTTTTTCGCATCTTCAGGTTTAATTCTCCGGAATGCTTATACTTTTTTTTTTGTGTCGTCATCTGAGTCGTCGGGATCTGAAACGTTGTGCATGCCAAGTCGTTGGAATGAAAATACAAATAAAATAGAAATGTTTTCTCTTATTTAAAACTGTTACTTGATTTGTACGGCAATAATTCCTAGCGAAAAATGTGCGACGTATGTGTCGTGTTTTACTGCTGCATGTATCCCGTTCTGTAGAGAGCGATACGCCACACCTTATAAATTCATGACCTTGTTAGCCAAGATAGCTGCAAAATAATCAAACACGACCAATGCAGCGTGCTGTCAATACAACTCAAACATTTTCAAATACCTGATTGTTCAGCATACACCAAGGACTAGTCGTGACGCTGAAAACGGTTTTGAAGAGGTATTTATAGACTTAGCTCAGTTATTCCCCCATAGGCTATGCAAAACTTCCTCCATCGAATATGAACACTTTTATTGTGGGCTTGTGTGCACTGAGCAACTGCAGTGCCGATATGCGCATACTCAATTTGTGTTTTCCGAAGCTACGATGTGTGTGCGCAGTTTATACGGAATGCGGAGCCTCTCCCGGATTTACGCTAGGTTTAATGATGAAGCGTTGGCCGACATGCAATGGAAGATTGGTACAACATCGCTATGCGAGGTTCCGCAAAGGAAACTACACAAAGACTAAAACAAAATTTTAGAAACAACAACAGTTACAGCCAGCGGTATCAGAAATGCAGCAAAACATACGAATGTCGGGTGTTGATTCAGCTTAGGAGAGACCGATCACACAAAACCATGACGCGAGGGAGCCAAGAACGCAATGAATAGTTAGTGTTGAGATATTATCTACCTCTCCTCCTGGAAAGGTAGACGTCTCGTCAGGTGCTCCAGAAAGAGATTAGGTTAAACCAATGACTAAATTGTAAATAGGCCGTTTAGGTTTTTATGTTGGTGACGCCACGTAGTGCTCTGTATGAAAATCGCTCACTGCGCTGTGTGCAGTCTGTGGCTGGTTGGACTCATTGTTGGAGTATTCGCTTGTGTAGTGTTGGGCAGTTGGAGGTGAGCCGCCAGCAGTGGTGGATGTGGAGAGAGAGATTCCAGAGTATTGAGAGGTTACTATAAGCGGATGATCTAGACGAAAAAAGGAAATTTGTAAAGATGGAGTTCATATATATATATATATATATATATATATATATATATATATATATACGAGGGCTATCCACAAAGTACATTACGTTTTGGAATTAAAAATAAATAAAGTATTGGAATTTTTTGTTATTATATACAGATGAAAGCCACACTTAAATACTACTTTTCTACATAGTTGCCATTTAAATTAAGGCACTTATCGTAGCGATGGACGAGCTTGGAAATTCCTTCGTCGTAAAATTCGGCCGCCTGCGCCTTCAACCACGTGGTTACCTCTTCTCGAAGCTGTGCGTCGTCATCAAAACGCTGCACAGCCAACCACTTCTTCATTGCTGGGAATAAGTGGAAGTCGCTCGGTGCCAGGTCGGGACTGTACGGCGGATGAGGAAACAACTCCCACTTAAAAGATTCTAGAACTTGACGAGTGGCATTTGCCGTGTGGGCCCGGGCGTTGTCGTGAATCAGCAAGATCTTTGAGCCCAACTTTCCCCTGCGCTTGTTTTGTATTGCTCTTCTGAGGTTTTGCAGAGTTTGGCAATACCTTTGAGAGTATATTGTAGTGCCTCTTTCCAGGAAATCCACAAAAATCACAGCTTTTCTGTCCCAAAAGAGGTAACCACGTGGTTGAAGGCGCAGGCGGCCGAATTTTACGACGAAGGAATTTCCAAGCTCGTCCATCGCTACGATAAGTGCCTTAATTTAAATGGCAACTATGTAGAAAAGTAGTATTTAAGTGTGGCTTTCATCTGTATATAATAAAAAAAAATTCCAATACTGTATTTATTTTTAATTCCAAAACGTAATATACTTTGTGGATAGCCCTCGTATATATATACACCGGGTGATCAAAAAGTCAGTATAAATTTGAAATCTGAATACATCACGGAATAATGTAGTTAGAGAGGTACAAATTGACATACATGCTTGGAATGACATGGGGTTTTATTAGAACCAAAAAAATACAAACGTTCAAAAAAATGTCCGACAGATGGCGCTTCATCTGATCAGAATAGCAATAATTAGTATAACAAAGTAAGACAAAGCAAAGATGATGTTCTTAACAGGAAATGCTCAATATGTCCACCATCATTCCTCAACAATAGCTGTAGTCGACAAACAATGTTGTGAACAGCACTGTAAAGCATGTCCGGAGTATTGGTGAGGCATTGGCGTCGCATGTTGTCTTTCAGCATCCCTAGAGATGTCGGTCCAAGCATGACGAAAGTTGCGGCTGAGCTCACGATCATCACCAAACGACGCGTGCTAGAGATCTTTCACGCGTCTAGAAATATTTTGTTTTATTTTTGGTTCTAATAAAACCCCATGTCATTCTAAGCATGTGTGTTAATTTTTACCTCTCTATCTACATTATTCCGTGGTTTATTAAGTTTTCAAATTTATACTGACTTTTTGATCACCCAGTATATATGATGATTTTTGAACATTATTAAGGTAAATACATTGTTTGTTCTCTATCACAATCTTTCATTTGCTAACTAAGCCTATCAGTAGTTAGTGCCTTCAGTAGTTAGAATCTTTTATTTAGCTGGCAGTACTGGCGCTCGCTGTATTGCAGTAATTTGAGTAACGAAGATTTTTTGACGTAAGTGATTCATGAAGGGTATAGGTTATTGTTAGTCAGGGCCATTCTTTTGTAGGGATTATTGAAAGTCAGATTGCGTTGCGCTAAAAATATTGTGTGTCAGTTTAGTGATGATCAGAATAAGTAAAGAGAGAAATGTCTGAGTACGTTCAGTTTTGCTCAGCTGTTTGAAAATCAAATAACTTAAGAGGTTTTCGAGCACTGTCATTTTTAATTTTTTCTGACGTCTCAAAATTTAACACGGGAGAAGATAGTGCATACGAAGTAACACGAAGTGCCAGAAAATTTAAGTAGGCTCGTTCAGACTGCTTTTAAAACCGAGCGATCACTGTCCAGGATAAACGCGCTACTACACGACTGGTTAAGCTGCACTTCGGTCTTCCCTCAGGAGGAGCAAGTTACAAAATAGAGCGGCGCAAAGCAACAAGGTCCGGTCGATTTCGCAGTATAAGGTACACGAATACAACAGGACAATCTGTGGTGTTAACCGCAAGGCACCAACACTTGCTAGGTCGTAGGCTTCAAATCGGCCGCCGTCCGTGAGTACACATCGAACCCGCGAGTCGCCACTGTCGACGCTAGCAGACCGAGCGCCGCCACTCGGCTGGTCTTACGAGACAAGCTGGAGCAGTGGCTATTGCTACAGCCGACTTTAATTGGAATGGTTCCCTCGTTATAGTTTCAGAGATCTCACGTGCAGAGACGCTAGTTAGCACAGCCTTCAGCTAAGTCCGTAGCTACGACCTAGCCAGGCGCCACATACAGTTTATGCATCGACAATTGATCTGTATGTGTGAAGCAATCACAATTGTAAACAAGTACGCGCAGTTCAGTCTATAACTGCACTTGTAAATATTATTGTACAAAGTCATGATCGACGGTCACCGCCGATGCTCATTAAAGCTAAGTATTTAATTGTAGACCTGTGTACTAACTTTCTAATCACCTAAGATGTTCCAGATACGTCCCGTCAACTATTGATCCTCACGTCAGCCTACGTGATCAACGCGTGCAATTAATGGCCACACCTCTTGATCAGACTAAGAGTCAAATTGCGTGACTCTGCCGGGTCACCCTTTTTTCATGAGGCCTATACGAGGTGCATTCAAGTTCTAAGGCCTCCGATTTTTTTTCTCCGGACTGGAAAGAGATAGAAACATGCGCATTGTTTTCAAATGAGGCCGCATTCACTTTCAATACGTCCCAGAGATGGCAGCACCGTATGCCAGGTGGAATTTTACCGCCAGCGGCGAGAATGAGAACTGTTTTAAATACTTAAAATGGCGACGTTTTCCTTACTTGAACAGTGTGCAATCATTCGTTTTCTGAATTTGCGTGGTGTGAAACCAATTGAAATTCATCGACAGTTGAAGGAGACATGTGGTGATGGAGTTATGGATGTGTCGAAAGTGCGTTCGTGGCTGCAACAGTTTAATGAAGGCAGGACATCGTGTGACAACAAACCGAAACAACCTCGGGCTCGCACATGCCGGTCTGACGACATGATCGAGAAAGTGGAGAGAATTGTTTTGGGGGATTGCCGAATGACTGTTGAACAGATCGCTCCAGAGTTGGCATTTCTGTGGGTTCTGTGCACACAATCCTGCATGACGACCTGAAAATGCGAAAAGTGTCATCCAGGTGGGTGCCACGAATGCTGACGGACGACCACACGGCTGCCCGTGTGGCATGTTGCCGAGCAATGTTGACGCGCAACGACAGCATGAATGGGACTTTCTTTTCGTCGGTTGTGACAATGGATGAGACGTGCATGCCATTTTTCAATCCAGAAACAAAGCGCCATTCAGCTCAATGGAAGCACACAGATTCACCGCCACCAAAAAAATTTCGGATAACCGCCAGTGCTGAAAAAATGATGGTGTCCATGTTCTGGGACAGCGAGGGCGTAATCCTTACCCATTGCGTTCCAAAGGGCACTACAGTAACAGGTGCATCCTACGAAAATGTTTTGAAGAACAAATTCCTTCCTGCACTGCAACAAAAACGTCCGGGAAGGGCTGCGTGTGTGCTGTTTCACCAAGACAACGCACCCGCACATCGAGCTGACGTTACGCAACAGTTTCTTCGTGATAACAACTTTGAAGTGATTCCTCATGCTCCCTACTCACATGACCTGGCTCCTAGTGACTTTAGGCTTTTCCAACAATGAAAGACACTCTCCGTGGCCGTACATTCACCAGCCGTGCTGCTATTGCCTCAGCGATTTTCCAGTGGTCAAAACAGACTCCTAAAGAAGCCTTCGCCGCTGCCATGTAATCATGGCGTCAGCGTTGTGAAAAATGTGTACGTCTGCAGGGCGATTACGTCGAGAAGTAACGCCAGTTTCATCGATTTCGGGTGAGTAGTGAATTAGAAAAAAAATCGGAGGCCTTAGAACTTGAATGCACCTCGTAGTTCCACCTCATACATAACACAATCAACATCCTCACCACTGACGTCTTTAACAGGCAATAATCAGCAACATCAATAAAAGCGGGGTTAACAGGTTACACCTAATGTGATTCTTTAAGTTTTCCCGGCGTACTGAGTATTCTATGAAGTTTCGGGATTGCGGCCGGATCATGTTGTCGTCTTGCCACAAGATTTCGGCTGGCAGCCGTACAGCCATCTTCAGGTGAATGTTTGCCATTGTCAGTGGCGAACACTTACAAGAAGATTCGCCGTACTGTTGCCAGCCCAAAAAATTGTGGCAAGATGTTAACATGATCTGGCTGCAGTCCCGAAACGTGATAGTACGAGGCGTGTTTTTTTAAGTAAGTACCGTTTTGAAATGAATAAAAGACGTCCTAAGATATCTCAATAATTTTATTTTTACATGAAAGCCTGTACGTTAATCTACACACTGACGCAATTACAGTCTGATTCTTCCTTGTTTACGTTGTGTACTGAGTGTTTAAGATGCCTCCGAGAATCGTGAGTCCTGCCGACTGTGAAGTACGGGCTGTTATGGTTCAAATGGCTCTGAGCACTATGGGACTCAACTGCTGAGGTCATTAGTCCCCTAGAACTTAGAACTAGTTAAACCTAACTAACCTAAGGACATCACAAACATCCATGCCCGAGGCAGGATTCGAACCTGCGACCGTAGCGGTCTTGCGGTTCCAGACTGCAGCGCCTTTAACCGCACGGCCACTTCGGCCGGCACGGGCTGTTATAAGATTTATTAGTGCTAAAGGCCTAAAAGCAATCGATGTTCATCGTGAGATCTGTTCAGTTTACGGAGGAAACATTATGAGTGATGGAATGGTAAGAAAGTGGGTGAGAGCATTTAAAGATGGCCGCACGAATGTGCATGATGAACAACGGAGTGGGCGTCCTTTGGTCGTTAATGAAATTTTGGTGCAGGAAGTGGACAATAAGGTGAGAGACCTTTACGATTTCCTCCTTGCGGGATGACTTTCCTAATGTTTCTCGTAGTGTTTTGTATGGCACTGAGACCGAGCACTTGAATTACCGAAAATTGTTCGCACGTTGGGTACCGAAAATGTTGACGGATGCCGGCCGGTGTGGCCGTGCGGTTCTAGGCGCTTCAGTCTGGAACCGCGAGACCGCTATGGTCGCAGGTTCGAATCCTGCCTCGGGCATGGATGTGTGTGATGTCATTAGGTTAGTTAGGTTTAAGTAGTTCTAAGTTCTAGGGGACTGATGACCTCTAATGTTAAGTCCCATAGTGCTTAGAGCCATTTGAACAATTTGTCTGGGTCATTTTGTATCAAGCTACAGGCATTTATCTTCGACACCTTCCCGTACCTCAGCATCATCAGCGAACAACCGCAGATTTCTTGTCCACCCTGTCCGACAGATCATTTTTGTATATAGAAAATATCAGGGATCCTATCATACTTCATTGGGGCACTCCTTATGCTACCCTTGTCTCTGATGAACACTCGCCGTCGTGAACAACATACTAGATTCTACGACTTACGAAGTTATTGGGCCAGTCACTTTCCAGGGAGCCTATTCCGTGTGCACGTTCCTTCGTTAAGCAGTCGGGTAACGTGTCGAATGCTTTTCGGAAACCTAGAAATATGGAATCTCCCTGTTGCCCTTCATCCATAGTTCGCAATATATGAGAAAAGAGCAAGCTGGGTTTCGCAGAAGCGATGCTTTCTAAAGACGTGCTGACACGTGGACATGACCTTTTTAAGTCCCTAGGAAATTTAAAACACACATCAAAAAGAGTATTGCATCATCCCAGTTCCCAGAACTTCTGAAGATTGACTATGACTACAGATATTGTATCACAGACACACGCCCTTTGACTGTTCAGAGATGTCACTAAACCCTTCCAGAGACGTAAACAACAATGCATGAACAGCGCCTGTTGGACGGATGGGGTCCGACAGACGATCAGTTCCAGTCCACCAAGAAGGAGGTACAAGGCTCTTGTTGTCTGTAGTTCAACCATGCCTAGACGGTCAATGCCGCGGTTCGATCGCGTCCGCGTTGTTACTTTGTGCCAGGAAGGGCTCTCAACAAGGGAAGTGTCCAGCGGTCACGATGGGAACAAAAGCGAAGTTGTTCGGACATGGAAGAGATACAGAGGGACAGGAACTGTCGATGACATGCCTCGCTCAGGCCGCCCAAGTGCTACTACTGCAGTGGATGACCGCCCAATAGGCTGCATGATGTGCTACTTCATTCCCGACGTCCATGGTCCATTTTTGCAACCACGACACCATGCAGCGCTGTGCAGATGGACCCAACAAGATGCCGAATGGACCGCGCAGAATTGGCATCACGTTCTCTTCACCGATGAGTGTCGCATATGCCTTCAACCAGACATTCGGCGGAGACGTGTTAGGAGGCAACCTGGTCAGGCTGAACGCCTTAGACACACTGTCCAGCGATTAGAGCAAAGTGGAGGTTCCCTGCTGTTTTGGGGTGGCATTAGGTGGGGCCGACGTACGCCGCTGGTCGTCATCGAAGGCGCCGTAATGACTGTAGGACACATGAATGCCATCCTCTAACCGATAGTGCAACCATATCGGCAGCATGTTGGCGAGGAATTCGTCTTCATGGACGCCAATTCGCGCCCCCATCGTGCACATCTCGTCCCTCAGGATAACACATAGAGTGGCCAGCTTGTTCTCCGGACCTTAACCCTATCGAACGTGCCTGGGATGGATTGAAAAGGGCTGTTTATGGACGACATGACCAACCAACCACTCTAAGGGATCTACGCCGAAACGCCGTTGAGGAGTGGAACAATCTGGACCAACAGTGCCTTGATGAAGTTGAGGATAGTATGCCACGACGAATACAGGGATGCATCAATGCAACAGGACGTGCCACGGGGTATTAGAGGTACCGGTGTGTACAGGAATCTGGACCACCACCTCTGAAGGTCTCGCTGTTTGGTGGTACAACATGGTTTTCATGCGGAATAAATACGGCGGAAATGAAGTTTACGTTGATCTCTATTCCAATTTTCTGTACAGGTTCCGGAACTCTTGGAACCGAGGTGATGCAAAACTTTTTTGATGTGTGTATATTAGAACTCAGAACATGTTCTAGAATTCTGCAGCAAACCGATGTTAAGGATATTGGTCTGTAACTCTGCGGGTCCGCTCTCTTAGTCTTCTTATATACAGGAGTCACTTGCGCTTTTTTCTAGTTGCTTGGCAGTTTGCGCTGGTCGAGAGATTCGCGATAGATGCAAACTAAGTAAGGAACCAATGACGTAGAGTAGAGAATAGGGATTCCATCCGGACCGGGCAGGCAAGCTATCAAAATCTGTCGTACATAGAATAGCCTTGTATGAACAGCAGGGCTTTTAATCAGAGAACACTTACGAGGTGCATTCAAGTTCTAGGGCCTCCGATTTTTTTTATAATTAACTACTCATCCGAAATCGATGAAACTGGCGTTACTTCTCGACGTAATCGCCTTGCAGACGTACACATTTTTCACAACGCTGACGCCATGATTCCATGGCAGCGGCGAAGGCTTCTTTAGGAGTCTGTTTTGACCACTGGAAAATCGCTGAGGCAATAGCAGCACGGCTGGTGAATGTGCGGCCACGGAGAGTGTCTTTCATTGTTGGAAAGAGCCAAAAGTCACTAGAAGCCAGGTCAGGTGAGTAGGGAGCATGAGGAATCACTTCAAAGTTGTTATCACGAAGACACTGTTGCGTAACGTTAGCTCGATGTGCGGGTGCGTTGTCTTGGTGAAACAGCACACGCGCAGCCCTTCCCGGACGTTTTTGTTGCAGTGCAGGAAGGAATTTGTTCTTCCAAACATTTTCGTAGGATGCACCTGTTACCGTAGTGCCCTTTGGAACGCAATGGGTAAGGATTACGCCCTCGCTGTCCCAGAACATGGACACCATCATTTTTTCAGCACTGGCGGTTACCCGAAATTTTTTTGGTGGCGGTGAATCTGTGTGCTTCCATTGAGCTGACTGGCGCTTTGTTTCTGGATTGAAAAATGGCATCCACGTCTCACCCATTGTCACAACCGACGAAAAGAAAGTCCCATTCATGCTGTCGTTTCGCGTCAACATTGCTTGGCAACATGCCACACGGGCAGCCGTGTGGTCATCCGTCAGCATTCGTGGCACCCACCTGGATGACACTTTTCGCATTTTCAGGTCGTCGTGCAGGATTGTGTGCACAGAACCCACAGAAATGCCAACTCTGGAGGCGATCTGTTCAACAGTCATTCGGCGATCCCCGAAAACAATTCTCTCCACTTTCTCTATCATGTCGTCAGACCGGCTTGTGCGAGCCCAAGGTTGTTTCGGTTTGTTGTCACACAATGTTCTGCCTTCATTAAACTGTCGCACCCACGAACGCACTTTCGACACATCCATAACTCCATCACCACATGTCTCCTTCAACTGTCGATAAATTTTAATTGGTTTCACACCACGCAAATTCAGAAAACGAATGATTGCACGCTGTTCAAGTAAGGAAAACGTCGCCATTTTAAGTATTTAAAACCTCATTCTCGCCGCTGGCGGTAAGATTACATCTGCCGTACGGTGCTGCCATATCTGGGACGTATTGACAATGAACGCAGCCTCATTTTAAAACAATGCGCATGTTTCTATGTCTTTCCAGTCCGGAGAAAAAAAATCGGAGGCCTTAGAACTTGAATGCACCTCGTACTATACAGGAAGGCAGAGCAGTATTGCTCTGTAGAACCTAGTTAAATATCAGCTACCATCTGTACAGCTGGCGACCGTTATGATTCTTGTAGGATTCTGGCAGGATCTGTTACAGCGGAGCCATTGACTGACCGTCGGATTAACCCGTCACTTAAAAGCACCACAGAAACTGAACTGTGGTTCGAATGATTGGTACCCCTTGACTGTGAGGTCGCAGATTCAATCTTTAGTAAACTCATTTGAAAGTGTTGTGTTAATAATTATGACAGGAAAAATATTATCCGCTAATGATCCACCATGTGCATCAGGAGGGCGACAGAAAATGAGTGTCCATGAGCTGCTGATATCAACCTTGTATGTGGTGTATGTATTACGCTTCCACAAAATTGACATCGCCGACATTCAAGAATTGTTCGGAACAATCCATTAACTTGCACCATGAACTCCGAATAAAAATGACGAGCCACAGAGATCACGAAGGGTCACACCATCAAGATCGAAGGTGAGTTACTGTGAGTTGCAAACCGTGCATGACGTTCAGTTATGTATCCCCTCTTAAGGAATGCAAATAGAATCATATTGGTGAAACGAGGTGATGCGAACTGACGGAATGTGATGGCATGCAGCCATACAGCCATGTAGTGATACTGGCTATACTTTAAGGTTTAGCTGCAGATAATGCGGTAATATGTTTTATAGGCACGGAAAAAGCAAACATCCAGAGCCTGAAGTTATCCAGTGGATTCGAGGTGGTATGAATTGCAATCTCACACACTTTTAAGGAGGGATAGTTTTCTTTAAAGCAGTGTGATTTTTATACGCAGACCAGGAACTAAGCAAAAGCAATTTATTTTGACCGGCTATTGGCCAAAAGCAGTTCTCTTACCACAGCTGTAGTTCTCTTACTCCCATTTTTCCACTCTTGCTTACTGTGACGTAAATATTCCCTACTGCTACATCTACATCTATACTGCGCAAGCCACCTGACGGTGTGTGGCGGAGGGTACCTTGCGTACCTCTATCGGTTCTCCCTTCTATTCCAGTCTCGTACTGTTCGTGGAAAGAAAGATTGTCGGTATGCCTCTGTGTGGGCTCTAATCTCTCTGATTTTATCCTCATGGCCTCTTCGCAAGATGTACGTAGGAGGGAGCAATATACTGCTTGACTCCTCGGTGAAGGTATGTTCTCGAAACTTGAACAAAAGCCCGTACTGAGGTACGGAGCGTCTCTCTTGCAGTCTTCCACTGGAGTTTATCTATCATCTCCCTTACGCTTTCGCGATTACTAAATGATCCTGTAACGAAGCGCGCTGCTCTCCATTGGATCTTCTCTAATCTCTTCTATGAAACGTATCTGGCACGGATCCCACACCGGTTAGCAGTATTCAAGCAGTGGGCGAACATGTGTACTGCTTCCTTTTTTTTCGGATTGTTTCAATGAATCTCAGTCTGGCATCTGCTTTACCGACTCTTAATTTTATATGGTCATTCCATTTTAGATCACTCCTAATGCCTACTCCCAGATAATTTATTAAATTAAGTGCTTCCAGTTGCTGATCTGCTATATTGTAGCTAAATGATATGGGATCTTTCTTTCTATGTATTCGCAGACCATTACACTTGTCCACATTGAGATTGAATTGCCATTCCCTGCACCATGCGTCAATTCGTTGTAGATCCTCCTGCATTTCAGTACAATTTTCCATTCTTGCAACCTCTCGATATACTACAGCATCATCCGCAAAAATCCTTAGTGAACTTCCGATGTTATCCACAAGCTCATTTACCTATATTGTGAATAGCAACGGTCCTACTCCCCTGCGGCACACCTGAAATCACTCTTACTTCGGAGGACTTCTCTCCATTGAGAATGACATGCTGCGTTCTGTTATCCAGGAACTCTTCAATCCAATCACACAATTGGTCTGATAGTCCATATGCTCTTACTTTGTACATTAAACGGCTGTGGGGAACTGTGTCGAACGCGTTGCGGAAGTCAAGAAACACGGCATCTACCTGGGAACCTGTGTCTATCGCCCTCTGAGTCTCGTGGACGAATAGCGCGAGCTGGATTTCACACGATCGTCTTTTCCGAATCCCATGCTGATTCCTACAGAGTAGATTTCTAGTCTCCAGAAAAGTCATTATACTCGAACATTATACGTGTTCCAAAATTCTACAACTGATCGACGTTAGAGATGTAGTAGTTGTATAGTTCTGCACATCTGTTCGACGTCCCTTCATGAAAACGGGGATGACCTGTGCCCTTTTCCAAACTTTTGGAACGCTACGCTCTTCTAGAGGAGGAGGAGGAGGATATTAGTGTTTAACGTCCCGTCGACAACGAGGTCATTAGAGACGGAGCGCAAGCTCGGGTGAGGGAAGGATGGGGCAGGAAATCGGCCGTGCCCTTTCAAAGGAACCATCCCGGCATTTGCCTGAAGCGATTTAGGGAAATCACGGAAAACCTAAATCAGGATGGCCGGAGACGGGATTGAACCGTCGTCCTCCCGAATGCGAGTCCAGTGTGCTAACCACTGCGCCACCTCGCTCGGTACGCTCTTCTAGAGACCTTCTCGCGGAAGATCACGCACACGAGAAAGAATAGTTGGAGCAGAACTTCAGCTTCTAGCAGGGACAATAAATAACTTCCAGCGAATTTATCATGCAGATTAAAAATTGGCATAATTGTCTACGAAAGGCATTGATGTTAGCTGATCTTGAGACAACTGCCTTGGTAGCTCCAATTCACAGGTCATGTCGAGTTCCTCTTCAAACCCAGACTGGTAGGAGATAAAAACAAATTCCTCACTGGACGACGAGATAAGTTTGTTTACCTCATCTACAAATTTTCGGGCCCATTCCCCAGTTTGCCGTGCATCGTCAGGTTGACGCTTGTTTGAAATTTCGTCATCTTTCAATTCTGTTGCACTGATTGCAGTTATGCAACCATCCACTGCTTCCTTTCAAATCAGTGTAATCTCGGTTGCCCGCAGTTTGGTGTGCATACGTAGTTGGTCATTATCAATCAGTACGTCCTGAAACAGTATCGTGCATTCTCGAAACGCGAAAACAGCAGTTTTTGTAAGAAGTGCGCCATGTCATCCCTTGAATACCAGTAGTTTTTGTTATGCATCAGAGGAACAGATCGTTGACACCTTTACTGCGGGACGGATACAAGCTGGCGGCGGTTCCATTGCTCTCTGGGAAACATTCACGTGGGGATGCAAGGGTCCCCTGACGCTCTCGCAAGTATAGCATCGCTTCTTGAAAAAAGTAAAATAGGTGAGTACAGTGGAGCCACTACACGTGCGCAGAGAATTGTAATTACTATTACCTCTGTACTGTAGTATATAAGAAAAGATTTCATTGTCTCCTCCGTCTTCTTCTTCTTCTTTGTCTGCCGTGCCTGGTTGGTTCTGATGTTGCATTTCGATTACGGTATGTAAAGAATTATTTCTACTGTATGTAGTGACTTTAGAATTTCTGCTAAATATATACACTATTGGCCATTGAAATTGCTACAACATGAAGATGACGTGCTACAGACGCGAAATTTCACCGACAGGAAGAAGATGCTCTGATATGCAAATGATTAGCTTTTCAGAGCATTCACACAAGGTTAGCGCCGGTGGCGACACCTACAACGTGCTGACATGTGGAAACTTTCCAACCGATTTCTCATAACAGCAGTTGACCGGCGTTGCCTGGTGAAACGTTGTTGTGATGCCCCGTTTAAGGAGGAGAAATGCGTACCATCACGTTTCCGACTTTGATAAAGGTCGGATTGTAGCCTATCGCGATTGCGGTTTGTCGTATTGCTGCTCCCGTTGGTCGAAATCCAATGACTACTAGCAGAATATGGAATCGGTGGGTTCAGGAGGGTAATACGGAACGCCGTGCTGGATCCCAACGGCCTCATATCACTAGCAGTCGAGATGACAGGCGTCTTATCCGCATGGCTGTAACGGATGGTGCAGCCATGTCTCGATCCCTGAGTCAACAGATGGGGACGTTTCCAAGACAACAACCACCTGCACGAACAGTATGACGACGTTTGCAGCAGCATGGACTAACAGCTCGGAGACCGTGGCTGCGGTTACCCTTGCCGCTGCATCACAGATAGGAGCGTCTGCGATGGTGTACTCAACGACGAACCTGGGCGCACCAATGGCAAAACGTCATTTTTTCGGATGAATCGAGGTTCTGTTTACAGCATCATGATGGTCGCATCCGTCTTTGGTGACATCGCCGTGAACGCACACTGGAAGCATGTATTCGTCATCGCCATACTGGCGTATCACCCGGCGTGATGGTATGGGGGTGCGATTGGTTACAGGTCTCGGTCACCTCTTGTTCGCTTTCACGGCACTTTGAACAACGGACGTTACATTTCAGATGTGTTACGACCCGTGGCTGTACTCTTCATTCGGTCCCTGTGAAACCCTACTTTTCAGCAGGATAATGCACGGCCGCATGTTGCAGGTCCTGTGCGGGCCTTTCTGGATACAGAAAATGCTCGACTGCTGCCCTGGCCAGCACATTCTCCAGATTCTCACCAATTGAAAACGTCTGGTCAATGGTGACCGAGCAACTGGCTCGTCACAATACGCCAGTCACTACTGTAAATGAACTGTGGTATCGTGTTGAAGCTGCATGGGCAACTGTACCTGCACACGCCATGCAAGCCCTGTTTGGCTCAATGCCCAGGCGAATCAAGGCCGTTATTACGGCCAGAGGTGGTTGTTCTGGGTACTGATTTCTCAGGATCTATGCACCCAAACTGCGTGAAAATGTAATCACATGTCCGTTCTAGTATAATATATTTGTCCAGTAAATCATCTGCAATTTCTTCTTGGTGTAACAATTTTAATGGCCAGTAGTGTACTAGGTCACAATCATCCACTTCCTGTAAATACTATCGATTATCCTCGAAACGTGCAAACCTGTTGTTTCTGTAAGAAGTGCGTCTTGTATTCCCTTGAATACCCGTAGTTTCCTTTTGCATCAGGAGAGATGCTACTTGACACCAGTACTGCGGGACGGAGACAAGCTGTCGGCGGTTCCATTACTCTCTGGGAAACATTCACGTGGGCATGCAAGGGTCCAGTGAAGATCTTGCAAGTCACCCTGACGCCCAAGTAGTATTGCAGATCGGTTGCAGACCATGCACATCCCTTCATGACGACCATATTTCCCGGCGGCAGTGGCATTTTTCAACATGACAATGCGCCATGTCACAAGCCCAGTGGCGTGATGGAGTGGTTCGAAGAACACAATGGCGATCTACAATTGATGTACTGCCGCCCTCCCCCCCCCCCCCCCTCCACTCCCTCAGCTCCACAGATCCGAACCCGATCGAACACTCTTGGGACGTGATTAAAAGTATCGTCAGTACTCATCGCGAATTATGTGACTGGTGTGTGCAGACGTGGTGCTAACTACCTCCAGCGACCAACCAAGATCTAATTTCTTCCATGCCACGATGCTTTTGGCTAATAGCTATCTTCGTACATCCATATTTAAATCGGATGACGGTGGGACACAGCTGATATAATTTTATTAAACATGAAACTCCTCCAGCTGTACATGAGATTTTATATTTATCTGGCTACTAGTTTCAACGATGCGTCAACAACATCTTCAGGCCCGTGCACTTTGATGAAATCAATTGTGTGTGGCTCAGCACCAGAAGTCCGCGGTGAGACGAACACGTGCTCCACATGGATGGCGGGCAGTAACTAGCTAATAGGTTGTTGTGTTGTTGTGGTCTTCAGTCCTGAGACTGGTTTGATGCAGCTCTCCATGCTACTCTATCCTCTTCATCTCCCAGTACCTACTGCAACCTACACCCTTCTGAATCTGCTTAGTGTATTCATCTATTGGTCTCCCTCTACGATTTTTACCCTACACGCTGCCTTCCAATGCTAAATTTGTGATCCCTTGATGCCTCAAAACATGTCCTACCAACCGGTCCCTTCTTCTCGTCAAGTTGTGCCACAAACTCCTCTTCTCCCCAATTCTATTCAATACCTCCTCATTAGTTATGTGATCTACCCATCTAATTTCAGCATTCTTCTGTAGCACCACATTTCGAAAGCTTCTATTCTCTTCTTGTCCAAACTATTTACCGTCCATGTTTCACTTCCGTACATGGCTACACTCCGTACAAATACTTTCAGAAACGACTTCCTGACACTTAAATCTATACTCGATGTTAACAAATTTCTCTTCTTCAGAAACGCTTTCCTTGCCATTGCCAGTCTACATTTTATATCCTCTCTAATTCGACCATGGTTCAAATGGCTCTGAGAACTATGGGACTTAACATCTGAGGTCATCAGTCCCCTAGAACTTAGAACTATTTAAACCTAACTGACCTAAGGACATCATACACATCCATGCCCGAGGCAGGACTCGAACCTGCGACCGTAGCGGTCGCGCGGTTCCAGACTGAAGCGCCTAGAACCGCTCGGCCACACGGGCCGGCTACTTCGTCCATCATCAGTAATTTTGCTCCCCAAATAGCAAAACTCCTTTACTACTTTAAGTGTCTCATTTCCTAATCTAATTCCCTCTGCATCACCCGATTTAATTCGACTACATTCCATTATCTTCGTTTTGCTTTTGTTGATGTTCATCATATATCCTCCTTTCAAGACACTGTCCATTCCGTTCAACTGCTCTTCCAAGTCCTTTGCTGTCTCTGATAGAATTACAATGCCATCGGCGCACCTCAAAGTTTTTATTTCTTCTCCATGGATTTTAATACTTACTCCGAATTTTTCTTTTGTTTCTTTTACCGCTTGCTCAATATATAGATTGAATAACATCGGGGATAGGCTACAACCCTGTCTCACTCCCTTCCCAACCACTGCTTCCCTTTCACGCCCCTCGACTCTTATAACTGCCTTCTAGTTTCTGTACAAATTGTAAATAGCCCTTCGCTCCCTGTATTTTACCCCTGCCACCTTTAGAATTTGGAAGAGAGTATTCCAGTCAACATTTTCAAAAGCTTTCTCTAAGTCTTCAAATGCTAGAAACGTAGGTTTGCCTTTCCTTAATCTTTCTGCTACGATAAGTCGTAGGGTCAGTATTGCCTCACGTGTGCCAACATTTGTACTAAACCAAACTGATCTTCCCCGAGGTCTGCTTGTATCAGTTTTTCCATTCGTCTGTAAAGAATTCGCGTTAGTACTTTGCAGCTGTGACTTATTAAACTGATAGTTCGGTAATTTTCACATCTGTCAACATCTGGTTTCTTTGGGATTGGAATTATTATATTCTTCTTGAAGTCTGAGGGTATTTCGCCTGTCTCATACATCTTGCTCACCAGATGGCAGACTTTTGTCGGGACTGGCTCTCCCAAGGCTGTCTGTAGTACTAATGGAATGATGTCTACTCCGGGGGCCTTGTTTCGACTCAGGTCTTTCAGTGCTCTGTCAAACTCTTCACGCAGTATGATATTTCCCATTTCATCTTCATCTACATCCTCTTCCATTTCTATAACATTGCCCTCAAGTACATCGCCCTTGTATAGACCCTCTATATACCCCTTCAACCTTTCTGTTTTCCCTTCTTTGCTTAGAACTGGGTTTCCAGCAAAGCTCTTGATATTCATCCAAGTGGTTCTCCTTTCTCCAAAGCTTTCTTTAATTTTTCTGTAGGCAGTATCTATCTTACCCCTAGTGAGATAAGCCTCTACATCCTTACATTTGTCCTCTAGCCATCCCTGCTTAGCTATTTTGCACTTCCTGTCGATCTCGTTTTTGAGACGTTTGTATTCCTTTTTGCCTGCTTCATTTACTGCATTTTTATATTTTCTCCTTTAATCAATTAAATTCAATATTTCTTCTATTACCCAAGGGTTTCTACTAGCCCTCGTCTTTTTACCTATTTGATCCTCTGCTGCCTTCACTATTTCATCCCTCAAAGCTATCAATTCTTCTTCTACTGTATTTTCTTCCCCCATTCCTGTCAAGTGTTCCCTTATGCTCTCCCTCAAACCTTGTACGACCTCTGGTTCTTTCAGTTTATCCAGGTCCCATCTCCCTAAATTCCCACCTTTTTGCTGTTTCCTCAGTTTTAATCTACAGTTCATAACCAATAGATTGTGGTCAGAGTCCACATCTGCCCCTGGGAATGTCTTACAATTTAAAACCTGGTTCCTAAATCTCTGTCTTACAATTATGTAATACGCGGGATAAAACATTTTGTCGCTTACAGGGTTAACAGAACTGAGACAAAGAAATGTCAAGTGTCTATTTTAGAAATATAGCACGGAGATTTAGCAAATTTGAAGATTTGAATGATGCGATGTCGTAGTTAGAGACGACACTGAGGTGAACACTTGAGAGATAATAAGCTATGAATGAATGTGAGAGGAGGATTCGGTTAGGGTCGTTACACGCCGTGCGTTCTTCGCAGCCGGCGAATGGCGGTGTTGCATAGGGGAGCGTTTGTCTGGGGCTGCGTTGGGTGGAAAGGTTGGGTGGGGGGGCAGACAGCGGCGCTCAGCTGTTGGCCGTGACGTCACACAAGATGGATGGCCGCTTCCCCGCACCGCTGCCCTGTTCTGTCACGCTAATGGCAACAGCCGGCGACGCGGCGTCTGTCTGCGCAGCCTTCGCCGTGACGAAACAGGTCTGTGTCGTAACGAACTGATGACGCCATCCGACTATGAACATTTTATTTGTGATGTTTGTTTGCGCACCGCGGTTTCTGCTAAAAATAAAGCGGCGTATGAATGTCGAATGTGGACCTCGGCTGCAAACAGTGGTAAGCTGAGTCTCAGCTCGCTCACCGATAGGTCTGTACCTACAGACTGGAAAATTGCGCAGGTCGCACCGGTGTTTAAGAAGGGTAGTAGGAGTAATCCATCGAACTACAGACCTATATCATTGACGTCGCTTTGCAGTAGGGTTTTGGAGCATATTCAAACATTGAATCACCTCGAAGGGAACGATCTATTGATACGTAATCAGCATGGTTTCAGATAACATCGTTCTTGTGCAACGCAGCTAGCTCTTTATTCGCACGAAGTATTGGCCGCTATCGACAGGCGATCTCAAGTCGATTCCGTATTTCTAGATTTTCGGAAAGATTTTGACACCGTTCCTCACAAGCGACTTCTAATCAAGCTGCCGGCCTATGGAGTATCGTCTCAGTTGTGCGACTGGATTCGAGACTTCCTGTCAGGAAGGTCGCAGTTCGTAGTAATAGACGGCAAATCATCGAGTAAAACGGAAGAGCTATCAGGTGTTCCCCAGGGAAGCGTCCTGGGACCTCTGCTGTTCCTGATCTATACAGGGTGTTACAAAAAGGTACGGCCAAATTTTCAGGAAACATTCCTCACACACAAATAAAGAAAAGATGTTATGTGGACATGTGTCCGGAAACGCTTAATTCCCATGTCAGAGCTCATTTTAGTTTCGTCAGTATGTACTGTACTTCCTCGATTCTGATGACCAAATTGTAAATTTTCACAATCAGCATGTGTGGGCTGACGAGAATCCGCACGCAATTGTGCAGTCATGTCATCAACACAGATTTTCTGTGAACGTTTGGGCAGGCATTGTTGGTGATGTCCTGATTGGGACCCATGTTCTTCCACCTACGCTCAATGGAGCACGTTATCATGATTTCATACGGGATACTGTACCTGTGCTGCTAGAACATGTGCCTTTACAAGTACGACACAACATGTGGTTCGTGCACGATGGAGCTCCTGCACATTTCAGTCGAAGTGTTCGTACGCTTATCAACAACAGATTCGGTGACCGATGGATTGGTAGAGGCGAACCAATTCCATGGCCTCCACGCTCTCCTGACCTCAACCCTCTTGACTTTCATTTATGGGGGCATTTGAAAGCTCTTGTCTACGCAACCCCGGTACCAAACGTAGAGACTCTCCGTGCTAGTATTGTGGACGGCTGTGATACAATACGCCATTCTCCAGGGCTGCATCAGCACATCAGGGATTCCGTGCGACGGTTCTAGAACTCCTGTGAAAAGTGTTTATCTTCAGTACCAGAATGATCATCAAATTGTCAGGTTTTCTAAATAGAAAAGCACTTTGTTAGTAACAGACAGCAATAATGAGACTTGCAGTTGGTGATTTCTACGTGGAAAAGGAAATAAGCTTCTTACACGTAATGCACTTGGTTGTTTTTCATTTCCTTACCTTTCATAACATTTTTAATATTGTTTCAAGAAGTTTATCTTTAACAGCAGAGTGAACTTCAAATTGTCAGGCTTTTCTTAAAGGAAAGAGCAGTCCCTTAGTATCACAGTGCAAGACAGAATCTTGTGTTCAGTGATGTCTATGTTAAAAGGAGAATATTTGATATCTATCTTTTGTTTCCATTCTTTATTACTGGGGATACACTTGTAAAAATTCTTGAAAAGAGCTGTCACCACGAACATATGAGTAAATTCACAATAGTCATGTGTTTTATGAGATAAATTGAACTCTTGTTACCTTATTGTAAACGAAAGTTGTGAGGGTTTTGGTATGTATGACAGTGTTTAAGATAATTTACTTGCAGTGTAATAGCTTGAAAATGTTAAGTCCTGCTGTCAGTTGGCATTTGTCACCACCTGCATGCGAGTTTTGAAGCTAAATAGTCTTCTGACAATTATAAAATAGTGGCAAAGTTCCTCAATCGATTAAACTTATTCCTGCCCGTATATGTAATCGGTATTTCGTTATGAACCTTTATGCTGTTTACAAGAATATATATAATTTGGTCTTTGGTTGGAATTACAGTTCGCTCCTTTCTGTATGACGGACAGAAGGTCGTTGGCATCAGGCGCGTCTGTACGGAGGTGTCCGTGGACTGCTGCGTCGGCTATGGGCCGCTTACTGTGACGTCACTAACACTGCTGGGCGGCCTTGTTATCCCGGGGGTGTCGGCTCTACCATCTGAGCAACCCAAGCACCACTCACGCACCGTCCTCACAGCTTTACTTCCGCCAGTACCTCGTCTCCTACCTTCCAAACTTCACAGATGCTCTCCTGTGAACCTTCCATAGCTGACACTCCTGGAAGAAAGGGTATTGCGGAGACATGGCTTAGCCACAGCCTGGGGAATGTTTCCAGAATGACATTATTCACTCTGCAGCGGAGTGTGCGCTGATGTGAAACTTCCTGGCAGATTAAAACTGTGTGCCGGACCGAGACTCAAACTCGGGACCTTTGCCTTTCGCGGGCAAGTGCTCTACCATCTGAGCAACCCAAGCACGACTCACGCCCCGTTCTCACAGCTTTACTACCGCCAATACCTCCTCTCCTACTTTCCAAACTTTCCAAGCTGTGAGGACGGGACGTGAGTCGTGCTTGGGTAGCTCAAATGGTAGAGCACTTGCCCGCGAAAGGCAAAGGTCCCGAATTCTTGTCTCGGTCCGGCGGACAGTTTTAATCTGCCAGGAAGTTTCATATCAGCGCACACTCCGCTGCCGAATGGAAATCTTATTCTGAATTCATTGTACATGACTGTTGGCGGCGGTAGTCACGAGAAGGTTCGGTCGCAAGAAGACTGGGCCACTTGACACTGCCGAGAGGGAAGGCCGTCGTGTTCAGCATATGGCCCTGGACCATCGTACTGTATCTGCAGCAGCAGTTCGAACAGCAATTGGCACTGCAGTGACACAACAAACTGTTACAAATCGGTTATTACAAGGACAGTTCAAAGCTAGACCCCCTGTAATGTGTGATCCAAAACAACCGCCGAATGCGACTTCAGTGGTGTCAAGCGAGAGCTCACTGGATGGGAGGGTTGAGGTCTGTTGTGTTTTCTGATGAAAGCTGGTTCTGCCTCGGTGCCAGTGATGGCCGTGTGTTGGTTAGAGAGAAGCCAGTTGACGACTTGCAACCAGAACTGGGTGCTAGACACTCTGAACCTAAGCCTGGAATTATGCTTTGGGATGCGATTCCGTATGACATCATAAGCGTTCTCGTGGTTACCGCGCTCACCCTGACTGCAAATATGTGCGTCAGTCTTGTGATTCGGCCTGCTTTGCTGCCATTCACGAACAGCACTCCAGGGGGTGTTTTCCAACAGGATAACGCCCACTGACCTACCGCTGTTGCAACCCAACATGCTCTACAGAGTGTAGACATGCTGCACTGCCCCGGTCGATAACAGGTCTGTCAAATGTATTGACAGACCTAGTGCAACAGGTATCGGGCTCCATCTCACAAAGTGACATCCGGAACCTGTACGACACAATACATGCACGTTTGCATGCTTGCATTCGGTACTTTGGTGGTTGGACTGGTTATTAATGTAACAGCATTTCAGGTTTACAATGGATTTTCTAACGCTTGCATTAACCTGTGGACCTGCAGTGTCAATCACTTGACTATGATATCTACATCTACATCCATGTTCCTGAAGCCACCTGATGGTGTGTGTGGCGGAGGGCACCTTGAGTACCTCTATGTGTCCTCCATTCTATTCCAGTCTCGTATTGTTCGTGGAAAGAAAGATTGTCGGTATGCCTCTGTGTGGGCTCTAATCTCTCTGATTTTATCCTCGTGGTCTCTTCGGGAGATTAAGTACTAGGCAGGAATATACTGCTTGACTCCTCGGTGAAGGTATGTTCTCGAAACTTCAACAAAAGCCCGTACCGAGCTACTGAGCGTCTCTCTCGAAGAGTCTTCCACTGGAGTTTATCTATCATCCCCGTAACGCTTTCGCGATTAGTAAATGATCCTGTAACGAAGCGCGCTGCTCTCCGTTAGATCTTCTCTAATCTCTTCTATGAAACGTATCTGGTACGGATCCCACACCGGTGAGCAGTATTCAAGCAGTGGGCGAACAAGTGCACTCTAACCTACTTCCTTTGTTTTCGGAGTGCATTTCCTTGAGATTCTATCAATGAATCTCATTCTGGCACCGGTTACCCCGACGACTAATTTTATGTGATCGTTCCATTTTAAATCACTCCTAATGTCTACTCCCAGATAATTTATGGAACTAACTGCTTCCAGTTGCTGACCTGCTATATTGTAGCTAAATGATAAAGGATCTATGTATTCGCAGCACATTACACTTGTCTACATTGAGGTTCAATTGCCATTGCCTGCACCGTGTGTCAGTTCGTTGCAGATCCTCCTGCATTTCAGTACAATTTTCCATTGTTACGGCCTGTCGATATACTACAGGATCATTCGCATAAAGCCTCAGTGGGCTTCCGATGTTATTCACAAGGTCATTTATATACATTGCGGCACACCTGAAATCACTCTTACTTCGGAAGACTTCTCTCCATTGAGAATGACATGCTGCGTTCTGTTATCTAGGAACTCTTCGGTCCAATCACACAATTGGTCTGATAGTCCGTATGCTCTTCCTTTGTTCATTAAACGGCTGTGGGGAACTGTATCAAACGCCTTGCGGAAGTCAAGAAACACGGCATCTACCTGGGAACCCGTGTCTATGACCCTCTGAGTCTCGTGGACGAATAGCGCGACTCGACAAATGTAGGCTACTCGCGAATTTTCTGTACTCTATATTAATTATTTCTTGGTGACTTGATTTTTTTCCCATCCGTATATTTCTAAAATGGAACATTGTACCAAAAATTTTGTTGTTAAATTTCATCAGTGGGTACTGAACATTGTTTACTTGAAAACAAAGCGCACTGAGTTGCCACAGATTATTTGCTGGGCGTATTGAAGAAGCTTCAGTGTGACACCTCTCACAGGTACAAACTTAAATGGTCCGAAATGTTTTAGTTGCTGACGATAAGGTTCAGATTAACAATTTATCCAGTAATAAAGTATAATAACTTGAAAACTTAATCCATCATTCAGTAGAATATAAAATTAATTTTATTGCTGCCTTACTGCAGCAGGTAAATAATGTTAAAGATGGCCCTTGACACTAAATTGACTAAATTGTGGTAATGGACACAACTCAACTTCGAGTACTTGCTTTACGCTGTCACCAACAACTTTTGAAGCGCCTTTGCATTCAGAAAAGTTTTCATGACCTTTACCTGAGTGGTGGTCATTCACATCATCCTCAGATTCTGCAACTACATCATACTCCGCAAGCCACCTAATGGTGTGTGGCTGAGGGTAGCTTTGGTACCACTATCTGATCACTCCAACCCTGTTCCACTTGCGAATGGTGGGTGGGAAGAATGATTGTCAGTACGCTCTATTGGATCTCATTTTTCGAATTTTCTCCTAGTGGTCAATGCGCGAGATGTTTGGGGGGGGGGGCGGGGGGGCAGCAGCAGTAATATGTCGTCCGATTCCTCTTGAAAAGCGCTGTCCTCAAATTTCAATAGTAAATCTCTCCGTGACGCACAACGCCTCTCTTGTAACGTCTGTCAGTGGAGTTTCCTTAGCAGCTCCGTACCGCTCTTTTTCTTTCGCTTACACCGAAGTCCCGCAGCGATCGCAGGGTCGGCGTGGTTACAACGGATTTGGCAATGTTAGTGTTAGGGGTGGCCGATTGCCCTTCCTCGTACCCCCTGGACGGAATCAGTGTACCCAAACTGTCTGTGTCTAGAGTACGAGGTGCATTCAAGTTCTAAGGCCTCCGATTTTTTTTCTAATTAACTACTCACCCGAAATTGATGAAACTGCCGTTACTTCTCGACGTAATCGCCCTGCAGACGTACACATTTTTCACAACGCTGACGCCATGATTACATGGCAGCGGCGAAGGCTTCTTTAGGAGTCTGTTTTGACCACTGGAAAATCGCTGTGGCAATAGCAGCACGGCTGGTGAATGTGCGGCCACGGAGAGTGTCTTTCATTGTTGGAAAAAGCCAAAAGTCACTAGGAGGCAGGTCAGGTGAGTAGGGAGCATGAGGAATCACTTCAAAGTTGTTATCACGGAGAAACTGTTGCGTAACGTTAGCTCGATGTGCGGGTGCGTTGTCTCGGTGAAACAGCACTCGCGCAGCCCTTCCCGGACGTTTTTGTTGCAGTGCAGGAAGGAATTTGTTCTTCAAAACATTTTCGTAGGATGTACCTGTTACCGTAGTGCCCTTTGGAACGCAATGGGTAAGGATTACGCCCTCGCTGTCCCAGAACATGGACAGCATCATTTTTTCAGCACTGGCGGTTACCCGAAATTTTTTTGGTGGCGGTGAATCTGTGTGCTTCCATTGAGCTGACTGGCGCTTTGTTTCTGGATTGAAAAATGGCATCCACTTCTCATCCATTGTCACAACCGACGAAAAGAAAGTCCCATTCGTGCTGTCGTTGCGCGTCAACATTGCTCGGCAACATGCCACACGGGCAGCCGTATGGTCATCCGTCAGCATTCGTGGCACCCACCTGGATGACACTTTTCGCATTTTCAGGTCGTCGTGCAGGATTGTGTGCACAGAACCCACAGAAACGCCAACTCTGGAGGCGATCTGTTCGACAGTCATTCGGCGATCCCCCCAAAACAGTTCTCTCCACTTTCTCGATCATGTCGTCAGACCGGCTTGTGTGAGCCCGAGGTTGTTTCGGTTTGTTGTCACACGATGTTCTGCCTTCATTAAACTGTCGCACCCATGAACGCACTTTCGACACATCCATAACTCCATCACCACATGTCTCCTTCAACTATCGATGAATTTCAATTGGTTTCACACCACGCAAATTCAGAAAACGAATGACTGTACGCTGTTCAAGTAAGGAAAAATTCGCCATTTTAAGTATTTAAAACAGTTCTCATTCTCGCCGCTGGCGATAAAATTCAATCTGCTGTACAGTGCTGCCATCTCTGGGACGTATTGACAATGGACGCGGCCTCATTCTAAAACAATGCGCATGTTTCCATCTCTTTCCAGTCTGGAGAAAAAAAATCGGAGGCCTTAGAACTTGAATGCACCTCGTAAAGCGTGAAATAGTGCGGATGTGTTTCAAATGTCTGCGACACGTGTAAATGAGGCGGAACGTGGAGACCAGCCTGGTATTCACCTAGAGGGATGTGAAAAACCGCCTAAAAACCACATCCAGGCTGGAGAGCACACCAGGGCGGATTCGATCCTGGGGCCGGTGCGCCTACCCGAGTCCAGGAAGCAACGCGTTAGAGGTCTCGGCTACCCTGGCGGGTCATCTCCGTAACGCTCTCTCTCCAGCTAAAAGATCCCGTGACGAAACGTGTCGCTCTTCGTTGGATCTTCTCTACCTCCTCTATCAGTCCTACCTGAGAAGATACCAGATATATGAACAATACACAAGAATCGGTCGAACAAGCACCTTGTAAGCCACTTCTTTCGTGGGTGAGTTACATTTCCTTAAGATTCTTCCGATGAATCTGAGTCTGGTATCTGCTTTTCACACTATCCTTTTTATGTGGGCATTACAATCGCGTAAATCCACCTGAACAGCATTATCTTGGCACTATCACTACAGGCAGCTACGTTTCTTATGTGAATTGAAGACGTAGGAGGCGCAGGAAAAGGGAAACGAATAGATGACATCAGCTGCGTAGGGACTATATACGGAATCAACTGTAACGAATGAAAATGTGTGCTGGACTAAGATTCGAACCTGAGGTCTCACGCTTAAGAGGTGGTTGCGATAATTACTGCACCATCCGTACACACGGCTTGGTGCAGACGTGCATGGTATCTCAGAACTATTGTCGGCCCACTCACGCTCCTAGCGTCATCTATCCACTGTCCGGGACCACATCTTCAGTGCTCGCTAATTTTAGATTCCTGCTGGAAGTCGGACATAAATGTGTACGTGTGTTGATGGTGCGGATTAATAGCCCATCGATGTGTATCAATTATATGAATGCGTGGTGTCTCTTCTTTCAGCCGGGTTCGATTCCCAGCGGGGTCAGGGCTTTTCATATGCCTCGAGATGACTGGGTTTTTGTGTTGTCCTCATCATTTCATCATCATTCAGGAAAGTGGCGAGACTGGCCTGAGCAAAGGTTTAGAATTTGTACGGGCGCTGATAACCACGCAGTTGGGCGCCCCACAAACCAAACATCATCATGATCTTCTTTCAGACATCTCGGAAAGAAAACACCACGCGTTCATTTGTGACTAACGCTTGCCACTGTTTACATGCACATCCCGACGATGTTGTCATCAGCAAGAATCTGAAATAGAGTTCCCATTCCTCAGGCTATGGTGGAACTATCAGCTAATATAAATAACGTCTGCCTCGGTACCTGCCCGTTTCACGTGGGAAATTTCTAACAAGGGGTCACGGGTTTGATTCCCGACCTTGTCGGAGATTTTGCCTGCTCGGGGACTGGGTGTTGTGTTGTCCTTATTTCATATCGTGGCAACTGGGAATAAAATCGTCTCCATTAAACTGTTGTATTGTCTTTCTATTAATGAGAGGCTAAATGGGCACGACACGAAAGCTAATAAACTGAAATGAAAAAAGAACTAAAATTTATAAAGTGAGAGGTGGCATGAGCCCCCTCTCATATTTATATCTTACGATTTTCCTCTCTAATTGCATGCAGTGAAAAGTCGCTACTCCTTCACGCGCAGGCTTCCCACGGAGCGTCTCTCGTCACCCGGGTGGTCTGGTGACAGGCGGGCTCTGCTCATCTTGAAAGGGTAAGCCGACGGGTGTGAGGGAGTCGAGTGAATGCTGTCCAGAAGCCGACATTGTAGAATAGCGGCAGAGACACGCTCGCAAGGGCCTGAAGTAGCGGCTGGGCTAGAGGTTCCGTTACTTCGCAGAAACACTTTCTGGCGGGCTACCAGCGGGGTGTGGGAATGACTTGCGTACCCAGGCAGTTGTGGCGGGCAAATTCCCGAGCTTTCTGCAAAATCGTAACTGTGATTGGCTTGCTAAGGGCATAGCTCCGTGACGTAGCAAAATCAGCACAGAAATTGGCGCCAAGAATCTCCATTGGTGGAATGGTAGTGCTCTGGCAATAGAGTGAAATTTTCCGCCGGTTTTCGAGTTGCTGATTGGAATGGTTAACCACGGCCACTGTCGTGGGGGCGGGAATGTTCTGTGTTCGGTTTGTGCGGGTGCTCTTGTGGGGTGGTCGGCTCTCGCCTTTCAGTCGGAGTAGGTTACAACACTGAGTTCTCGCTGCTCTGGACAGCCTGCCTTCCGTTGGCTGCCGAATATACTTTTATTTGATTGTAGCTGTTTAACGAAGTTGCTGAAGTTTCGACTTCAACGTAACTTTCCGAGTACAGTTGGCAATTGAGCGTTCTGCGTACAAGCGGCCTATCTTGTCTGTCTTGAGCAGTTTTGGCTTGTTAAAATCAGTCACTGTACCGTCAGTGATTGTGTGGCGAGCCTTCTTCGTCTCCCTCAGAGGCGCATTTGTATTGCTAGGAAGTCTTTAGTCTGGAACAACCAGACCAGAACAATTTTTTTTCGGGGTATACTCGCGACATTATCATCACCACGACGGGACGTCGAAGCAACCAGCCATCGCTTCCAGTACGCCAGATCGTGTCCTTGCAGCTAAGAAGACAGCTTGGTAATGTACGTCCGCAGCATCGGCAAAGCAGGCATTTTTGCTAGGCGATAATCAGAGCTCAGCAGAGCGCGCCTGTTCGTCTTTTCTAACTTTGTTCTATCTTGGGTGTTCATTGTCTGAGTTCTCACTAATGTAGCAGCAATTAATGTTGGGTTAGCTGTGTCTCTCTCTTAAGATTTGAGTTGTAAGGAATTGGCTCCACATACCACTTCGTCATAAACGTCACAATCTAGTTTAGGGACAACTTCACCTTCACAGCGTTTATTTCAGTATCCAATTTGAGCCAATTTGATGTATTGTAAATGTTTCATGTGTTTTTGTTTATTATTTTGTGTTTAGTCTTAATAAATCATATTGTTATTTTGGACAGAACTTTCATTCTGTTAATCGGTAGAGCAACCCTATCATTTCTCACTACGTTAATGAAACCTTCCTTTATTTAACTTATTTATCAAATTAAATTGTTGCAGGTGCCAAACTCTTTTCTACGCCACTTGCAGGGTTGATTACAGTCAGTTCGCGTATCTTTTTAATCGCTGTGCAACAGCAAAAATCGGAGTTAGAATAGGGGGGGGGGGGCTTAGAGCATCATTTACATATGTAGATTCTAGAAGAATTTAGTGTTAAATACACTGCTAGCCCCGGCACCTCGCAAAAGCACATCATTAGCCATGTGTTACACGCAGTATCTCTGTTACTCATCGACTGTCTCGCAGCATTGTTTGTACACGTAGTCTTCAAAAGTCGACCGGCATTCCTTGAAACAGATGATGATGTCCCATACTCCGCGACAGAGCGTTGAGGAACGATGCGGGAGACCCGCACCGCCGCACTAGGCAAGGTCCTAGTGGACGTGGCTTGCCATTGCCTTCCTCCGACCGTAGTGGGGATGAATTATGACGATGAAGACGACACAACAACACCCAGTCATCTCGAGGCAGGGAAAATCCCTGACCCCGCCGGGAATCGAACTCGGGACCTCGTGTTCGGGAAGCGAGAACGCTACCGCGAGACAACGAGCAGCCGACCTTGAAACAGAGATAGGCCAGATTACAAGAGTAATAAAAATGTAAGGATGTCGGTGTGTCCATACGAGAAAATGAAATAGAACAACCTGTGCTAGGCGTTAGGATGCCAAGAACGGAAAGACCTTTTCAGCTGACTAAAATCTTTTCCAACAATCAGTGCGTTTTCTGGAACGCTGAACTAAGACGCTATATAAGGTGTAACGGTAATTGCCGGCCGCGGTGGTCTAGCGGTTCAGGCGCTCAGTCCGGAACCGCGCGACTACTACAGTCGCAGGTTCGAATCCTGCGCCGGCCGGAGTGGCCGAGAGTTCTAGGCGCTGCAGTCTGGAACCGCGCGACCGCTACGGTCGCAGGTTCGAATCCTGCCTCGGGCATGGATGTGTGTGATGTCCTTAGGTTAGTTAGGTTTAAGTAGTTCTAAGTTCTAGGGGACTGATGACTTCAGAAGTTAAGTCCCATAGTGCTCAGAGCCATTTGAACCCATTTTCGAATCCTGCCTCGGGCGTGGATGTGTGTGATGTCCTTAGGTTAGTTAGGTTTAAGTGGTTCTAAGTTCTAGGGGACTGATGACCACAGATGTTAAGTCCCATAGTGCTCAGAGCCATTTTGTAATGGTAATTGTTTACACAGTGGACACGAGGTGTAGAGGAAGACGGGACGAATAATTTGATATAGGTGGTCCAACGGGTCGGGAGCCAACCACAAATTGGCCCACAAAACCCAACTAAGTTGCAAGGCAAGTGTGGCGCTCGAGATTTTCCGTATTCTTTAGCTCTCTGCACGGAAACTATTAGTCCCAGAGAATAAAAGAATACGACTGTTTTTGTAGTAAATTTGTACTGGGATACGTTTTCACCAGAGGCCGCGGTTGTTGAGTTGTTCAGGAAATATGTGCTAAAGTGACCTTCCAACACAAGAACTCCCACCCCCTCCGGCCTACCCCTCCCCCCCCTCTCCACCGCGTCTGGTCGCTTACCACAGTACAAAAATTCCCGAGTACACAAATTACCAAAATAACTCTTCGTATTAGACCTCTTTTGTTCTTCATTTCTGGACTATTGGTGCCAATGGTCATCACTTAGAACACCTTCTGTAAATGAACGTTCATGGCACCTTTTAGACCTTCAAAGACCTTACTGTTACAAATCAGTGGATTCGTCTCGATAGCCGCTATCAGAAAATAATTATCAAACTATAGCATCCCTCTAAAAAGTAAACAAAGTTGACCGTCATATCTCTGACGCGACCCCACCTTAAAAAAAAAAAAAAAAAAAAAGCCGACGTCATACTGTGACCCCGCTGTCTCATGCAACATTTGTCCCACAAACTTTTCAAGTTCAATCATACTTTCGGAGTTATTCTAGGTTGCAATACTTAGTGACTCATGCTTTTTTAGGAGGTATGCCACGACTCTTGTCACCTCACCGTATATTGTACGACCTGCTTCAGTCACGCAAGAGGACACGTTTCATGATTGTGTCATAAACAAATAAATAAATATATACTGCATATCATCATCATCAGTTATCTGCTATATTAGCAGGTCATTTGCCTCTCCATTTTCTGCAATCCATCGCTTCCTTCTTAAGGCTGCTGTGTGTTGTACCGTCCATCAAGTCATCCAGTATCTGGAATCTTTTCCTTCCTACCTTCCTTTTCCATTATACATAACCTTCTAAAAGTGCTTTTATCAGTCCGTCATTCTTTCTTAATATATGCCCAATCCAATTTTTATTCTTCTGTTTATTACATCTAGTAACTGTCTTTTCTCTCCCACTCTTCTCAGTACCTCTTCATTTTTTTTTACTGTCCTTCCAACTTATTCTTTACATCTTCCGCCATGTCCAGATCTCAAATGCCTCCAACCTTTCTCTGTCTTTCTTCCACATAGCCCATGTTTCAGTGGCCGAGCGGTTCTAGGAGCTCAGTCCGGAACCGCGCGACTGCTGCGGTCGCAGGTTCGAATCCTGCCTCAGGCATGGATGTGTGTGATGTCCTTAAGTTACTTAGGTTTAAGTAGTTCTAAGTTCTAGTGGCTGATGACCACAGATGTTACGTCCCATAGTGCTCAGAGCAATTTCAACCATTTTTGAGCCATGTTTCAGCGCCATAAAGAAGAACACTCCATATAAGACATTTTATGAGTCTCTTCCTGAGTTCTTTGTCCATATCGCTGCAGAAAATTCTCATTTTCTTATAAAAGGCCTCTTTTGCCATTGCTATCCTTGTTTTAATTTCTGTGGTGCACTTCTAGTCAGTGTTTATCCTGCTTCCAATATATTTAAAATTTTGCATCTGTTCTAGTATTTCTCCATTCAGCATAATTTTTATTCAGAATGAGATTTTCACTCTGCAGCGGAGTGTGCGCTGATATGAAACTTCCTGGCAGATTAAAACTGTGTGCCCGACCGAGACTCGAACTCGAACTTTGGAAGGTAGGAGACGAGGTACTGGCAGAAGTAAAGCTGTGAGTACCGGCCGTGAGTCGTGCTTCGGTAGCTCAGATGGTAGAGCACTTGCCCGCGAAAGGCAAAGGTCCCGAATTCGAGTTTCGGTCGGGCACACAGTTTTAATCTGCCAGGAAGTTTCATAATTTTTATTACCTTATTTCCTCCTAGTGCCAATACTTTTATTTGTGTTAATTTTCATTCCATATTTTTTTCCGATCGTTTCAATGGTGTCCACCAAATCCTGTAATTCTTGTTCCCCTGTGGCTAGAAGGACCATGTCATCAGCAAACCTCAAACACCCTACTCTTCTTCCTCCAGCATATACAATACAAAAATTATTCGAGAATACTGGGTGTGAGCCGCGCGGGGTAGCCGTCCGGTGTGAAGGCGTCTTGCCAGCCGGTGTGGCCGCGCGGTTCTAGGCGCTTGAGTCTGGAACCGCGTGACCGCTGCGGGCGCAGTTTCGAATCCTGCCTCGGGCATGGATGTGTGTGATGTCCTTAGGTTAGTTCGGTTCGAGTAGTTCTAAGTTCTAGGGGACTGACGACCACAGATGTTAAGTCCCATTGTGCTCAGAGCCATTTGAACCAACCATTTTTGAGGCGTCTTGTCACAGTTCGTGCGGCTGCTCCCCCCGTCGGAGGTTCGAGTCCTCCCTCGGGCACGGGTGTGTGTGTTGTCCTTAGCGTAAGTTAGTTTAAGTCCGATTAAGTAGTGTGTTAAGTCTTAGGGATCGATGACCCCAGCAGTTTGGTCCTTTACTCCTTCCCACAAGTTTCTAATTTTTTACTGTGTGTGAGAGCTACGCTGTGATTTTGACACTTTGATGTCATGGGAGTTACATCAAGCCAGTCAGATGACTGATGAGTATTGCCATCTCTCCCAACCCCCTTCCCCACCGAACTACATTCCCAAAACAAAGGACTGCCTCACACGTAGCAGTGAGAACAACAGCTGACCAGAAATCGGCACGGCGACCCACTGATAGAGTTGCGCACAATCGGGCTCATGTACGGTACGGCAGCAGCAGCGGCTGCCCTCTAGCGGAACACAAAGCGCTCAGCTGTTGGCTTTGGGGAGGGACAAGATGGATGGCCGGCCCACTGCTCCCCTAGCCCTGAGGCCTCAGCCCTCAGCGCAGGGCGCACGCGCCGCGGGACAATAAGGGCCAAGGGCGGGCGGCTCGCGGGGACTGGACGGCGCAGGGTCCGAAAATGTCCGCTCGCTGCCGGCGACTTCCCACGAGGAGATACCGTTTCCTCGCCACCCGAGCAGGGATCAACGCACCAGCATTATAATCACAAACCACTGACGTTACTGGGCAAACAGTCCATTACTTTTCCGTGCATTAATGTCTTCGACATTGCGCAACAATATAGCTGCTGTACATTGTGGTGAACCCTGCCTCCTCGAAACTTTCTCATTCCAACCGAAACGTTCGATTCCGTAAAAATTGTGACCAGGCTTGTGTTAATTCTGATACTTAAATTACACTGACGGAAGAAAATTGGACCACAAAAATTAATTAATGTAGACTATTGAAACTTTGGGAATATGTCTTGGTAAGCGAATGCGTGAGACAATACTGACGCTACGACTCATCTTAGAAGCTAGATTAAGGAAAGGCAAACCTTACGTTTCTAGCATTTGTAGACTTAGAGAAAGCTTTTGACAATGTTGACTGGAATACTCTCTTTCAAATTCTGAAGGTGGCAGGGGTAAAATACAGAAAGCGAAAGGCTATTTACAATTTGTTCAGAAACCAGATGGCAGTTATAAGAGTTGAGCGGCATGAAAGGGAAGCAGTGGTTGGGAAGGGAGTGAGACAGGGTTGTAGCCTATCCCCGATGTTATTCAATCTGTGTATTGAGTAAACAGTAGAGGAAACAAAAGAAAAATACGGAGTAGGTATTAAAATACATGGAGAAGAAATAAAAACTTTGAGGTTCGCCTGTGACATTATAATTCTGTCAGAGACAGCTAAGGACCTGGAAGAGCAGTTGAACGGAATGGACAATGTCTTGAAAGGAGGATATAAGATGAACATCAACAAAAGCAAAACGAGGATAATGGAATATAGTCGAATTAAATCGGGCGATGCTGAGGGAATTAGATTAGAAAATGAGACACTTAAAGTAGTAAAGGAGTTTTACTATTTGGGGAGCAAAATAACTGATGATGGTCGAAGTAGAGAGGATATATGTAGACTGGCAATGGCAAGGAAAGCGTTTCTGAAGAGAAATTTGTTAACATCGAGTATAGATTTAAGTGTCAGCAAGTCGTTTATGAAAGTATTTGTATGGTGTGTAGCCATGTATGGAAGTGAAACATGGGATATAAATAGTTTGGACAAGAAGAGAATAGAAGCTTTCGAAATGTGGTGCTACAGAAGAATGCTGAAGATTAGATGGGTTGATCACATAACTAATGAGGAGGTATTGAAGAGAATTGGGGAGAAGAGGGAGACCAAGGGATGAATACACTAAGGGGATTCAGAAGGATGCAGGTTGCAGTAGGTACTGGGAGATGAAGAAGCATGCACAGGAAAGAATAGCATGGAGAGCTGCATCAAACCAGTCTCTGGACTGAAGACCACAACAAACATACTCTTTACACCTTGCACAACATTCCATGGCAATTAGAGAAATAAAATGTATATAAAATGGTACATGTCGTCGATAGCAAGTATATTTAGCCAGAACCATGTTAGATAACACGCCCGTGTTGACAGCTGGAGGAGACTTTTTCTGCTCTGAAACCTGCAGTCAAGTGACTGACGGAGAGTGCGTTCCACTCTACGAGTTATTCGGACTTCTCGCTCAGGTTCACATATGGAGCGGGGGAAGAATCTGTAATTCATTTAATCTTGTCCTCCCCACACTTACGGGAGTGATACGTAGGCAGCTGCAGCATACTTCTACATTCCGCACTTAAAGCAAGGTTCTTGGAACCTTCACGGGATATTTTGTGTTTATCTGCCAGTTAAGTTTCTTCAGTGTCTATCTGACACTCTCCCACAGCACAAACTTGTGATCATTTGTGTAGTCCTTCTCCGTATATGTTCGATATAACCTGTTAGCTGTACTTAGTACCGGTCCCACCGCTACGGTCGCAGGTTCGAATCCTGCCTCGGGCATGGATGTGTGTGATGTCCTTAGGTTAGTTAGGTTTCAGTAGTTCTAAGTTCTAGGGGACTGATGACGTCAGAAGTTGAGTCCCATAGTGCTCAGAGCCATTTGAACCATTTTGAACCGGTCCCAGTCATTTGATCAATATTCCAGAACCGGCCACTAGCATTTTGTAAGCAGTCACCTTTTTCGACTTCTCCTTTCCCTAGTATTCTCATAACGGTACAGTCTGTCGTGTGGTGAACCTGCGATTGAGACTCTGTGCTCGTACGTTTTCATACACTGATGAGACAAATATTGTGAACACCTGCTTAATAGCTTGTTTGTCCGTCTTTGGAACGCAACACATCACGGAGTCTGCGGATCAGGGATCTGACAATTCGTTCATAGTTTTGCGGAGATATATGACATTAGATTTCAACGCACAGGTCATATACACTCAAGAGCCAAAGAAACTTCACACCTGCCTAATATCATGTAGGTCCCTCGCGAACAAGAAAAGTGCCGCAACACGACCTGGCGTGGACTCTACTACCTATAAAGTAGTGCTGGAGGGAACTGATACCATGAATCGTATAGGGCTGCCCATAAGTCTGTAGGGAGATGTCTCCTGAACAGCACACTGCAAGGTGTCCCAGATATGCTCGATAATGTTCATGTCTGGGGAGTCTGGTGGGCATCGGAAGTGTTTAAACTCAGAAGAGTGTTCCTGGAGCCACTCTGAAGCAATTCTCGACGTGAGGGGTGTCGCATTGTCCTGCTGGAATTGCCCAAGTTCGTCGGAATGCACAATGAACATCAGTGGATGCAGGTGATCAGATAGGATGTTTACGTATATCAGAGTCCTATCTAGACGTATCAGGGTTCGCATATTACTCCAGCTGCAGACGCCCCACACTATTACAGACCCTTCACCAGCTTGAACAGTCCCCTGCTACACGTCTATCCGCTCGATAAAATCTGAAACGAGACTCGTCCGGCCAGGCAACACGTTTCCAGTCATCAACAGTCCAATGTCGGTGTTCAAGGGCCCAGGCGAGGCGTAAAGCTTTGTGTCGTGCAGTCATCAAGGGTACACGATTGGGCATATGGCTCTGAAAGACGATATCGAAGATGTTTCGTTGAATGGTTCGCACGCTGACGCTGAAGGCCCAGCTTTGAAGTCTGCAGCAATTTGCGTAAGGGTTGCACTTCTGTCACGTTGAACGATTCTCTTCAGTCGCCGTTGGTCCCGTTGTTGCAGGATCTTTTTTCGGCCGCAGCGTTGTCGGAGATTTGATGTTTTACCGGATTTCTGATATTCGCGGTACCCTGGTGAAATGGTAGCACGGGAAAATGCCCACTTCATCGCTACCTCGGAGATGCTGTGTGTCCCATCGCTCGTGTGCCGACTGTAGCACGACGGCGAAACTCAATTACATCCTGATAACCTGCCATTGTAGCAGCAGTAACCGATCCAAGAACTGCACCAGACGCTTGTTGTTTTATATAGGCGTTGCCGACAGCGCCTTATTCTAATTGTTTACATATCTCTGTATCTGAATACGCATGCCTATACCAGTTTCTTTTGCGCTTCAGTGTAATTCACGTAAGTAGCGGGCCGCTGATTTGCGTACGCGTTGATGGCTCCCGATAGCGACACATATGAGTTGCATAGGATTTACATGAGGCGAATTTGATCACCAAGACACCAACGTGAGTTCAACATAATGTGCCTCAAACCACTGTAGTAGCACGGGTCTGGTTCCGAGACACGGACATATATACTGCTGAAAGGTGACATCGCCGTCGGGCAAGACATCAAGCATGAAGAGATGCAGGTGGTTCGCGTTTTCGATTATTACTATAGGTACCATGCAAACGCAGGAGAATGTTTCCCATAGCGTAATACTGCTCCCATGAGCCTGCGTCCGTAGTGCGCTGCAGACTTCGAGCCGCCGGTCATCTGGATGGTGGTGTTTGTGTAGACGACCATCCAAGTAGTGTAGCAAAAGTGTGATTCACCCGAAGAACCGACACGCTTCCATTGATCGACGGTCCCGTGTCCACTGCAGTCGTATCTGAAGGCCGAAATACTAAATGTCTTTTTCCGAAGTTGTTTCACAGAGGAAGACTGCACTGTATGTAGTTCCTTCTCTAGATTGTCGCACAGATGACAAAATGGTAGATATCGAAATAGACGACAGAGGGATAGAGAAACAATTAAAATTGCTCAAAAGAGGAAAGGCCTCTGGACCTGATGGGATACCAGTTAGATTTTACACAGAGTACGCGAAGGAACTTGCCCCCCTTCTTGCAGCGGTGTACCGTAGGTCTCTAGAAGAGCGTAGCGTTCCAAAGGATTGGAAAAGGGCACAGGTCATCACCGTTTTCAAGAAGGGACGTCGAACAGATGTGCAGAACTATAGACATATATCTCTAACGTCGATCAGTTGTAGAATTTTGGAACACGTATTGTGTTCGAGTATAATGACTTTTCTGGAGACTAGAAATCTACTCTGTAGGAATCAGCATGGGTTTCGAAAAAAACGGTCATGTGAAACCCAGCTCGCGCTATTCGTCCACGAGACTCAGAGGGCCATAGACACGGGTTCACAGGTAGATGCCTTGTTTCTTGACTTCCGAAAGGCGTTCGATACAGTTCCCCACAGTCGTTTAATGAACAAAGTAAGAGCATATGGACTATCAGACCAATTGTGTGATTGGATTGAGGAGTTCCTAGATAACAGGACGCAGCATGTCATACTCAATGGAGAGAAGTCTTCCGAAGTAAGAGTGATTTCAGGTGTGCCGCAGGCGAGTGTCGTAGGACCGTTGCTATTCACAATATACATAAATGACCTTGTGGATGACATCGGAAGTTCACTGAGGCTTTTTGCAGATGATGCTGTGGTGTATCGAGAGGTTGTAACAATGGAAAATTGTACTGAAATGCAGGAGAATCTGCAGCGAATTGACGCATGGTGCAGGGAATGGCAATTGAATCTCAATGTAGACAAGTGTAATGTGCTGCGAATACACAGAAAGATAGATCCTTTATCATTTAGCTACAAAATAGCAGGTCAGCAACTGGAAGTAGTTAATACCATACATTATCTGGTAGTACGCATTAGGAGTAATTTAAAATGGATTGATCATATAATGTTGATCGTCGGTAAAGCAGATGCCAGACTGAGATTCTTGTTCGCCCACTGCTTGAATACTGCTCAGCAGTGTGGGATCCGTACCAGATAGGGTTGATAGAGGATATAGAGAAGATCCAACGGAGAGCAGCGCTTCGTTACAGGATCATTTAGTAATCGCGAAAGCGTTACGGAGATGATAGATAAACTCCAGTGGAAGACTCTGCAGGAGAAACGCTCAGTAGCTCGGTACGGGCTTTTGTCAAAGTTTCGAGAACATACCTTCACCGAAGAGTCAAGCAGTATATTGCTCCCTCCTACGTATATCTCGCGAAGAGCCCATGAGGATAAAATCAGAGAGATTAGAGCCCACACAGAGGCATACCGACAATCCTTCTTTCCACTAACAATACGAGACTGGAATAGAAGGAAGAACCGATAGAGGTACTCAAGGCACCCTCCGCCACGCACCGTCAGGTGGCTTGCGGAGTATGGATGTAGATGTAGATGTAGATGTCGTTGGGTGAACATGTGAACACGTTGGAGTGGGGTCTGTTGTGAAGCTCCATTTTCAACAGTGTACGATGAACTATGAGCTCTGAAACACTTGTGTGCTCATCAGCATTGTGCTTTCGGCAGATGGCACTGATCACCATCTACCCTACTTTACAGAGCAGACAAGCCTCCGAACCCCACGTTCTGCAAAGAGTCGCAGATGTCCAACCATTTAGTGCCTAGTGGTAGTTCCACTGTCCTTCTACCTCTTTCCATAGATGTTCACGACAGTAGCACGTGAACAATCGACCATGTTCGCCGTTTTCGAGACACTCGTTCACAGACTGTACATAATAATAATTTGTCCTTTGTCAATGTCACTTATCTCAATGGATTTCCCTATTTGTAGCTCATATTTTCTCTAGAGTGATGCCACGCCCACTTCTATTCCGCTTACATACTTTCGTTACCGCGTCAACTGCCCGCAACGCCACCAGGCGGAACCTGTCGTCGCCATCGGAAATGGTCATTATGTTATGGCTTATTAGTGTATCGCTACAGACTGTTACACTCGGGTGTTTGTACTAGTTACCGATACAGATTGTGTCTCGTTGATACTGTACTGATAAGATACCATGTTTTTTCGTTTTATGAAGTGCACAATTTATTCGGCGAAAGTTTCTCTTAGCTTTAGTGGCTACTGTACTGTGACGAGGGGATTTCAGTGTGTACCAGGACTGTAGACATATACTGAGAAACAAATCGATAGTTTATGTTTCATAGATGATTATGAAAACTCCATGACTGCCTCCCGTGATGGCAAAACATCGTGCTTTTTTTTATGTTTTCTTAGATTTACTGAGGGTCAGTCGGGCATGGAACTAGTTATAGTGGAGGTGGTATTGACATGATGATGGAGGAAATAAGAGTGATCCGTAGGATTTTGGAGCGAGGGTATACTGCGTTCGAACGTTATCGAAGTAGAGCTGCGCTCTACTTAAACTACAGCTTGATAGCTTTCGTACACTGCAAAAAGGAGATCGCAGATAGTAGAATTACCGACAGTTACAATGAAATGAATACCCCTAGCTGCATACAGGCGTTGATATAAGTCAACGGGGACAGTTGAAAATGTGTGCCCCGACTCGAACCCGGGATCTCCTGTTTATATGGCAGATGCTCTATCCATTGTTTTTTTTTTGTTCTATATTGTTCAATGATTTTGTTCGTGGCGGACGTCCGATTACACTCGTTCAGGTTGTACGTTGATCCGTTCACTCAGTTTTTTTTTATTACAGAGGGTAGCTAAACCCTCTGACTGAACACGCTGAGCTACCGTGCCGGCAGTCCATCTGAGCCACCGAGGACACAGAGGATAGTGCGACTGCAGGGACATATCTCGGGCACGTCTCCCGTGAGACCCATTTTCCCAACTTCTTGTCCCGCACTATATTCATAGTGCCCCTGCCCATGCCCAATATACTCATTACTCGCGGCTTTTTCCGATTGCCGTAAGAGATCAGGCACTGTTTCTGCATCCGCACAGAAGGAGATGGTCAAATGGCCGGTAAGCCTTATATACACTCCTGGAAATTGAAATAAGAACACCGTGAATTCATTGTCCCAGGAAGGGGAAACTTTATTGACACATTCCTGGGGTCAGATACATCACATGATCACACTGACAGAACCACAGGCACATAGACACAGGCAACAGAGCATGCACAATGTCGGCACTAGTACAGTGTATATCCACCTTTCGCAGCAATGCAGGCTGCTATTCACCCATGGAGACGATCGTAGAGATGCTGGATGTAGTTCTGTGGAACGGCTTGCCATGCCATTTCCACCTGGCGCCTCAGTTGGACCAGCGTTCGTGCTGGACGTGCAGACCGCGTGAGACGACGCTTCATCCAGTCCCAAACATGCTCAATGGGGGACAGATCCGGAGATCTTGCTGGCCAGGGTAGTTGACTTACACCTTCTAGAGCACGTTGGGTGGCACGGGATACATGCGGACGTGCATTGTCCTGTTGGAACAGCAAGTTCCCTTGCCGGTCTAGGAATGGTAGAACGATGGGTTCGATGACGGTTTGGATGTACCGTGCACTATTCAGTGTCCCCTCGACGATCACCAGTGGTGTACGGCCAGTGTAGGAGATCGCTCCCCACACCATGATGCCGGGTGTTGGCCCTGTGTGCCTCGGTCGTATGCAGTCCTGATTGTGGCGCTCACCTGCACGGCGCCAAACACGCATACGACCATCATTGGCACCAAGGCAGAAGCGACTCTCATCGCTGAAGACGACACGTCTCCATTCGTCCCTCCATTCACGCCTGTCGCGACACCACTGGAGGCGGGCTGCACGATGTTGGGGCGTGAGCGGAAGACGGCCTAACGGTGTGCGGGACCGTAGCCCAGCTTCATGGAGACGGTTGCGAATGGTCCTCGCCGATACCCCAGGAGCAACAGTGTCCCTAATTTGCTGGGAAGTGGCGGTGCGGTCCCCTACGGCACTGCGTAGGATCCTACGGTCTTGGCGTGCATCCGTGCGTCGCTGCGGTCCGGTCCCAGGTCGACGGGCACGTGCACCTTCCGCCGACCACTGGCGACAACATCGATGTACTGTGGAGACCTCACGCCCCACGTGATGAGCAATTCGGCGGTATGTCCACCCGGCCTCCCGCATGCCCACTATACGCCCTCGCTCAAAGTCCGTCAACTGCACATACGGTTCACGTTCACGCTGTCGCGGCATGCTACCAGTGTTAAAGACTGCGATGGAGCTCCGTATGCCACGGCAAACTGGCTGACACTGACGGCGGCGGTGCACAAATGCTGCGCAGCTAGCGCTATTCGACGGCCAACACCGCGGTTCCTGGTGTGTCCGCTGTGCCGTGCGTGTGATCATTGCTTGTACAGCCCTCTCGCAGTGTCCGGAGCAAGTATGGTGGGTCTGACTCACCGGTGTCAATGTGTTCTTTTTTCCATTTCCAGGAGTGTATAACCGACCGGCCGCGGTGGTCTAGTGGTTCTCGGCGCGTCGGGCATGGATGTGTGTGATGTCCTTAGGTTAGTTAGGTTTACGTAGTTCTAAGTTCTAGGGGACTGATGACCACAGGAGATAAGTCCCATAGTGCTCAGAGCCAATTGAACCATTTGAACCGACAGGGCGGCTGCGGTGGCCGAGCGGTTCTAGGCACTTCAGTCCGGAACCGCGCGACTGCTACGGTCGCAGGTGGTTCGAATCCTGCCTCGGGCATGGATATGTGTGACGTCCTTAGGTTAGTTAGGTTTAAGTAGTTCTAAGTTCTAGGGGACTGATGACCTCAGGATGTTAAGTCCCAGAGTGCTCACAGTCATTTGAACCATTTTTTGTATTACCGACAGTATTGGTAGCATTGGTGCGGAAAGAAACATAAATAAATGCGGAAGAAAGACGACCCTTTTTTTTGTCGGTTTGGCTGTTCGATTTGCACTTCTTTAAAACTGCACACCGTTCTGTGTTAGTCAATTGTGTATTTTATATATTTACCGGACATATACTACATTTTATAAGTAATAAAAATTAGTTGATCATCTAGTTTTTATGTAACCAAATCAATTAATTCAGATGCAAATACAGTTTACATGCACATGCATAAAAATATATCATTATTGTTATTTTGCACACAACAGAACATTCTTCAGAATGATCAAAGGCAAGAGTTTTCTGCCATTATTAATAAATGCGAAAGCTATTTATGAATAACATAGATATGTTTTACGTAAGTTCGACGATGCACTGAAACAATGTTTGTTTTGTGGAGTTTTTTATTTTACCTTTTTGTTGAGGAAATTGAGTGTTCTAGTATTGCTTTTCTTTTAATTTTTGCTACAACATGGCTCTGTTTCACATTAAAAATCGACAATTTTCATATAAAACCTGAATTAAACACTGACAATTTCAGTTTTGCTCAAACAGGAGGACAATCATGTTGATAAAAAATGTTCCGCAGGTTACCCAGCTCTTTGTATGTCCTCAGTTTCTAGAGGGTTCAGCACCCATGGTTTCTTGTGGAATGAAGTAAGAAGCCGATCGCATACGCAAAGAAGGCGATCGTTATGAAGTAACGTACAGGTAATGTGGGTACGACCTTATCTGTCCAAAGCAACTAGAATAACTACCGTAGTCCACGCTAACTTTTTATCTGCAATAGTCTACGATAGTTTTACAAATCTACTTTGAAGGTTTTTGACACAGTTCCTCACAAGATACTTTGAATCAAATTGTGTGCCTACGGAGTATCGCTTCAGTTGAGTGTCTGGATTCCTGTTATTTCTGTCGCAGAGGTCACAGTACGTAATAATCTGTGGTAAATCATAGAGTAAAACAGAAGTGACATCTGGCGTTTCCCAAGGAACTGTGTACGGCCTCTGCTGTTCCTAACCTATATAAAAGATTCAGGAGACAATCTGAGCAGCCAACTTAGACTGTTTGCAGATGATGCTGTCAGTTAGATTTAGTAGAGTCATCAAAAGATCAAAACAAATTGCAGTTGCAGTTACAACTTAAATTGAAAATATCACATAGATAATGTTGACTGGGAGACAAACCAAAGATTGCGTTTTATTGGCAGAACACTAAGAAGATGCAAATGGCTGCCTATATTACGCTTATTCGTCCTCAGCTAGAGTACTGCTATGCGGTTTGGGTTCCTTACCAGATAGGATTGGCAGAGGACATCGAAAAAGTCCAAAGAAGGGCAGCTCGTTTTGTATTATCGCGAAGTAGGGGACTGAGTATTACGGATTTGATAAGCGAGTTGGAGCGTAAATCGTTGAAACAAAGGCGTTTTTCGTTGCAGCGAGATCTTTACACGAAATTTGCATCACTAACTTCCACATCCGAAAAAAATTTACTGTCTACAATCTACACTCCTGGAAATGGAAAAAAGAACACATTGACACCAGTGTGTCAGACCCACCATACTTGCTCCGGACACTGCGAGAGGGCTGTACAAGCAATGATCACACGCACGGCACAGCGGACACACCAGGAACCGCGGTGTTGGCCGTCGAATGGCGCTAGCTGCGCAGCATTTGTGCACCGCCGCCGTCAGTGTCAGCCAGTTTGCCGTGGCATACGGAGCTCCATCGCAGTCTTTAACACTGGTAGCATGCCGCGACAGCGTGGACGTGAACCGTATGTGCAGTTGACGGACTTTGAGCGAGGGCGTATAGTGGGCATGCGGGAGGCCGGGTGGACGTACCGCCGAATTGCTCAACACGTGAGGCGTGAGGTCTCCACAGTACATCGATGTTGTCGCCAGTGGTCGGCGGAAGGTGCACGTGCCCGTCGACCTGGGACCGGACCGCAGCGACGCACGGATTCACGCCAAGACCGTAGGATCCTACGCAGTGCCGTAGGGGACCGCACCGCCACTTCCCAGCAAATTAGGGACACTGTTGCTCCTGGGGTATCGGCGAGGACCATTCGCAACCGTCTCCATGAAGCTGGGCTACGGTCCCGCACACCGTTAGGCCGTCTTCCGCTCACGCCCCAACATCGTGCAGCCCGCCTCCAGTGGTGTCGCGACAGGCGTGAATGGAGGGACGAATGGAGACGTGTCGTCTTCAGCGATGAGAGTCGCTTCTGCCTTGGTGCCAATGATGGTCGTATGCGTGTTTGGCGCCGTGCAGGTGAGCGCCACAATCAGGACTGCATACGACCGAGACACACAGGGCCAACACCCGGCATCATGGTGTGGGGAGCGATCTCCTACACTGGCCGTACACCACTGGTGATCGTCGAGGGGACACTGAATAGTGCACGGTACATCCAAACCGTCATCGAACCCATCGTTCTACCATTCCTAGACCGGCAAGGGAACTTGCTGTTCCAACAGGACAATGCACGTCCGCATGTATCCCGTGCCACCCAACGTGCTCTAGAAGGTGTAAGTCAACTACCCTGGCCAGCAAGATCTCCGGATCTGTCCCCCATTGAGCATGTTTGGGACTGGATGAAGCGTCGTCTCACGCGGTCTGCACGTCCAGCACGAACGCTGGTCCAACTGAGGCGCCAGGTGGAAATGGCATGGCAAGCCGTTCCACAGGACTACATCCAGCATCTCTACGATCGTCTCCATGGGAGAATAGCAGCCTGCATTGCTGCGAAAGGTGGATATACACTGTACTAGTGCCGACATTGTGCATGCTCTGTTGCCTGTGTCTATGTGCCTGTGGTTCTGTCAGTGTGATCATGTGATGTATCTGACCCCAGGAATGTGTCAATAAAGTTTCCCCTTCCTGGGACAATGAATTCACGGTGTTCTTATTTCAATTTCCAGGAGTGTACATAGGGAGATATGATCATCGTAATAAAATAAGAAAAATGAGAGCGCGTATAAAATGATTTAAGTACTCATTTTTCTCATGCACTGCTAGAGATCCGAACGGCAGAGAAATTCTGTGAAAGTGATTTAGTGACCCTCTGCCGGGCACCTAGTGAGAGCTGCACGGTAGTGACGTAGGCGAAGATGTAGACTGCAGCTCATATTAATCATTCTCATTCTAATAACTATTTGAATTAAGGTGAATAATAATCGAATTATTTTTATATCGGAGCAGGGATAATGAAGTATTAGGCGCGTTAGCATCCTGTGTTCCCCTGAAGGAGAGCTTTAACTTTTGACTAAATTATTCCGACTGCCCTTACTTAATGTATGAAATATGGGACGCAGTGAGTGCGGAAGTTCGTCAGCTGTAGTAATATCGTTAGAAGACGTGGAGGGAGTGAAAGAATCTTGGTGGGGCGAAAATCGAGGTCAATTGTCATAGCAGCGGAAGGAAGCGAGATTAACGTTCGAATTAACAGCGGACTCTGTTCGGTGTTGTTTATCGAAAGAAGCATCTTTTGGATGTGGAGTTTATCGAAGTCTAAATGACTACAATACACACTTTGCGGCATAGTGTTATAAAATCTCTTCCCCAAGTTAACTGAAATAATGTACTAATTCTCTCTTGAATGAATGTGACTGTACTGGGCGTCTGTGCAGATACAAAAATGAAAAAAACAAGAACGTTATCAATTTTTTTGAAGTTATCTGCAGAACGTTTCCTAACAAAAATCTTGAAGTTTCTCTGCAAATATTAATAATAATTATTATTATTATTGTATCCCCAGCAACAGAGATTCGCTGGAGGAAGAATTCTTCTTCTCACTCTCGGCGATGTCGATCCCGGGACTACACAGCTGTGGTAATCGACGAGTTAGTAATGACGGTTCTGTAGAATCTCAAAGAAAAACGCGAGGGGACTGACACTGGCAGCAGATCCTAATTCGTTGTAGCGAGAATAAATCTACGTCCGGGCTATTGAATGTTACTTTTGAGAAAAGACGACAATGTCGCTCGTCGCTGGTTTGATCCTTGTGTAATATCTCTTTATATTCGATTAATTATTCTGATACAATTCTACCCTTGAATGACGTTTACTAATTTTCTATCTTCATACTCGCAGAATCCATGCGAAAAGTACAGGGCTATTACAAATGATTGAAGCGATTTCATAAATTCACTGTAACTCCATTCATTGACATATGGCCACGACACACTACAGATACGTAGAAAAACTCATAAAGTTTTGTTCGGATGAAGCCGCACTTCAGGTTTCTGCCGCCAGGCGACAGGAGCCGAGAAAGTGTGTGTCGTGCTTGAAATGCACTCACATCAGTCAGTTATAACAGTGCAACGACACTTCAGGACGAAGTTCAACAAAGATCCACCAACTGCTAACTCCATTTGGCGATGGTATGCGCAGTTTAAAGCTTCTGGATGCCTCTGTAAGGGGAAATCAACGGGTCGGCCTGCAGTGAGCGAAGAAACGGTTGAACGCGTGCGGGCAAGTTTCACGCGTAGCCCGCGGAAGTCGACGAATAAAGCAAGCAGGGAGCTAAACGTACCACAGCCGACGGTTTGGAAAATCTTACGGAAAAGGCTAAAGCAGAAGCCTTACCGTTTACAATTGCTACTAGCCCTGACACCCGATGACAAAGTCAAACGCTTTGAATTTTGGGTGCGGTTGCAACAGCTCATGGAAGAGGATGCGTTCAGTGCGAAACTTGTTTTCAGTGATGAAGCAACATTTTTTCTTAATGGTGAAGTGAACAGACACAATGTGCGAATCTGGGCGGTAGAGAATCCTCACGCATTCGTGCAGCAAATTCGCAATTCACTAAAAGTTAACGTGTTTTGTGCAATCTCACGGTTTAAAGTTTACGGCCCCTTTTTCTTCTGCGAAAAAAACGTTACAGGGCACGTGTATCTGGACATGCTGGAAAATTGGCTCATGCCACAACTGGAGACCGACAGCGCCGACTTCATCTTTCAGCAGGATGGTGCTCCACCGCACTTCCATCATGATGTTCGGCATTTCTTAAACAGGAGATTGGAAAACCGATGGATCGGTCGTGGTGGAGATCATGATCAGCAATTCATGTCATGGCCTCCACGCTCTCCCGACTTAACCCCATGCGATTTCTTTCTGTGGGGTTATGTGAAAGATTCAGTGTTTATACCTCCTCTACCAAGAAACGTGCCAGAACTGCGAGCTCGCATCAACGATGCTTTCGAACTCATTGATGGGGACATGCTGCGCCGAGTGTGGGAGGAACTTGATTATCGGCTTGATGTCTGCCGAATCACTAAAGGGGCACATATCGAACATTTGTGAATGCCTAAAAAAACTTTTTGAGTTTTTGTATGTGTGTGCAAAGCATTGTGAAAATATCTCAGATAATAAAGTTATTTTAGAGCTGTGAAATCGCTTCAATCATTTGTAATAACCCTGTAGTTTCATACAATAGCTATTCTTTGTAGTACTCTCTCTGGTGGTTGTTAGAAAAAACGCTTCCGAGATTGTCTTCGTGCCGATTAGCCCGAGCTTGGTTTTTAAGAATTGTAATCTGAATATTGAGATTTATGACAAAAGATAACTGAGACGAAATTGTACGATTAAAAGGGAAATATACATATGTATTGCTCCTTCATACAAAAAGGTGTGTATTTGACATTTGAGAATTAATGATATTCATCGATGTATTGAGTAGTTGTTAATCAGAAGGGAACTTCCGAAAGACTGGATACGAACCTGCATTTAATAATCCAAGAGCTCCATCACTTCTTCGGAAGGTTAAACTTCATCAGAGCCAAATATCCGCTTGATCTGAAGTTTCCCGACTGATTATACAACGCTCCTAAAAATTACGAGGCATATTATTTGTACAGATTAGCAGACTGCCGCAAAGCACGAGCCTCCAGAGAAGAAGAATCATCGCCAGATTTCATTCTAACAAGTAAAATTTCTGAATCATTTTGAGTGACTGGGCTATGACTGTGTTTCATATCATGTATGATTGATTGCTCGAAAGAATTGAGAACTACATAATTACATAGATAGGAGGAAAAATTACACTTGCTATTATAAATTCGAAGCGGGCTCTTGAATTTATTTTCGCCACAGGATGTAAATCCTGCTGGTGAAACTTAAACATACAAAATGTCCAACGTGAAGCGTCGGGTTTTTAGAAGAATGGTTTTGATCCGTGTAATTATAAATTCGATGCAGGCGCTTGAAATTATTTTCGCCACAGGATGTAAATCCTACTGGTAAACAAACAAAATGTCCAACGCGAAGCGTCGGGTTTTTAAAAGAATGGTTTTGATCCGTATTATTATAAATTCGATGCAGGCGCTTGAAATTATTTTCGCCACAGGATGTAAATAATGCTGGCAAAACTTAAACATACATAATGTCCAATGTGAAGCTTCAGGTTTTTAAAAGAATGTTTTACCTTTTCCTGTTTTGTAGTCTTTGAGGATGATTGATTTCGCCGTTTATTCATCAAGATGAGCTCTTTCGATTTACAATGGTTTTTAATCCTTCCACATTTCTATGTAGACACCAAACATTAAAGTCACAATTCTGATTGCAATGGCGGACTATCCCTTCCATACATCAGTTATACGTATACCTATCTATACTCACGCTAGGAAGACAACACAAAACAAAAAAATAAAAAATTACATCCAAGTCCGCTAACAAAGCCAGAGATAAAATGTACAACAGTCTCTTTTGAGCATTGCTGCCGCTCGCAGCTAGGATATCTTTGAGTGTCAATATTATCGTCGACAATTCCTGCCATTTTCGTATACACAGCGTTGTTGTTGTTGTGGTCTTCAGTCCTGAGACTGGTTTGATGCAGCTCTCCATGCTACTCTATCCTGTGCAAGCTTCTTCATCTCCCAGTATCTACTGCAATCTACATCCTTCTGAATCTGCTTAGTGTATTCATCTCTTGGTCTTCCTCTACGATTTTTACCCTCCACACTGGCCTCCAATGCTAAATTTGTGATCCCTTGATGCCTCAAAACATGTCCTACCAACCGATCCCTTCTTCTAGTCAAGTTGTGCCACAACAGCGTATGAGGGTGAATTCAGTGAATTATTAAATTCTTTTGACGTGTTACTGCAGTGTTCATCGAATTAACTTCAAACTATCTCTCGAGCGTTCCGGTGTCGAACACTACATTAAAAAGCGAACACATCCCTTCTTACGCTTCCGGGTCTGATATCTCTTATTTTATTACGACAGTCTTTTCTCCCTCAGTAGGTGAGTATGAACAATATGCGATTAAAACTTTGTGAAAAAATCTCGCCACAATGAAAGAAGCTTTAATTTTAATGATTGCCAACGCAATCATATCCGTGTCAGTCTCACCCCTGTTTCGCGATATTATAAAAATGGTTCAAATGGCTCTGAGCACTATGGGACTTAACAGCTCAGGTCATCAGTCCCCTAGAACTTAGAACTGCTTAGACCTAACTGACCTAAGGACATCACACACAACAGTAGCGGTAGCGCGGTTCCATGCTGAAGCGTTAATATAAAGCGTACTGTCCTTCTCTGGACTTTTTCGATGTCCTCTGTTGAGCCAACTAGTTAGCACCCCATACCGCACAGCAGTACTCCGGAAGAGGGCGGAAAAACGTAATGCAGCCAGTCTATTTAGTAGATTTGTCGAAACTTCGAAGTGTTCTGCATTTGCTTCGCCTTCCCAGAACATTTTCTTTCTGACGGATCCACCTCACGTTGTTGTAATTGTGATCCCTGAGTATACAGTTGAATCGACAACATTTAAATTTGTATGCTGTGTCGTATAACCGAAATCTGCAGATCCCTTTTAGCACTTATGCCAACAGCCTTGCCGCAGTGGTGGTAACACCGGATCCCGTCAGATCACTGAAGTTAAGCGACGTCAGGCTGGCTAGCACTTGCATAGGTCACTGTACGGGTCTGCCGAGTGCTTTTGGCAAGTGGGATGGACTCAGCCTGTGTGAGACCAATTGAGGAGTTACTTGATTGAAAGGCAGCGGGACAGTTCAAGGAAATTGACAATGGCCGGGAGAGCTGTGTGCTGACCACGTACCCCTCCATATCTGCATCCGGTGACTCTTGAGGGCTAACGATGACACGGCGGCCAGTTGGTGCCGTTGGGCCTTCACGGCCTGTTCGGATGGCTTTTTTCTTTTGTTTTGGAACTCATGCGGAGAACCTCACTTTTTAATTATTAATTGTTCAGAGTCACTTGCCACTTTTTGTACCACACATATTTTTTGCTTAATCCATTTTTCATTCTTAGAAGGAAACACCAGTGCAAGTTACAAATTTTTACTTTTTATGTATTCCACGGTCAATCGCCTTGCCGCAGTAGCTACACTTGTTCCCGTGAGATCACCGAAGTTAAGCGCTGTCGGGCGTGGTCGGCCCTTGGATGGGTGACCATCCAGGCCACCATACGTTGTTGCGATTGTTCGGGGTGCACTCAGCCTCGTAATGCCAATTGAGGAGCTACTCGACCGAATAGTAGCGGTAGCGGTCAAGAATACCATCATAACGACCGGAAGTGCGGTGTGCGGACTCCACGCCCCTCCTATCCGCATCTTCTACTGAGGATGACACGGCGGTCGGATGGTCCCGGTTGGCCACTCGTGGCCTGAAGACGGAGTGGTTTTTTAAATGCATTCTATGACTAGTTTCGAGCAGAGACCCATTTTCAAATCATCGGAAATGCCATTTTCGACTATGTTACGATGATTTGAAGCTGTGTCTCGGTCCGCAACTAGTCACCGAATGAATAAAAAGTAAAAATTTACAACTTGGACTGATTTTTAGTTCTACTGATTAACAATCTACTCCAGAATGCTGGAAGTTCGTAAATTTTGCATTTGATTTTAATGTTCTGTTATTTTGTAAATGTTAAACGTCACCATCATTTGCAAACAGTCTAAAAGGTTTGCTCAGATTGCGTCCTGTAGCTATGCAAGATGGTCAGAAATAGTCTGAAAAGCTGAAGGGCGCTGAGAAATAACTGTTGAAAAAGTCGATACGTTGCTCCGTTGCAGCTCCGTTGCAGCGAATTCAAGCTGCCTGCCAGAGACGGTGTCGTTCAAGTTGTTCTTCGATTGGTTCCCTAAAACTGAACCACAGAACTGTACAAAACTGGACATGCGACGGTAGTAAGTACCAAACGCGAGCCAAAGACTGAGCAGTCCGTGGGCTGCCATCCACGTCTCGAGAACAATCGACACTAACAGTACCAGGCAGCCGCCTGAATATGCGCGCGCAACGGCCTTGTAAGAGGTCCGAGCGGATGTAATTTCGATGTATTGCTCATGCGCTGCCTGCGGTATGCAAGGTCTCTGACCAGAGAGCAGTGTTGTCTTCAGTAGGAACTGTGTAGCTGTAGCAGTAAGTTGTTGCTAGTCTGGGGCCTGCCCTTGTCTGGTCTGGTGTATCGTGTTGGCTGGCCCGGTCGCGGTGCAGCGATGTCGGGGCCTGAGTATTAATGTACACTCCTGGAAATTGAAAGAAGAACACCGTGAATTCATTGTCCCAGGAAGGGGAAACTTTATTGACACATTCCTGGGGTCAGATACATCACATGATCACACTGACAGAACCACAGGCACATAGACACAGGCAACAGAGCATGCACAATGTCGGCACTAGTACAGTGTATATCCACCTTTCGCAGCAATGCAGGCTGCTATTCTCCCATGGAGACGATCGTAGAGATGCTGGATGTAGTCCTGTGGAACGGCTTGCCATGCCATTTCCACCTGGCGCCTCAGTTGGACCAGCGTTCGTGCTGGACGTGCAGACCGCGTGAGACGACGCTTCATCCAGTCCCAAACATGCTCAATGGGGGACAGATCCGGAGATCTTGCTGGCCAGGGTAGTTGACTTACACCTTCTAGAGCACGTTGGGTGGCACGGGATACATGCGGACGTGCATTGTCCTGTTGGAACAGCAAGTTCCCTTGCCGGTCTAGGAATGGTAGAACGATGGGTTCGATGACGGTTTGGATGTACCGTGCACTATTCAGTGTTCCCTCGACGATCACCAGTGGTGTACGGCCAGTGTAGGAGATCGCTCCCCACACCATGATGCCGGGTGTTGGCCCTGTGTGCCTCGGTCGTATGCAGTCCTGATTGTGGCGCTCACCTGCACGGCGCCAAACACGCATACGACCATCATTGGCACCAAGGCAGAAGCGACTCTCATCGCTGAAGACGATACGTCTCCATTCGTCCCTCCATTCACGCCTGTCGCGACACCACTGGAGGCGGGCTGCACGATGTTGGGGCGTGAGCGGAAGACGGCCTAACGGTGTGCGGGACCGTAGCCCAGCTTCATGGAGACGGTTGCGAATGGTCCTCGCCGATACCCCAGGAGCAACAGTGTCCCTAATTTGCTGGGAAGTGGCGGTGCGGTCCCCTACGGCACTGCGTAGGATCCTACGGTCTTGGCGTGCATCCGTGCGTCGCTGCGGTCCGGTCCCAGGTCGACGGGCACGTGCACCTTCCGCCGACCACTGGCGACAACATCGATGTACTGTGGAGACCTCACGCCCCACGTGTTGAGCAATTCGGCGGTACGTCCACCCGGCCTCCCGCATGCCCACTATACGCCCTCGCTCAAAGTCCGTCAACTGCACATACGGTTCACGTCCACGCTGTCGCGGCATGCTACCAGTGTTAAAGACTGCGATGGAGCTCCGTATGCCACGGCAAACTGGCTGACACTGACGGCGGCGGTGCACAAATGCTGCGCAGCTAGCGCCATTCGACGGCCAACACCGCGGTTCCTGGTGTGTCCGCTGTGCCGTGCGTGTGATCATTGCTTGTACAGCCCTCTCGCAGTGTCCGGAGTAAGTATGGTGGGTCTGACTCACCGGTGTCAATGTGTTCTTTTTTCCATTTTCAGGAGTGTATAATGTAAAAAAAGCAGCCTCGCGCATATGTAGTAATGTTATCTCAAGTCCCATGTAAATGTTTTAAAACTCTCGTAATAATAATCTTCCTCATCAGGTTGGTTGGTTGGTTGGTTTGGGGAAGGAGACCAGACAGCGTGGTCATCGGTCTCATCGGATTAGGAAAGGAAGTAGGCCGTGCCCTTTCAGAGGAACCATCCCGGCATTTGCCTGGAGTGATTTAGGGAAATCACGGAAAACCTAAATCAGGATGGCCGGACGCGGGATTGAACCGTCGTCCTTCCGAATGCGAGTCCAGTTTCTAACCACTGCGCCACCTCGACCGGTCTTCCTCATAAAAAGTAACTTTTAACAACCATTCATTTTTAATTTAAAGAATTTACTAATTTCTGCGAATCATGATCATCCCGATTATTGCAATAATGTAATATGCAATATGCTTCCTTTCATAAATGACAGATAGGTCGGCCAGCATTGCGCAGAGCTGAGCCGGAAAAATTTATTGTAAGAGCAGATATATCCGGCGACTTCATTGAGGTAAGAATTTTTCCTTTTTTATTTCGGAATGCTGTTTCAGGGCCATGACGCAGCACTGCTGTCGTCCAAAATTTACCAGGTTAAATTCACAGTGAATTATCGAAAAGTCATAAGTGAGCGACAATTTAATTGAGAGGTTAGTTACATTGTATTATTACCAGGTTACTGAATTTATTTTTTTATTGGGATGTTATACTGAATGTGAACGACATAATTATAATTTTTACTGTTGAGAGGTTTAGGAATTTTTCTGTTTTGAGGTTACGTTAAATGTGAATGAATTTTGAGCTTAGATTAAATGAGAAAGAATTTTGTAGGGAGGTTACAAATGAGAAAGAATTTTGTGGGGAGGTTGCACTAAATTAGAATCATATTCATATTATTTATTATATTTTTGTGCGGAGGTTACAGCCTGATTGGCTAACTTCTATGCTGATTAACTCGGAAACGGCGAAACGTACCGATTTATTTTTTCTGAGCAATCATTGCTCAGCACTGTCTACTCTACAACGTATTTACAAGCTTTCCAGACTGCTCATGGCAACCATGTACGGATTAGGAACAGCAGAGGACCTATAACACTTCCCAGGTGAAAGCAAGGTGCCGCTTCAGTTTTACCCGGTGACTTTCTTTACTACGAGGTGAAGGACATTTCTGACATGAAATCAGGAATCCAGTCGCACCACTGCGATCATACTCCGCAATCAAGCAATCTGATTATGAGCCGTGCGTGGCTCGTGTTCCCACCATCATGTATTTCACACCATCTTCTTAACGTACTTCCGCCTCACTACGTTAATTTAAATTACTGGTGTCACTGAGTTGCCGCTTTGCCAGACCGTGAGCGGCGGCTAGCCGCGCGTATCTATATATCCCCTCTCGTAGTATCTTTGCTCGATTGCTATTACTTCTCGGTCGTTGTCTGTCGTAAGCGTTTTCGGGCCTGCCAGTCGGTTGGAACGTGTCTGGAGCGCAGTCCGGACCTGCCAGTCGGGGAGTTGCAATGCGGCACTGGTGCAGTCGGGTTGGAGCAGCAGTGAGGTCTGCGCCGACATGGCTCGCCCGACCATTGCCGGCACGCATCACTTGAGCCGGGCCACGGTCTTGGTGGATCGGCGGTCGGTCGTCCTACCGGACGACGCGTTTTGGCTCGCCGATCGTTCATGAGTCGGCTGTGTGTTGAAAGGTGGCTACACTGAGCCACAGCGCCAAAGATCGCGCCAGAGAGTATTGTTCCGCCGCCTCCACTGGCAGTGCTTATTGAGACGTAGCGGCAGGCAGTTCTTGCCGAGAAGTTGTGGTGGACACTGCTTGTAGCTGAAGTTGGAGTGAGATGGGGTAGTAGTGAGTGTTTGTTCCATGTTTTATGCAGCTAATTGATGGGAGAGATAGCAGATGTTATTCTAATGGAGACATTGTAATGATCAGAGTGCATTTCGTCAATATAAATTAAGGTAACAAACTACTTTTATTTTTCTCTCTCATTATTTCAGTGACCTAAATAATGCGTCATTACAGGTTCAGTCAACAAAGCATCTGGCTTGTGTTCTTGTATTAGAGTGTAATTCTGGGTTTCTTGAGCAATTATAGTATTTCTAATTTTTTTCTATCACGTCAGTATAAATGGTATTTGAAATTTCTTGTCTTGTTGAAGAAGAACCGTGCCAGATGTGTACGTTGAGTCACACTCCCACACACAGAACAGTTATACTTGTGCTTTGGTTTCGTAGGTTTTATAGTTGCTGGGGACTTAATTAATTAATTGTGTTAACGAAAATTTTCATTTCATTCTTTATTGTTGTTCTATGCAGTCAGATTGCGTAATAATACTAGTCAGGGCCAGCCGTTTACGAGACTTGCGTAATAGGACATACAGCTACTAAAAATATTTTCATTAATATTTAATTAAGCCCCCATGCAGTGTGTGAATGTGTGCATCGACTTCCGATTTGTCTTCGTGCGTGTTTGGTTACTGATGGGTACCGTTCAGGTCGTGGTAGTGTTTGTCAGGTTGTGTGTGTCGCTGGCGTTATTTCCACTGACGACTATTTTAGATGTTGTCGGCATTCTGAGAGGAGTCAGTCGGTTGCTGCGGACAAGGGGAAGATATCTCCAGGTGGTGCAGTCGGCTGGGTCCGCTGGCGGTCCCTGCGCAGTGTCGGAGCGTGTGTGGAGCTGTCCGATAGCTACGAGCTTCGTGGTTCACCGACCCAGGACGTGAAAGTTGAGTAGCGGTTTCAACTACCCAAGCGACGTCCTTTCATGCTGTGTCGTTCGTTTCGGTAGTTCGCTGTTGGGGAGCTTTTCCTGTGAGCATCGCCGAGTGTTTTTAGTGGTGAAATCGAGCCGCCGTGTGGCGGAATTAACTCTATTGGTTCACTACAATTGAAGTGAACCAGCGGAATTTTCTGCCTTGTGGTCGTTAGCGTTCTGGTTACCTGCCCTGGCCACTGACGTAAAATTCAGGCAGTGTTCATTTTTGGTGAAGTTAATTATATTACCTAATTTCAAATTCAAGTGTGCCAGCGGAATTTTCTGCCTTGTTGCCGTTAGTGTTCCGGTTACCTGCCTGGCCACTAACGTAATTTCAGGCAGCGTCCTTTCCTCACGTGTTGTCGCTGTCCAAAATAGTGTGTGGTTTTGACAGCTTAATACATATTTCCTTGTGGATAATCACGTCTGTAACAGTTTGCTCTTTGAGTTTTTATGTAATTATTGGTGACATCGAAATAACTGTCCAAGGAACAGAGAAGCAACTGGAATCACTCAACAGAGGAAAGTCCACTGGACCTGACAGGATACCAATTCGATTCTACACAGAGTACGCAAAAGAACTTGCCCGCCTTCTAACAGCCGTGTACCGCAAGTCTCTAGAGGAACGGAAGATTCCAAATGATTGGAAAAGAGCACAGGTAGTCCCAGTCTTCAAGAAGGGTCGTCGAGCAGATGCGCAAAACTATAGGCCTATATCTCTGACGTCGATCTGTTGTAGAATTTTAGAACATGTTTTTTGCTCGAGTATCATGTCGTTTTTGGAAACTCAGAATCTGCTATGTAGGAATCAACATGGATTCCGGAAGCAGCGATCGTGTGAGACCCAACTCGCTTTATTTGTTCATGAGACCCAGAAAATATTAGGTACAGGCTCCCAGGTAGATGCTATTTTTCTTGACTTCCGGAATGCATTCGATACAGTTCCGCACTGTCGCCTGATAAACAAAGTAAGAGCCTACGGAATATCAGACCAGCTGTGTGGCTGGATTGAAGAGTTTTTAGCAAACAGAACACAGCATGTTGTTACCAACGGAGAGACGTCTACAGATGTTAAAGTAACCTCTGGCGTGCCACAGGGGAATGTTATGGGACCATTGATTTTCACAATATATATAAATGACCTAGTAGATAGTGTCGGAAGTTCCGTGCGGCTTTTCGCGGATGATGCTGTAGTATACAGAGAAGTTGCAGCATTAGAAAATTGTAGCGAAATGCAGGAAGATCTGCAGCGGATAGGCACTTGGTGCAGGGAGTGGCAACTGACCCTTAACATAGACAAATGTAATGTATTGCGAATACATAGAAAGAAGGATACTTTATTGTATGATTACATGATAGCGGAACAAACACTGGTAGCAGTTACTTCTGTAAAATATCTGGGAGTATGCGTGCGGAATGATTTGAAGTGGAATGATCATAAAAATTAATTGTTGGTAAGGCGTGTACCAGGTTGAGATTCATTGGGAGAGTCCTTAGAAAATGTAGTCCATCAACAAAGGAGGTGGCTTACAAAACACTCGTCCGACCTATACTTGAGTATCGCTCACCAGTGTGGGATCCGTACCAGATCGGGTTGACGGAGGAGATAGAGAAGATCCAAAGAAGAGCGGCGCGTTTCGTCACAGGGTTATTTGGTAAGCGTGACAGCGTTACGGAGATGTTTAACAAACTCAAGTGGCAGACTCTGCAAGAGAGGCGCTCTGCATCGCGGTGTAGCTTGCAGTCCAGGTTTCGAGAGGGTGCGTTTCTGGATGAGGTATCGAATATATTGCTTCTCCCGAGGAGATCACGAATGTAAAATTAGAGAGATTCGAGCGCGCACGGAGGCTTTCCGGCAGTCGTTCTTCCCGCGAACCATACGCGACTGGAACAGGAAAGGGAGGTAATGACAGTGGCACGTAAAGTGACCCCCGCCACACACCGTTGGGTGGCTTGCGGAGTATAAATGTAGATGTAGATGTAGATGAAGCGAGTCGTTTGGTCGGTCTGTGACTGTCTTTTGGTTGGGTTACCGACGGATCAAGTGTAGTTGGGCGCACCACCTGTCTCACCTAAGTAGTGAACGTTAATGTTTCGAGGTCAGACCCCCCCTCCCCCCTCACCCGGTGGCGTCTGAGTGCAGTTGTCTATACTGTCCTTTTCATGGGTGTTTAATGGTCTGTTGGTAATCTGTTATAGTCAATGCTTTAAAAGAAAAAAAATTTTACTGTGTTTTATGTAAATTAAAGGCCTTCAGCCGCATATAAGTAAGTTTGAATTCCGACAAGTGGATATTGGCTGAAAGGTTATGGTCGTTGCCTTTTCTTTTAGTGCGGTTTCAGGCACTTAGAACTTAAGGCTTATGGTTATAGTTTTCTAAAATTTACGAAAGTTAATTGTGGGCCTCCATCCGCTTAGAACCTTATTCTTAAAATTACCCTTTAAGCAAAATCATTGCTGCCTAGTTTTAACTGCGCATCCTTTACCTGAAATTTATCTTCTTGATTTTAAGATGTCTTGTTTGGAGGGCTTCAGCCGTGAAAGAACTGGAGATCCGTAATTGTAAAGTTTCGGCTATGTGTCGTTTTGGTTTAAATGTGTTATTTAATTAGAATAAATTACAGTTCTGAGTGAATTGGCCGACACCTTATTTGGCCCTTTCCACAATCCTAATCACCTGTTCTGTCCTGCGGGTTTAGCGGCCGTATCAGATTACAAGCTGCTTGTAAAGGAATGCCGACAATGAAAATTTGTGCCAGACTGGGACTCGAACCCGGATCTCCCGCTTATCAGGAGCGGTTGCCTTACCAGCAGGCTATCCGATCACGTTTCACAGATATACGTGCCTGTCTGACCGAAGGTTGCATCGTCCTTCTGAACAAGACAGGACCTGTAATATTGTCCTTGTCCGCCCGACACTGGGCAAGTGACTTCCAACTAAAATGTCTGCCCTGTGCGGGAATATAGATAATGTGTGGTGTCACCGCCAGACACCACACTTGCTAGGTGGTAGCCTTTAAATCGGCCGCGGTCCGTTAGTATACGTCGGATCCGCGTGTCGCCACTGTCAGTGATTGCAGACCGAGCGCCGCCATACGGCAGGTCTAGAGATACGTCCTAGCACTCGCCCCAGTTTTACGGACGACTTTGCTAGCGAAGCTACACTGACAAATACGCTGTCATTTGACGAGACGATAGTTACCATAGCCTTCAGCTACGTCATTTGCTATGACCTAGCAAGGCGCCATGACCAGTTTGTATTGAGATTATATAATGTATCAACAAGAGCGATGTTCACCAATTGTGGATTAAAGTTAAGTATTCTACCAGTTACTCTTGTTTTGCTAGTCTTATTTCTCTGACCTGTTCCAGACCTCAAGCCAGCCTGCGTGAGCTTAAAAGCGTGCATTTCGGCCTCCTCTAGCAACACGGTGTTGGCCCTTCTGCCAACACTACATAATGTATGTACAAGTGGAAGTTGTAGACACTTGGTTGACGACATATGGAAGTTTGTGTCTGGCTGTGTAGTGTGCTCGGGTAGCCTGTAAGCGTTTTATAAAAATTATCTGTATGTGAGAAAACTGTATACACTGATTTCGAAAACTTTCTCGTCATGTAAATTGTACTTTATGTTTCGTATTCAATTGTTGAGCAAAATTGTTGGTTTACCTTGTGTTGGGCACGTGAACAGTGTCTTGAAATAAAGCTTTTAACTTAATGAAATGCAAAATTTGAAATGAAGAAAATGAATCTAATTAAGTGCCACAGAAAGTAACTGTGTGCTGAATGAAAACAATGTAACTAAAACTGATTACCGAAGTATATTGTGAACGTTAAGAGGTATGAAGTCGAAAGTTTGACTTGAAATATCCACAAAAGTAAATTAGTGCTCTACTGGGAAGAAAATAGCTGTTTGAAATTACCAACAATGTTCACTGAGAATTAACTGCTTGCTAGCACGACACAATCCTGACTTCACTCTCCATGCTCAAGAATGAAGTGGGTCTGCCCTGAAATAAAAGTGACTTACGTCTTGCTTAGCATGCAATTTTTGCATGTAGAGTACTGACGTTCTCGAAAGCAAATACAAATCAGCACATGAAGCATCCAAAGGAAAATAAACTATTCACTACTTATTATTATTTTGCTTGTCAGGAAGCGTGTGTGACTTCGTCCGATGTGAGGTGCAATCCGCACACAACAAAATACTCAAAACTTTACTATAAATCGGGCAACGGATACACCGCTTCCAGTCAGATCACCGAAGTTAAGCGCTGTTGGGAGTGGACGCCACTTGGATGGGTGACCATCCGGGCTGCCATGCGCTGTTGCCATTTTTCGGGGTGCACTCAGCATTGTGATGCCAATTGAGGAGCTACTCGACCGAATAGTAGCGGCTCCCGTCAAAGAAAACCATCATAACGACCGGGAGAGCGGTGTGCTGACCACACGCCCCTCCTATCCGCATCCTTAGCTAAGGATGACACGGCGGTCGGATGGTCCCGATGGGCCACTTGTGGTCTGAAGACCGACTATAAACCAAGTAGGTGGGTTTTACTGTAAAGAAAATAGTTCTTGAAAAATTAAACTCTGATTATTGACAAAAAGGAGTGTGGAGCATCAAAAGACTAGCAATTGCGAAGTTCTCTAGTTGCAAAAATTGCAGACATCTCAACCAGTTGCGTGATTTGTGACATAATGAAAATATAGAGATCAAGTTAATACTGATCATAAACGTTATTAGGTACCTGAGAGACAAAGATTTCCTTCTATTAACAGTTCTGGCAACAAAAAAACATTCATTCTTGTGCATGCTTTCCTTACCTTTAAAGTTACTCGAAAATCGTCTCCATCAATATAAATAACGAGAAATTATTATAAATGAGTTTTCATCTCCAGTATAAAGTATTCCAGAGAGTTTCTCCCAGATTCACAAATAACAGATCTCATTGAATGAAAAACTCAACTGCTCGCTATTTGCCTGAAATAAGAATACCCCAGTGCTGCCTAACTGACTGACTGTCAAGTCGACCACAGATAAAACTAAACACAGAGTCAAGGGCCTTATTTACTACTCACGCAGTGCGCTGATTCATCTTTGTCCCTGTACAGTAAAGGTGAATTACTTACAAAAGCAGAAAACGTATGAGAACGTTACAGCATCATTCCCAGGGATAGCCCACAATAGGACGAACATGTAATGTTCATACATGTGTCAGTCATCTTCGCCTGAAGATGACAAACAGCAAACTTTTTGAAACGTTGCCTCAGAACGACACCTTGACTCTGCTGATAATCCGAAAAGACTTCATCATATTTAACAACTGCACAGCATTGTCGGTTTAATATAGTCTGGAACAAGTCTATTACTTTCGAGGTGTCAGTACACCTGAACACCACAAATTATGGTTCCACTTTCACTTCACAAAGTTTGCTGCAATGTTCCTTCGGAGATGGGTGGTTCTGTCCAGTCAGCGTGCTCGGATACCCTAACAGTAAGGCAACCGGTCGCGACAAGCGGGAAATCCGGTTCGAGTCCCGATCGGTCGCAAATTTTCATTGTCGTCTTTCCGCAGCTAGACGGACAACACGCAAACCGCGGCATCAGCGTAAGCGACGCGAGCAGCGGCTCCGTGGTATGAGGCGTTAACTGCTCGTCGCGAATGGAATTTCCCAGAGCGTGGGTCTGCGAGGGGCCTAATATGTAGTTCGGCCGTATGCTGTCGACCGGCGAAGAGGTTCTGAAAATCGGCGCGCCTTCCTGCGTCCGTTGAAAGGGCTGGCTGCGGGCGGCTCGGCAGAGCATTTGGAGATGCTGCGTTGGTTCAGTCCTGGGAGTCGTAACGCACCAGAAGTTGGGTATTGATTGTTAACGGCGCTGATGACCTCGATGTTGAGCGCCCATAAACCCCAACACACTTGATTGTTAATAGATGTTATAAAGTTTAATTGAATTCAATTTATTTATTCCTATTAATTACACCAGCCGTATTTTTTGTGGGTTTCCCACCATCCATTCTCGTCTGCCCACCCGCGGGAAGGTGGAAATGTTAGAAGAGGTGGTCCGTTTGTCCCCTTTTGAGGACGAAAGGGGAGGAGTCAGAGTAAATCTGTGGTTCCGATTGCTTCCTTCCCCTTCCAGCTTACCTACGGGTTCCAGAATGAGATTTTCACTCTGCAGCGGAGTGTGCGCTGATATGAAACTTCCTGGCAGATTAAAACTGTGTGCCCGACCGTGACTCGAACTCGGGACCTTTGGCAGAAGTAAAGCTGTGAGTACCGGGCGTGAGTCGTGCTTCGTTAGCTCAGATGGTAGAGCACTTGCCAGCGAAAGGCAAAGGTCCCGAGTTCGAGTCTCGGTCGGGCACACAGTTTTAATCTGCCAGGAAGTTCCTTACCTACGGGTTTATTCGACTGTTAGCCTCTGCCATGTCTGTGAAAGTCTAAGGCAGCAATGACTGTACTGTTTAAAATGCAAGGCACTAAGACCTGATCCATTCTCTCGCCTACCATAACTAGTATTACTAGACTCACGTGTAAAAGGTACTCTAAGAAAGATGAAAAATTCTTTTTGCCTCGTGGTAAGAACTAGTCAATTGCATAACGAATTCCTGCTCATCTGGAAGATGTAACTTACGTAAATTTGTGTTTATGTGTATTCGGCTATAATCAAGCAATGTACGCCGTAGTGAATTTTCTATATTGTTTCTAGTCAGCAAAAACTGTTGTGTGTTTTTGCAATTCAATGCCTTTCAAGGCTTTTACTCAACGTGCTTATGTGTTTTATACAGGTAGTTGGTTATTAGTGTCTTTTCTTCCCATGCCAAAGTTTGCCGTTTTATTACGGGTAGAAACTGCTGCCTTGAAAGGAGAATGTTGTAAAAGTTCGCAAGTCCTACCTGGCGAGCGTGTGTGTTTGCCGTAATTTAACTGGCAGAAATTTGAAAAATTTGTTTTTTATGTATTTTGGAATGTTAATGTTATTAACTGTGATTGTCCCCCCGTGTGCATGACTCATGCGTTTTGGTTTTTCTATTTTGAGAACTTTTGTAAACAGGATTGTCTTTATATGTTGCAGACAAGTTAGATTCTGCGCCATTTAATGAATGGAGTGAAATTCACCTGTAATTTAGCTGAGCTTGAAATATTATACAGCGTCGCGTTGTATATGTTAAATTGCTTGCCTGTACTTGCCTTTTACTGCCGTGAAATTTTTTATAATAATTTAATGATTTAAAAGTCCCTGAAACTTCCGGGCAGATTAAAACTGTGTGCCCGACCGAGATTCGAACTCGGGACCTTTGCCTTTCGCGGGCAAGTGCTCTACCTTTTTTTTTTTTTTTTTTTTACAAATTTTGTTCGATATAGTTCGGTGCGTTTGGTCGGGGCGGACGTCACAAGACAACCGTTCAAATTGGTATTTGGTTCCTTGACTCAGTTCTTTTATTACAGAGAGCATTCAGCTCTCTGACCGAACACGCTGAGCTACCGTGGCGGCATCCATCTGAGCTACCGAAGTACGACTCACGCCCGGTCCCCACAGCTTTACACAGCTTTACTTCTGCCAGTATCCCGTCTCCTACCTTCCAAACTTTACAGAAGCTCTCCTGCAAAACTTGCAGAACTAGCTCTCCTGAAAGAAAGGATACTGCGGAGACATGGCTTAGCCACAGCCTGGGGGATGTTTCCAGAATGAGATTTTCACTCTGCAGCGGAGTGTGCGCTGATATGAAACTTCCTGGCAGATTAAAACTGTGTGCCAGACCGAGACTCGAACTCGGGACTTTTGCCTTTCGCGGGCAAGTGCTCTACCATCAGAGCTAACGAACCACGACTCACGCCCGGTCCTCATCTCATTCTTAAAAGTCCTTTCCTATCGAAAATTGTGATTTATTTGTTAAATAATTGTTTTTTTTTTTAAATACCTTAAAGTCTTGCACCAAATTTGAATAAAGAGTGTTACTGAAAATTGTGTGTAATTTCACCAGTTATTCCTTGGAACCTACTTCCACTTTACATTTTGTGTATTGATTGAGATTAATAACCTTTGGTGAACCAGTAGTAATTTTACGGTTCAATATCGGTCTCAGATTCAGCGAAATTACAGCTGTGGTAGTCTACTAAAGAAGTGCGTTTCTTAAAGCAGCTGAGAAGCAAATTTTATTTGCAAAAATAACTCTGTCCACAGTAGACAGAGAACGAAAAGCAAAAAGAAGATACTCTTTTCTTTCCATTTTTTTGTTTTGGAGGAGTTCTTGCTCGTTGCAGATGCCGCGTGGCATCGGAGTGTGGGGAAAACTTTCCCCGCGCCAAGTCACGTTTAGTACGGGGCACTTGCCGCAAGATGGTGCCACCTGTCCTTCCGCCCGCGCACCCCTATCTCAGCCGCCGTTACAACGCCCCCTCCCCCCTCTCCCCTGCCACCCCCTCGCCATCTCACCCCCTGGGCGGTGAACGGGGTCGCTTCTTCAGAAAAAGAAGAAAAAAAATGTGTGGGTGGTGGAGCAGTAGGGGTTGCAGGCGGTGTTCAGCGTTCTCGCTGCATCTCCCTCCAGCCGCCCCCGCTTTTTCCCTCGCACTAGCAGCGGCGGCGCACTCTTTCGGGCCTTCGTCGGCGGCCAGAGCAGAGCTACAGAGGGAAGTTGGTAGCCGGCAGAGGGCGTCCGTCGCGCGTATTTTAAGGATTCCGCCCGCAAGCCCAGGAGGGCATCCGGCGCAGGTTGGCCCGCCGCGTTATACATTTATAATATTAAAAAAATAAGGGAAAGCCGCGAAGGAAAGTTTTATTCTTTCCGCCTCGGGGAGCAGAAAGCGGGGGAAGGAGTCTGTTGCAGCCGTGCCGACCGTGTCCTCCGACTTGCCTCCGCCTCTCCCCCGCCCGCCTCTCGCATTCCCCTTTAGGCAGACGTCACGTTCTCGACCGGAGAACAGGTGTTGTCCGTGACGAGCAAACGTGAACGAGAGAGGACCCCAGGCGCCCCCGTGGGGGCTCGGCTGAATATGCAAGTGAGTACCGACCGCGCACTAGAGGTGACCTCTGCACTTATACACCCACGTGTATACTTCGCAATGCACCTTTGGTGTGTGGCGGAGGGTACTTGGAGACTCCTTATTTCCTGTACCAGTCGCGAATCATTCGTGAGAAGAGCTACTGCTGTGTTCGAGTATAATGACTTTTCTGGAGACGAGAAATCTACTCTGTAGGAATCAGCATGGGTTTAGAAAAAGACGGTCATGTGAAACCCAGCTCGCGCTATTCGTCCACGAGACTCAGAGGGCCATAGACACGGGTTCACAGGTAGATGCCTTGTTTCTTGACTTCCGAAAGGCGTTCGATACAGTTCCCCACAGTCGTTTAATGAACAAAGTAAGAGCATATGGACCATCAGACCAATTGTGTGACTGGATTGAAGAGTTCCTAGATAACAGGACGCAGCATGTTATTCTCAATGGAGAGAAGTCTTCCGAAGTAAGAGTGATTTCAGGTGTGCCGCAGGGGTGTGTCATAGGACCGTTGCTATTCACAATATACATAAATGACCTGGTGGATGACATCGGAAGTTCACTGAGGCTTTTTGCAGATGATGCTGTGGTGTATCGAGAGGTTGTAACAATGGAAAATTGTAATGAAATGCAGGAGGATCTGCAGCGAATTGACGCATGGTGCAGGGAATGGCAATTGAATCTCAATGTAGACAAGTGTAATGTGCTGCGAATACACAGAAAGATAGATCCTTTATCATTTATCTACAATATAGCAGGTCAGCAACTGGAAGCACTTAATTTAATAAATTATCTGGGAGTACGCATTAGGAGTGATTTAAAATGGAATGATCATATAAAGTTGATTGTCGGTAAAGCAGATGCCAGACTGAGATTCATTGGAAGAATCCTAAGGAAATGCAATCCGAAAACAAAGGAAGTAGGTTACAGTACGCTTGTTCGCCCACTGCTTGAATACTGCTCAGCAGTGTGGGATCCGTACCAGATAGGGTTGATACAAGACATAGAGAAGATCCAACGGAGAGCAGCGCGCTTCGTTACAGGATCATTTAGTAATCGCGAAAGCGCTACGGAGATGATAGATAAACTCCAGTGGAAGACTCTGCAGGAGAGACGCTCAGTAGCTCGGTACGGGCTTTTGTCAAAGTTTCGAGAACATACCTTCACCGAAGAGTCAAGCAGTATATTGCTCCCTCCTACGTATATCTCGCGAAGAGACCATGAGTATAAAATCAGAGAGATTAGAGCCCACACAGAGGCATACCGACAATCCTTCTTTCCACGAACAATACGAGACTGGAATAGAAGGGAGAACCGATAGAGGTACTGAAGGTACCCTCCGCCACACACCGTCTGGTGGCTTGCGGAGTATGGATGTAGATGTAGATGTAGATGTAGATGAAACCTCCGTGTGGGTTCCAACCTGCAATGTATGTTAATCGCAATAACTCAATCACTTGAAAATGGTATAAAAGACCGAAACCCGGATCGTAATTAAATAAACAACAATGCATTCAAATGGTGGCGCATTGATTTAAAAGTTATTGTATGACTGTGGCTCACACACAAACCTCCAGATGTCAAGCCAGTACCAAGCGTTGTGTGTCGATAGACCGATTCGTGCTAAAGGTCCCGAGGCCCGAAACCCATTGATGATGATTTTTTTAACAGATTACGCGTGAAATTATTATATGGGAGAATATTTTTCTGCCATGTAAAAGGATGTTTCGGAGTTTGTAGCAAAGTTCTTTTGGCAGTCTGATTTCCATTGGAGTATATTTGTGTAGATAACACCACACCTATCTATACAATTGTACTCAATAACTTAGCTACTTTCAATCACCGTTTACTGGACGACAGTAAGCAACACAAACTAAATCGGAGTTTTGGTTGATTATCGATACACGATGTCTGACATCTCGAAGTTTGGGTGTCAGCAACATCAATATAAAAAATAAATCTAACTGTTGCATACCAAATGGTGCAATGTGGTAATGTGCAATGATAAACCATCTTTAAACAGTGGGATGGGCAGAGTAACTACTCTTGTGAAATGATATTGCAAGACAACGATTTTAGAATGAGGTATGTATACAGAAAAGACAGAGTGGGACTTCGTGTGATCTTCACACATAACAGTGGTCTGAAAAATACTATGCTTCACAAAAAAAGCACTAAGCACTCCATCTACAGGCTACAAGTGACCCATTGGGACCATCCGACCGCCGTGTCATCCTCAGTGGAGAATGTGGATAGGAGGGGCGTGTGGTCAGCACACCCCTCTCCCTGTCGTTATGATGGTTTTCTTTGACCGGAGCCGCTACTATTCGGTCGAGTAGCCACTCAGTTGGCATCACGAGGCTGAGTGCACCCCGAAAAATGGCAACAGCGCATGGCGGCTCGGATGGTGAGCCATCCACGTGACGACCACGCTCGACAGCGCTTAACCTATTTGATCTAACGGGAACCGGTGTATCCACTGCGGCAAGGCCGTTGTCTGTTCTTAACAAAGTGAACATCGATTCAAAATTTATACGATGTGTGCGATGTTAACACAGAATTTCTATAAAAACCAAACAGCTTCATAAGTTGATAGGTTAATACATGCCTCAAGGAAGTGTGTAAGTAGGCTGTTTATAATTTCTTATTGGCAACATTACGTAGCGCTCTGTATGAAAATCAATGGCTGTGCTCTGTGCAGTCTGTGGATAGTTAGCATTGTTGTCTGCCATTGTAGTGTTGGGCAGCTGGATGTGAACAGCGCGTAGCGTTGCGCAGTTGGAGGTGAGCCGCCAGCAGTGGTGGATGTGGGGAGAGAAATGGCGGAGTTTTGAAATTTGTAAGACTGGATGGCATATATATTATGATCATTAAGGTAAATACATTGTTTGTTCTCTATTAAAATCTTTCATTTGCTGACTATGCCTATCAGTAGTTAGTGCCTTCCGTAGTTTGAATCTTTTATTTAGCTGGCACTAGTGGCGCTCGCTGTATTGCAGTAGTTCGAGTAACGAAGATTTTTGTGAGGTAAGTGATTTGTGAAAGGTACAGGTTAATGTTAGTCAGGGCCATTCCTTTGTAGGGATTTCTGAAAGTCAGATTGCGTTGCGCTAAAAAAAAATATTGTGTGTCAGTTTAAGCACAGTCTTGTATAATTCTAAGGGGACGTTACAAGTGGAATAGTCATCCTCTCAGCTCTGAGCAAGTGAAGAAAGTGTGCTAGCTGACAACAACCGTTCCGACAAACTAACTGCCCAGTGCTGCAGTCTACCTTGAAACGTCTCCTTCTTTTTTTTAAATTATTCAAAATTGATATCCTTTTCGCCTTTCAGTATACAGGGTGGTCCATTGATCGTCACCGTGCCAAATATCGCACGAAATAAGAGTAAAACGAAAAAATGACATAAGAACGAAACTTGTCTAGCTTGAAGGGGGAAACCAGCTTGAAGAGGTCAAACGGATATCAACTGCGTTTTTTTAAAATAGGAACCCCCATTTTTTATTACATATTCGTGTAGTACGTAAAGAAATATGAATGAATTTTTTAGTTGGACCACTTTATTCGCTTTGTGATAGATGGCGCTGTAATAGTCACAAACATATGACTCACAATTTTAGACGAACAGTTGGTAACAGGTAGGTTTTTTAAATTAAAGTACAGAACGAAGGTACGTCTGAACATTTTTTTTTCGGTTGTTCCAATGTGATACATGTACCTTTGTGAACTTATCATTTCTGAGAACGCATGCTGTTACTTCGTGATTACCTGTAAATACCACATTAATGCAATAAATGCTCAAAATGATGTCCGTCAACCTCAATGCATTTGGCTATACATGTAACGACATTCCTCTCAACAGCGAGTAGTTCGCCTTCCGTTTTGTTCGCACATGAATCGACAATGCGCTGACGCATGTTGTCAGGCGTTGTCGCTGGATCACGATGGCAAATATCCTTCAACTTTCCCCACAGAAAGAAATCCGGGATGCTTCGACGACCAATCCACCTGTCATGAAATATGCTATTCAATACCGCTTCAACCGCACGCAAGCTATGTGCCGCACATCCATCATATTGGAAGTACATCGCCATTCTGTCATGCAGTGAAACATCTTTTAGTAACATCGGTAGATTATTACGTAGGAAATCAGCATATATTGCTACATTTAGATTGCCATCGATAAAATGGGGGCCAATTATCCTTCCTGCCATAATGCCGCACCATACATTAACCCGCCAAGGTCGCTGATGTTCCACTTATCGCAGCGATCGTGAATTTTCCGTTGCCCAATAGTGCATATTATACCGGTTGGTGAATGGCGCTTCGTCGCTAAATAGAACGCGTGCAAAAAATCTGTCATCGTCTCGTAATTTCTCTTGTCCCCAGTGGTAGAACTGTACACGACGTTCAAAGTCGTCGCCATGCAATTCCTGGTGCATAGAAACATGGTACGGGTGCAATCGATGTCGATGTAGCATTCTCAACACCGTCGTTTGTGAGATTTCCGATTCTCGCGCAGTTTGTCTGCTACTGACGTGCGGATTAGCCGCGACAGCAGCTAAAACACCTACTTGGACATCATCATTTGTTGCCCGTTGTGGTTGACGTGGCTGAACACTTCCTGTTTCCTTAAATGTGTAACTATCCGGCGAACGGTCCGGACACTTGGATGATGTCGTCCAGGATACCGAGCAGCATACATAGCACACGCCCGTTGGGCATTTTGATCACAATAGCTATACATCAACACTGTATCGACCTTTTCCGCAAATGTTAAACGGTCCATTTTAACACGGGTAATGTCTCACGGAGTAAATACCGACCGCACTGGCGGAATGTTACGTGATAGCACGTACTTATACGTTTGTGACTATTACAGCGCCATCTATCACAAAGCCAAAAACGTCGTCCAACTAAAACATTCATATTTCTTTACGTACTACATGAATATGTAATAAAAAATGGGGGTTCCTATTTAAAAAAAACGCAGTTGATAACCGTTTGACCGAAGGCAGCGACATATAGCGGGCCAACCATAGCGGCGTCTGGTTTCCCCCTTCAAGCTAGACGAGTTTCGTTCTTGTAGTGTTTTCGTTTGACGCTTATTTCGTGAGATATTTGTCCCGGTCACGATCAGTGGACCACCCTGTATACATCATATTACTCCTTGCTGCCCTTTACAATAAATCTACGAGGGCAGTTCAATAAGTAATGCAACACATCTTTTTTCTGAAGCAGGGGTTGTTTTTTCAGTATTGAAATACACCAGGTTATTCCCCAATCTTTTAGCTACACAACACTATTTTTCAACGTGATCTCCATTCAATGCTACGGCCTTACGTCACCTTGAAATGAGGGCCTGCATGCCTGCACGGTACCATTCCCATGGTCGATGTCGGAGCCAACGTCGTACTGCATCAATAACTTCTTCATCATCCGCGTAGTGCCTCCCACGGATTGCGTCCTTCATTGGGCCAAACATATGGAAATCCGACGGTTCGAGATCGGGGCTGTAGGGTGCATGAGGAAGAACAGTGCACTGAAGTTTTGTGAGCTCCTCTCGGGTGCGAAGACTTGTGTGAGGGCTTGCGTTGTCATGAAGAAGGAGAAGTTCGTTCAGATTTTTGTGCCTACGAACACGCTGAAGTCGTTTCTTCAATTTCTGAAGAGTAGCACAATACACTTCAGAGTTGATCGTTTGACTATGGGGAAGGACATCGAACAGAATAACCCCTTCAGCGTCCCAGAAGAGTGTAACCATGACTTTACCGGCTGAAGGTATGGCTTTAAACTTTTTCGTGGTAGGGGAGTGGGTGTAGCGCCACTCCATTGATTGCCATTTTGTTTCAGGTTCGAAGTGATGAACCCATGTTTCATAGCCTGTAACAATCTTTGACAAGAAATTGTCACCCTCAGCCACATGACGAGCAAGCAATTCCGCACAGATGGTTCTCCTTTGCTCTTTATGGTGTTCGGTTAGACAACGAGGGACCCAGCGGGAACAAACCTTTGAATATCCCAACTGGTGAACAATTGTGACAGCACTACCAACAGAGATGTCAAGTTGAGCACTGAGTTGTTTGATGGTGATCCGTCGATCATCTCGAACGAGTGTGTTCGCACGCTCCGCCATTGCAGGAGTCACAGCTGTGCACGGCCGGCCCGCACGCGGGAGATCAGACAGTCTTGCTTGACCTTGCGGCGATGATGACACACGCTTTGCCCAACGACTCACCGTGCTTTTGTCCACTGCCAGATCACCGTAGACATTCTGCAAGCGCCTATGAATATCTGAGATGCCCTGGTTTTCCGCCAAAAGAAACTCGATCACTGCCCGTTGTTTGCAACGCACATCCGTTACAGACGCCATTTTAACAGCTCCGTACAGCGCTGCCACCTGTCGGAAGTCAATGAAACCATACGAGACGAAGCGGGAATGTTTGAAAATATTCCATAAGAAATTTCCGGTTTTTTCAACCAAAATTGGCCGATAAAAAAAATGTATTGCATTACTTATTGAACTGCCCTTGTATCTTCATCCAACAGATGTAGTCACAAGTCAACAGAACGTTACTGAATACGCCCATCAGATTGCGCAGAGGCAAAGACGGTGCCACAACAAGACCAAAGATTGTTTAACATAACATAACTTGCTCTGTCTCCGACGTGCATATCGATAACTTACAAAAATCAAAATGGAATGCCCACCTTACACGCTGTCTTGCGCTGTGTACACTTAGATGTAAATGCAGGAAGCTGCGCGTAGCGGAACTATCGATTCCGGTGACAGTGGCCTCTCTTTCCGCCTGATACGGCGCCCCGGGTGGGTGAGACCGGCTGTTTAAAATATTACTCCTCGCCGGTGCTGGCTAGGCTCAAGGGTTAGGAGGCCGCGCTGCGACGGCTGTTGTCGCAGCGGTGTCGGGTTCCGGCCTGCGTGGGCGGAGGTGGGTGGGGTGAGGGCCCGTATCGGTTACACCGCCGCTGGAGTCTACACCGCAAACATTACATCACGGCCCGCGCTGGTGCGGCACACGGGGGCTACTCCAGAAACAGTCTCCGGCACGTGGAAGCCCCTACAGGAAAGCCTCCGTACCCTACACAACAGCCAGCAAGTGGGCTGCCTAATAAACTTGACAATGAAGCTGTGAGGGCGGGGCGTGAGTCGTACTTGGGTAGCTCAGATGGTAGAGCACTTGCCCGCGACTGACAAAGGTCCTGAGCTCGAGTCTCGGTCCGGCACACAAGTTTGGAAGGTAGGAGACGAGGTACTGGCAGAAGTAAAGCTGTGAGGACGGGGCGTGAGCCGTGCTTGGGTAGCTCAGTTGGTAGAGCACTTGCCTGCGAAAGGGAAAGGTGCTAAGTTCTAATCTCGGTCAGGCACACTTCTGCCAGGAAGTTTCACATCAGCGCACACTCCGCTGCAGAGTGAAAATCTCATTCTGGAAACATCCCCCAGGCTGTGGCTAAGCCATGTCTCCGCAATATCCTTTCTTTAAGGACTTCGGCAAGGATCGCAGGAGAGCTTGTGTAAAGTTTGGAAGGTAGGAGACGAGGTACTGGCAGAAGTAAAGCTGTGAGGACGGGGTGTGAGTGGTCGTTGGGTGGCTCAGATGGTAGAGCACTTGCCTGCGAAAGGCAAAGGTTCCGAGATCGAGTCTCGATCCGGCACACAGTTTTAATGTGCCAGGAAGTTTCACATCAGCGCACACTCCACTGCTTAGTGAAAATCTCATTCTGGAAACTTGACAATGTCGCTCACTGTTTTTTAGTAGACAACCCGATACAAACGTATTGTACAACCCGATACACCCGTGTCACGTGTACAGTGCGCTAGGTCAATATCTTTCTGTTTCTTATTAACAAATCCATGACACGTATTCACGGCGGGGTCAGGGATTTTCATCTGCCTCGGGATGACTAGGTGTTTGTGTTGTCCTCATCATTTCATCAGCGTTCCTGAAAGTGGTGAGATTGGACTGAGCATAGGTTGGGGATTTGCACGGGCGCTGATAACAGTGCAGTTGTTCGCTCCACAAACCAAACATCATTATCATCATCATTATCAACATCATCATCATAGTACGGATATTACAAAAATTACACATCGGATAAAAAAAAAGGGATGACATTCAGTTTCCGCGAAAACTACACATCGGAACAAAAAACTTACAATTCCAATTAGTTTATCTCGCAAGGGGATAGCAACGATACCACACTCGACCCGCCACCCCACCACATCGCGGCTGGCTGGGACGGGGAGGGGGGGGGGGAGACTATCAAATCTGCAATGGGAATCCCTGGTTTTTATTGCAGACTACGATTCTACGGCAAAATCTACACACGTTTTGTCTAAAGCATTTTCTTCGAACCGCCACAGATGGCGCTGTAGTTGGAGGAACAGAAATGGGTACACAGTCGTAATTAACGACGTGCTACTCAATGACCCTCTATGCTGGGAGGGTAGGACAGACCAGTGTATCATAGCTTCCTATTCGAAACCCATTGGCAGTGTTGTATTCTACCGACAGACAGAAGTCTCTAAATATATGTGCATACGAATTAGCTTATTTTAAATTGATCTAAATTTCTAAATACTTTGACATGTCCTATATCCTTCTAAAAAGAGATCTACGGATGAATAAACCTACTACTACTACCACCACTACTTCTACTACTACAACTACTACTACATATCGAAAAGGCCACTATTCGACACGCCACCGTGGCCGTGTACCGAACTACGACATATCATAACAGGCAGGGTTGGTAGCCCTGACGCCGGCTACGAGCGCTTTTCGCTTGCTATGTTACGTGAAGAGTAATGTAGCTAGGAATTAATTGTTTTTGCTGTATATTCTATAGTATTTACGTGCATTAGTGTCAGATAGACTTGATAAATTGAAGGTTTCAGTTTTTATTTGCGTCTGAATAGGAAAAGCGAAGTTTCGCGTGCACGCAAACGTTTGTTTACATTCTTAACTGACGTTACATACGCGGGATTATAAATTAAGGCAGTGTACAATACTCAGTATTTACGTTTATTAGTATAATTTAGAATCGATACATTGAAGGTAGCAGTTTTTATACATTTTATTAGGTCATTTTTCGCATGTACGTAAACGTTTCTTTACATTATAAATACGAAGGTTAATCAGTTTGTGAACAATACTCAGAATTCATATTTATTAGTGTCATTTAGGCTCGATACATTGAAGGCAGCAGTTTTTATGCGTTTTATTAGGAAAAGTCATACTGACAGTGAATTCTAATCTCACTTGTACACGTTTGACTAGCGCAACGCGCGTGAGTTAACCGTTAAGCAAACGTAAAAAACGTGGTAAATTAGGGTTACACTACAATACCTGAGAAAATCAGTGTTATAATACAACTTCTGAGCCCTTCTTATATACGGTTTAGTTAGCAGGAAGCTAAAACTCACCTCGCCGTCTGCTTAAATTCCTTAGCTTGTTGTGGGCTTTAGTGATGGTGTACTGTAAGCCCATCGGTTCCTATAAAGTCGAGTTCATACTTGTGCCTTACATTCGGAACTCTTATTGTTATCTAAGGGTTTTTTTTGACCTGCACCTGTCAGTGTACAATACTCAGTATTTACGTTTATTAGTGTCATTTGCACTCGATACTTTGAAGCTAGTAGTTTTTAGAGTTTTATTAGGTCATTTTCGCGTGTACTTAACCGTTTGTTTACATTATAAATACGAGTGATAATCAGTAGGTGTAGCTTACCGTAGTTTACTGTTTAATTCGCTAGTAATATTCAATAGATAGCCCCTTGCAGTTTACCTTAGGTCTCTGTTTTTTGTTTTGTTTAGTATTCACTAGATAGTCCCTAGCAGGAAATAAGCGTCAGATCTAACTTCTACCATACATTTTTATTGTTTTTCATTGTTGAGTGTCCTTTCTTCCAACTAGAGTGTAGCTGTTAACCTTGCGTGGCAGTAGATTTACTTAAGTTTCTCATAGTAAATCACATATAAGCTAGATGGACAGGGCCTGTATCTGTTGTGTGCGGATGCAGGAGTTTGCCACAGTCCAAACGCAGGTGGAAGCTTTGTTGGCCACAGTCAAAAGGCTGCAGCGTGCTACCTCCGCTAACCTACCAACTTGTCGGATCCCTGATGCGCAGAATTAGTGCTACATTTCGTTCGGAAGACGGGCATACAAGCTATTAAACAGGTGGTCACATGAAATACATTTGACATGTATGTATACGGGTAAGGCCAAGCCAAAGCTCATAACCCTGAAATCTTCTACAAATATTAGTTACGATCGGGAAAAAAAATCAGTGCAATGAAGGCAAAAACCATCAGTGCCCTATAGGGATGAGCGCGATGACGTGGAAGAGAAGGGGGAAAGAGGAGATGGTTTGATAGTGAAGTGAGAGGAGGAGATAGGCACATAGAGGAGGAGGAGGAGGAGAAGGTGGAGGAGGAGGAGGAGGAGGAGGAGGAGGAGGAGGAAGGGGAGATGAAGAGAGGTAGGGGAGGGGGAAATGGTGAGAGAGAGAGGGGGGGGGGAAGGAGAAGATGGACAGAGTAAGGAAAGAGGAGGAGACGAAGAGGGGAGGGAGCGATAGGCACAGAGAGATGGGGAATAGAAGAAAGACCGAAAAAAGGGGAGGAGGAAATGGGCGGAGAGTTAGTGAAGGAGGAGATGAAGAGAGGGAAGGGGAAGGAAGAGATAATAGAATATTGGAATAAATACATACCCAGGCAATGCTGGCACTCCGCTAGTCACTTACAGGAGGCAGTCAAGTGGCAGCCGAATACCCGCCACGATGGGACAATGGAATGGTTCCAGTCTACATCTACATCTACATTTATACTCCGCAAGCCACCCAACGGTGTGTGGCGGGGGGCACTTTACGTGCCACTGTCATTACCTCCCTTTCCTGTTCCAGTCGCGTATGGTTCGCGGGAAGAACGACTGCCGGAAAGCCTCCGTGCGCGCTCGAATCTCTCTAATTTTACATTCGTGATCTCCTCGGAAGAAGCAATATATTCGATACCTCATCCAGAAACGCCACCCTCTTGAAACCTGGACAGCAAGCTACACCGCGATGCAGAGCGCCTCTCTTGCAGAGTCTTCCACTCGAATTTGCTAAACATCTCCGTAACGCTATCACGCTTACCAAATAACCCTGTGACGAAACGCGCCGCTCTTCTTTGGATCTTCTCTATCTCCTCCGTCAACCCGACCTGGTACGGATCCCACACTGATGAGCAATACTCAAGTATAGGTCGAACGAGAGTTTTGTAAGCCACCTCCTTTGTTGATGTACTACATTAGTCAAAAGTAATCATCACAAATTTTTCCCACTGGGAGGCGAGCCGACCAACTCATATTCTGCGGAACCCGATCAGTCTATGACCGCTCCACTTACACTTTCTGGTCCGACTGAAACCGATGTCCAATCATGTCTCATTTCAAGTCGCCCAAAATGTGAAAATCACACCTGTAAGGTCCGGGCTGTATGGAAGATGTTGCTGTGTTTCCCAAAGAAATTGCTGAAGAGAAGCCTTCGTCCGATTGGCACTATTAGGGTGGGCGTTCTCGTGCAGCAGGATGATTTTGTCCGACGGCTTTCCTGGGCGTTTTGTCTTCATAGCGCCTCGCGGTTTTTGCAAAGTGTCTTCATACCGCTGCCCGTTGATTGAGGAATTCGACGAACAGACGGCTTCTGCAGTCATGGTGACCTTGCAGGAACCTGTTTGAACAACTCTGGATTTCTTTGGTGGGGGAGACATAAAATGTTTCCCCTTTTGGCTTTAGACCGTGGCCTCAGGCTGCCGGAACGCTCGGGAAAAACTGTAGCATCCTTCGGTCTTTTTTTTCTTCTTCTTTGTTCCTCACCAGTTCTCTGGAGAACAACCTCATTCTTTATCCTATCAACGGCCCTAAATTCCAACATTCTTCCGTAACACCACATCTCAAATGCTTCTATTCTCTTCTGATCCGGTTTTCCCACATTCCATGTTTCACTACCATACAATACTGTGCTCCAAACACACATTCTCAGAAATTGTGCCTCAAATTAAGGTCTGTGTTTGATGCTAGCAGACTTCTCTTGGCTGGGAATGCGCTTTTTGCCACTGCTAGTCTCTTTTTTTATGTGTTCCCTGCTCCGTCTGTCATGGGTTATTTTACAGCCTCGGTAGCAGAAGTCTTTAATAGCAAAAAACTATGCAACAGCCAAGATCGCATAAATTATTTTTTTATTTAAGACAACTGGTTTCAACAGACTTTGCTGTCATTTTCACGTCTTAAAATATTTTTGTTGTAAAACATGTTCATTTTACACTGAACCTCGCCTCACGCACAAGATGTCGATTCACTTGACATCTTGCTGCGTCGCGAAGGTAGACCATCACGCTACTATGTGGATAGTCAGAACGTTATGACTCATCAGCGTATTTGTCAGTGCAGAGGATGTTTCGAAAGTGGACGGCCAAACTTCAAGAATGGATTCCCCATTCATTAAGGGAAAAAAAGATTATGTCAGGATGGATACAGAAATACCTCATGACAGGCTTATACGACCTTCAGCTCCTAGAAACTAACTAATTATACACTCCTGGAAATGGAAAAAAGAACACATTGACACCGGTGTGTCAGACCCACCATACTTGCTCCGGACACTGCGAGAGGGCTGTACAAGCAATGATCACACGCACGGCACAGCGGACACACCAGGAACCGCGGTGTTGGCCGTCGAATGGCGCTAGCTGCGCAGCATTTGTGCACCGCCGCCGTCAGTGTCAGCCAGTTTGCCGTGGCATACGGAGCTCCATCGCAGTCTTTAACACTGGTAGCATGCCGCGACAGCGTGGACGTGAACCGTATGTGCAGTTGACGGACTTTGAGCGAGGGCGTATAGTGGGCATGCGGGAGGCCGGGTGGACGTACCGCCGAATTGCTCAACACGTGGGGCGTGAGGTCTCCACAGTACATCGATGTTGTCGCCAGTGGTCGGCGGAAGGTGCACGTGCCCGTCGACCTGGGACCGGACCGCAGCGACGCACGGATGCACGCCAAGACCGTAGGATCCTACGCAGTGCCGTAGGGGACCGCACCGCCACTTCCCAGCAAATTAGGGACACTGTTGCTCCTGGGATATCGGCGAGGACCATTCGCAACCGTCTTCATGAAGCTGGGCTACGGTCCCGCACACCGTTCGGCCGTCTTCCGCTCACGCCCCAACATCGTGCAGCCCGCCTCCAGTGGTGTCGCGACAGGCGTGAATGGAGGGACGAATGGAGACGTTTCGTCTTCAGCGATGAGAGTCGCTTCTGCCTTGATGCCAATGATGGTCGTATGCGTGTTTGGCGCCGTGCAGGTGAGCGCCACAATCAGGACTGCATACGACCGAGGCACACAGGGCCAACACCCGGCATCATGGTGTGGGGAGCGATCTCCTACACTGGCCGTACACCACTGGTGATCGTCGAGGGGACACTGAATAGTGCACGGTACATCCAAACCATCATCGAACCCATCGTTCTACCATTCCTAGACCGGCAAGGGAACTTGCTGTTCCAACAGGACAATGCACGTCCGCATGTATCCCGTGCCACCCAACGTGCTCTAGAAGGTGTAAGTCAACTACCCTGGCCAACAAGATCTCCGGATCTGTCCCCCATTGAGCATGTTTGGGACTGGATGAAGCGTCGTCTCACGCGGTCTGCACGTCCAGCACGAACGCTGGTCCAACTGAGGCGCCAGGTGGAAATGGCATGGCAAGCCGTTCCACAGGACTACATCCAGCATCTCTACGATCGTCTCCATGGGAGAATAGCAGCCTGCATTGCTGCGAAAGGTGGATATACACTGTACTAGTGCCGACATTGTGCATGCTCTGTTGCCTGTGTCTATGTGCCTGTGGTTCTGTCAGTGTGATCATGTGATGTATCTGACCCCAGGAATGTGTCAATAAAGTTTCCCCTTCCTGGGACAATGAATTCACGGTGTTCTTATTTCAATTTCCAGGAGTGTATAATGCCAGCTGGTCACTCTTGTTACATATCAGAGGAAATGTTCAAAGTGACCTGCTCCTCCTGCTTGCATTTCGGTTTCCGTTCTTCGCTTCATTGAATTCTGCACACTATCAAAAATGCCTGGTGCAGTTCGTAATGCCTGCTTCTGTGGCCGAGCGGTTCTAGGCGCTTCAGTGCGGATCCGTGCTGCTGCTACTGTCGCAGGTTCGAATCCTGCCTCGGGCATGGCTGTGTGTGATGTCCTTAGGTCAGTTTAAGTAGTTCTAAGTCTAGGCGACTGATGACCTCAGATGTTAAGTCCCATAGTGCTTAGAGCCATTGTTTTAGTTAGTACTGTGTGCCACGATACATGAGTGGAGATTAAGTCCATTCACAACAGCAGTCGAATACACGAGAGACTTCACGCGTCCCCACAGGTAAAGTGCAGAGGGGTTTAAGACAGGTGAGAGCGATGGCCAGGCAATTGGTTCACCTTTACCTATCCAGCATTTAGGAAAACGTGCGTCAGGCACCTCCAGGCAGACAGACCGAAATGTGTGGGAGCACCATCGAGTATGAACTACAGTTGCTGACGGGATACAAGTGGCATGTCTTCGAAGTAGTCAGGCAATCCAGTACACATGAAATCTCTGTAATTATATCCAGTAAGTGTCCCTGCAAACACATAGGACCTCAACAGGCAATCGCGAACAGTGGCTGCCCAGTTGTTAGTGGAGAGCCTCTGTTGGTAAGATGACTCTATTGTTGTATGGTTGTGAGCTGCCCAGATGTTAGTGGAGAACCTCTGTTGGTGAGATGGCTATAGTTGTATGATTGTGGGCTGCCCAGATGTTAGTGGAGTAGCGCTGTTGGTGAAACTATTGTTGTATGGTTGTGGGCTGCCCAGATGTTAATGGATAACCTCTGTTGGTGAAACGACCCTATTGTTGTATGGTTGTGGGCTGTCCAGATGTTAGTGGAGAACCTCTGTTGGTGAGATGACTTTATTGTTGTATGGTTATGGGCTGCCCAGATGTTAGTGGAGTAGCTCTGTTGGTAAAACTATTGTTTTATGGTTGTGGGCTGCCCAGATGTTAATGGATAACCTCTGTTGGTGAAACGACTCTATTTTTGTATGGTTGTGGGCCGTCCAGATGTTAGTGGAGAACCTCTGTTGGTGAGATGGCTATAGTTGTATGATTGTGGGCTGCCCAGATGTTAGTGGAGTAGCGCTGTTGGTGAAACTATTGTTGTATGGTTGTGGGCTGCCCAGATGTTAATGGATAACCTCTGTTGGTGAAACGACCCTATTGTTGTATGGTTGTGGGCTGTCCAGATGTTAGTGGAGAACCTCTGTTGGTGAGATGACTTTATTGTTGTATGGTTATGGGCTGCCCAGACGTTAGTAGAGAAACTCTGTTGGTGAGATGACTTTATTGTTCAATGGTTGTGGGCTGGCCAGGTGTTAGTGGAGAACTGCTGTTGGCGAAACGACTCTCTTGTCGTATCGTTGTGGGCTGCAAAGATGTTAGTGGAGAACCTCTGTTGGTGAGATGACTCTATTGTTGTAAGGTTGAGGGCTGCCCTTGTGTTAGTGGAGAACATCTGTTGGTGAGACAACTCTTGTTGTATGGTTGTGGGCTGCCCAGATGTTAATGGATAACCTCTGTTGGTGAAACAACTCTATTGTTGTATGTTGTGGGCTTCCCAGTTGTTAGTTGAGAGCCTCTGTTGGTAAGATGACTCTATTGTGGTATGGTTGTGAGCTGCCCAGATGTTAGTGGAGTAGCTCTGTTGGTAAAACTATTGTTTTATGGTTGTGGGCTGCCCAGATGTTAATGGATAACCTCTGTTGGTGAAACGACTCTATTTTTGTATGGTTGTGGGCCGTCCAGATGTTAGTGGAGAACCTCTGTTGGTGAGATGTCTTTATTGTTGTATGGTTATGGGCTGCCCAGACGTTAGTAGAGAACCTCTGTTGGTGAGATGACTTTATTGTTCTATGGTTGTGGGCTGGCCAGATGTTAGTGTGGAACCGCTGTTGGCGAAACGACTCTATTGTTGTATCGTTGTGGGCTGCAAAGATGTTAGTGGAGAACCTCTGTTGGTCAAACGACTCTATTGTTTTATAGGGGTTTGTGTCTGCCCACGTGTGCTGGTTACACAAATTCTGGGTTCCATCCCTTGTGAGTGTCACTTCATCTGTGAATAAAATAACAGCTGTCAAGCTGGACGTCATGACATGCCACTACAAGACCCACTTGGAGAATAACCCGCAGAAGACAAGGCTTGTACACGTTGCAGACGGTTTGGGTACAGCACATTTTCACGTAAACGTCTGTAGATTGTCACATGCATCATAGTACTCTTCAACCCCAACCGCCTTGCGCTGATTCCATAACTTCCCTCCACAGCTCTGAGCATATCGTCTTCATCCTCTGTTGTTGTGTGTCTTGGCCGAACCCCGCTGCCTAGTGACGATGTGAAACTCCTGTATACATATCTAATGAATTCTCTTACTGTAATTTGATTGACCATTATTAATTATTGCGTGGTAGAGGGTAATTTTCCGTGGGGAGATTACACATAGAGGTGGCGATGAATTCCTTCAAATATCTTTTGATCTGGCAACTGCCCAATGGGCAGCATTGCTGGTACAAGCGACGCGCTTCCAACGCATTGCCATCAGTCGAGCAACAGTAATGCATGGTCGCGAGCTCTTGGTTTGTGTATTTTTCCAGACTGCAAACAATGGACACAGGCAATTACAAATCTCACCATACACACCATTGCTAAAGGCTATGGCTTAGTAGCTAAGGCGCCACTGTGGCGTCAAATGATCAGTGTATGCTGTAACATCAGCACAGCATGTTGCATGTTTTAATAGCGTGGCATTTTAGTTGTGACATGTTGATGCTCACTGCCACATTTAACTATTTGACGCAACGTCACTGTATGACTTTCAGTATTGTAAAAAGCACTTACATCTAATAATGTTAAGCCGGCCGCGGTGGTCTAGCGGTTCTGGCGCTGCAGTCCGGAACCGCGGGACTGCTACGGTCGCAGGTTCGAATCCTGCCTCGGGCATGGGTGTGTGTGATGTCCTTAGGTTAGTTAGGTTTAAGTAGTTCTACGTTCTAGGGGACTTATGACCTAAGATGTTGAGTCCCATAGTGCTCAGAGCCATTTGAACCATTTTTTTAATAATGTTACAAGATCTGATGATGGCACCGTAGATATGCCGAAATCGGTAATAGTAGAAAAGGAATTCCAGAATGAGAGTTTCACTCCGCAGCGGAGTGTGCGCTGATATGAAACTTCCTGGCAGATTAAAACTGTGTGCCCGACCGAGACTCGAACTCGGGACCTTTGGCAGAAGTAAAGCTGTGAGTACCGGGCGTGAGTCGTGCTTCGGTAGCTCAGATGGTAGAGCACTTGCCCGCGAAAGACAAAGGTCCCGAGTTCGAGTCTCGGTCGGGCACACAGTTTTAATCTGCCAGGGAGTTTCAGAAAAGGAATTACTAGCGATCTTGGCAAACTTGACTCTTCAGAATAATATAGCCTTTGATCGACCCCAACGACTGACGCAATGTCAGCCATACGAAACTACAATAATATTTCTATGGTGACAAGTTTTGAGAAATTTTATAAAAGTGAAGAGCAAAAAACTCAAATGCAGAAAAAAGGGGGCCTAAAAGATGAAAAATCGCGAAAATCAATAGTGAAACCAAGTTTTTTTTTCGACTTCAGCCTTCAGTAACAACGACGAAACTGAATTGGACTGCAGAACACTTAAAAGAGAGGAATAACACCTTAAGTAAATCTTACACCACATCTATAAGGAAAAGTGTAGTAATCTATTATGTATACCATTCTTTCAGACATGCTACTGAAGATAAATAAAAGCGAAATGTGTCTGCTGGAAAGCACTCTTACATTTTAGTAAGTTTAAGAGACAAGAAACAATAGTAATTGACATATAACAGCTGTTTCGGGATATCGCCAAGTAAGCAGCAACAAAATAATAATAAAAAAAAATCAAATGACACAGTTCAAGGACATTAACTGATGTCACACAGATACGATTTTATGTATGTAGACTGAAGCGGGTAGTGAAAATTTGTACCAATGCCAGGAGTCGAACCCAGCTCTCCTGCATTCTATACAGGTGCGTTAGCCACTAAACAACCCCGAAATTTGGAAATTTGTGGTAAGGAACCGCTGAGGTCATCGATCCCTAGGCTTACACACTAATTAAATTAAACTAACTAACGCTAAGGACAACACACACACACACACACACACACACACACACACACACACACACACACACACCCATGCCCGGGGAAGGACTCGCGCCTCTGATGGCGGGAACCGCATGAACTGTTTACACTAACTAACGGTAAGGACAACAGACACACCCATGCCCGAAAGAGGACTCGATTCTCCCTGGGGGGGGGGGGGGCAGGGGGGGCAAGAACCGTTTAAACTAACTAACGCTAAGGACAAAACACACACACACACACACACACACACACACACACACAAGCTGGCCGCAGTGGCCGTGCGGTTCTAGGCGCTTCAGTCCGGAACCGCGCGACTGCTACGGTCGCAGGTTCGAATCCTGCCTCGGGCATGGATGTGTGTGATGTGCTTAGGTTAGTTAGGTTTAAGTAGCTCTAAGTTATAGGGGACTGATGACCTAAGATGTTAAGTCCCATAGTGCTCAGAGCCATTTGAACCATTTTTTGAACACACACACACACACACACACACACACACACACAAGCGCGCACAGACACACACACACACACACACACACACACACACACACACACACCTATGCCCGAGGGAGGACTCGAACCTCCGACGGGGGGAGCCACATGAACAGTGACAAGACGCCTCGAACCGCAAGACTACCCCGCGAAGCCACCTTGACACAGGGCTGCAGACAACTGCACGTGGCTTATTGACTAACACCTGCCGAGTAAGCGGGAGACCCGGGTTCGATTCTCAGCATGGGTACAAATTTTCATTCGCTGCTTCAGTCTACACAAAAAAAAGGTTCACGATTGTGGATTAACTGTTCGCGTTTTGACTCTTTAATGACTTCGTTGTCCAGTTTCATCCTTATGTTATGCGTTTTCTCCGTTTTTAGTCAAAATTTTTACTTCAGAGGACTCGTCCTTCTAAAGAAAAACTCCACCAGAGGAGCCATCATAGTTTATTTCGTTGGCCGAGTGCGTAAGTGAATACGTTATCTCCGTGGCTTCCATCTAACTACACTACTGGCCATTAAAATTGCTCTACCAAGAAAAAATGCAGATGATAAACGGGTATTCGTTAGACCAATATATTATACTAGAACTGACATGTGATTACATTTTTAAGCAATATGGGTGCTTAGATCCTGAGAAATCAGTACCCAGAACAACCACCTCGGGCCGTAATAACGGCCTTGATACGCCTGGGCATTGAGTCAAACAGAGCTTGGATATCGTGTACAGGTACAGCTGCCCATGCAGCTTCAACATGATACCACAGTTCATGAAGAGAAGTGACTAGCGTATTGTGACGAGCTAGTTGCTCGGCCACCATTGACCAGACGTTTTCAATTGGTGAGAAATCTGGAGAATGTGCTGGCCAGGGCAGAAATCGAACATTTTCTGTATCCAGAAAGGCCCGTACAGGACCTGCAACATGCGGTCGTGCATTATCCTGCTGAAGTGTAGTGTTTCGCAGGGATCGAAGGAAGGGTAGAGCCACGGGTCGTGACACAGCTGAAATGTAACGTCCACTGTTCAAAGGCCCGTCAATGCGAACAAGAGGTGACCGAGACGTGTAACCAATGGCACCACACACCATCACGCCGGGTGATACGCCAGTATGGCGATGACGAATACACGCTTCCAATGTGCGTTCACCGCGATGTCGCCAAACACGGATGCGACCATCATGCTGCTGTAAACAGAACCTGGATTCACCCGAAAAAAATGACGGTTTGCCATTCGCGCACCCAGGTTCGTGGTTGAGTACAGCATCGCAGGCGCTCTTGACTGTGATGCAGCGTCAAGGGCAACCGCAGCCATGGTCTCTGAGCTGATAGTCCATGCTGGTGCAAACGTCGTCGAACTGTTCGTGCAGATGGTTGTTCTCTTGCAAACGTTCCCTTCTATTGACTCAGGGATAGAGACGTGGCTGTACGATCCGTTACAGCCATGCGGATAAGATGCCTGTTTCCCCCCAGGCTGTGGCTAAGCCATGTCCCTGCAATATCCTTTCTTTCAGGAGTGCTAGTTATGCAAGGTTCTCAGGAGAGCTTCTGTAAAGTTTGGAAGGTAGGAGACGAGATACTGGCAGAAGTAATGCTGTGAGGACGGGGCGTGAGTCGTGCTTGGGTAGCTCAGTTGGTAGAGCAATTGCCCGCGAAAGGCAAAGGTCCCGAGTTCGTGTCTCGGTCCGGCACACAGTTTTAATTTGTCAGGAAATTTTAAGATGCCTGTTATCTCGACTGCTAGTGATACGAGGCCGTTGGGATTCAGCACAGCATTTCGTATTATCCTCCTGAACTCACCGATTCCATATTCTGCTAACAGTCATTGGATCTCGAGCAACGCGAGCAGCAATGTCGAGATACGATAAACCGCAATCGCGATAGGCTACAATCCGACCTTTATCAAAGTAGGAAAGACGGTACGAATTTCTCCTCCTTACACGAGGCATCACAACAACGTTTCACCAGGCAACGCCGATCAACTGCTGTTTGTGTATGAGAAAGCGGTTGGAAACTTTGCTCATGTCAGCACGTTGTATGTGTCGCCACCGGCGCCAACCTTGTGTGAATGCTCTGAAAAGCTAATCATTTGCATATCACAGCATCTTATTCCTGTCGGTCAAATTTCGCATCTGTAGCACGTCATCTTCGTGGTGTATCAATTTTAATGGCCAGTAGTGTAGTAAAGTGGCTTACAGTTGCTGCACTAACTTGAATTTTTATTTTGAATTTCAGTTTTTTTTTCTGTCCCGGAAGACACGTCCGGCGTCGAAAGTGAAGCTATTTTGCTGCCGCAAAATGTTTTGTGAAGTCGCATTCTGGCCTATAGGGCATTATCTGCAACAGGGCGTCGCAAATAAATATTCAGATATTCAGGCCGACTATGTATTGAGCGCAGGCGGTCCTCATCTGGAGTTTAAAAAAGAAGGTGGGGGAGGTGGAATGGGGGTAGGGGAGGGGGAAAGAGATCGAGATGTCGCGGGGAAGCGGCGCAGCGGCGGTGCGTCACGGAGAAAAAGACGGGGGACAGCGCATAAACTGCGATCGGGTGTATAAAAATTCACAGCGCGCGGGGGCAAACCACAGGGTGACGCGCAAGCTGCCGGGTGTCCCATGGTCACACGGAAATGCTCTCCTCCTCGACTATGGATTCGTGACTTCCTGTCTGAAAGGTAAAAATTAGTAGTAATTGACAGAAGCGTTTTCTGGCGTTTCCCTTTGTTGTTCATTATCTATATAAACGATTTAGAAGACAATCTGAGCAGCCATCTTAGGTTGTTTGCAGATGTCACACAGTGATGTACGAGGTGCATTCAGGTTCTAAGGCCTCCAATTTTTTTTCTAATTAACTACTCACCCGAAATCGATGAAACTGGCGTTACTTCTCGACGTAATCGCCCTGCAGACGTACACATTTTTCGCAACGCTGACGCCATGATTACATGGCAGCGGCGAAGGCTTCGTTAGGAGACTGTTTTGACCACTGGAAAATCGCTGAGGCAATAGCAGCACGGCTGGTGAATGTGCAGTCACGGAGAGTGTCTTTCATTGTTGGAAAAAGCCAAAAGTCACTAGGAGACAGGTCAGGCGAGAAGGGAGCATGAGGAATCACTTCAAAGTTGTTATCACGAAGAAACTGTTGCGTAACGTTAGCTCGATGTGCGGGTGCGTTGTCTTGGTGAAACAGCACACGCGCAGCCCTTCCCGGACGTTTTTGTTTCAGTGCAGGAAGGGATTCGTTCTTCAAAACATTTTCGTAGGATGCATCTGTTACCGTAGTGCCCGCTGGAACGCAATGGGTAAGGATTACGCCCTCGCTGTCCCAGAACATGGACACCATCATTTTTCCGGCACTGGCGGTTACCCGAAATTTTTTTGGTGGCGGTGAATCTGTGTGCTTCCATTGAGCTGACTGGCGCTTTGTTTCTGGATTGAAAAATGGCATCCACGTCTCATCCATTGTCACAACCGACGAAAAGAAAGTCCCATTCATGCTGTCGTTGGGCGTCAACATTGCTTGGCAACGTGCCACACGGGCAGCCGTGTGGTCGTCCGTCAGCATTCGTGGCACCCACCTGGATGACACTTTTCGCATTTTGAGGTCGTCATGCAGGATTGTGTGCACAGAACCCACAGAAATGCCAACTCTGGAGGCGATCTGTTCAACAGTCATTCGGCGATCGCGCATAACAATTCTCTCCACTTTCTCAATCATGTCGTCAAACTGGCTTGTGCGAGCCCGAGGTTGTTTCGGTTTGTTGTCACACGATGTTCTGCCTTCATTACACTGACGCACCCACGAACGCACTTTCGACACATCCATAACTCCATCACCACATGTCTCCTTCAACTGTCGATGAATTTCAATTGGTTTCACACCACGCAAATTCAGAAAACGAATGATTGCACGCTGTTCAAGTAAGGAAAACTCTCGCCATTTTAAGTATTTAAAACAGTTCTCATTCTCGGCGCTGGTGGTAAAATTCCATCTGCCGTACGGTGCTGCCATCTCTGGGACGTATTGACAATGAACGTGGCCTCATTTTAAAACAATGCGCATGTTTCTATCTCTTTCCAGTCTGGAGAAAAAAAAATCGGAGGCCTTAGAACTTGAATGCACCTCGTACTTCTGGCAAGTGAGAGACTGTTTGTTTACTCTTAGGACAGTGTATCTTTGACATGTTTTATTGCATGTTCTGTGACTATGAAATAAAGTGTTGTTAGACTGCTAATCGCTGCTCTTCTGTGATTCACGATGGAAGATATTTTTTTTTTATAGCAGTCTATTCTTACGTCGTGAATCACAGTAGAGCAGCGATTAGCAGTCTAACAACACTTTATTTCATAGTCACAGAACATACAATACAACATGTCAAACATACACTGTCCTAAGAGTAAACAAAGAGTTTCTAACTTGCCAGAAGTACATCACTCTGTGGCAGCAGATGATGCTGTAGTTTATCGTCTAGTAAAGTCATCAGAAGACCAAAACAAATTGCAAAAGATTTATAAAAGATATATGTACGGTGACTATGTAGGCTTTCCTGGCGTATTAGTATTTCAAATTCTTGTCCGGTTTCCAGCCGGATCAAACCGTCATCTGAGCACAATATTTCTGCGGTTAACCTGCCACCATCGTCAGCTGAGAAAAGCTACGCTGCTCTCGCCGATAATTGATTCCACTCGCAAATGACTGCACCTTTATATGCATCGGAAGTACAACAGCGCATGCGCTAAATATAGTGCGCACGCCCTTAGTCATTCCTGCTGCCCCCTGGGGCAAAAAGAGTTGCAGCGCCTCCGGTGGTGAATAATGCTGAAAACGATATATCGTTACAAATGATTATTCATAGCCGGCCGATTCAGATGCCGTTGTTTCTTCATATCTGATAAAACAGGATTCCACGTTTTACTTAGCGGGTATCCATTATCACGATTTATGATATTATCTACTAGTCTGATTTCGACAGATTCTTTTAAAACACAATCCCAGTACCGAGAAGCATTTGCTACTACTTGCGTCTCATTGTATAGCATCCTGCGTCCCTCTCTAAGGCAATGCTCAGCCACCGCAGATTTGGCTGGGCTCTGAGCACTATGGGACTTAACATCTATGGTCATCAGTCCCCTAGAACTTAGAACTACTTAAACCTAACAGCACACAACACCCAGCCATCACGAGGCAGAGAAAATCCCTGACCCCGCCGGGAATCGAACCCGGGAACCCGGGCGTGGGAAGCGAGAACGCTACCGCACGACCACGAGATGCGGGCACCGCAGATTTATCTGCTTATAATAATCGCGTATGGCGATGATGTTCAATACACCTGTCGTTGACGGTACGAATAGTTTGGCCAATGTAAATTTTCCCTCACGCTCACAGTATTTTGTAAACGCCAGACTTCCTCAAACCAAAATCTCCTTAAACGAAGCAAAGATGTGCATGAATCTTAGCTGGCGGACGAAAAACACGTCTTATATTTCTTCAGAAGTCTACCTGTCTTGGCGGACACATTCCCAGCATACGGAAGAAAAGCCACAGACCTAAAGGTGTCTTCAGAAGGTTCAGGTAGAAGTCCAAACTCAAAAGCACGTCGAATTTGTCGGTCCGTATAGCCGTTATTATTGAACACGTCCTTAACGTGTTGCAGCTCCTGTGGTAAATTCTCAGCATCCGAGACAGCATATACTCGTTTAACCTAGGTCCGAAGGACTCCCGTGCGTTGAAAAGGTGTATGGCAACTGGTAGCATGTAAATAGTTATCGGTATAAGTCGGTTTTTCTGTAAACACTGTGTCCAGATACGTGTTGCCTTATACAGGGTGTAAACGGTATAAGGCGTCAAAATTATATAGATCTACATCTACATCTACATCCTGCTACAGAAGAATGCTGAAGATTAGATGGGTAGATCACATAACTAATGAGGAAGTATTGAATAGGATTGCGGAGAAGAGAAGTTTGTGGCACAACTTGACCAGAAGAAGGGATCGGTTGGTAGGACATGTTCTGAGGCACCAAGGGATCACCAATTTAGTATTGGAGGGCAGCGTGGAGGGTAAAAATCGTAGGGGGAGACCAAGAGATGAATACACTAAGCAGATTCAGAAGGATGTAGGTTGCAGTAGGTACTGGGAGCTTGCACAGGATAGAGTAGCATGGAGAGCTGCATCAAACCAGTCTCAGGACTGAAGACCATAACAACAACAACATCTACATCTACATCCATACTCCGCAAGCCACCTGACGGTGTGTGGCGGAGGGTACCCTGAGTACCTCTATCGGTTCTCCCTTCTATTCCAGTCTCGTATTGTTCGTGGAAAGAAGGATTGTCGGTATGCTTCTGCGTGGGCTCTAATCTCTCTGATTTTATCCTCATGGTCTCTTCGCGAGATATACGTAGGAGGGAGCAATATACTGCTTGACTCTTCGGTGAAGCTATGTTCTCGAAACTTTACAAAAGCCCGTACCGAGCTACTGAGCGTCTCTCCTGCAGAGTCTTCCACTGGAGTTCATCTGTCATCTCCGTGACGCTTTCGCGATTACTAAATGCTCCTGTAACGAAGCGCGCTGCTCTCCGTTGGATCCTCTCTATCTCTTCTATCAACTCTATCTGGTACGGATCCCACACTGCTGAGCAGTATTCAAGCAGTGGGCGAACAAGCGTACTGTAACCTACTTCTTTTGTTTTCGGATTGCATTTCCTTAGGATTCTTCCAATGAATCTCAGTCTGGCATCTCATTTACCGACGATCAACTTTATATGATCATTCCATTTTAAATCACTCCTAATGCGTACTCCCAGATAATTTATGGAATTAACTGCTTCCAGTTGCTGACCTGCTATTTTGTAGCTAAATGATAAGGGATCTATCTTCCTATGTATTCGCAGCACATTACACTTGTCTACATTGAGATTCAATTGCCATTCCCTGCACCATGCGTCAATTCGCTGCAGATCCTCCTGCATTTCAGTACAATTTTCCATTGTTACAACCTCTCGATACACCACAGCATCATCTGCAAAAAGCCTCAGTGAACTTCCGATGTCATCCACCAGGTCATTTATGTATATTGTGAATAGCAACGGTCCTATGACACTCCCCTGCGGCACACATGGTACATCTCGGTGTGCGTGACAAAAAAGTCTGATGACATTTTCTTGTATCATGTACTTTATTTTTATATTATTAAAACCTAATGTTCGTAGGATAGATAGTATACGCATTTCTGTTTACGTAGTCAACCGACAGTACACGGCGTACCGAACTTATTGCCTACAATGACGGGGCGGTCAGAGAAAGGCAACGAGCCGACCAGAGGATTGAAATTATTAGACGCGTACAACGACGTGGTGTGATAATCAGGTGGTACCGAAAAAAGGAATGTAAACGGTTTTTGGGTCGTCAAGAATGTGTAATTCGCTTTACGTGAATTGAATACAACCGGTCTGTTTCTCAACAAGTTGATAACTAAGGTCGTAGTAGTAATGACAAGCTAATATCAAATACAATGTATTTCCATTAGTACAAATTCAATCAATCACCGAGTAGATAGTTTTGCATTAATTACAATCAACTGTTTCACCTTTTTACGGCAATGCCAAACGAATACTAAATTCACAGTATTTTCCTTCTGTACAACAACATCGTAACGAAAAGAAAACCCATTACTTCGTTTCCTCTTACACCAATACTACAATATATGTTCGAAATGATCACCATTCGCTTCTACACATGATTCATTACGGCGAACCCAGTTTCGTCGCACTCGTTCACACACATGCACATCGGCCTTTATGGTATTGGCAGCATCTAAAATCTTCTGCGTCAATTCGTCCACATTATTTACGGGCTGAGCATAAACAAGTTCCTTCATATGGCCCCCAAAAGCAAAAATCCAGTGGATTTAAATCAGGGCTGCGTGCTGGCCATCGACGTGGACCCGAACGCCCGATCCATCGTCCTGGAAATCGATTATCCAAAAATCTGCGTACTCTGTGACCAATGTGGGGTGGAGCACCATCGTGGAGGAACCACATGTTATGACGTATGCCTCACGGAATGTCTTCTAACAACGTTGGTAACAATGTTTCCTCTAGAAACGTTCGGTATTAGTTATCAGTCAAACGTGCAGGTAAAACATAGGGCACAATAATGTACATTATCGAGCATACCCGGCCACACATTTACGGAAAATCGTCGCTGAAAATGTGTTGCCACTACTTGGCGAGGATTGCGTACGCTCCACGTGTGCATGTTATGGAAATTAGTTATTCCGTCGCGAGTGAAACACGATTCACTGTGGCGAGTATGTTGTTGACAAGATCATGCTGTGCACTGTGTAACAGAAACCACTCTGAGAATTCACGTCGTGGAGGGAAATCTTGTTCTTCCATTGCTTGTACGCGTAGAATGTGGTGAGGCCGCAGACGCTCCTCTTGCAAAGTGCGATGAGCGACAGTGTGCGATATACCCACGTGGCGGGCGATGCTTCTAATACTCTGAGAAGGATCCTCCTGGAAGCGGTCCAGTATTCTTTCCTCAGCTTCCAGTGAACGATCGGCGCGTTGTGGGCTTCTGCCTTCTGCGCGGGGCGGTAAAGAGTCAGTATCTCTCTGTGGGGTCACCGCCAGACACCACACTTGCTAGGTGGTAGCCTTTAAATCGGCCGCGGTCCGTTGGTATACGTCGGACCCGCGTGTCGCCACTATCAGTGATTGCAGACCGAGCGCCGCCACACGGCAGGTCTAGAGAGACTTCCTAGCACTCGCCCCAGTTGTACAGCCGACTTTGCTAGCGATGGTTCACTGACAAATTACGCTCTCATTTGCCGAGACGATAGTTAGCATAGCCTTCAGCTACGTCATTTGCTACGACCTAGCAAGGCGCCATTACCAGTTACTATTGATGCTGTAAAACATGTACCGTCAAGAGCGATGTTCACCAATTATGGATTAAAGTTAAGTATTCCAGAAGCTACGAACGTTTTTTACTAGTCTCATTCCGTGTCCTGTTCCAGACCTCACGCCAGCCTGCGTGAGCTTAAACGCGTGCCTTTCGGCTTCCTCCTAGTGGATTGGCTGTCTTGCCAGTCCACAACACTCTCAATCTAAGGAAATTAAATACGTACTCGTCAGTTGGATTCTGTCATGATGTAACAAAAACGGAAAGCATATCAGAACAGAAGGTAAGTTTCACATGCAGACGAAAATTTACAAAGGTGCAGATAACTACTGTTCTTTATTAAGATGTAAATGCATAATAATCGCATACAAGTAGAGAATTACAATGACACAAACCTTTTGTGCACAGCAGCAAATATCTTTCGTGCAGGAAGTCGTTGTTGTGGGAAGCGTTCTCGATAAATTCGCACAGCTGCCCTCGCAACACCTTTTTCCTCGCCATAAATTAAATGCATATCGCATAGTTCAGCTATAGTAAATCTCCTTTCCATCCCAACAGTTAACAGAGTTGCAATAACATCTGCACAGGTTACTCGCCTACCGTCGTCGCTCGGTGTATTACAATGACGCAGCCACTCAGACCGCAGTTGCCTATGTGTTTACGATTTACGCCCGCGACGTCAATACACGCAGCGGGCAATAACAGGAACCGATTCCTTACGTACGTGCACGGCCAAGGATCTACTTTTCCAAAACCATTATCCTAAGACGAACTGTTTTTTTCTGGGACAACCGTAGGAAATACGCAAACATGTTACTAGACTTTTGTCAAGCATTGCGAGATGTGCCATCTGTATAATTTTGGCGGCTTATACCGTTTACACCCTGTATAGGCGTCGCCGACCGCAGCGCCGTATTCTGCCTGTTTACATATCTCTATATGCATGCCTATACCAGTTTCTTTGGCGCTTCAGTGCATATGAGTGTGTGCTATGTGTTCTTTCGGACATGTCCGAAAGAGCGGACATCACACATTCAGATAACTTGTAACCTCCCAACAGAATACATAATTATAACATTCACATTTAGTGTAACTTCCGAACAGATGTCTGTAGAACGTAAGAAAGATGTATTTTTCGTGGGGACGTCCTTCAGTCAATAGAAAAGCAGACAGTAGCGGAACATTACGGGTGTCAAATGGAGACTGGTGTAACCTCCCCACAGAAATATTTTATATGAAACCATGAACCATGAACGAAGTGTAACCTCCGCACAAAATAATAATTAAATGAATTTTTTAATATTGTAACCTCTGAACAAAATTAATTTTAATGTAACCTCTGAACAAAATTGGCTCCCATTTATAATCTCTGTGCAGAAATGCATTCACATTTAATGTTACCACAGAAATTCAATTCCTAAACCCGGAAATAATAAAAAAATTCAGTAACCTGGTAAATTTTATGATGACAGCAGCGCTGCGCCTCGGCCCTGTATTCTGAATAAAAAGGAAAAATTCTTACCTCAATAAAAACTGCAAATATATGTGCTCTTATGTAAAAATTTTTCGGCACAGCTTCGTGCAATGCTGGCCTATATTTTGTTTTATTCTTGGAAGGAATGATCATGCATTGGAAATATTCTTTAAATTGAAATGAATGCTTTTCTTAAAAAAATTACTTTATATTATAAAAATTATTATTGGGGCATTTTTTTAAAAAGAAATTAATGACAGTTAATATACATTACTAGATATGCGCAAGGCTGCTTCTTTACCTTCTACAATAATACTCATCCTCCAGAGTCCCGACCAGAGCAGACTGCGGACACGCGCAGGCACGTGCCGACTACTGTCGACTACTGCAGACTACTCAAGACTACTGCAGACAACTGAAGACTACTGTCGACAGACGCCGACTCGCGACAAGCAACAACTAACTACATACTACTCTCTGGTCAGAGACTCTGCCATGCCTCGCCCATCGCCGGCAACGCATACGTCTTACACTGGGACTCCTAGAGTAAAGAGCTCAATGTAACGATTCTCGCACTGTATGTGGAGTGCTGGGAGAAGGCAGCCCTAGCTCTGGTATTATGCTGATAGCGCTAATAGCATAGACACATAGGGAACACATAAGACACAGATCTGTAAGTCCACGGTATTGGTGATAAGTTGAGAAAATCATCCCGAAACACATGTGCTATAAAACACCACTGTTTCCTTCGTATGTACCCCGACATCAGTATGGGGTATGATCACCATGCACACGTACACAGGCCGCACAACGGCTTCGCATACTCTGGATCAGGTGGTCGAGCGGCTGCCCATACTTGCACCTTTGCCTGTCGGAGCACCTGAAGTGTCGTAGCGGTTTGAAAACGTGCAGCGATATGTCGACCGAGAGCATCCCAGATGTGCTGGATGGGGTTTAGGTCTGGAGAACAGGCAGGCCACTCCATTCGCCTGATATCTTCTGTTTCAAGGTACTCCTCCACGATGGAAGCTCGGTGGGGCCATGCGTTATCATCCATCAGGAGGAAGGTGGGACCCACTGCACCCCTGAAAAGGCGGACATACTGGTGCAAAATGACGTCCCGATACACCTGACATGTTACAGTTCCTCTGTCAGAGACATGCAGGGGTGTACGTGCATCAGTCATAATGCCATCCCACACCATCACCCCACGACCTCCATACAAGTCCCTTCAAGGACGTTAAGGGGTTGGTATCTGGTTCACGCCAGATGAAAATCCGACGAGAATCCCTGTCAGACTTTTTACGTGGACTCGTCCGTGAACATAATGTGGGACCACTGTTCCCATGACCATGTACTGTGTTCTTGACATCAGGCTTTACGGGCTCTCCTGTGAACAGGGGTCAGTGGAATGCACCTTGCAGTCTTCGGGCGAATAAACCATGTCTGTTCAGTCGTCTGTAGACTGCGTGTCTGGAGACAACTGTTCCAGTGGCTGGGGTAAGGTCCAGAGCTAGGCTACCTGCAGTACTCCGTGGCCGTCTGCGGGCACTGATGGTGAGATATCGGTCTTCTTGTGCTGTTGTACACTGTGGACGTCCCGTACTGTAGCGCCTGGACACGTTTCCTAGAATCATTGCCATAATCTTGAGATCACACTGTGGCACACAGAGGGCCCGTGCTACGACCTGCTGTGTTTGACCAGCCTCCAGTCGCCCTAAAATTCAACCCCTTATAACGTCATCAATATGTGTTCTTTGAGCCATTTTCAACTCACAGTCACCATTAGCACGTCTGAAAATGTCTGCACACTTACTGGCTGCACCGTGCTCTGACACGCACCAACACACCTCTGCGTATGTGGACTGCTACCAGCGCCACCGTGCGACGACCGCAGGTCAAATGCACTGCATGGTCATACCCTGAGGTGATTTAAATCCGCAAACCGGCCACCAGAGCGTTGTTTCACCATGTATCAGCATTATCCTTAATTTATGAGCATGAGTGTATTTCGAGATGTCAGAGTGTGTTCTGGAGTATGAATCCAACTTTTTCCGCTTGCATCGTGTAGGGTAATCTGTGAGTCATCATGTTGAAGTCAGAATTGTTTTGTGCTGGTGAATATTTCGTGAACTGCAATTATGAAGTAGACTAATTTTTCGGCTATCTTGGATGACTATTTAGTTTGAGAATTTTGCTACCATTCTTGTAACACTCTCAATGTAAATTCACTTCATTTGGTCAGGGTATTATCTGTCTGTATTTTAACTGAATATCGTAGGTCCACTTCCCGTTTATTTGAGATGTCCTTTCTTGAATAAACATTATCCAACGTAATTATCTGTTGTCTACATCAATTACGTAAGTTAGAATAGAACCCTTGTTAAGTTATCCATTTAACTTATGTTTTGTATTGCCGAGTATGTTATTAAATCGCAGTTCCAGCGAATGCATACACTATTTGCGTGCATTATTTGCAGCGATTTAGCTGCTGGTCATGAAAGCAGACGTTCGCTGTTCGGCCCTATGACCACATCGAGGTTTTCTTGTTAAACAGAGCCGTGTATAGCCGCAGTACCTAATGAACGAGTAACTGCAGGTGAATACCCAGTTGGTTTGTTTGTATGGGATGCCGTTTAGAAGAGCAACTACTGTACTAGTAACCGTCGCAGTAGAGACCGGATGATGGTCAGACCACTGAAAGTGTTAGCAAAATTAAAGCGTTTAGTAGCCTCTCAAGGTGGTAACATGACATAACATACATATGTAAAATCTGTGGGGCACCATCTCCAAAGAAGATATTTACGTAGTCACTTATAGTGTGTAGGTGTAAAAGCACCATTAACATGTGACCATATTTCCTCTTTTCAGCATACGGATGGTTTACAATTCCTTTTGTGTTACATGCGACGTAAGTCACATCTTTTTCAGATTCAGGCACTTTGTTGTTGTTGTGGTCTTCAGTCCAGAGACTGGTTTGATGCAGCTCTCTATGCTACTCTATCCTGTGCAAGCTTCTTCATCTCCCAGTACCTACTGCAACCTACTTCCTTCTGAATCTGCTTAGTGTATTCATCTCTTGGTCTTGCTCTACGATTTTTACCCTCCACGCTGCCGTCCAATATTAAATTTGTGATACCTTGATGCCTCAGAACATGTCCTACCAACAGATCCCTTCTTCTAGTCAAGTTGTGCCACAAATTTCTCTTCTCCCCAGTTCTGTTCAATACCTCGTCATTAGTTATGTGATCTACCCATCTAATCTTCAGCATTCTTCTGAAGCACCACATTTCGAAAGCTGCTATTCTCTTCTTGTCTAAACTATTTATAGTACACCTTTCACTTCCATACATGTCTACACTCCATGCAAATACTTTCAGAAATAACTTCCTGACACTTAAATGTATACTCGATGTTAACAAATTTCATTTATTCAGAAACGCTTTCCTTGCCATTGCCAGTCTACATTTTATATCTTCTCTACTTCGACTGTAATCAGTTATTTTGCTCCCCAAATAACAAAGCTCCTTTACTACTTTATGTGTCTCATTTCCTAATCTAATTCCCTCAGCATCGCCCAGTTTAATTCGAATACATTCCATTATCGTCGTTTTGCTTTTGTTGATGTTCATCTTATATCCTCCTTTCAAGACAGTGTCCATTCCGTTCAGCTGCTCTTCCAGGTCCTTTGCTGTCTCTGACAGAATTAAAATGTCATAGGCGAACCTCAAAGTTTTTATTTCTTCTGTATGGAGTTTAATTCCTACTCCGAATTTTTCTTTCCTTTCCTTTACTGCTTGCTCAATATACATATTGAATAACATCGGGGCGAGGCTACAACCCTGTCTCACTCCCTTCCCAACCACTACTTCCCTTTCATGCCCCTCTACTCTTATAACTGCCATCTGGCTTCTGTACAAAATAATTGTAGAAATTAGTCTAAGCTTTATATTGGTCAAACGGGAAGCTAGCTCAGTACCTGGTCTAAAGAGCACACGATGAATTGTAACAGTATCATTGACCTTTGCTGCACACCCAAAGGGCCCTAAGCAGAAAGCACTTAGTATTTGTGAATTTTCGCAGGTTTGGCGTAAGGTATCCAAACGTGAAGTAATTGACGCGATGCAGGAGACAGAAATTCATACCCATCTGACGGACCAATCTGACTTTTAATGAAGAAAAATAACTTCTAAATGGAAAATTTCCGCAGAGTTTAGTGCCTGTTCTTTGAGGAGACGTTGAAGTACAAGACTCGTAGTAGTCACTTTGATGACAGACGTAGGGGCGGAGGAACCATATATCCATATAATCACAAGTTATCTGGTTTTATTTTCTTGCACAGCTTTAATTCTTGTATTGTATTTTATTAGGCTGGTAAAGTGTACACCTTGACTACTTTGTTGGAACTATCATATCACTCGTAATTACATATGAAGGAATATGGTAAATACGATTATTCTTGACATCAGTGTACGTGGAGTTCATCTGTTGTATACTTCAGCATAAAATCTTTGTAAGAGAATTTTCGTAGTCCCGTTTCCATGTTACCCACCACATTGTGATAACGTGCAAGTTGAGCCACAAGATACGGTCTAAGAAGAAAAAAATGCAGCACACAGGAATTATCCGAATGGGACGGAAATCGTGCTCAGTTCCAAACGGGACTCATCACTGAAGACAATTCTACTCCTATCAATGAGGTTTCAGGCCCAAGACGTGCAAAGGGGTCGTCCCAGACATAGATGGGATACGAACCTGACTGTAACCAGCCATGAGAACCGGCAGCCATGACAGTCTGGTGTGCCATTTCTTTTCTTAGCTGTATCTCTTTGGTTGTCATCCGCGACACCCTTACAGCATAACTGCAAATCAACGGTGTTCTACTCCCATTTTGTTGCCCTATATGGCAGGCCATTCTGGGCTTATATTTCAGCAAGATAATGCCCGACCGCACATGGGCAGCAAGATCGCCGGTCTCTCCCGCATTGAGAACGTCTGGAGCATTATGGGCAGCGCCCTCTAAGCATCTGGAGATTTTGACGATCTGACGCTCCAATTGGACGGAATTCCGCACGATATTTCTCAGGAGAAGATCCAGCAACTCTTTCAGTCAATGCCAAACCGTATTACTGTTTGCACGAAGACCAGTGTTGGACCAACGCCTTATTGACTTGCTCAATTTGTGAAGCTGTTTCTCTCAAATAAATCATAAATTTTTTTTTGAAACTGTACTAATTTGTTTGCCTGCACATGTACATCACATCTACTGACTTCCGTTCCATTCGAATAATTTCTTCATGGTGCGCTGTTTTTCTCCTATTGTTTTTTTAGACTGTGTAATGTTAGAGATAATGTCTCATTGCTGAATTTTTTTTGTAATCCTAGGATATGTTATGATCTTTTTTTAAATGTTGTTAACTTTTAAGCTATTTTTAATGCATCTTAATCTTTGTGATAACTTCACATGTGGCAAATACTTTTTGGTGTGTGACTGTGTGTGTGTGTGTGTGTGTGTGTGTGTGTGTGTGTGTGTGTGTGTTGCTTTGCACAATATGGTGATGTACAAATTACATAAGTGCTGCATATATTTTGGAATATTTGAAAAATAAAGTCCTGCAACTTCGCAACAAAATCGCGGGCAATTTTCGATGGCACCAACACATCAAGAATATTTCCCCACAGTGGAAGAACAAAAATCGAAAAATTACGATTATGTAAGGTGTATCTTGCAAACCATGTGAACAGCCGTCTGATGATGAACTTGCCAGTTCGAAACCGGTTACGGCACTATTAACTTAAATAAATAGCAATATCAATTGTACACAGCCACGGCCTCACTATGTCAGTTTCATTAAAAATAGTATTTTTAATGCATTAATTATATCCCTGTTGCTTCCATTTATCAGAAAACACGAAAATTGTGTAAGACCGAAATTATACAAATAAATTAAAATCACAGCTGCAGGCGGTATAAAAGCATTTAAAACAAAGTAAAGAAAAATATCGTTGACCTGTGTTATTAACAAGTGCACTGAGATAGATCTGTGTAAACAAAAAGAAAGCATTCGTATCCCGTCTCCTTTTCATACGGCAGTTAAGTCGCAACTGTTGAGGGGGAAAAGGAAGGGAAAAATCACGCCATCTTTGTGCTCGGCGCAATAAGAGGGAGTCGTCTAAGAGTATGGAAGGGGGAAGGGGGGGGGGGAAGGAGGAGACCTTATAAATCTCTAAACTGGAAGGAGCTTTCTACGTCGGGGGGTGACTCCACAACATTAGCATAATCAGAATAATTTCGAACAGCTGACAACCAGACTGGGGCGAAGTTCCCTTGTTTCCCAGTCGCTGCCTTTTTCGGCCCCTCCTGCCATACACACACACACACACACACACACACACGCACGCACAAGCACTAACCCCTGTTCGCCGCCTCCGGTGATACCCGCTAAATAAAAGTTACCATCCCGCATCGGCTTTCGCAGACTCCCTGCCTACCGAAAAATCGAAGCCGCCCAGAAGTTCTGGAGCAACGCTCTGGATCTGTCAAATACGGGAAGAAAAATTCAGCCGGCTCCCCAGGCACAGCCGCCACAGATGTGACATATTAAAAGCGCGGGCGCGCAACTTGCGGGGTGGTGGGTGGCCCCTGATGACTGGAACACAGCACGGAATGCCTTCTCTACACTGCAGACTCCCAGAAACCGAGTCTTCTACATCTACATACACTACTGGCCATTAAAATTGCTACACCAAGAAGAAATGCAGATGATAAACGGGTATTCATTGGACGAATATATTATACTAGAACGGACATGTGATAACATTTTCACGCAATTTGGGTGCATAGATCCTGAGAAATCAGTACCCAGAACAACCACCTCTGGCAATAATAACAGCCTTGATACGCCTGGGCATTGCGTCACACAGAGGTGTGTACAGGTATAGCTGCCCATGCAGCTTCGACACGATTCCACAGTTCATCAAGAGTAGTGACTGGCGTATTGTGACGAGCTAACTGCTCGGCCACCATTGACCAGACGTTTTCAATTGGTGAGAGATCAGGAGAATGTTCTGGCCAGTGCAGCAGTCGAACATTTTCTGTATCCAGAGAGGCCCGTACAGGACCTGCAACATGCGGTCGTGCATTATCCTGCTGAAATGTCGGGATTCGCAGGGATCGAATGAAGGGTAGAGCCACGGGTCGTAACACATCTGAAAAGCAACGTCCACTGTTCGAAGTGCCGTCAATGCGAGCAAGAGTAGACGGAGATGTGTAACCAATGGCACCCCATACCATCACGCCGGGTGATACGCCAGTATGGCGAATACACGCTTCCAATGTCGATTCACCGCGATGTCGCCAAAAACGGATGCGACCTTCATGATGCTGTAAACGGATCGTGGATTCGTCCGAAAAAATGACGTTTTGCCATTCGTGCACCCAGGTTCATCGTTGAGTACACCATCGCCGGCGCTCCTGTCTGTGATGCAGCTTCAAGGGTAACCGCAGCCATGGTCTCCGAGCTGATAGTCCATGCTGCTGCAAACGTCGTCGAACTGTTCGTGCAGATGGTTGTTGTCTTGCAAACGTCCCCATCTGTTGACTCAGGGATCGAGACGTGGCTGCACGATCCGTTACAGCCATGCGGATAAGATGCATGTGATCTCGACTGCTAGTGATACGAGGCCGTTGGGATCTAGCGCGGCGTTCCGTATTACTACCCTGAACCCACCGATTCCATATTCTGCTAACAGTCATTGGATCTCGACCAACGCGAGTAGCAATGTTGCAATACGATAAACCGCAATCGCGATAGGCTACAGTCCGACCTTTATCAAAGTCGGGAACGTGATGGTACGCATTTCTCCTCCTTACACGAGGTATCAAAACCACGTTTCACCAGGCAACGCCGGTCAACTGCTGTTTGTGTATGAGAAATCGGTTGGAAACTTTCCTCATGTCAGCACGTTGTAGGTGTCGCCACCGGCGCCAACCTTGTGTGAATGCTCTGAAAAGCTAATCATTTGCATATCAAAGCATCTTCTTCCTGTCGGTTAAATTTCGCGTCTGTAGCTCGTCATCTTCATGGTGTAGCAATTATAATGGCCAGTAGTGTACATACTGCGCGTCACCAAGCGGTGTGTGGCGGAGGGCACAATTCGCACCAAAATCATATCCCCCCACTTCTGTTCCATTCGCTGTTCGCACGAGGGAAAAACGACTGTTTAGTCTTTTCCGTTACCACTACAGTGGAGGTAGTGGTTGTTACGTACGAGGAACATTAATAAAGTATCAGCTATAAGGAAATGTATTCGTAATTGCGAATGTGAACCAACATCGGATGCAAATTGCAACTGAAAGAGTAGCGGAACAGGTTTGGGTTACGTTTATCTCTTAAGCGGGGTTGCTAGTATACAAGAATCCTTGAGTAAAGCTGTGGCCGAGTGGTTCTAGCCGCTTCAGTCCGGAACCGCGCTGCTGCTACGGTCGCAGGTTCGAACCCTGCCTTGGACATGGATGTGTGTGATGTCCTCAGGTTGGTTAGGTTTAAGTAGTTCTAAGTTCTAGGGGACTGATGACCTCAGATGTTAAGTCCCATAGTGCTCAGAGCCATTTGAACCAATTTTAACTTAAGGCCAACACAAACATCCATGCCCGAGGAAGGATTCGAACCTGCGACCGTAGCGGTGGCGCTGTTCCAGACTGAAGTGCCTAGAACCGCTCGGTCACAATGGCCTGCAAACCTCCAAGGTCATGGGACCTGTCAGTACATGAAATTACAACACAAAAGTAACAACAGATAAAAATAAATGTTTGTGAACCCGAAAAGAGTCAGTCCTTAAGATAAAGGAATGGCAATCAACAATACAATAAGAATCAGCTTAATTTTTCAAGCAATTCCTCGACGGAATAGAAGGAGTGACCCATGAGGAAACTCTTCAGTTTCGATTTGAAAGCGCGTGGATTACTGCTACGATTTTTAAATTAGAGTGGTAGCTTATTGAAAATGGATGCAGCAGTACACTGCACACCATTTTGCGCAAGAGTTAAGGAAGTCCGATCAAAATGCAGGTTTGATTTACGCTTATATTAACCGACTGCAAGCTGCTTATTCATCGGTCGCCAGCGCCTACATAAGACGACAAGTGTTACATTGGTTGCTGCTGGCACAATGGCAGGTTATCAAGACTGAAGTGAGGTTGAAAGTGGAGTTATAGTCGCCGTACGAGCTGTGGGATACTGTATCTCCGAGGTAGCGACGAAGTGGGAATTTTCCCGTACGACCATTTCACGAGTGTACCGTGAATATCAGCAGTCCGGTAAAACATCAAATCTCTGACGTCGCTGCGGCCAGAAAAAGATCCTGCAAGCACGGGACCAACAATGACTGAAGAGAATCGTTCAACATGAGAGAAGTGCAGCTCTTCCGCAAATTGCTGCAGATTTCAATGCTGGGCTATCGACAAGTGTCAGCGTGCAAACGATTAAAAAAAATGGGTCAAATGGTTCTGAGCACTATGGGACTTAACATCAGAGGTCGTCAGTCCCCTAGGCTTAGAACTACTTAAACCTAACTAACCTAAGGACATCACACACATCCATGGCCGAGGCAGGATTCGAACCTGCGACCGTAGCAGCAGCGCGGTTTCGGACTGAAGTGCCTAGAACCGCTCGGCCACAATGGCCGGCGCGAACCGTTCAACGAAATATCATCGATATGGGCTTTCGGAGCCGAAGGTGTACTCGTGTCACCATGATTGGTTTTGTTCTGTTTTAGGGCGCAAAATCAACTAGGGTCGTAGGCGCTCGTGTCAAAACTGTGAAACACGAAGACAAAGAGAGGAGTTAAAAACGCCTATGAGTCAATCGAAAAAAAAGTGGTAATAACAGTGACGTGGGGAAAGGTCTATAAAATACGCTATAGAGAAACAGAGGTCAAGAACTAATAATTAAATGGCCTTCGCCATACTGCTACGATGGATAAAAAGTAAAACGCGTTAGACAGCCCCCGCGTCGTTCGCTAAAACGGCCGGCAAGTCAGACGGCAAACGCAAACAAGAAGGTAAACGGTCAAAAAAAGGGCATTCCGTCAGAAAAATATTGTACAGTTAAAAGTTGGGCGCAATGTGCACGACGTGGTTGGGGAGCGCCGATTAACAATATGGCGAAGGCAAAAAAAAAGCACTGCGTCTTCAGGCCACAGGTGGCCCATCGGTACCATCCGACTGCCGTGTCATCCTCAGTTGAGGATGAAGATAGGAGGGATGTGTGGTCAGCACACCGCTGGATACCACGTGGTGCAGTGTGGTAATCTGCAATGATAAACCATCTTTAAACAGTGGGATGGGCAGAGTAACTACTCTTGTGAAATGATATTGCAAGACAACGATTTTAGAATGAGGTATGTATTCAGAAAAGACAGAGTGGGACTTCGTGTGATCTTCACACATAACAGTGGTCTGAAAAATACTATGGTTCACAAAAAAAGCACTAAGCACTCCGTCTACAGGCCACAAGTGACCCATTGGGACCATCCGACCGCCGTGTCATCCTCAGTGGACAATGTGGATAGGAGGGGCGTGTGGTCAGCACACCCCTCCCTGTCGTTATGATGGTTTTCTTTGACCGGAGCCGCTACTACTCAGTCGAATAGCTCCTCAATTAGCATCACGAGGCTGAGTGCACCCCGAAGAATGGCAACAGCGCACGGCGGCCCGGATGGTCACCCATCCAAGTGCCGGCCACGCCCGACAGCGCTTAGCTATGGTGATCTGGTGGGAACCGGTGTATCCATTGCGGCAAGGCCGTTGCCAGGGCTAAAAACTGCAGTGCCCAATACGCGACGTAGTTAAAATTACCTCCTCGGTGCGGGAAGGTTGAGAGGAGTTCGTCCAACCCGCCGGGAGAGGCTTAATAAGCTAGAGATTGTTCCCAAAGGCGAACAAGTGGTGACGCTAAAGTCACACCACCTGCTGACAGACGGCGACACAGAGACCATTGGAGGGAATGTAAGAACTAGTGGGCTGAGGTACAAAGACTGCAGCTTTGGCAACAGCGTCAGCAACTTCGTTTCCAGTCAGACCGACATGACCGGGAACCCACATAAACATCACAGTGGTTTTATTTATTTTATTTACACGTCAAGTTCCGTAGGACCAAATTGAGGAGCAAATCTCCAAGGCCATGGAACGTGTCAGTACATGAACTTACAACATAAAAATAATAACACATAAAAATAAATGTTCATAAACCTGAAAAAAAGTCTGTCCATAAGTTCAAGTAAACGCTATCAGCAATACAAAAGAATCAGCTTAATTTTTCAAGGAACTCCTCGACAGAATAGAAGGAGTGACCCACGAGGAAACTCTTTAGTTTAGATTTGAAATCGCGTGGATTACTGCTAGGATTTTTGAAATCGAGTGGCAGCTTATTGAAAATAGATGTAGCAGTATACTGCACACCTTTTTGCACTAGAGTTAAGGAAGTCCTATCCAAATGGAGGTTTGATTTCTGCCGAGTATTAACTGAGTGAAAGCTGCTTATTCTTGGGAATACACTAATATTGGTAACAAGAAACGACAATAAGGAATATACATATGTCAAAATAACCAGACTCATGAACAGAGGTCGACAAAAGGTTCGTGAACTCACACCACTTATTGCCCGAACCGCCCGTTTCTGAGCCAAAAATATCCTTCTAGAATGCGAAGAGTTACCCCAAAACGTAATACCATACGATATAAGTGAATAAAAATAAGCAAAGTAGACTAATTTACGTGTCGAAGTATCACTCACTTTTGATACCGTTCGAATAGTAAAAATGGCAGTATTAAGTATCTGAACAATATCCTGAACGTGGGCTTTCCACGACAGCTTACTATCTATCTGAAAACCTAGGAATTTGAACTGTTCAGTTTCACTAATCATATGCCCATTATGTGAGATTAAAACGTCAGGTTTTGTTGAATTGTGTTTTAGAAACTGTAAAAACTGAGTCTTACTGTGATTTAACGTTAGTTTATTTTCTACAAGCCATGAACTGAGGTCATGTACTGCACTATTTGAAACCGAGCCACTGTTGCACACAACATCCTTTACTACCAAGCTAGTGTCATCAGCAAACAGAAATGTTTTAGAGTTACCCATAATACTAGAGGGCATATCATTTATATAAATAACGAACAGGAGCGGCCCCAACACTGATCCCTGGGGCACCCCCATCACGACTGACCAAGTGGCTGAGACTTGTACTAAGAGCTGGACGGTGTACAGCGCACAGAGGTGTGGAAGAGGACTGAGAGAGTCAGACACAATTGAAATGTCTGTGTGGCCGGAAGTACTCCGTGGCCTGATCCACGGCGAAGACGTCTGCTGTAAATACTGACCAGTATGTCGAAAGCCGATGCCGAAAAACATCGCCGCCAATGGCGAAGGCACACTCGACATCACGTTCATTCCGAGAGCCATCAGTGTACACAAAGGTACATCTACATCTACATCGATACCCTGAAAAACATTCAAGTGCCTGGCAGAGGGTTCATCGAACCACCTTCGCAATTCTCTGTTATTCCAATCTCGTATAGCGGGAGGAAAGAATGAACACCTATATCTTTCCGTAAAAGCTCTGATTTCCCTTATTTTATCGTGGTGATCGTTCCTCCCTGTGAAGGTTGGTGTCAACAAAATATTTTCGCATTCGGAGGAGAAAGTTGGTGATTGGAATTTCGTGAGAAGATTACGTCGCAACGAAAAACGCCTTTCGTTTAATAATTTCCAGCCCAAATCCTGTGTCATTTCTGTGACACTCTCTCCCATATTTCGCCATAATACAAAACGTGCTGCCTTTCTTTGAACTTTTTCAAGGTACTCCGTCAGTCCTATCTGGTAAGGATCACATACCGCGCAGCAGTATTCTAAAAGAGGACGGACAAGCTTAGTGTAGGCAGTCTCCTTAGTACGTCTGTTTTTCTAAGTGTCCTGTTAATAAAACGCAGTCTTCGGTTAGCCTTCACAGCAACAATTTCTATGAAACTTCCTGGCAGATTAAAACTGTGTGCCGGACCGAGGCTCGAACTCGGGACCTTTGCCTTTCGCGGGCAAGTACTCTACAAACTAAGCTAACCAAGCACGACTCACGCCCCGCCCTCACAGCTTTACTTCTGCCAGTACCTCGTCTCCTACCTTCCAAACTTTGCAGAAGCTCTCCTGCGAACATTTTCTATGTGTTATTTCATATTTAAGTTCTTCGTAATTTAGTTGAATTTACGGCTTTTAGCTTGGACTGATTTATCGTGTAAACGAAGTTTAACGAATTCCTTTTAGCAGCCATGTGGATAACCTCACACTTCTCGTTATTTAGGGTCAACTGCCACTTTTCGCACCATTCCGATATCTTTTCTAAATAGTTTTGCAGTTTGTTTTGATTTTCTGATGACGTTATTAGTCGATAAACGACAGCGTCATTTGCGAACAACCGAAGACGGCTGCTCAGATTGTATCCAAAATCGTTTATATAGATAACGAACTGCAAAGGGCCTGTAACACTACCTTGGGGAACGCCTGAAATCACTTGTGTTTTACTCGTCGACTTTCCGTCAATACTAGGAACTGAGACCTCTCTGGCAGGAAATCACAAATCCAGTCACATAACTGAGACGATAGTCCATAAGCACGCAATTTCACTACGAACCGCTAGTGTGGTATTGTGTCAAGAGCCTTCCGGAAATCCAAAAATACGGAATCGATCTGAAATCCCTTGTCAATAGCACTCAAGCAATAGCACTCAAGATGCATGCGAAGGTCGTGAAACCGAAGGCGATAGCATGAGGCTTGTGCAGTGTCCTTAGGAAGCATTGAGCATATATGGAATGCTTTGCAACGTGATATTCAGAAGTGACCTCCACCCTCTCGTACTCTTACGGATTTATTGACAGCCCTGCTGGATTCATAGTGGAAATTAGTCAGTACACGCCACGTCGTGTTGCGGCACTTCTGCGTGCTCGCGGGGGCCCTACGCTATATTATGTGGGTATACCAGTTTCTGTGGCGCTTCAGTGTACTTTCACAGAACAGTGGGGGAGGAACTAGGTAAATGAGGGAAAGCAGGCACTATACTTCTTAGATAATCGAGCTTTAAATCACCCTTTACGACCACCATTAACACTGCAGTGGTATACTGTGCTGAATAAAGTTTGACAGCAAACAGTGTTGCACTTGTACATGAAATCCAGCATTAATTGAGACTGGCAGTCTAAAGTTACCGACCCACATAATTTAGCAACCAATAGACAGTTTTTTAAACACTAACCATCAATAATGAAACTGCGGTGAGACGCCCAGCTTAACCCGCAACACAGGACAGTCAGTTTAAATTGTGGAAAGCGGCCGAAATAAGGGGCTGTGGGTTAAACTCCAACATACAACTTTATTATTTGATCAAACATAACAAGAGGCCAAAAAATTTTTTTTTGCAGATAGCTTTAAACTTTGGGACTTAATTACAGGCTGAAAGCCACTTTAATTTAAAAACGGCTGAGGGCCGATAACTTAAAACACAAGCATAATCAGAAATTTAAAAGGCAAACCTTATCTTACAACAATTCTTTATTTAGGCTGAAGGCAAATGAATCTGAGATTTTCAGAGCAAATAATTTGAATTCAGAATCGGCTGAAAACCCAAGACTTAAGGCTAAACAACATTTAAAAAAAAGCAAGGCCTTACATAAAACAGTTCTTAATTAGGCAAAACTCAACCAAAACAGAAATTTAAAAGGCAAAGACTTATCTTAAAACAGTTCTTTAGTTAGTCTGAAGGCCCAAAGAATCAGGCAGTTCAAGAGCAAACAAGTTAACTTCAGATTGGCTGAAGGCCTAACAATGCGTCAGCGCATTGTCAATGCATGTGCGAACATTTCGGAAGGCGAACTACTCGCTGTTGAGAGCAATGTCGTTACACGTATTGCGAAATGCATTGAGGTTGACGGACATAATTTTGAGCATTTATTGCATTAATGTGGTATTTACAGGTAATCACGCTTTAACAGCATGCGTTCTCAGAAATGATAAGTTCACAAAGGTACATGTATCACATTGGAACAACCGAAAAAAAAATGTTCAAACGTACCTACGTTCTGTACTTTAATTTAAAAAACCTACCTGTTACCAACTGTTCGTCTAAAATTGTGAGTCATATGTTTGTGACTATTACAGCGCCATCTATGACAAAGCGAAAAAAGTGGTTCAACTAAAACATTCATATTTCTTTACGTACTACACGAGTATTTAAAAAGACGCAGTTGATAACCGTTTGGCCTATGGCAGCGCCATCTAGCGGGCCAACCATGGCGCCATCTGGTTTCCCCCTTCAAGCTAGACGAGTTTCGTTCTTTGTAGTTCTTTCGTTTGATGCTTATTTCGTGAGATATTTGGCCCGGTCACTATCAGTGGACCAATCTGTATAGATCACAATGTAGGAGTGATGAAGAGTAGTAGTTGGCTTTTCTATAGCAGCAGTAGTTTTTACATTATGACGCGGTACCAAACCCAGAAAACTTTTATGCCGACTGACTCCGACCGCGGAAGCCTACGCAGTTATAGTAGATGGAAGTTTAAGACATTAGTCAGGAAGGAACAATACGCAAGGAAGCTGGATTTGCGAGAATTAAGGAATGATGGGATCCGCTTCAAGGTTCTCTAAGGCTATAGATACAGCAATACGGAAGGGCTCAGTAAACAGTACAGTTGATGAGGAATGGACGTCTCTAAAAAGGGCCATCAGAGAAGTCGGGAAGAAAAGCATAGGTGCAGAGAAGGTAAGCATCGGTAACAGAAGAAATACTTCAGTTGATCGATGAAAGAAGAAAGCACAAAACTGTTCAGAATAGTGCAGGAATACAAAAATACAAGTCACTGATGAATCAAACGAATGTGAAGGCAAGGAAGCTAAGACGAAATGGCTGCATGAAAAATGCGAAGTAATCGAAAGATTGTCGGAAGGACTGACTCAGCATATAGGAAAGTCAAAACAGCCTTCGGCGAAGTTAAAACAAGGGCAGTAACATTAAGAGGGCAACGGGAATTGCACTGTTAAATGCAGAAGGGAGGGCGGATGGATGGAAAGAGTACAATGAAAGCCTGTGTGATGGGGAAGATATGTCTGATTTGATAGAAGAAGTCGATTTATAGGAGATAGGGGATCCAGTATTAGAATCAGAATTTAAGTGCCAGGATTAAAAATGGTGTAAGACAGGGATGTAGTTTTTGCCTGTAGTGTTATGGTCAAATAAGGCAGAAGGGATAGATAACATTCCATAGTAAAAGCTGACAAAGGAAATTCTTTAATCATAATGCATGAAAGAGAATATGTAGAGAATACCTTGCAATTTTTCCATAGCAACAATATTACTGAAATAGAGACAGATCCTACAGTAAAATTCCAAACTAAACTCCGAAAGCTACTACAAAACTGTAACTTTTTACTGAACAAATATGAAATACATAACTGCATAACAATGAATCCCTCGGCACCAAAACTGCGTGCACAGCCAAAGGTTCATAAAGAAAATTGTCCCATCCGCCCGATTGTTAACTCAAGAAACAGCCCTGCATACTTCATAAGCCGAAAATTAAAAGACCTCATTACCAAATACTATACATTTGAAAATAACTACACCATACATAACACACATGAACTCATAAGCTTAATTAAAGACATCCACATCCCACCAACAGCTAAATTATCATCACTAGACACAGTCAACCTGTACACGAACATCCCTGTAAAAGAGACTATTAACATTGTAAGAAACAATCTGCTTAAATATAAGAAAATTAGTGATGCAGAGATCTGTGAACTCATAGAAATACTTTCACTTATTCTAGAGCATAATTACTTTAGCTTCAACAACAAACTGTACCAACAACATGATGTTTTGGCAATGGGAAGTAGCTTAGCTGGGATATTAGCTGACATCTACAGCAACCATATAGAACAAAAATTCTTTTCTGCCAACCAGCACATCTCAAACAAAATAATATACTACAGAAGATATGTTGATGATACAATACTGCTTTTTAATGGTACAAGCAATGAAATAGATACATTAGCAGCAGATCTTAGCAAAATGCACAAAAATATTAAATTCACAGTTGAACATGAAACTAATAAAAGCATTAACTTTCTTGACCTGAAAATTTGCAATAGTAACAATAAAAATCAATTCAGTATTTACGGAAAACCTACCACCACAGATGTCAGTATTAGCAACTCATCTTGCCACCTCCGCCAACAAAAAATGGCATATTTCAGAACGATGCTACACCGAATTAAAAAAGTACCAATGAGTGACACAGACCAACAAAATGAAATCAATATAATTAAAACAGTTGCTCATAATAATGAATATAAACCCACAATAATAGAAAAACTCCACAACAAAATGCAGACAAAACCCACAGATCCACTTCACAGCAGTCACTTCAAGCCAAATCAGTGTGCCACTGAAGCCAAACCTAAATATGCCACTCTCCCATACATAGGCCCACTTTCATACCAAATAGCAAACTTATTTAAAAAGAAGAAAAATATCAGAATCAGCTTTTCCACAAATAATAAATTACAACAAAAAGTAATCCATGATGTAAACACCTCCAAGAGTCCCTACCGTAAATCAGGAATATATAAACTCAAATGTGATACATGCCCAAAATTCTACATTGGACAGACAGGCAGAAGTTTTGAAATTAGATACAAAGAACATATTGACGCTCTGAGACTTGGTAACTTAAACAAATCAGCATTTGCAGCCCATATTGCTGAAGAAAACCATTCAGTGGGAAATATTGAGGACAACTTAAAGATTTTGCATCTAACAGAAAAAGGAGCCACTATGAATATATTAGAAGAATTAGAAATACACACACACAAAAACAGCACCCCAGACTATATTCTTAACGAACAAACAGAGTTGGCTAACACCCCTTTCCTGAAAAATTTCCAAAACTTACTTTCCAGCCTCCAAAGCAAATAATATTAATACACCTATCTGCAGATCAAGTAGAAAATTTATATGTAACTATAATTCTCATGCTGCCAAATGTAATAAAATAATATACTATTTTACCTATACAGTTCTAAATATATATAAAAAACTTTATAATTAAATTAGCAATAACAGATATTAAAAAATATATATATATATAAATCTCTCTGTACTAATGTAAAAGACATTACAGTTTTGTAAAAGAATATATGATCCTTTCCAAACATAGGACATCATTGTCAAATGTTACGATATATCATAGCATCTGTGACACCCATATGTTTGTAAACTCTTTGTATGTACCAAAACATGTGGTGCGTGGTTGGAATGATCTCAGCGACAAATCTAAAGTGTACAGTGTGAACTATTACATGTGCAACAACGAGGATACAGTGGAAATGCATTTACATCGATTGGATGAACGTTATGGAAACAATCACTCGAAACCGACGTTTCACGTAAGTCACATGCAACGAAAATCTGCAACGCAACCATCCGTGTGTGGCGTGTTTGTAATTATGTTTTATTTATATTTTAGGACAATTAATCTATAAAAAACACACCAAATGTCAGAAAGAAAGCATGTAAACCGTCTGATGATGAATCGCAACGATTCGAAACCGGTAACGGTTTCCTTTGAATAAAGGAACTCAAAGTAAATTTGTGGCTGGTTGCTGTCCTAACACCATCAACATTTGTCTTCAAAAACAGCCACGGTCTCCAACATGTCATCATATGACAAAATTACATTCCATCCTAATTTCTAAAATCATTGGGGGAAGAGGCAACAAAACTACTATCCATGATGGTGTGTAGAATGTATGAGTCTGGCGATATACAGTACCATCTGACTTTCGGAAAAACATTACCAAAAATTACCAACGACTGCTGATGCTGATAAAACGAAGTTACTTCTCTGTAGAGAGGCATTTATGGCCTATTATGCAGTCTCTAGACATCGATCACGTGCTGCACACGAAGTCCGCAAATAACATTTCTTCTTAACTACATAGGCAGCAAAATAACTATTGATGGACGGAACAAGGAGGTAAGGAGGCAAAAAGAAGGTGCGTAGTGCGGATGTCTCTAGCACACGACCCGCATACCTAGTTCCGTTTACTATATTGTATAGTAGGCACATCACCACATGATTCTGTTATCGCTCTTCGCTCTACCCGGATCGATTAGGTAGAAGATAGCGGCTACGACACATGTCCATTCATGTACCCCCAATTACTTTTTAGAGTTAAGTGCACCTCTCAGAAACTGATAATCTGAAATGGTGAATAATTCACAAAACAATGCATGGAAAGTGAGCCAGTTATGATGGAGATGAAATTCTCCGCCTAGTACCCGTTTTGCACACGACATCTCTTTTTATAATTAATTACCAACGACTGCTGATGCTGATAAAACGAAGTTACTTCTCTGTAGAGAGGCATTTATGGCTATTTTGCAGTCTCTAGACATCGATCACGTGCTGCACACGAAGTCCGCAAATAACATTTCTTCTTAGGGTCTGAGAAACACAAACCAACAGGTTTCGTGCTCGTCATCAGACGTTCAAATACGTTACTGAACATCACATATTCTCATTTGAACCAAGCGTTTATCACTACACGTTGCAAAAGGCGACAGCCTGAAACCGTAAATGTAAGTAAATTGCGTGAAATTTTGTTTGTAACTCTTATTATGCATTTTAGTGCAAATTACTCTTTTTCTCTGCAACACATGTCGCACTATCAGATTAATAAAATATAATTAATGCACCTACCCTGTCACTCTTCCCTACACTTAATTTTTTGGCGAAATTAGCCAAAGAATGCGACGGCAGTTCTTTGAAAAACATTCCATTTTAGCTGGAGCTAAAGAGAAATGTATCGTTGTCTAGGAATGTTTTAGGTATTCCTAGGAACTCCTGCCGAACAGGCCATGAAGGTCCAAAGGTACCGACCGGCCGCCGTGTCATCCTCATCACAGGCGTCACTGGATGCTGACATGGAGGGGATGTGGTCAGGACACCACTCTCCCGGCCGTATGACAATTTCCGAGACCGGAGCCGCTGCTTCTCAATCACGTAGCTCCTCAGTTTGCCTCATAAGGGCTGAGTGCACCCCGATTGCCAACAGCGCTCGGCAGACCGGATGGTCACCCATCCAAGTGCTATCCCAGCCCGAGAACCCTTAACTTTGGTAATCTGACGGGAAACGACCATTGGCAGCAATTTCTAGGAAGCAATATCGAAAATATAATTGACAACAAAACGATATACAACGATTTAGAACATTTTATCGCTCTCCTGAAAAATGTACGAGGGACGTAAGTAAGTGATTCGACACATGCTTTTTTTTCGTCCAGTGTCCGTTAAAAATTGCGTAATTTATTGTGGGACATCGTGAAATATTCCCGCTTCAGCTGCTGCGGTGCCACGAAGTTCCGAGAACTGGAGGCACTATATGTATCCAGCAAAATGGCGTCTGTAAAACTTGTCTGTTCCAAGCAGAGAGATCTGATTAGTTTCTTTTGCAGAAAACTAGAGTATCGCAAATATTCATTCATAGGCGTTTGCGGAATGTCTGCGGAGACCTGGCAGTGAACAAAAGCAGGGTGACTCGTTGGGCGAGGGGTGAGTCATCAAAGCAACAAGGCCCCGCAAACCTGTCCGATCTCTTGCGTGCCGGCCGGCCGCATACAACTGTGACTCCCGCAGTGTTGGAACGTGTGGACACTCTCACTCGAGGTGACCGGCGGATCACAATCAGACACAAACTACAAAGCTGAATGTCTCTGTCGACACAGTCGTCCACCAGTTGGACCTGCCTCAACCAGCTTACAGCCCGGATGAGGCACCTTGCGACTTCCAAGTGTTTGGCCCAGTGACGGATGCAATCTGCGCAAAGCAGTCAGTGGATGATGGGGAGGTAGTTGATGCAGCAAGACGGTGGCCCGGACCTCGACCAGTAGATTGGTACCATGGGGGCATAATGGTTCAAATGGCTCTGAGCACTATGGGACTTAACATATGAGATCATCAGTCCGCTAGACGTAGAACTACTTAAACCTAACTAACCTAAGGACATCACATACATCCATGCCCGAGACAGGATTCGAACCGGCGACCGTAGCAGCAGCACGTATCCCCACTGAAGCCCCTAGAACCGCTCGGCCACAAAGGCCGGCTCATGGGAGCATACAGGCCCTCCCAGTAAGGTGGCGTAAGACCGCCGCATTGAACGAAGATTATGTTGAAAAAAAAATTTGCACACAAAAGAGTGGGAAATAATATAGTGTATTGGGCTCCTGAATTAAACCAACCTACCTTCAGAAAAGAAAAAAAATGTATTGCATTACTTATTGAACGCTCCTCGTAATTTCAGATTTTTTTATCACCTCTTCAATTAAGCTGTAACCAGACACCGGAGCAACACGGGTCACTTATCCCAAAATTGACAAGAAAAATGTCAAACATCTTCGAAATTTTGTCGGTGGAGTTGGTTTCCTCTGAAGAGTCAGGTACGCTGTTTATTAAAAGGGAAATGTACTTCTGAGTTTCTCTGAACTGTTTCAAAACGACAAATGCAGTACTGGCCATTAAAATTGCTACACCACGAAAATGACGTGCTACAGACGCGAAATTTAACCGACAGGAAGAAGATGCTGCGATATGCAAATGATTAGCTTTTCAGAGCATTCACACAAGGTTGGCGCCGGTGGCGACACCTACAACGTGCTGACATGAGGAAAATTTCCAACCGATTTCTCACACACAAGCAGCAGTTGACCGGCGTTGCCTGGTGAAACGTTGTTTTGATGCCTCGTGTAAGGAGGAGAAATGCGTACCATCGCGTTTCCGACTTTGATAAAGGTCGGATTGTAGCCTATCGCAATTGCGGTTTATCGTATCGCGACATTGCTGCTCGCGTTGGTCGAGATCCAATGACTGTTAGCAGAATATGGAATCGGTGGTTTCAGGAGGGTAATACGGAACGCCGTGCTGGATCCCAAAGGCCTCGTATCACTAGCAGTCGAGATGACAGGCATCTTATCCGCATGGCTGTAACGGATCGTGCAGCCACGTCTCGATCCCTGAGTCAACAGATGGGGACGTTTGCAAGACAACAACCATCTGCACGAACAGTTCGACGACGTTTGCAGCAGCACGGACTATCAGCTCGGAGACCATGGTTGCGGTTACCCTTGACGCTGCATCAAAGACAGGAACGCCTGCAATGGTGTACTGGGTGCACGAATGGCAAAACGTTATTTTTTCGGATGAATCCAGGTTCTGTTTAGAGCATCACGATGGTCGCATCCGTGTTTGGCGACATCGCGGTGTACGCATATTGGAAGCGTGTATTCGTCATCGCCATACTAGCATATCACCCTGAGTGATGGTATGGGGTGCCATTGGTTACGCATCTCGGTCACCTCTTGTTCGCATTGAGGGCACTTTGAACAGTGGACGTTACATTTCAAATGTGTTACGACCCGTGGCTCTATCCTTCATTCGATCCCTGCAAATCCCTACATTTCAGCAGGGTAATTCACGACCGCATGTTGCAGGTCCTGTAGGGCCTTTCTGGATACAGAAAATGTATTGGCGTCCCCAGCTCGTGGTCGTGCGGTAGCGTTCTCGCTTCCCACGCCCGGGTTCCCGGGTTCGAATCCCGGCGGGGTCAGGGATTTTCTCTGCCTCGTGATGACTGGGTGTTTTGTGATGTCCTTAGGTTAGTTAGGTTTAAGTAGTTCTAAGTTCTAGGGGACTGATGACCATAGATGTCAAGTCCCATAGTGCTCGGAGCCAGCCAAAGTGTCTTGGCCAGCACATTCTCCTGGACTCTCACAATTGTAAACGTCTGGTCAATTGTGGCCGAGCAAGTGGCTCGTCACAATACGCCAGTCACTACTCTTGATGAACTGTGGTATCGTGTTGAAGCTGCATGGGCAGCTGCACCTCTACACGCCATCCAGGCTCTGTTTGGCTCAATGCGCAGGCGTATCAAGGCCGTTATAATTGCCGGAGGTGGTTGCTCTGGGTACTGATTTCTCAGGATCTATGCACCCAAATTGCGTGAAATTGTAACCACATGTCAGTTCTAGCATAATATATTTCTCCAATGAATACCCGTTTATCATTTGCATTTATTCTTGGTGTAGCAATTTTAATGGCCAGTAGTGTAGTTTTCGAGATGATTTTTCCTGCACTCTTGGAAGCTTTTTCCTTTTGAGCACTTACATAATGTCTCATTCTTAGTCTTCAGTTGTCAGAGGTGCGCCAGCCTGTTGTACCGCGGACAAACGAGAGATGGCGCCCGGCACATCACAATATTCATGACATGTTAAGGACCTCCGCACCGCATCCCATGCAAATCCACCAAGGCAGAGCAGAGTTCAGACAAGGAAAAGAAAAAAAAAAATTGTTGAGGGAGACAGAAGAGAGAAGTAGACTGCGAACTAGAAGGAGTGATTTAGCTGTAACTGTATAAACTGGCAATAAATATAAGCGCATGACTGAGACATGAATATTTAATATTTTTTTCTAGTGGCTGCGCGACGACATAAATTTTCTTTCGCGGACTACTTTTTTTTCTTTTTTTTTTTTCTTCAGCCACTGCCCCGTCATAGGTCTTCGTTTAAGGGCGCGCTAGTAGCTGCGAGTGGAGAGGACGACGTGTTACGTGGTCCAGACACTTTTATTGCCCAACCCGAGCGAGGGGCAAGTGGTCTGAGGAAACTTTGCTTCACCGCCAAGGGGTGGGGAGAGTGATGGAGGGGAAGCAGGGGGAGGAGGGAGGGAGGAAGGAGAAAGGGTGGACTGGTGGGTTGGCAAAGAGGAGGCCTAATTTCTCGCGATGATAACCTGGAACAGTTGTCGCGTCAAAGAGGTGCTTCACAGCTGTGGAAGATATACCACTGCAGTACCCTCCCTGCAGAAGTAAGGACGCCCTCCTCCAGAAGGAAAAGAAAAAAAAAATTATATCCAGGGGAGAGGGAAGTCTGGAAAACAATGTGGGCAGGGGGTGAGGGCGAAGTGGTAGGGACTCGTAGGGGGCTCTTTATAGCAGAGAACGTATTCCTCCAACAAATGACGGATGTCGCCCTAGGCAGTCCGCTGGGGAAACGAGTGTTCCTTCTTATACAGAAAATAAGAGAGAGAAAGTGGCATATGTAGCCCCGATTGTTTTTTGTAAAATGAAGTGTGTTTTCGATACTACATCGCAATCAGTGTGTGCTACTGTAAGATTCTGACAAGAAAATATCATCAACTGGACCTCCTTCGTAAACAAAACAGGTTAGAACACTGTTGCAGAAACAACGAAACACACATGCCAAATTTAAACAGTCGCTAAATCCCCGAGATTGGGGATCTTTTACAGGAGCTCGAAATTTAGCGCGGACTTCAATGCGAGATGCTTATAACACTTCTCACAACGAAACTTTGTCTCGAAACCTGGCAGAAAATTCAAGGAGATTCTGGTCGTATGTGAAGTATGTTAGCGGCAAGAAACAATCAATGCCTTGTCTACACGATAGCAATGGAGATACTATCGGAAACAGTGGTGCCAAAGCAGAGTTACTAAACACAGTCTTCCGAAATGCCTTCACAGAAGAAAACGAAGTAAATATACTAGAATTCGAATCTAGAACAGCTGCCAACATGAGTAACGTAGAAGTAAATATCCTCGGAGTAGTGAAGCAACTTAAATCACTTAATAAACGCAAATCTTCTGGTCCAGACTGTAGACCAATCATATTAAACCGTTGGCACGACGAAAGATCCGTACCAGAAGACTGGAAAGTTGCATAGGTCACACCAATATTCGACATAGGTAGTAGGAGTAATCCACTAAATTACAGGCCCATATCGTTAACGTCGATATGCAGCAGGATTTCAGAAAATATATTGTGTTGAAACATTATGAGTTACCTCGAAGAAAACGGTCTATTGACACACAGTCAACATGGGTTTAGAAAACATCGTTCCTGTGAAACACAACTAGCTCTTTATTCACATGAAGTGTTGAGTGCTATTGACAAGGGATTTCAGATCGAGTCCGTATTCCTGCATTTCCGGAAGTCTTTTGACACAGTACCACACAAGCGGCTCGTAGTGAAATTGCGTGCTTATGGAATATTGTGTCACTTATGTGAATGGATTTGTGATTTCCTGTCAGAGAGGTCACAGTTCGCAGTAATTGACGGAAAGTCATCGAGTAAAACAGAAGTGATTTCTGGCGTTCCGCAAGGTAGTGTTAAAGGGCCTTTGCTATTCCTTATCTATATAAACGATTTTGGAGACAATCTGAGCAGCCGTTTTCGGTTGTTTGCAGATTAAGCTGTCATTTGTCGGCTGATAAAGTCATCCGAAGATAAAAACAAACTGCAAAATGATTTAGAAAAATATCTGAATGGTGCGAAAATTGGTGGTTGACACTGAATAACGAAACGTGTGATGTCATCCACATGGGTGCTAAAAGGAACTCGTTAAACTTCGGTTACACGATAAATCAGTCTAACCTAAAAGCCGTAAATTCAACTAAATAGCCGGCCGGTGTGGCCGTGCGGTTAAAGGCGCTTCAGTCTGGGACCGCGTGACCGCTACGGTCGCAGGTTCGAATCCTGCCTCGGGCATGGATGTGTGTGATGTCATTAGGTTAGTTAGGTTTAAGTAGTTCTAAGTTCTAGGGGACTGATGACCACAGAAGTTAAGTCCCATAGTGCTCAGAGCCATTGGAACCATTTGAATCAACTAAATACCAAGGTATTACGATAACGAACAACTTAAATTGGAAGTAACACACAGAAAATGTCGTGGGGAAGGCTAACCAAAGACTGCGTTTTATTGGCAGGACTCTTAGAAAATGTAACAGATCTACTAAGAAGACCGCCTACAGTACGCTTGTCCGTCCTCTTTTAGAATACTGCTGCGCGGTGTGGGATCCTTACCAGATAGGACTGACGGAATACATCGAAAAAGTTAAAAGAACGGCAACATATAATAGAGAATTGTGAAGGTGGTTCGATGAACCCTCTGCGAGGCACTTAAATGTAATTTGCAGAGTATCGATGTACATGTAGATGTATTTTAAGGAGATAAAAGCACACGTGCATGATATCAGCCCCAGCAATCGATCCCGCGCGAAAAATTTGTGTCAGTATTCTGATAGCATGCAGTTATGACCTTCTGAAAATACAGCTTTCAAACGTGCGCAAGTGCATCGCTAGTTTGTTGCTCGCTCCGCCACACGGCGCTTGCTTGAATCTCGAGGGCAAAGTGATGTACAGTGAAGTGGGTAAGAGGTTTGTTATATAAATGCTTGGTATCTGTTCATTCGGACATGTCCAAAAGAAAGGACACTACACAAGCCGGCCCCTGTGGCCGAACGGTTCTAGGCGCTTCAGTCCGGAACCACGCTGCTGCTACGGTCGCAGGTTCGAATCCTGCCTCGGTCATGGACGTGTGTGATTTCCTTAGGTTAGTTAGGTTTAATTAGTTCTAAGTCAAATGGACTGATGACCTCAGATGTTAAGTTCCATAGTGCTTAGAGCCATTTGAACCATTTGAAAGGACACCACACATCGATACAGTTGATTCGACTCGATGGGCAGTGAACCCACAACCTTCAGTGTGGATGCACATTTACGTTCGACCTCCAGTGGGAATCTAAAAGTAACGGGCACGGAAGACGCGTACGGGGGCTGTGGATAGGACGTACTAGGTGGGAACGTGAGTCAGCTAAAGAGCGAGCGGAGATAGTCCGCGCATTTGCGAAAAGCGCTGTGCCCAGGTGCTGCAATTGTTCATGCAGCTGCCTAGTACGCAGGTGGTCCTGGGTTCGAATCCCAGTGTGGTACATTTTTTCACTCGTCGTCGCTGATTCAGCACGAAGTTTGATGCATCTGATGCCACCAGTTCGTTCCTTTCCTTTCCTTCCCCCACACCGTCCTTCTTCAAAATATACAGGGTGGTTCATTGATCGTGACCGGGCCAAATATCTCAGGAAATAAGCGTCAAACGAAAAAACTACAAAGAACAAAACTTGTCTAGCTTGAAGTGGGAAACCAGATGGCTCTATGGCTGGTCCGCTAGACGGCGCCGCCATGGGTCAAACGGATATCAACTGCGTTTTTTAAATAGGAACCCCCATTGTTTATTACATATACGTATAGTACGTAAAGAAATATGAAATTTTTAGTTGGACCACTCATTGGCTCGTATTCTCCAGAACATTCACACATGGCGCTTTGACATCCCCAAAATTCCACCGCTATTTAGGAACATGAACTTCATGAAAGGCCGCCAATGATCTCCAGGTAACCAAACGTAACAATTACCAGTCAGTTATCGGTTCAGTTGGACCAGAGGACCCAGTCCATTCCATGTAAACACAGCCCACACCATTATGAAGACACCACCAGTTTGTTGACAACTTCAGTCCATGGTTTTGTGAGGTCTCTGCGACACTGGAACCTTAACATCAGCTCTTACAAGGTGACAATGGGACTCATCCGAGCAGGCTATGGTTTCTCATTCGTCTAAGGTCCAAACGATACGGTGTCAAGCCCAGGCTAGGCGCTGCAAGCTATGTCGTGTTGTTAGCGAAGTGACTCACATAGGTCATCTCTTTCCATACACCATTAATGCCAAATTTCGCCACACTGTCGTAAGGATACGTTCGTCGCAAGTCCCACATTGCTGTTATTTCACTCAGCGTTGCTTGTCTTTGAGCACTGACATCTCTACGCAAGCGCCGCTGCTTTCGGTCGTAAAGTGAAGGCTGCCGGCCAATGCGTCGTCTGTGTTGAGAGATAATGCCTGAAATTTGGTATTCTCAGCTCCGTCTTGACACTGTGTAAGGTGGTGTAGTCTCCTGACCTTTATTTCTTACATATTCTGTCCTCACAATCGTATTCTGCGCATCAAGACGCTTCATTCGAACCCAAACTCGATAAGGTATAGTCAATTTTGTATGAATTCATGATATGCAAACCTAATAAGTAAATCGCAAGTGCACACTGAGGTTTAAGAAAGTCGGGGCTGGCGTACACAACATGACGGCCATAGGAATTTTCGTTCTGAAGAGGAAACCAGCACGCTGGGAAGACCGTTCCTTCAGAGGGCTGGGTCAACAACGTACCTACTGCGGCCGAAGCGACCGTCCAGAGAGAAGACAGCTTTTGCCAGAACGAAGGGGTAACGACGCCCATGTTTGACTTAAAAGCAAATTCTACTACATTGTGTGGGAGCGCCCAGAAAACGCATTTTTTCACGGACCGACTGCGTAGTTACGGAATTCTCACAGGAGGACAGTATATGCATAACGGAGATGCTACAGATTTCCGCATTGGTCAACTCAAACGAAACGTGATTCTCCCGTTTAAAAGAGCAAAGAGCAATGCTTCTTGGCGGAATATTTCTGATGCAAGAGTCAGAGGAGTGAGGGAAGACAGCGAATGATATACCCCTGCAACTTTTCCAGAAAAAGGGGCCGTTTGGTTACCGTTCTTGCAGCGGGAACAAGTAACGAGAGCGAGTGCGCTCGTATGTGTACGCAAAGAGCGAGGAACAAAGTCTCTCCTCAGTACTTCACTGGGAGAGCACCTCTGTCGTTACCGAATCAGAGTGACTCTCTATATTGAGTTGCTCGTGATTAAGCGTTGTTCACTGTGTTGGCCGCCACACTTATTGTGCGGTGTCAACACGGACAGAGTACTAAATAAACGCCTGCGAGCGAGTATTGAGTGGCATCGCAGTGGATTGGTTATCTGACCGGTGTACCACGCCAATGGTTAGAGTAGGGGCGGATAGGAGTCCTTCACTTCATCCAGGCATAGGGAGAGTTTGATTAGTGAAGGTCAATCCAGATAGAAAGAGATAGTTGTGTTATTTGTCAGCAGCGAGCGATGCAGGCAGCAGTCGTCGCAGCTCACGGTATTGTGCGCTACAGCGTATGCGAGCCCCATCTGTCCTCCATAACAGTACACTCCATTACATTTCTCACGCGACAGCCTTGACCGTACCTAGAAAAGTTATTCAAGTTGTGTAGGCGCGGCTCTCAGCCATTCTCCCGAGTAAATAACATTCTTAAAGAAAAGGGAGAAAAGAACTTTTCCATACATTGTAAAATAATAGCATTCCTACTGTTCCGAAAAGAACCCGGAAATTTATTATCATTTTATAAGAAAAAGTTTCACTTGATTTCTCAGAATTTTTTGTAATAAATAATATTTTTCGTTCGTTTAATGTTTTTCTTACACTAACCAGCAATACTTCCGCACCCAAGTATCCCACTAGTTACGTAAGAATGTATAGAATATTTTTATGTCTTTTCCTTACAGCGGACGACTCCCGATGATATTTGTTGCTGAATATTTTTCAAGCAGTTCTTTTTGGTACATTAGGAGGGTGTGTCTGACTTCTGCAGTAGTGTGAGGTGGAAATTATTTCTTGCAGGAGCCAAAGGGTACTTGTTGGATCAATCCATTGCCCAACTTGACGAAATAAAACCCACACACTCACAACTGTTGATCTCGGAGTGCTGAATTCTCTATTTCCGAAATCGAATGTCCCATGTGTTTAGCTTCAACAACCATTCCGATGTCTCTTTGTTCGCGACTTGCGGCCATAATTACGTCGTTAAGCGTTTCACATGAATCACCTGAGTACAAATAACAGCTCGGCCAAAGCAGTGCACTTTTATGTCTTGTGTATGCCATACGCCCATTTGTATACAGGGTGTTACAAAAAGGTACGGCCAAACTTTCAGGAAACATTCCTCACACACAAAGAAAGAAAATATGTTATGTGGACATGTGTCCGGAAACGCTTACTTTCCGTGTTAGAGCTCATTTTATTACTTCTCTTCAAATCACATTAATCATGGAGTGGAAACACAGAGCAACAGAACGTACCAGCGTGACTTCAAACACTTCGTTACGGGAAATGTTCAAAATGTCCTCCGTTAGCGAGGATACATGCATCCACTCTCCGTCGCATGGAATCCCTGATGCGCTGATGCAGCCCTGGAGAATGGCGTATTGTATCACAGCCGTCCACAATACGAGGACGAAGAGTCTCTACATTTGGTACCGGGGTTGCGTAGACAAGAGCTTTCAAATGCCCCCATAAATGAAAGTCAAGAGGGTTGCGGTCAGGAGAGCGTGGAGGCCATGGAATTGGTCCGCCTCTACCAATCCAACGGTCACCGAATCTGTTGTTGAGAAACGTACGAACACTTCGACTGAAATGTGCAGGAGCTTCATCGTGCATGAACCACATGTTGTGTCGAACTTGTAAAGGCACATGTTCTAGCAGCACAGGTAGAGTATCCCGTATGAAATCATGGCGGTGAATCGAGGAAGTACAGTACATACTGACGAAACTAAAATGAGCTCTAACATGGAAATTAAGCGTTTACGGACACATGTCCAAATAACATATTCTCTTTCTTTGTGTGTGAGGAACGTTTCCTGAAAGTTTGGCCGTACCTTTTTGTAACACCCTGTATGTCCCATGACTTTTCACTTCAGTGTACGTAGAGCACCTGAAGCATTAATACACCCATATTAATCCAGTCTCGAAACGGGGTACGTTCAGAAGGCCCCATTTCTCCACAGCAGCTTATCGCCTTAAATAAGTAAACGAAATAAATACTTTCGAGGAACGCGGAGAGAGCTTTCCGCACGGGGCGTTCATTACAGAGCGCGGTGCGGCGGTGAGGCGCGTGTCCGGAGCGTAATGCGGCAGGATTAATTAGAAGCTCGCGGCCGCGTAATGAAACAGCGGCCGGGCGTTTCGGACCGCTCTCCCCCGTCGTCAGGAGCGCGGAAGCTGGCCAGCGGCCGGCGACCGGACCGCAACTGCGCACCAAACTGCAATTTACGTCCGGCCGGCCCGCCGCCCCTAATTGCGCAAACTTTACGAACGGCACGGCGTATAGCCGCACCCGCCAAGGAGGGACGCGACCCGAGGATGTCGTGGTGGCGGTGGGCGGAAACCGCTGAGCGCCCCGCGCCAAGAAACTGGGGATACCCTGCGAGGTGGAGCGTACAAGCCTTCGGAGCCTGGAAGCCTCTGTGTCGATGTATGAGCGTGGCGAGAGCCGCCGCCGTAGTTTCTGAGATCATCTAGCCAACTGTGGCGCTGAAAATCCTGATAAGTAAGGTCCACCACCTAAAGCAGGGAAGTCCAACCCACGGTCCACGGCCCACGGCCGCACGCGATCCAACTCTCACACGATCATTAAAAAATGGGTAAATTTCCATTTCTGTAGAGTCACGACAAATTGAAACATAATCAGTATTTTAAACATAGCTGCACAACAGCAACGGTTCCACGTAATAAAATTATAAACAGCCGACCAGTTGCAATGGATAAAGAAATCTTTACCTAGGTTTCAACAAAATTAATTTTGTCTTCTTCAGAAGGTTGCAATTTTACATTAGTATGGACTGATGTATCATCGTCATTTTTACAAATATCTGCATAGATCCATTTGTCCAAATTAAAATATAGCCCTGAAAATAGGGTTTGTAATGTAAGTGTAAATTAGTACATGGATGTTGCAGAGCTCACATAATCCTAAAATCCGGATGAAATAAGCACCCATTCTTCTTGATCTGATTTGAGAACTTGGAAATCAGTTCCAGGATTTCCGAAAAAATAATCAAAATTTTCGTATTTATGCGACACATTTTGCAAACAGTACAGTTACGATGGCAGAAGATTTTCAGATGGAAACAATAGACATGCAGTCTAACATCGAACCAAAAGAAGTACTTGATTAAGTACCTTTGTTGGTCTTTCACTAATAACACCTGTGCAGAGGCAAATTTCAGTTGCCGCACTGTCTTGCGATATATATTTCCATCTTTGTTTGGTGGCACGTACGACGTACGCATATATATATATACAGGGCTATTACAAATGATTGAAGCGATTTCATAAATTCACCGTAGCTCCATTCATTGACATATGGTCACGACACACTACAGATACGTAGAAAAACTCATAAAATTTTGTTCGGATGAAGCCGCACTTCATGTTTCTGCCGCAGAGCGCTCGAGAGCGCAGTGAGACAAAATGGCGACAGGAGCCGAGAAGGCGTATGTCGTGCTTGAAATGCACTCACATCAGTCAGTCACAACAGTGCAACGACACTTCAGGACGAAGTTCAACAAAGATCCACCAACTGCTAACTCCATTCGGCGATCGTATGCGCAGTTTAAAGCTTCTGGATGCCTCTGTAAGGGGAAATCAACGGGTCGGCCTGCAGTGAGCGAAGAAACGGTTGAACGCGTGCGGGCAAGTTTCACGCGTAGCCCGCGGAAAATTGGCTCATGCCACAACTGGAGACCGACAGCGCCGACTTCATCTTTCAACAGGATGGTGCTCCACCGCACTTCCATCATGATGTTCGGCATTTCTTAAACAGGAGATTGGAAAACCGATGGATCGGTAGTGGTGGAGATCATGATCAGCAATTCGTGTCATGGCCTCCACGCTCTCCCGACTTAACCCCATGCGATTTCTTTCTGTGGGGTTATGTGAAAGATTCAGTGTTTCAACCTCCTCTACCAAGAAACGTGCCAGAACTGTGAGCTCGCATCAACGCTTTCGAACTCATTGATGGGGACATGCTGCGCCGAGTGTGGGAGGAACTTGATAATCGGCTTGTAGTCTGCCGAATCACTAAAGGGGCACATATCGAACATTTGTGAATGCCTAAAAAAACTTTTTGAGTTTTTGTATGTGTGTGCAAAGCATTGTGAAAATATCTCAAATAATAAAGTTCTTGTAGAGCTGTGAAATCGCTTCAATCATTTGTAATAACCCTGTACATACACTCCTGGAAATGGAAAAAAGAACACATTGACACCGGTGTGTCAGACCCACCATACTTGCTCCGGACACTGCGAGAGGGCTGTACAAGCAATGATCACACGCACGGCACAGTGGACACACCAGGAACCGCGGTGTTGGCCGTCGAATGGCGCTAGCTGCGCAGCATTTGTGCACCGCCGCCGTCAGTGTCAGCCAGTTTGCCGTGGCATACGGAGCTCCATCGCAGTCTTTAACACTGGTAGCATGCCGCGACAGCGTGGACAGGAACCGTGTGTGCAGTTGACGGACTTTGAGCGAGGGCGTATAGTGAGCATGAGGGAGGCCGGGTGGACGTACCGCCGAATTGCTCAACACGTGGGGCGTGAGGTCTCCACAGTACATCGATGTTGTCGCCAGTGGTCGGCGGAAGGTGCACGTGCCCGTCGACCTGGGACCGGACCGCAGCGACGCACGGATGCACGCCAAGACCGTAGGATCCTACGCAGTGCCGTAGGGGACCGCACCGCCACTTCCCAGCAAATTAGGGACACTGTTGCTCCTGGGGTATCGGCGAGGACCATTCGCAACCGTCTGCATGAAGCTGGGCTACGGTCCCGCACACCTTTAGGCCGTCTTCCGCTCACGCTCCAACATCGTGCAGCCCGCCTCCAGTGGTGTCGCGACAGGCGTGAATGGAGGGACGAATGGAGACGTGTCGCCTTCAGCGATGAGAGTCGCTTCTGCCTTGGTGCTAATGATGGTCGTATGCGTGTTTGGCGCCGTGCAGGTGAGCGCCACAATCAGGACTGCATACGGCCGAGGCACACAGGGCCAACACCCGGCATCATGGTGTGGGGAGCGATCTCCTACACTGGCCGTACACCACTGGTGATCGTCGAGGGGACACTGAATAGTGCACGGTACATCCAAACCGTCATCGAACCCATCGTTCTACCATTCCTAGACCGGCAAGGGAACTTGCTGTTCCAACAGGACAATGCACGTCCGCATGTATCCCGTGCCACCCAACGTGCTCTAGAATGTGTAAGTCAACTACCCTGGCCAGCAAGATCTCCGGATCTGTCCCCCATTGAGCATGTTTGGGACTGGATGAAGCGTCGTCTCACGCGGTCTGCACGTCCAGCACGAACGCTGGTCCAACTGAGGCGCCAGGTGGAAATGGCATGGCAAGCCGTTCCACAGGACTACATCCAGCATCTCTACGATCGTCTCCATGGGAGAATAGCAGCCTGCATTGCTGCGAAAGGTGGATATACACTGTACTAGTGCCGACATTGTGCATGCTCTGTTGCCTGTGTCTATGTGCCTGTGGTTCTGTCAGTGTGATCATGTGATGTATCTGACCCCAGGAATGTGTCAATAAAGTTTCCCCTTCCTGGGACAATGAATTCACGGTGTTCTTATTTCAATTTCCAGGAGTGTATATATATATATATATAGGATGAGTCACCTAACGTTACCGCTGGATATATTTCGTAAACCACATCAAATGCTGACGAATCGATTCCACAGACCGAATGTGAGGAGAGGGTCTAGTGTAATTGGTTAATACAAACCATAAAAAAATGTACGGAAGTATGTTTTTTAACACAAACCTAGGTTTTTTTAAATGGAACCCCGTTAGTTTTGTTAGCACATCTGAACATATAAACAAATACATAATCAGTGCCATTTGTTGCATTGTAAAATGTTAATTACATCCGGAGATATTGTAAGCTAAAGTTGACGCTTGAGTACCACTCCTCCGCTGTTTGATCGTGTGTATCGGAGAACACCGAATTACGTAGGGATCCAAAGGGAACGGTGATTAACCTTAGGTACAGAAGAGACTGGAATAGCACATTACGTCCACATGCTAACACCTTTTAATTGGTCTTTTTCACTGACGCACATGTACATTACCATGAGGGGTGAGGTACACGTACGCATGTGGTTTCCGTTTGCAATTACGGAGTGGAATAGAGGGTGTCCCGACATGTCAGGCCAATAGATGTTCAATGTGGTAGCCATCATTTGCTGCACACAGTTGCAATCTCTGGCGTAATGAATGTCGTACACGCCGCAGTACATCTGGTGTAATGTCGCCGCAGGCTGCCACAACACGTTGTTTCATATCCTCTGGGGTTGTAGCCACATCACGGTACATATTCTCCTTTAACGTACCCCACAGAAAGAAGTCCAGGGGTGTAAGATCAGGAGAACGGGCTGGCCAATTTATGCGTCCTCCACGCCCTATGAAACGCCCGTCGAACGTGTACCTCACCCCCCCTAGTAATGTACATGTGCGTCCGTGAAAAAGACCAATAAAAAGGTGTTAGCATGTGGACGTAATGTGCTGTTCCAGTCTCTTCTGTACCTAAGGTCCATCACCGTTCCCTTTGGATCCCTACGTAATTCGGTGCTATCCGATACACACGATCGAACAGCGGAGGAGTGGTACTCAAGCGTCAACTTTAGGTTACAATATCTCCGGATGTAATTAACATTTTAAAATGCAACAAACGGCACTGATTACGTATCTGTTTATATGTTCAGATGTGCTAACAAAACTAACTGGGTTCCATTTAAAAAAAAACATAGGTTTGTGTTAAAAAGCGGGATAAATGAGAACAGTGAGAAACATAATGACATCATTGTGGACGATGAAGTAGACGAAGTTAAGCAGCAAATAACCAGTGGTGGACGGAGCAGGGAGGACATATAAAGCAGACTAGCACTAGGAAAAAGTGCGTTAATTTGAGGAAAAAGTTTCTGAGAATGTAAGTTCGGAGCACAGCATTCTATGGTAGTGGAACATGAGGGAAAACCGGAACAGAAGAGAATCGTAGCGTTTGAGATGTGGTGTTACAGAAGTACGTTAAAAATAACATGGACTGATGAAGGTTATTTGCAGAATCGGTGAGAAAAGGAATGTATGGAAAACACTACAAGAAAATGGGACGGAGTAATAGGATATGTGTTAATATATCAGGAAATACCTTCCGTGCTACTAAGTGGAGCTGCAGAGGCTAAAAACTGTAGTCAGTAAGCATAAGCATAGCTGTACAGGGTAAAAACTGTAGAGGAAGACAGAGATTGGAATACATCCAGTAAATAACTGAGGATGTGGGTTGTAATACCTAATCTGAGAAGAATTCGTGGTGGGCCGAATCGAACCAGTCAGAAGACTAATGACTCGAAAAAAAGTAACTATAGTGTACGGTACTAAGCACTGATAGACTGCAAATCTTCGACTTCTGCAATGAGTCAACGGTGTGGCACTGAGGAAGTTAAGGACCGTATGGAACTTCCCTGGCAGATTAAAACTGTGTGCCGGAGCGAGACTCGAACCCGGAACCTTTGCCTTTTTCGGGCAAGTGCTCTACCAGCTGAGCTACCCAAGCACGATTCACGACCGCTCACCATAGCTTCAATTCCGCCAGTACCTCGTCTCCCACCTTCGAAACTTCACAGGAGCTCTCCTACGAACCTTGAAAAGTCCCGAGTTCGATTCTCGGTCCGGCACACAGTTTTAATCTGCCAAGAAGTTCCGTATCAGCGCACACCCCGCTGCAGAGTGAAAATCTCATTGTGGATCGTAATTTGTGTAAAGATTACTTGTTTGTCATCAGTCTTCTTACTGGTTTGATGTGTCCCGCCACTGCTTCTTCTCCTGTGATCGTATCCACTTAGAGTGCACTTGCACACTAGGTCCTAATTACACTGGTGTGCAGAACATAAGGACAGAAGTAACTTTCGCACTCTATATCGCTGACAAGAAACATGCTCATAAATTAAAGATAATTGCAGAATGTGGCGCCACGCAACGTGGCACTACTCAAAACTGGAGCTAATAGCATAGGCACATAGGGAACACACACGACACAGATCTGTAAGTCCACGGTATTGATGATAAGTTGACAAAACCATCCCGAAAAACAAAACGCCATTGTTTCCTGCGCATGTACTCTGACATCAATATGGGATATGAGCACCATGCACACGTACATATGCCACACAACAGGTTGACATAGTCTGGATTAGGTGGTCGAGCAGCTGCTGGGGTATAGCGTCCCAGTCTTGCACCAGCGTCTGTCGGAGCTCCCGAAGTGTCGCAGGGGTTTGAAGAGGTGCAGCGATACGTCGACCGAGAGCATCCCAGATGAGCTCGATGGGGTTTAGGTCTGGAGAACAGGCTGGCTGCTCCATTTGCCTGATATCTTCTGTTTCAAGGTACTCCTCCACGATGGAAGCTCGGTGGGGCCGTGCGCTATCATCCATCAGGAGGAAGGTAGGAACCACAGCACCCCTGAATAGGCGGACATACTGGTGCCAAATGACGTCCCGATACACCTGACCTGTTACAGTTCCTATGTCAAAGACATGCAGGGGTGTACGTGCACCAATCATAATCCCACCCCACACCAATATACCATGACCTCCTCCCTTTCAAGGATATTAAGGAGTTGGTATCTGATTCCTGGTTCACGCCAGATGAAAACCCGGCGAGAATCACTGTTAAGACTATATCTGGACTCGTCTGTGAGCATAATCTGGGACCACTGTTTCAATGACCATGTACTATGTTCTTGACACCAGGCTTTATGGGCTCTTCCGTTACCAGAGGTCAGTGGAATGCAGTTCTCCGGGCGAATAAACCATGCCTGTTCAGTCGTCTGTAGACTGTGTGTCTGGAGACTTCTGTTCCAGTGGCTGCAGTAAGGTCTCGAGCAAGGCCGTCTGTGGACACTGATGGTGAGATATCGGTCTTCTTGTGGTGCTGTACACTGTGGACGTCCCGTACTGTAACCGCCAGGACACGTTTCCTGTCTGCTGGAATCGTTGCCGTAATCTTGAGATCACACTTTTTGGCACACGGAAGGTCCGTGCTATAACCTGCTTTGTTTGACCAGCCTCCAGTCGCTCTAGTATTCTACCCCCCACAACGTGATCAACATGTATTCTTTGAGCCATTTTCAACACACAGTCACCATTAGCACGTCTGAAAACGTCTGCACACTTACTCGCTGTACCGTACTCTGACGCTCACCAACACACCTCTGCGTATGTGGACTGCTGCCAGCGCCACCGTGCGACGACCGCAGGTCAAATGCACCGCATGGTCATACCCCGAGGTGATTTTCTCTGAGGTGACAAAATTTCTGGGGCTGGATTTGTTTCTCGGGGGATGCTAAAACAATTTTTGATTTCTGGGTGTCCGGGGGCGGGAGGGGGGGAGGAGAGTTGATTTCTTTTTCCCCAGAGAAGACCGTTTCTCCCCCAAATTCGCTCCCTGTTAAATGTATGGTGAGAGGTACAGCAACAAACACACACACATTATGTGCTTCTGGAGGGTGGGATGCATCGGCCATAGGAAGTTTCCCAGGGTGGGGGTGGATGCCTCCTAAACTATCAGGACACGTTGTGTCACATTGCAAGACATGACGTTGCCATGTTGGATGACATGTTACTTTACGTATTACATGAAGTGGGTACTAATAATAACAAGTAAAAAAGCGCGAATATGTCAAGATGTTTTCACTTAAACGTCTTTGAAACTGTCATACACTCAATTTCCAGGAGTGTATATATCTATTAAAAGGTAATAGTCTGCAGATTCAGAAAACGCAAAAAAGTAAAAATTGAACTTTTCATGATTGTATGCCTTTCCGGAGCCCCTTAAACCTAACTAACCTAAGGACATCACACAACACCCAGTCATCACGAGGCAGAGAAAATCCCTGACCCCGCCGCGAATCGAACCCGGGTGCGCGATCTGCCTGAGTCTGACCGAGGACAGTCTGTGATGGCCCCGCGGCTCGGCATGAGCGTTTCTCAAACTGGACGACTCGTTGCGCGTTCGAGGAGTGCTATGGTGAGTGTCTCCAGCACGTGGCAAAACCAAGGCGAAACCACGCCCGGACGCCGTGGGGTTGGGCGGCCATACCTCGTTACAGATGTCGAACGTCACTGGCTGGGCAGACTGCTGAAACAGGACAGGTGGCGAACTGTGGCGGAACTTACACCAGGCTTTGATGCTGGATAGAGTACAAGTTGTCTGAACACACAGAGCGTCGAACGCACCCAACGATGGGCTTATAAAGACGACGACCCATGCATGTGAAAATATTAACAACACGACATCTGCAACTACGACTGAAATGGGCACGTGATCAACAGCACTGGACGTTGAAGTAGTGGCAGGTGGGAGGGCGCGATTCCGTTGCCTTCCAGGGGAACAGGTTCTTGACCTTCTACATCTGCATCTACATACATACTCCGCAATCCACTACGGTGCGTGGCGGAGGGTACCTCGTACCACAACTAGCATCTTCTCTCCCTGTTCCACTCCCAAACAGAACGAGGGAAAAATGACTGCCTATAAGCCTCTGTACGAGCCCTAATCTCTCTTATCATATCTTTGTGGTCTTTCCGCGAAATGGAAGTTGGCGGCAGTAAAATTGTACTGCAGACAGCCTCAAAAGCTGGTTCTCTAAATTTCGTCAGTAGCGATTCACGAAAAGAACGCCTCCTTTCCTCCAGAGACTCCCACCCGAGTTCCTGATGCATTTCCGTAACACTCGCGTGATGATCAAACCTACCAGTAACAAATCTAGCAGCCCGCCTCTGAATTGCTTCTATGTCCTCCCTCACTCCGACCTGATAGGGATCCCAAACGCTCGAGCAGTACTCAAGAATAGGTCGTATTAGTGTTTTATAAGCGGTCTCCTTTACAGATGAACCACATCTTCCCAACATTCTACCAATGAACCGAAGACGACTATCCGCCTTCCCCACAACTGCCATTACATGCTTGCCCCACTTCATATCGCTCTGCAATGTTGTTGTTGTTGTTATGGTCTTCAGTCCTGAGACTGGTTTGATGCAGCTCTCCATGCTACTCTATCCTGTGCAAGCTCCATCCTCTCCCAATATGTACTGCAGCCTACATCCTACTGAATCTGTTTAGTGTATTCATCTGTGTCCTACCAACCGATCCCTTCTTCTGGTCAAGTTGTGCCACAAACTTCTCTTCTCCCCAATCCTATTCAATACTTCCTCATTAGTTATGTGATCTACCCATATAATCTTCAGCATTCTTCTGTAGCACCACATTTCAAAAGCTCCTATTCTCTTCTTTTCCAAACTATTTATCGTCCATGTTTCACTTCCATACATGGCTACACTCCATACTAATACTTTCAGAAATGACTTCCTGACACTTAAATCTATACTCGATGTTAACAAAATTCTCTTCTTCAGAAACGCCTTCCTTGCCAGTCTACATTTTATATCCTCTCTACTGCGACCATCATCAGTTATTTTGCTCCCCAAATAGCAAAACTCCTTTACTACTTTAAGTGGCTCATTTCCTAATCTAATTCCCTCAGCATCACCCGACTTAATTCGACTACATTCCATTATCCTCGTTTTGCTTTTGTTGATGTTCATCTTATATCCTCCTTTCAAGACACTGTCCATTCTGCAATGTTACGCCAAAATATTTAATCGACGTAACTGTGTCAAGCACTACACTACTAATGGAGTATTCAAACATTACAGGATTCTTTTTCCTATTCGTATGCATTAATTTACATTTATATATATATTTAGAGTTAGCTGCCATTCTTTACACTAATCACAAATCCTGTCCAAGTCATCTTGTGTCCTCCTACAGTCACTCAACGACGACACCTTCCCGTACACCACAGCATCATCAGCAAAACAGCTGCACATTGCTATCCACCCTATCCAAAAGATCATTTATGTAGATAGAAAACAATAGCGGACCTACCACACTTCCCTGGGGCACTCCAGATGATACCCTCACCTCCGATGAACACTCACCATCGAGGGCAACCTGTACTGTGCGACGGAGACATGCTGGCAGCAGCTCCATTATGCTCTGGTGAGCATTCACGTGTGCATTCGTGGGTGCAGTGGAGCTCGTGCAAAGCGCCCTGACGGCCAAGGAGTACCGTACTGTGGTTGAAGGCCACATACACCCCTCCATGACGATAATGTTTCGCGAGACGGCAGTGGCATTTTTCAACAAGATAATGCGCCATGTCACGAGCCCATGAGTGTGATATAGGGGTCGAGCAACAGCCTGCCGAGTTCCAGTTGACGTGCCCCCCCTCCTCCCCCCCTCCTGCCGCCTCAACACGCCAGATCTGAACTCAATCGAACACATCAGAGACGCGACCGTGGCGTCACAACTCATCGCCCCCATCCCCGAATTTTACGAGAAATTAGGTGACTTGTGTGCGCAGATGTGGTGCCAACTACCTTCAGCGCCCTACCAAGGCCTCAGTGCTTCCATGTCACGACGCGTCGCCGCTGTTATCTGTGCCAGAGGTGCACGTACCGGCTGTTAGGTAGGCGGTCATAAAGTTCTGGCTGATCAATGTGTATGGGCAGAGTTCTTTTGGCGAGAAATGCTCCGCGTTAGTCTCCTTCTTAGGTACTCCTTGGTTTGTCCTTCGTGTATTATTTTACTGTCAAATCATATTCTCTTTTCAGTTGAACGTTCCGTTCAGCAGGAACACCCATTCCTGGGAAAATGGGGACTCAACGGAAAAGACAAAAAAAAAAAAAAAAAAAAAAAAAAAAAAAAAATGTGTCTCATAATTACAAATCAACATCTTTTCAAAAATGGTTGAAATGTCTCTAAGCACTATGGGACTTAACATCTGAGGTCATCAGTCCCCTAGAACTTAGAACTGCTTATACCTAACTAACCTAAGGACATCATACACATCCTTGCCCGAGGCAGGATTCGAACCTGCGACCGTAGCAGCCGCGAAAAAAAAAATTGTGTCTCATAATTACAAATCAACATTTTTTTCAAAAATGGTTGAAATGTCTCTAAGCACTATGGTACTTAACAGCTGAGGTCATCAGTCCCCTAATCTTAGAACTACTTATACCTAACTAACCTAAGGACATCACACACATCCATGCCCGAGGCAGGATTCGAACCTGCGGCCGTAGCAGCCGCGTGGTTCCGGACTGAGGCGCCTAGAACCGCTTGGCTACCGCAGCCGCCTAACATTTTTAAAATTTTTTTCTTTAGTTCTACTGTGGAAACCTGATTCTTGCCGAATGTCATGGTTCTAGATCAATGAGAATTACCATATAAATTGTGATGAGTGAGGTTGGGAGTATCAAAATATGTGACATAAATAACCGCATCTTGTGACTGTTTTGCCTTATAAGCTGACAATTTAGACGTCACCAAGGCACCATAGTGACATAAATATGACATAAATTTGAATTTGACATGGCAAACTCTTCCAGAGAAGAGAGGATCTTAACAGGTGGACAAACAAATAAAATAAAAAAACGACAAAAATATTTTTTTCATTTTATGTAAGTGCAAATTAACACGTGTCGGCTTTTTTACTTTTACTTGTATTGTGAAATCTTACTTCTTTCCAAATTTGATGATTGTAGGTCAACGGAAAGCACCCTATATGTTTTGGTGAGTAAGTTTTAGTGTACTACAATATGGACAATACCTGACGATTCGAGAAAAGGAGACATTGTTCCCATCTTCAAAAAAGACAATAAAAGACTTTGTAAAAGCTACAGAGGAATAACCCTTGTGAGTCATACAGCCAAGATTTTTGAAAGAATTTTACTAAATCGAATACGTGAAAAGATAGAAAAGGAGCTGAGTGAAGAACAGAATGGGTTTAGGATAGGAAGAAGCACAATCGACCTGATACTTTATATTCGTCAACGGATGGAAAAAACTTGGGGGTATAACAAAAGGGTGATAATGGTTTTTATAGACATAGAAAAGGCATATGACTCAGTTAACAGGCAAAGACTCTGGGAAGGTTCAAATCGTTCAAATGGCTCTGAGCACTATGGGACTTAACTTCTGAGGTCATCAGTCCCCTAGAACCTAGAACTACTTAAACCTAACTAACCTAAGGACATCACACACATCCATGCCCGAGGCAGGATTCGAACTTGCGACCGTAGCATTCGCGCAGTTCCTGACTGTAGCGCCTAGAACCGGTCGGCCACTTCGGCCGGCACTCTGGGAAGAAATGAAGTAAATAGATATAGAAGATGGATACATTAATGTAATAAAGACAATGTACAAAGGACACAATTGTAGAATTAGAACATGATTGGGGAACTCTGAATACTTCGAAACAAGACAAGGACTTAAACAAGGAAGTATTCTATCTCCTGCACTTTTTAATGTTGCGGTGGAAGGAATGAATAGGGCAGTTAAATGTATAGTAAAAAAACAAGACAAAAAATGATTTTTGCGGATGATATGGTAATATGGGGCAATAAAGATGTAGATGTACAGCTACAACTTGATGAGGGTAAGAAAATAATGAAAAGGTACTGATTAAAAATAAATAATGATAAGAGTGAAGTAATGGTATATGGAAGAGACAAAGGGATCAACGGAAATATTACCTTGAATAGAGAACCGCTCAAAGTGGTAGACAGTTTGACTTATTTAGGGAGTGAAATATCTAGTGATGGAAGAATAACCAACGAAATTAATAGGAGGTTACAGAATGGAGGCAATTTCTACCAAACAATAAAACACCTGATTTGCAATAAGGAAGTTTCAGAAAAAACAAAACTCCTGATGTATAAGAGTTATTATTTACCTACTGTCACCTATGGAGGAGAAACATGGACAATGACAGAAAGGGACTGGAGCAGATCGCAGGCAGGGGAAATGAAATTTCTCCGAGCAGTTAGGGGAGAAACAAAAATGGACAGAGTAAGGAACGCAGATATCAGAAAGGACCTTAAACAAGAAAATATGACAGAACAAATTGACAAAAAAAGGGATTAAGATGGTACGGGCATGTTAAGAGGATGTGTGGGCAGCGACTCCCCAAAATTATTGAAGAACTAAAGACGGCTGGAAAAAGACCTAGAGGGCGGCCAAGAACACGGTGGAAAACGGGAGTGAGAATATCTGTGGAAAGGAGAGGTGTGACCTGGCAGCAAGTGGAGGAAGAAAAGTGGTGGGAGGACCGAGCCAAATGGAGAGGACTCGGCAGCACCCAGACACGGCAGTAGCTGGAGCGTGATCCAGATATAGACAGACAGTATATGACATAAATTGCCGTGTGTTTTGAGTGCACTGAATTAGCACCTTAAAACTATGAGGACGCAATATGAGTTGAATTCCAGAGAAAAAGGGTTCTTAACAGACAGACAGACTGGCAGAGAACGGACAGACGGACAAGAAAGTTATCTTGTAAGGGTTTCGTTTTTACCGATTGAGATACGGAACATTAAAAAAGAGTTGAGGAGGAATATCCGGGTAGTCCCGGCGAAGCTTCGAGTCTTCCCCCGGGCATGGGTGTGTGTGTTTGTCCTTGGGATAATTTAGGTTAAGTAGTATGTAAGCTTAGGGACTGATGACCATAGCAGTTAAGTCCCACAAGATTTCACACACATTTGAACATTTTGAATATCCGGGTACGCAGATAAATCGAATCTTTGTGAGTGGGTGTGGGAAGCGTGAACGAATTGCGCTGTGGGTTTCAAAGGACAGACGGATTGCAGGAATTTTGCTTCGAGACCTGGTCTGGCCCACAGATAGAATTTGTCACGCTTATGCATGGCACCGTCCACTCCGACAGATAGTAGACAACTTCAGCCCGATGTTTTCCTGGCCAGACATGAATTGCTCATATTTGTGCTTCTACAAAAGCAAGGGTGACGCAGGAGCGCCGGCCAGGGTGGCCGAGAGGTTCTAGGCGCTAGTCTGGAACCACGCAACCGCTACGATCGCAGGTTCGAATCCTGCTTCGGGCATGGATGTGTGTTATGTCCTTAGTTTAGTTAGGTTTAAGTAGTACTAAAGTTCTAGGGGACCGATGACCTCAGATGATAAGTCGCATAGTGCTCAGAGCCATTTGAACCATTTGACGCAGGAGCATTAGCATTGCGTCTGTGTTTAAGCAGACCGAATGGGTAGAGATGCTCGGTGTGTTCGAAGAAATAGTGAATAGTTTTCCTAGCCGGCCGCTGTGGCCGAGCGGTTCTAGGCGCTTCAGTCTGGAACCGCGCTGCTGCTGCGATCCCAGGTTCGAATAAAAAAAAATGGTTCAAATGGCTCTGAGCACTATGGGACTTAACATTTGAGGTCATCAGTCCCCTAGAACTTAGAACTACTTAAACCTAACTAACCTAAGGACATCACACACATCCATTCCCGAGGCAGGATTCGAATCTACGACCGTAGCAGTCGCGCGGTTCCGGACTGAGCGCCTAGAACCGCGAGACCACCGCGGCCGGCAGGTTCGAATCCTGCCTCGCGCATGGATGTGTGTAATGCCCTTACGTTAGTTACGTTTAAGTAGTTGTAAGTCTAGGGGACTGATGACTTCAGATGTAAACTCCCATAGTGTTTAGAGCCATTTGAACCATTTGAAATAGTTTTCCCTATATACGAGGGTTATTCGGAAAGTAAGGAACGATCGGTCGCGAAATGGAAATCACAGTGAAGATTCGATGAAGTTTTCAACAGGTGTGTTTGGCAGTGTCTCTAGTATGCCCGTCGATGGCGTTAAGTCATTCTTTTTAGTTCCGGGCACACACGGAGCACATAAAGATACCTAGGACAACAGCGTCTCCGGCCAACTACGAGCACCTGGTGAGAAATTTCGCCTGAAGCTATGCAGCCAACATTACATAACTGTTGTGCGTTTTCTTCTTCAAGACAATTCTCAGCCGCATTGTGCAGGGGCAATGAAGATGGTCCTGCATCGTTTTCAATTGGAAACATTTGATTACCCATAATACAGCCCGTAATTGTCTCCCTCTGAGTTTCATCTCTGCTCACATGAACCGCTGGCTATGAAGACAACATTTTGGCACAGACACGAGCTGTAGGCCAGCGTAGAGAATTGGTGGAAAGTACTGGCGGCTGCCTTCTATAACGAGGGTATTGGAAAGTTGGTACAGCGCTACGACAAACGTCTAAGTCGGATCGGGAACTATGTAGAGAAGTAGCTGGAAGGTGTAGTTAACTGTTGCAAATAAAACAGTTTTGATTTTCACTGTGGTTTCTATTTCGCGACCTATCGTTCCTTACTTTCCGAAATGCCCTCCTATTCTACTACACAAGCTGATTTGTCAAGGGGGAAATAGGAAATGTCTCCTAGAGGAATCGTGTACGTCCTTTTTCGATTACACGGTGGATTCGATCTTTCTGCCGGTAGCACAACAGGCGCTTCTCTGTCGGCCCTTCCTTCTTCCACCGGCTGGTGCCGTAGCACCACTGCAGGCTTGTATAACAGCTCTTGCCGCGGCCGATGCTGCTGCTGTGTTTACTTTCATGGCGCGCCATTATCACCACCGGCAGACACACTAAAGCCCAGCCGGTGTGCCGTATGCACCACTCCCCTTTCCGACGACCCCCATAAACATCTCGACGCCACAGCTCGTTCTTGACTCCAGTCTCCTACGATGTGAGTGGTAGCGTAAGCAGGCGTACAGACCTACACACAAAATTCACGCACAAACACATATGGACACACACACACACGCACACACACACACTCACACACACACACACACACACGTACACACACACTGTGTACACATTTCTTTTATTACCTTGTTTTTATCAGGACAGTTTCTCTTCTGCCTGATGGCTCAGTACAATTTTGCAGTTGGCTTTAAATTGTGTTCCGATCAGCTACAAACGTGAATTTTTAAACATAACTAAGAACTGGATACGAGGGCCACTCCAAAAGAAATACACACTATTTTTTTTTTAAATCCATCTTTCATTCTACATGTCTGAAAGTTTTACAGTGTGTGGATACATCCTTTACGAACAATATTTTCATTTATCCACATAATTTCCATCCCTCTCAACTGCCTTACGCCATCTTGGAACCAGCGCCTGTATACCCGCACGGTATAATTCTGGACCAACCTGTTGGAGCCACTGTTTGGCAGCGTGCACAAGGGAGTCATCATCTTCAAACCTTGTTCCACGAAGAGTATTTCAGTTTCCCAAAAAGACGATAGTCACATGGAGCCAGGTCAGGACTGTAAGGCGGGTGTCTCAGTGTTGTCCATCCGAGTTTTGTGATCGCACCCATGGTTTTCTGACTGACATGTGGCCGTGCACTGCAACAGCAAAACATCCTGCTTTTGCCGATGTGGTCGAACACGACTCAAGCGAGCTTAAGGTTTCTTCAGTGTCGTCACATATGCATCAGAATTTATGGTGGTTTCACTTGGCATGTTGTCCACAGGCAAGAGTCCTTCGGAATCGAAAAACACCGTAGCCATGACTTTTCCAGCAGAAGGTGTGGTTTTGAATTTTTTTTCTTGGGTGAATTTGCATGATGCCACTTCATTGATCGCCTCTTCGCTCTGATGAAAAACGATGGGGCCATGTTTCATCACCTGTCACAATTCTTCCAAGAAATTCATCTCCACCATCCTCGTACTGTTCCAAAAGTCCACTGCGTACCGTTTTTCTTGTTTCTTTGTGAGCCACTGTCAACATCCTGGGAACCCACCGGGCACAAACCTTTTTTAACGCCAACACTTTCAGTATTCTGCAAACTCTTCCTTCCCCTATCCCACCGTAGCGTGACAATTCGTTCACTGTGATGCGTCTGTCAGGAGTCACCAATTCGTTAACTCTCTGCACATGGTGTGAAGTGTGTGCAGTACGAGGCTTGCTGCTGCAAGGACAATCCTCAATGTTGCCATGCCCGCTTTCATCACGTAACCTGCTTGCCTACAGACGAACTGTATTGCGATCGACAGCTGCATCTCCATACACCTTTTTCAACCTCTTGTGGATGTTTCCCACAGTCTCGTTTTCACAGCACAGGAATTCTATGACAGCACGTTGCTTCTGACGAACGTCAAGTGTAGCAGCCATCTTGAAGACATGCTGTGACGGTGCCACTCAGCGGAACAGGTTGAACTGAGTTTGAAAACAAGCGGGAAGGATGTATCTACACACTGTAAAACTTTCACACATGCAGAATGAAAACTGTTTTTTTACAAAAATAGTGTGCATTTCTTTTGGAGCCGGCCGGGGTGGCCAAGCGGTTAAAGGCGCTACAGTCTGGAACCGCGCGACCGCTATGGTCGCTGGTTCGAATCCTGCCTCAGGCATGAATGTGTGTGATGTCCTTAGGTTAGTTAGGTTTAAGTAGGTCTAAGGTCTAGGGGACTGATGACCTTAGAAGTTAAGTCCCATAGTGCTCAGGGCCATTTCTTTTGGAGTGAGGCTCGTACGGTATCAACTCGCTTTCTTGTAGACCTGTACAGTAGGGTGACGGTAGGAGTCAAAAACTTCAATAATGCCTGACATCTTGGCTACCCTGCTGGATCGACATGTTATGCAGGTAGTATCCGAATGCATTCTAGGCAGTATGGAAGTGGACAGGCATGTCTGACTGGAGAGAAGGGTGACATGAAATCAAGTTCACTTATATATATATCTGTGTGTGTGTCTGTGTGTTCAGTACAAATATCGTATTATATATATATATATATATATATATATATATATATATATATATATATATATATATATATATATATGAGGCATCAAGGGACCACAAATTTAGCATTGGAGGGCAGTGTGGAGGGTAAAAATCGTAGAGGGAGACCAAGAGATGAATACACTAAGCAGATTCAGAAGGATGTAGGTTGCAGTAGATACTGGGAGATGAAGAAGCTTGCACAGGATAGAGTAGCATGGAGAGCTGCATCAAACCAGTCTCAGGACTGAAGACCACAACAACAACAACAACATATATATATGTGTGTGTGTGTGTGTGTGTGTGTGTCTGTGTGTCTGTGTGTTCAGTACAAATATCGTTCAGTCCAGAACCGTGCTGTTGCTACGGTTGCAGGTTCGAATCCTGCCTCGGGAATGGATGTGTGTGATGTCCTTATGTCCTTAGGTTAGCTAGGTTTAAGTATTTCTAAGCCTAGGTGACTGATGACCTCAGATGTTAAGTCCCGTGGTGTTTAGAGCCATTCCACCCATTTTGAACAAATATCGGAATCGTATTTAACGTAACTTCCTGAGGAGCTAGGGACCTTAAATTTAAATTTTGCTCAGAACTGGATGACGATGAAGTATTATCGCACCATCTTTTCTGGTGAGTGTCTGAGGGTGCTTTCTATATACCTGTCGTTTCCGCGCCGCGCGGAGTGGCCGCGTGGTTTGAGGCGCCATGTCATGGATTGCGCGACCCCTCCCGTCGGAGGTTCGAGCCCTCTCTCGGGCATGGGTGTGTGTGTGTTGTTCTTAGTTAAGTTAGTTTAAGTAGTGTGTAAGTCTAGGGACCGATGACCTATTCAGTTTGGTCCCTTAGGAATTCACACACATTTGAACATTTTATTATTTCCACGATTTCCTGTTACACTCATGAATCGTTCGCGGAAAAAAATAGCACACTGGTGATTCTAACTCCCAGAGTATATCTTTCGAGAGAGTAAGAACTGTACATATTTGGTTGATATCGATCCATGGGTCTTACGACGAGCTGTTTATCCACAGCTCTGCCAGGCTACTCACATGTCCAAAGATTTCTCATGTATTAACATACTTCACGCGTGTCTGTACACACATTTCACCTCTACCTGCAGCGAATATCGACCTGCGGTTCCGCTTTCATGCAGTTTAATCTTTAAGTCGTAATTTCTCCCAAACAGTGTACTGTGAAATCGTATAATTTTACAGTTGTTTTCAATAGTATATTTGGATACTACAGCGTTTGTGGATACTGACTGTGAAATTTGTTGCGAATAAACTTAGTAGCGAAGAAGTAATAAATTTAAATGTCATGTATCATGCGGCAGTTACAGAAAGACGATCGTTCTGTTGGGTATACAAATGGACGCTAGTCCAAGGGCTATCCAGAATAGATTATCACTCCTGTCTATCAGCAATAGAAACCGAGGTATGAGCCCGGAAGAATACCGTTTCTATGCGCTGCGTTTTGGAACAGACCGGGTAGCAAATGCTATCGCATACGTGCCGGTGGAAGCTCGCTGTTGGCTGTTCTTACTAGATTCATTTCTTTTAATAATTTTTTCATAAGTCGGGACCACAGTGATAATATATTTCTTTAAAGTCAGTACCGCCATTAGACTGTTGTTTATTTACAGTGTTACATTTACACTTACACAATCATGATTTCGGCTTCAAAGTGCCATTATCAAGTGTTTTAAGTGTTATAAATTGCCTAAGATGGTATACTGTCTTATTACAATACACTATTAGTCACATTGTCTAAGAGCCTACTGCTGTGTTGTGTAATGAAACCGAGCAGTAGGCTTTGCCAGAAATATCAACTCTTAGACTCAGCTAGTTGTGGCCAACAAAGCTTCCAACTGCGTTTGGACCGTGGCCAACTCCTCCTGCATCCGCACACAACAGACACAGTCCCTATCCATCTAGCTAATAACTGATTTACTATGAAAAAAACTTAAGGAAACCTACTCCCACACAAGGTTAACAGCTACACTCTAGCTGGCAGAAAGGACACTCAATGACGAAATATTTCTTTGCTGGGGGCTATTTAGTGGATACTAAAGAATAAGACAGTGATCTACAGTAAATTGCCAGGGGCTATCTAGTGAATATTATTAACGAATTAAACAGTGACCTACGGTAAGCTGCACCTACTGATTAACCCTCGTATTTAGAATGTAAACAAACATTTACGTACACGCAAAAAATAACCTAATAAAACGTATAAAATCTGCTACCTTCAATGTATCGAGTCTAAATGATACTATAATCGCAAATACTGAGTATTTTGCACTTAATTAATTGATAATCCCGCGTATTTAACGTCAGTTAAGAGTAACTCGGGTGATGCTGAGGGAATTAGATTAGGAAATGAGACACTTAAAGTAGTAGAGGAGTTTTGCTATTTGGGGAGCAAAATAACTGATGATGGTCGAAGTAGAGAGGATATAAAATGTAGACTGGCAATGGCAAGGAAAGCGTTTCTAAAGAAGAAAAATTTGTTAACATCGAGTATAGATTTAAATGTCAGGAAGTCGTTTCTGAAAGTATTTGTATGGAGAGTAGCCATGTATGGAAGTGAAACGTGGACGATAAATAGTTTAGAGAAGAAGAGGATAGAAGCTTTCGAAATGTGGTGCTACAGAAGAATGCTGAAGATTAGATGGGTAGATCACATAACTAATGAGGAGGTGTTGAATAGAATTGGGGAGAAGAGGAGCTTGTGGCACAACTTGACTAGAAGAAGGGATCGGTTGGTAGGAAATGTTCTGAGGCATCAAGAGATCACCAATTTAGTTATGGAGGGCAGCGTGGAGGGTAAAAATCTTAGAGGGAGACCAAGAGATAAATACACTATGAAACGTCCCCTTAGAACAATTATACATGACTGTGCTTAAACTGACATACAATATTTTTAGCGCAACGCAATCTGACTTTAAAAAATCCCTACAAAAGAATGGTCCTGACTAACATTAACCTATACGTTTCACAAATCACTTACCTCACAAAAATCTTGGTCACTCGAACTACTGCAATACAGCAAGCGCCACTACTGCCAGCTAAATAAAAGATTCAAACTACTGAAGGCGCTAACTACTGATAGGCATAGTTAGCAAATGAAAGAATTTAATAGAGAACAAACACTGTATTTACCTTAATAATCATAATATATATAGCAGTTCATGACATCCAGTTTTACAAATTTCAAAACTCCGCCATTTCTCTCCCCACATCCACCACTGCTGGCGGCTCACCTCCAACTGCGCAACGCTACGCGCTGTTCACATCCATCTTCCCAACACTACAATGGCAGACAACAATGCAAACTAGCCACAGACTGCACACAGCACAGCCAGTGATCTTTCATACAGAGCGCTACGTGGCGTTACCAATAAGAAAACCTAAACAGCCTACTTACAACTAAGCAGATTCAGAAGGATGTAGGCTGCAGTAGGTACTGGGAGATGACGCTTCCACAGGATAGAGTAGCATGGAGAGCTGTATCAAACCAGTCTCAGGACTGAAGACCACAACAAGAAGAAGAATGTAAACAAACGTTTGCGTAGACGCGGAACTGTCCTAAACAGAAACATATCTTATTCAGACGCAAATAAAAACTGAAACCTTCAATTTATCACGAAAAATGACTGTGAGCACTATGGGACTTAACATCTGTGGTCAGGATTCGAACCTGCGACCGTAGCGGTCGCGCGGTTCCAGTCTGAAGTGCCTAGAACCGCTCGGCCACACCGGCCGTCTCAATTGATCACGACTATCTGACACTGTTGCATGTAAATACTATAGAATAGAGAGCAAAAACGATTAGTTACTAGCTAAATTACTTATCTTGTAACACAGCAAGCGAGAAGCGGTCGTAGCCGGCGTCAGGGATGGAAGGAAAGGTATTTCACTCCACCCATGTGGACTTCCGAAAGCTTCATAAGGGTTACTGATTTTTCGGAAGGAAAGCACAGCGTGGGCCGTAGTGGGAGGAATAAAACCGAAGAAAATACGGAGCCCCCCTGCAGCAACTTCCGCGTTCAGGAGGAGGAGAGAAGAGGAGGAGACATCTTATCTGGATGCGAGTTATCTCCCTGAATAAATACTACCCGACGGGCGCCATCAATATGCAGATTAGCCAATCAGCGATGCAAATTTCATGCAAGGAGATTTTAATTTTCATTCCTTGCGGCGGCGATCTTTGTGTGTGGGGGGGGAGGGGGATCCTTTTCGTGGCTGCAGGAGGGGGTTGGCCTTGTTCCGCCCTCATCCTCCCCCTTCCACCCCCCCCCCCCCCCCCGCAGGGAAACCCTTTGGCGCTTAATCCGGCCACCGGAGAAAAACCCCCGCCCCTTCACTCCGTGTGCCACCACCACCGCTAAGACTCACGGGGACCAGCCAGCAGCCGCCGGCTCGCTACAAATTGCCCGCTTTCTGGGTGGGGCGAGGACTTCCTTAAGGGAATTCACCCTTGCATCTTGAGGCTGTGGTGCGCGCACGGCACGGAAGCAGCTGGTCACACGTCACCCGGCCTAAGCCGTCGGCACACGGACCGTGCATCCGAACGTTGAGCGTTGAGCGTACAGCCGGCACGGTAGCTCAGCGTGTTCGGTCAGAGCAGGGGCGGGCAGGAATCCTGCACATGTGCGGTGCACCTGCACGCGTGCAGTTAACAGGTGTTCCGCGTGCACACAGGGGCAAGCTGGCCACCCGCTTATCTCCCATCCCCACCATACCTTCTGTCCGCTCCTTCCTCTGTAATGCGTTTTGTTTCCTAGCTTGCTTTATTGAGTGAATGAATAAGGTTAGTAGGAGTGCTTGAAAGAAATCATGGTTTGAAAGAGTACCTATTACCTACGATACGTTTTATTTAATTATCACAGGTGGAGTTTACAATACGTTTAATATCTGGAACAAAATTTCTACATACGACAAACACAAACAGTTACGTAAATTTTCATCACTGATGTTTGCTCTTAACCGAGACTTATTAATTCAGCAAATGGTTTTCCAGCTCTCGCTATATTAAGCGCAGTCTTATAACTTGCACATACCGCTGGGCTATTATTGTTGTCGTCCTGAAAACTTGCTCCATAAAATGTTAAATCAGTTAGATGAGAGACATGACGAGAGAAAGTCGCAATCTCTCGTGACAACAGCAACTACGACAAATTCAAATGGCTCTGAGCACTATGGCACTTAACTGCTGTGGTCATCAGTCCCCTAGAACTTAGAACTACTTAAACCTAACTAACCTAAGGACATCACACACGTCCATGCCCGAGGCAGGATTCGAACCTGCGACCATAGCGGTCGCGCGGTTCCAGACTGTAGTGCCTAGAACCGCTCGGCCACTCCGGCCGGCCAACTACGACAGATTCATCTGGTATCGTCAGATCGCTCTTCTTAAGCTCAGTCAATTCCCCATCCGCTCAGAATCCGACAATAAATTGTACTCGTCCTTGTGAAATTTATTATAATGCCCTTCAATACTAAACTTCCGTTGACCAGCGAGAATACTGCCACATATTAAACATTTCGAATTTTCACGTTTTTGCACAAAGAAAAAATGATTCTCCCATTACTTTTTAAAAGATAGCAAATCTCCACTTCTCCGTTTCTTGAAATACAACGTTCACTACATAGTGCTCGCTTCGCATCAACGTCCGCAGCTTAGCCTGGCACTACACTGCCGCAACCTGCCGGCTGTCGCCACAGCCCCGGTCGACGCCTGCACGCGAGCAGCACACGTGCAGCGCTGTGCGCTCATGAGCCGCGTGCAACGTTTGCCCGCCCCTGGGTCAGAGGGTAACTTGCCCTCTGTAATATAAAACTGAGTTAACAGATCAACAACGAACTTAAATGGATGTCTTACGACGTACGCTCCAAGCAGATACAACGAAAAAAAAAAAAAAAAGAAATAGGAGCACCGTAGTCCCGTGGTTAGCGTGAGCAGCTGCGGAACGAGAGGTCCTTGGTTCATGTCTTCCCTCTAGTGAAAAGTTTACTTTCACGCCGGCACGATAGCTCAGCGTGACCGGTCAGAGAGCCGGTTGGCCTCTGTAATAAAAAACTGAGTGGAAGGATCAACCACCGAACTTAAACAGGATGTCTTGCGACGTCCGCAACGACCAAACACAACGATCAGTAACGAAAAAAAAAAAAAAAAAAGCGTGTCGAGTTTCTGCCGTCATAGCGTGGAACAGAACGTTCGGGAGTCTTTCCGAACGTGCAGAGCAATATCTGGCATGTCAGATTGAAACACGTATGTAATCAGTGCCAGCGATGGCGAGCCATGAGAGAATCTCTGACCAGAGAGTTATTTATCATTGCTAGTCTGCGCTTGACCGCGCGAGAGCGAGAGTTCAGTTGCAAGTGGCACTCTGTCTGCAGTAGTCAGTCAGTACAGTAGTGTGTGAAGAGTCGGCGGGGGTCGACATGGGTCTCTGGTCACGATTCAGGACGAGGTATATTGTTAAATAAGGTAATGAAGCAGCATTGCGCTCAGCTAATAATGTATTGTAATTGTAATTAATTTGTTCAAGAAATGCCCCAATAATATTTTCCCTATGCATTTCCTCCAAGAATCAGAATTAAATATACACCAGCAATGCACGGAGCTGTGCCGCAAAACAAGAGCAGATATTGAGGGAGTTTACTGATGTAAGAATTTTGTTTTTTTTTTTTGTTCACATTTTATAATCTCACAGGGCCGAGGGACAGCGCAGCTGCCCTTATATAAATTTATCAGGTTGATCTTAACGTTAATTTTGTAGGGACTTAACATTTTTTGCACATTTTATTATCATTGACTTTTATTACTGTGGGGAGCTAACATTCTGGTTCATTTGCATTTTTTACTTAACATTGACATTTTTAATCTTGCAACGAGGTTACACTTTCTATATTATTGACCTTAAGTAATTTTCACTGGGATGTTACAAGATATTCTGAGCGTGCGTCTGAGCGTTGACCAATGAGATGGCACAACGCCACCTACGTCACACGCACGCCATCTCCCTTCAGTACAGAGTTGTGAGACGCCATATTGGCTTTCATTTCAAGCCTATATGTATATATGCCGTTTCTGAGCACTAGAAAATTGAGAATCACTGCGAAACCCGTTGTTAAATGTGTGATTCGTTCCAATAAAATAATGAGAAACATCGTATTCGTGGCGAAAGCATTATTGTACCTTGCGTATTATGAGAGTAGGCTATTTGAAGGCAGCGACACACTGAAGATCCACCCAAACCGCCTCCGCCCCGAGCAGAAGCGACGAAAAAAAAAGCGTAATCCTGTGTAGAATTGTTTGTTGGTTCACGTCTTGACACTTCAAATTTTTTTTCCTGACATTCGCGTTTTTATTAGGTTCTGATACTTTATTATTAGTTTAATATAAGTATATACTATAATTGTGGTGTCACCGCCAGACACCACACTTGCTAGGTGGTAGCCTTTAAATCGGCCGCGGTCCGTTAGTATACGTCGGACCCGCGTGTCGCCACTGTCAGTGATTGCAGACCGAGCGCCGCCACACGGCAGGTCTAGAGAGAATTCCTAGCACTCGCCCCAGTTGTATAGCCGACTTTGCTAGCGATGGATCACTGACAAATTACGCTCTCATTTGCCGAGACGATAGTTAGCCTAGCCTTCTGCTACGTCATTTGCTACGACCTAGCAAGGCGGCATTATCATTTGCTATTTATCTTGTGATGCATGTACCGTCAGACCGATGTTCACCAATTATGGATTAAAGTTAAGTATTCCAGCAGCAACGTACATTGTTGGCTATATTAATTACATTGTCCTGTTCCAGACCTCACGCCAGCCTGCGTGAGCTTAACGCGTGCCTTTCGGCTACCAACCATAGTGGCTTGGCTGTCTTGCCAAGTCACAACAATAATATTTGATGTTACGTAAATATAAGTTCACCTTTTTTTTTGAGTGGTGACTTTGTTCGATTGGCTTAATCTACAGGACAGCTTGCGCTACTTGTATAAAGATATTTTGCTCCTTTTTCTTTTACGCTTTGTAATTCACATGTTGCAAAGATTCTGCAACAGGGTAGGAACAGTGGTCAAGTAAGACGGCCTTTGGGGCTTTACTAAAATGTGGGAATGATGAAATAATGTTTATCTTATGCGGAGAAGTATTCCAAATTTGGACCGCACTGTTTGTAATGGAACTTTTATAAACCTGTGTCCTTACTGATTGGACATGGTACTTTCCTTTTTGTGGACGATGGAGGAAATGTGCGTTTTGATAGACATATCGTGGGAATTTTAAGCGCGCCCGTTGAGTAAACGGTGTGATTTACGAACTAGAAACGAATACATAGAAAGAAGGATCCTTTATTGTATGATTATATGATAGCGAAACAAACAGTGGTAGCAGTTACTTCTGTAAAATATCTATGAGTATGCGTGCGGAACGATTTGAAGTGGAATGATCATATAAAATTAATTGTTGGTAAGGCGGATACCAGGTTGAGATTCATTGGGAGAGTCCTTAGAAAATGTAGTCCATCAACAAAGGAGGTGGCTTACAAAACACTCGTTCGACCTATACTTGGGTATTGCTCATCAGTGTGGGATCCGTACCAGATCGGGTTGACGGAAGAGATAGAGAAGATCCAAAGAAGAGCGGCGCGTTTCGTCACAGGGTTATTTGGTAACCGTGATACCGTTACGGAAATGTTACGGAAGAACAACAACAACAACATCCAATAACGAATGACCACGGTCTTCAAGCGATTCTACAAGATGCGTTTGCTGACAGTTCGCAAAAGCCTTACAATCGATGTCAGTTCTGGAAAGTAGCGTAAAACTGTCAGTGCCTAACAAAAGAAAAAAAAAACAACAAAAAAACAAAAAAAGAAAGGGTCGTGCCAGCAAACGGCATTCAACGATGTTGTCGATAAACCAAGCAGTAAGTACCGTAAGTGAAAACCAACAATTTGTGAACGAATTGTTTTCTGATCTAGAAAACAGATCACATTGAACATACCTTGAATCCCAGACGACTGACGATGGGTAACATTAATAAAGAGAAATGCACCGATTAATCATTTTGAATCAAACCATCCACATTCATTCACTTTGGAAAAGTTATCTGATCTGATTTTCTCGTAATATATGCGGCGACAGCTCGACGACGCCAAAGTATTTTCTAGTGCATTTATTCTTTGAAATAACAGAGACGCATGTATGCATTCTCCATGGTTGTTATAGAATGCTAACTAGGACGGCTTCTGGAGTATCTGTTGAGGGATTGACGTGTTTCTGAGAGATACATATTCTGCTTTTCTTCTCGCTAAAGCGAGCCAATTAACATTTGTGCCGCTAGCGGTTTGTTTGAGGAGAAAGAGACTGTAAACGGAAAATAATTAAGGCGTGGAATCACCGGAGATCTGGATATGTAATGGAAATGGATTTAATACACAATTTCCGCCATACATAAGGTTTGTGACTTTTTTGTTCTGGAGTGAATGAACGAATGACTTTTTTCTGAATCATTTGATGATCACGTTGGCCCTGTAATTAGTGGGGAAGTTTCAGCTGTGTCGAAGAGAGCCTGCAATCACTGAGTCTGTGTTAAATCGTCCAAAAAGGCTTCGTACACATCTGAAATTCGCAATCTTTCGTAAAAGGAACAAATTGTCCAAACGATTGATTCTCCCCACTGACTGCAGTGTTTAACAGTAATGATAAATGTAAAGATCTCTTACAGCAAGCCAGCCACTGATTACCAAGACGAAGGACTCGACCAAAAATTCTATTTGGCTGATTCTTTTTATGACTATATCACGTAATGAAATCTTATATTAAAAACTATACATAGATAAAGGAGAGAAAACAGAGAGCGAATGAAAATAGAAGTAATACTAATAATCCTCCATTAGTCAAATTTTTCGCCTGTCTCATCACGGATCAGCCAAGAACTGGCAGGGTCTTACTTTACTGTATAGATGATAAAGGGATCTTAAAGACAACAGATACACGTCTATATAGACAAGACATTACGCAGAGATAGCGGCTAGCTGCATTGATCATCTATTCTTAAAGAGACGGCAATTTGTTATACGAACATTAAAATGTTAAAACCTCTCATCTGAAAAATCTAAATCGTGTTCTTGAAGGTATTTTTGTTGCTCCTTTACAACTTGTTTCTCTCAGCAGACGCATTTCTCTTTATTAATGTTACCCATCGTCAGTCGTCTGTGATTCAAGGTATGTTCAATGTGATCTGTTTTCTAGATCAGAAAACAATTCGTTCACAAATTGTTGGTTTTCACTTACGGTAATTTCTCCTTGGTTTATCGACAACATCGTTGAATGCCGTTTGCTGGCAAGACCCTTTCTTTTTTTTGTTTTTTTTTTTCTTTTGTTAGGCACTGATAGTTTTACGCTGCTTTCCAGATCTGACATCGATTGTAAGGCTTTTGCGAACTGTCACAAACGCATCTTGTAGAATCGCTTGAAGACCGTAGTCATTCCTTATTGGATGTTGTTGTTCTGGTATTCAGTCCAGAGACTGGTTTGATGCAGCTCTCCATGCTACTCTATCCTGTGCAAGCTTCTTCACCTCCCAGTACCTACTGCAGCCTACATCCTTCTGAATCTGCTTAGTGTATTCATCTCTTGATCTCCCTCTACGATTTTTACCCTCCACTCTGCCCTCGAATACTAAATTGGTGATCCCTTGATCCCTCAGAACATGTCCTACCAACCGATCCCTTCTTCTAGTCAAGTTGTGCCACAAACTCCTCTTCTCCCCAATTCTGTTGAATACCTCCTCAATACTTATGTGATCTACCTATCTAATTTTCAGCATTCTTCTGTAGCACCACATTTCGAAAGCTTCTATTCTCTTCTTGTCTAAGGTATTTATCGTCCATGTTTCACTTCCATACATGGCTACAATCCATACTAATACTTTCAGAAACGACTTCCTGACACTTAAATCTATACTCGATGTTAACAAATTTCTCTTCTTCAGAAACGCTTTCCTTGCCTCCTTGCCATTGCAAGTCTACATTTTATAACCTCTCTACTTCGACCATCATGAGTTACTTTGAAACGTCCCCTTTGAAAAATTATACAAGACTGTGCTTAACCTGACACACAATATTTTAGCGCAACGAAATCTGACTTCCAATGATCCCTACAAAAGAATGGCCCTGACTAACATTAACCTATACCTTTCACAAATCACTTACCTCACAAAAATCTTCGTTACTGGAACTACTGCAATACAGCGAGCGCCACTACTGCCAGCTAAATAAAAGATTCAAACTACGGAAGGCACTAACTACTGATAGGCATAGTTAGCAAATGAAACATTTTGATAGAGAACAAATAACGTATTTACCTTAATAGTCATAATATATATAGCAGTTCATGACAAATTTGAAAACTCCGCCATCTCTCTCCCCACATCCAGCACTGCTGGCGGCTCACCTCCAACTGCGCAACGCTACGCGCTGTTCACATCCAGCTGCCCAACACTACAATGGCAGACAACAATGCAAACTAGCCACAGACTGCACACAGCACAGCCAGTGATTTTCATACAGAGCGCTACGTAACGTTGCGAATAAGAAAACATAAACAGCCTACTTACAACTGTGGTCCCCAAATAGCAAAAGTCCTTTACAACTTTAAGTGGGGACATTACAAGGTCTAAAACTTACGGCAGTACACTGAATTGAAGTGGTCCGCACAAACGCGGATTATGGCGGTCACGCTGTTCTCGGGGAAGGCGGTGCGGTGTAGTTGACTTCTCCCCGGAGTGCGAGAGGCCGGTCGGCTGGCACTGCTCGTAGCGACGCCCCTGGCAAGAGACGCTAGGCGTCTCCCGGCCTGAGTGATGGGCCGGCGCCTGTCACGCTGACTGGCGGAGAGCCGACGCCGACGCCGACGCCGACGGATACGGCGCTGACAGCGTCGCGGCGCTGACTGACGCCGCCCGTCAGCCCGGGAGAGACGCCGCTACCGGCTTCAGCGCACCGAAGGGTCACTGGGCGTCCTCTACAGCACACGAAGAAGACAACATTTAAATTAACCACACTTGAGGATGTGCACGAGTAACAATTCCGCATGTGTAATTCTAGCTTCGTGATCCGCACCATTGAGTGCCGACCTGCCGCCATGTCATCCTACGCCCTACATTCGGATGCAAATGGCTCTGAGCACTACGGCACTTAACATCTGTGGTCATCAGTCCCCTAGAACTTAGAACTACTTAAACCTAGCTAACATAAGGAAGAAGAATGGAAAAGAAAATTGATAATGCGCTAGGTGCTCAGTTTGGCTTTAGGAAAAGTAAAGGGACGAGAGAGGCAATTCTGACGTTACGGTTAATAATGGAAGCAAGGCTAAAGGTAATGACCTTTCTGGAGACTACAAAGCTACTCTGTAGGAATCAACATGAGTTTCGAAAAAGACGATCGTGTGAAACCCAGCTCGCGCTATTCGTCCACGAGACTCAGACGGCCATAGACACGGGTTCCCAGGCAGATGCCGTGTTTCTTGACTTCCGCAAGGCGTTCGATACAGTTCCCCACAGTCGTTTAATGAACAAAGTGAGAGCATGTGGACTTTCAGACCAATTTGTGTGATTGGATTGAAGAGTTCCTAGATAACAGAACGCAGCCTGTCATTCTCAATGGAGACAAGTCTTCCGAAGTAAGAGTGATTTCAGGTGTGCCGTAGGACCGTTGCTATTCACAATATACATAAACGACATTGCGGATAACATCGGAAGTTCACTGGGGCTTTTTGCGGATGATGCTGTGGTATATCGAGAGGTTGTAACAATGGAAAATTGTACTGAAATGCAGGAGGATCTGCAGCGAATTGACGCATGGTGCAGGGAATGACAATTGAATCTCAATGTAGACTAGTGTAATGTGCAGCGAATACATAGAAAGATAGATCCCTTATCATTTAGCTACAAAAAAGCAGTTCAGCAACTGGAAGCAGTTAATTCCATAAATTATCTGGGAGCAGGCATTAGGAGTGATTTAAAATGGAATGACCACATGAAATTAATCATCGGTAAAGCAGATGCCAGACTGAGATTCATTGGAAGAATTCTAAGGAAATGCAATCCGAAAACAAATGAAGTAGCTGAGATAGACAAGATCCAACGGAGAGCAGCGCGCTTCGTTACAGGATGATTTAGTAATCGCGAAAGCGTTACGGAGATGATAGATAAACTGCAGTGGAAGACTCTGCAGGAGAGACGCTCAGTAGCTCGTTACGGGCTGTTGTTGAAGTTTCGAGAACATACCTTCACCGAAGAGTCAAGCAGTATATTGCTCCCTCCTACGTATATCTCGCGAAGAGACCATGAGGATAAAATCAGAGAGATTAGAGCCCACACAGAGGCATACCGACGATCCTTCTTTCCACGAACAATACGAGACTGGAATAGAAGGGAGAACCGATAGAGGTACTCAGAGTACCCTCCGCCACACACCGTCAGGTGGCTTGTGGAGTATGGATGTAGATGTAGATGTAGCTTAAGACCCCTGGGGCAGCAGAGGGACGCAGACAAACACATAAAGCCATAGTAGCACAAGGGGCGAGCACATTAAAATGCAAGAGAGCAGTAAAATATCCGAAAGTTAACTGCATGTATAAAATTAGCTGGCCAGATGTTTTAAAAAAATTTCCGGGCTCCTGTTGTGTATAATGAATTAAACAGACACCCAGGTTCCTCTTGCCTCCCCCCCTCCCCCCACTCACTTTTTTAATTCGCTGTGACCATAGTTCGAACAGGACAACATAGGAAGGCTCAGTTCTGGCCTCTCTCTTGAATTCAGTACAGTAGTAACAAATATGAAACCACCTTTAGCTTCCTTAAACCATACGAACTGCTGTAATCCTAGTATCACTAATACAAGAAAACAAAGCATCAACGAATGGGGCAAGGTTGGCGAGCATAAGCAATACAAATGTGAAGAAAGTTATAGAGCAATTACTCCAACATGCAACTTCATAGACAATGTAAAAATATGTGCTTGTTCAGATACTAACAACCCACACCACCAGTTAGTATGGCAACAGAATAACAAAACTGCCAACAGGAAGTTTAATGATTAGCTCACGTTCACTACAAGTCGTGAAGTGTGCTCAAAAAGTCTAGAGACAGCCCAATGCGGAAACAAACGAGCTCATACATACCAGCCGGTGGAAAACCACTCTCAAAGTACACTGAAACGCCAAAGACACTGGTGTAGGCATGCGTATTCAAATGCAGAGATATGGAAACAGGCAGGCTATGACGCTGCGGTCGGCAACACCTATACAAGACAACAAGAGTCTGACGCAGTTTTTAGATCGGTTACGGCTAGTACAATGGCAGTTATCAAAATTTAAGTGAATTGGTGGATTTATAGTTGGTGCACGAACGATGTGACACAGCATCACCAGGGCACCAAAGTGGGGATTTGCCCGTATGACCATTTCACGAGTGTACCGTGAATATCAATAATCCGGTAAAACATCAAATCTCCGAAATCGCTGCGGCCGGAAAGAGATCCTGCAAGAAAGGAACCAACGACGACTGAAGAGAATGTTTCAGTGTGACAGAAGTGCAACCCTTCCCCAAACTGCTGCAGATTTCAGTGCTGGGCCATCAACAAGTGTCAGCGTGCGAACCATTCAACGAAACATCATCGATATGGGCTTTCGGAGCCGAAGGTCGACTCGTGTCCCCTTGATGACTGCACGACACAAAGTTTATGCCTCGCCTGGGCCTGTCAACACCGACATTGGACTTTTGATGACTGGAAACATGTTGCGTGATAGGACGAGTCTCGTTTCAGATTGTATCGATTGGATAGACGAGAATCCGTGGACGCTGGAGACTGTTCAAGACTGTGGAGGCTATGTAATTGTGTGGGGCGTGTGCAGTTGGAGTGATATGGGACCCCTGATGTGTCTACTCTGACAGGTTAGGTTAGTGTTGTTTAACGTCCCGTCGACAACGAGGTCATTAGAGACGGAGCGCAAGCTCGGGTTAGGGAAGGATGGGGAAGGAAATCGGCCGTGCCCTTTCAAAGGAACCATCCCGGCATTTGCCTGAAACGATGTAGGGAAATCACGGAAAACCTAAATCAGGATGGCTGGAGACGGGATTGAACCGTCGTCCTCCCGAATGCGAGTCCAGTGTGCTAACCACTGCGCCACCTCGTTCGGTCACGACTCTGACAGGTGACACATACGTAAGCACCCTGCCTGCATCTATTCATGTCTATTGTAAATTCCGACGGACTTGGGCAATTTCAGCAGGACAGTGCGACACGCCATACGTCCAAAATTGCTAGAGAGTGGCTCCAGGAACACTCTTCTCAGTTTAAACACTTTTACTAGCCACCAAACTCCCCAGACACGATTATGGAGCATATCCGAGATACCTTACAACGTGCTGTCCAGAAGACATCTCCACCCCCTTATACTCTCACAGATTTATGGATGGCCCTGCAGGATCCATGGTATCAGTTCCCTCCAGCACTACTTCAGACATTAGTCGATTCTATGCCACAACGTGTTGCGGCACTTTTGCGTGCTAGCGGTGGCCTTACACAACATTAGAGAGGTGTACCAGTTTCTTTGTCTCTTCATTGTAGAAAGACACCAGGCTGCCCAGGGCCACAACAGGTGTATATCATATTTAAAATATACTTGAAAAAAGAGACAGCATTGGTCGTATATTTTTCTATTGCAAAATCGATTTTCTGTCACTGAGTGACCATCTTCAGTGCTATATTGTATAACAAATTGGGATGCACTGTTGTTACTAAGCTTACGGCAATCACGTAGTCTATGTGATGGTGAGACTTGTGTCCTTTGGTAGGGTGTGACTTAGAGCCTGTGCCAGTCACCCTCTGAACCGTCAGGGGTACTACTTATTTTATCACGGTCACAACGAGTGATGTGTGGGTGTACTTATTTGTCTTGAGTCGGCCATCTAAGCATTTGACATATTCTGACACGCACAGTCGTGGCACGGAGGCAAACTGGTTTGGCAGACCAGCAAACAGGTCCACCTGCACACTGAAATCTGTTGGGGTTTCAGAGGGTCTTAGGGAAGTACCTGCATTCTGTATTAACCAAACGCGAGACCACGTACTTGCATTTTTTGGGAATGCGCATTTACTAACAGATTTCTGCCGTCCATGACTTAAGTCACCGAATGCATCGTAGTGTGCCGCCTTGACCAGTAGGATGGTGAAGTATTCGCTGCTGCAATGTAGGGCTATAATATTTATTTCTCAGCACCCTGTTCTTTCGAAACATATTTTTCCTTTTTTTGTATGGTAGAATAAAGATGCTTGGTGGTGGCATAGGTTGATGCCATAACCTGGAATCATGTGTATGAAGTGAGATAAAGAGAGTAGTGTTCTGGATAGTGTCGTGTGTCGATCCCCAGCAGATCACTTTGTCCACCATAGATCCCATTTTAGTAAGGCTTTTGTTAAATAAATATTTTTGTATGATGTTTCTTTAATAATTTTGTTGTCTTGTCTTGTTTAAGATCAATAAATCGATTGTGAATTAGACTACAACTTCTCCCTGAGTTCTGATTAACAGTTCCTTTGCATTTTATGGCAGTCTAGATCAGAAACATAAGGAGTAGCTTCTTCATTTGGTGTCCACTGCGTGGATCTTTAACTTCATTAACAGTAATCTTCTTTCACAGTTACCTAGCAACTGGTCAGAGACATTTGCAGCGAATGGCCATGACGGAAATAAGTGAGTGGCCCAGATGTGGAGTGTCCATGGCTCAATATCCCTAGTATTATTACTATAATTTGCCAAAAACGCGATAAACCCTTATTCTGTTGTCCATAATCTTCGGTATTTTATCACTGATGGACCAGGTATGTAAATGATGACTTGTATACGACTGAGGATGTTTTGCCTTAATCGTTCCACTTCTCTTCCAAAATAGAAGTGACCTTTACTTCTACAGATCACACTCCATCTGCCACCATGAGAAGCCATAATGGCGGAGAAAAGCCTGAAGATGGTCTGAGGAAAGGGCCGAAACCGGTTTCTAATGAATAAAACTATGGAAATGCGATCGAGACTGTCTGTATTTGATTGTTATCACTTTTCACTGATCGCTACTTTGGTCCAATTATACGTTTCTAAAGTTATAAAAATATTTATCTGCATTGTAGTCCCATGATTTCAAGCTTACTGTGTACTGCCTTTTTCCTTCACCTATATACGGCATCTATGACCAGTTTGTGCCCTGTGTCTTCCAATGCATACTGCACCAAACATCCTTGGTAAATACCATGAAGTCTTGCTCATGCCCTTCTTTGTGTGACTAAAAGAAACCCTAGTTCCCAGTCAATTTCTACTTCAGCGCTCTTTATTTGCAGACTTACTGATTACACAGTAATTTAGGATAAATATGCAATGTCTGGTCCGAAAAGAAATATGTGTAGGTGAGGATGAATTGATCCAGTAGATGGTGGAGTGACATTCTTGTTGTGTTCTCAGTCCTAAGACTGGTTTGATGCAGCTCTCCATGTGCAAACTACCCTGTGCGAGCCTCTTCACCTCCATTTCACTACTGTCACTTACATCCTTCTGAATCTGCTTACTGTATTCGTCTTTTGGTCTCTCTGTAGATTTTATACTCCTTTACACTTCCCTCTAATACTAAATTAGTGATCCCTTGATGTCATACAATGTGTTCTATCAACCGGTCCCTTATTCTAGTCAGGTTGTGCCACAAATGTCCTTTCTCCCCAATTCTGTTAAATGCCTCCTCATTAGTCACATGATCTGTCCATCTAATCTTCAGCATTCTTCTGTAGCACTACATTTCGAAAGCTTCTATTCTCTTCTTGTCTAAACTATTTATCATCCACGTTCCAAAAAATTGTTTCAGAGAAGACTTCCTAACACTTAAATCTATATTCGATGTTAAAAAATTTCTCTTCCTCGAAAATGCTTTTCTTGTCATTACCAATTTGTATTTTAAATCCTCTCTACTTCAGTCATCATCAGTTATTTTGCTACCCAAATAGAAAAAATCATCTACTACTTTAAGTGACTCATTTCCTAATCTAATTCCCTTAGCATGTAATTCGATTACATTCAATTAGCCTTAATTTTCTTTTGTTGGTGTTCAACTTAAACCCTCCTTTCAAGACACTGTCCATTCCATACAGCTTCTCTTCCAATTTCTCTACTGTCTCTGACATACTTACAATGCCATCAGCAAATCTTGAAGCTTTATTTCTTGCCTCTCCAGTTTGTCATACTCCAAATTTTTCTTTTTGTTTTCCTTTACTGCCTGCTCAATGTGCAGATTGTATAACATCCGAGATACGATACAAACCTGTCTCACTACATTTTCAACTACTGTTTCCCTTGCATACCCCTCAACCCTTATAACTGCTGTCCGATTTCTGTACGGGTTATAAACAGCCTTTTGCTCAATGTATTTTACCCCTGATACCTTCAGAATTTCAAAGAGTATTCCAGTTAATATTATCTAAAGCTTTCTCCAATTTGTAGGGTCAGTATTGTCTCATGTGTTCCTGCATTTCTTCAAATTCTAAACTGATCTTCCTCAACGTCAGCTTCTAACCGTTTTTCCATTCTTCTGTAAAGAATTTGTACTTTCATTTTGCAACTATGAATTATTAAACTGATAGTTTGGTGATATTCACATCTGTCACCATCTGCTTTCCTTGGAACAGGAACTATTATGTTATTATTGAAGTGTGAAGGTACTTTGCCCGTCTCTAACATTTTGCAGACCAGATGGAAGAGTTTCGTCGTGCCTGGATCTCCCAAGGCTATCAGTAGTTCTGAAGGAAAGGCCGGTGCTATCTTTCACTGCTCTGTCAAATTCTTCTTACAGTGTCGTATCTCCCACCTCATCATCTTCCACATCCATTTCTGTAATACTGCCTTCATTTATATCTCCGTTGCACAGATCCTCTAAATGATCACTATATTCAGCTGGTTGTTGTCTCAGTCTACTGTGAATTTTCTTTCGTCTGGCAGTAGGTGAGTATCATTTACGTTTGCTGTAGAATGAAGTTGAAAGCCTGTGGCAAGCAGCGATATTCATAAAAACAGAACATGTGCAAGCAAGATATAGTAACTGAAGAAACTGAGAAAGAGAGAGCGAGAGAGAGAGAGAGGGAGAGAGAGAGAGAGAGAGAGAGAGAGAGAGAGCCGGTAGGTGAGTGAGTAGGTGACGAAGAAACGGACTGCAAAAGCTGCAACGGCACGCCGAGGAACCTGGCAGCAGCAGCGCCGCGCGCGGCGGTGCGGCGAATGACGTATTCCAGAGATAACACAGCGCGCAGCCGGGCTTCATTTATTACACGGGCGCTGCGGCTGCGGCGGCCGCCCACACGTCTCTGCCCCCCTCCGCGGCACACCGTTTCCCTCCAGGACGCGGGCGCTCCACCTCTTCTTTGGCGCGGCTCTTATCTCGCTCCTTTCGTTTGATTTCCTTGCCAACATTGTCATCAGCGCCGCCCGTGGCGTGCTTCTGTATCGACCGCGCGGCGCTGCCGTCGCTGCCCGCCTGATAATGCGAGGTAATGCGCTGCTCTGCCGCTAACGGCGCTGCCGTCGCCTCCCGCCGCTGCCGGCTGCCTTATCAGCTGTGTGTGTGTGTGTGTGTATGTGTGTGTGTGTGGAAGGTAGGAGCGCCCCTGCCTCCAAGTCGTGTGTGAATGTACATGTATAATGTTCTCTCTGTGGTGAGGTGCGAATTTCCGCACTGCTAACTTCAGTACCTACCTACTTGGGTGGTTCTGTTAGGAACCAAACGATAGCTCTCATAGATGTTCGAATAAACCTTGCACATTGCTCTCTAAGACAAAAAAAATGGCGACTTATTACGAAGAAGTTATGCTGATTGGTTACTAATTGATATTCATACAAGTTGTGCAAAATTGTAAACTTTGGCGACCGATGAATGAATGTGTTGCACTGTGACACAACTGCACCACGCAGCTGACAAGAATTGTATACATGGGACATGGTGATACCAGAGCATAAAGTCATCGAGTTTTCATTGCAACTGAGAGGACAGTAACTATCACTCACAGACAGCCTGCGGGATTAGCCGAGCGATCTAAGGCGCTGCAGTCATGGACTGTGCGGCTGGTCCCAGTGGAGGTTCGAGTCCTCCCTCGGGCATGCGTGTGTGTGTTTGTCCTTAGGATGCTTTAGGTTAAGTAGTGTGTAATTTTAGGGACTGGTGACCTTAGCAGTTAAGTCCCATAAGATTTAACAAACATTTGAACATTTTTTTTTGACAGCCGTGTGAACAATATGAGGGGGGACCCAAAAGTAACCGGAATCGTAATGCTGCACATCGTGTACTTGTAGTAGCAGGTTGCGCCGCCAGAGGGTTGTAGTAGGAGCTCTGCTGAGTCATTCTGGCACGCGGCCTCACCCAACAGTGAGAAGTGTGGTTTCTTTGGCAGTTCTTTGAGTGTGCATACAGTGCAGACGTGACACGAGGAAATGGCTAGTTCAAACGAACAACGTGTGACAGTGAAGTTTTGTTTTTTGCTCGGCAAGAACGCAGCAGAAACCGTTGCTATGATTCAGACAGCATACAAAGACCATGCTCTTAGTAAAACGCAAGTGTACGAATGGTTTCTCGGTTTAAAAAGGGAGAAATGGTGGTTGAAGATCAGCCCCATTCCGGTCGACCTTCAACTGCTCGAAGCGAAGGCAACATCGACAAAATCCGTGATCTCATCAGTGAAGACCGACGCAGGACAATCGACCAACTCGAGAACTTGTCTGGGTTGTCCTGGAGCTCAATTCAGTGCATCTTGACCATCGATTTGGGGATGCGAAGAGTGGCAACAAAATTCGTGCCGAAGCTTCTTACCAGAGATCAAAGGGATCGTCGCGTTCAAGCCTGTCTCGAAATGAAGGAAGCGTTGAAAGATGATCCGCATTTTTTTCAACAAAATCATTGCAGGTGATGAGTCGTGGTGCTATGGATACGATCCAGAAAGTAAAGAACAGTCGTCACAATGGAAGTCACCTGGCTCACCTCGACCAAAAGAACTCGACAAGTGAAATCGAATGTGAAAACGATGTTGATCTGTTTTTTTTTTTTTGACATCAAAGGGATGGTACACTCTGAATTTTACCCTGAAAACCAGACAGTAAACCAACAATCCTATTTGGAGGTTATGAAACGGCTTCGCAGAAGATTGTCGCGAAAGCGTCTGCCTTTGTGGGATTCTGGCGCGTGGTCCTGCATCACGACAACGCTCCAGCGCACACGGCTCTCAGCGTTCGGCAGTTTTTGGCCTCAACGAAGACGACTACCTTGACCCACGCCCGCTATTCGCCGGATTTAGCACCCTCGAACTTCTTTCTATTCCCGAGGATGAAAAGAGGCTTGAGAGGGAAGCATTTTGCGGATGTGGAGGACGTAAACTGCAATGTCATGAAAGTACTAGCAGGTGTCAAAGAGGACGAATTTAAAAGGTGGTTTGAACACTAGAATAAACATTTGGACAATTGTATTAATGCTAATGGAGAGTATCTCGAAGGAGATCAAGGTTGTATTTGAAATCAATAAAGTATATGCTTTCTAGAAAGAAATTCCCGTTATTTTTGCATCCCCCCTCGTATGTGTGGATGTCACCCTTTTAGGGAGGACGTTATGTTTGGCTCAAAGATGGCAGTTTGACTAATCAGTGAAGTCCTTGACATTTGAATAGGTTCGATGCCACTGTTCGAGGATGTTGGCAGGAGTGGGAGAACCATGGTCGAACACAGTATCAAGAAGGAAGCAGTCGAAAGTGAGGATGGAGCTGTCTCAGAGAGGCACTAAGAGCAGGATATCCACCCACAAGGACGATTAATAGTTGGCTCACAGAATGGGGGCTCAGCTCATGGAGCTCCTAGCGATGACTAAAGTTGATCTCTGCGCAGCAGGAACCCATTTGCAGTGGTGTTGGGCACATTCATCCTGATATCTCGCTGAGTGCAGTGGAACTGTCTTCAGTGCCGAGTTCCGATCCAAGCTGAGCCCTCATGACCAGCGAATACATGTCCAAAATGCAGCCAGACAACCTGCAGTAATGGTCTGGGGTGACATTTCATTTCGTAGTAGGACCCTTTAGGCGTTATCTGCGGTACCCTTATAGAACCATAACACGTCGACGATGTTCTACACCCCATGCTGTTGCCTGTCGTCGCAAGCCATCCTGCACTTTCATTTCAGCAAAATAATGGGCGACTGAACACAGCGAGTGTTTCTACTGCGATTCTTCGTGCTTAGGTGGACCAGGTCAAATTTCGCCACACTAATCATAACATGTAAGCTTTTACGGCCGGCGTCTTCATTAATCAAAACTTCCGGGCTGAACTGCCGTGGTCCATATATAAAACTTCTTCTCCTTCCTGACGTTTCGTTCCCTACTGCGGGCAACATCTACCGAGGTGACACTGGCTGCTAGGCGCTGGAGGTCCCGCTTATATAAAGCGCTTAGATGGCGCCACCACTCATCACAACTTTAAAACTGTCTCTGGCTAGTGCCATCTCTCTCGATTACAGGTAATCGATTGTCACTTCGTTGGTGCAAAGCGACCGCTATATCTTGTCTACTTTTAATCCTCCTTCTTTTTTATTAAAATTATTTTCGTGCTTGTACGAGGTGCATTCAAGTTCTAAGGCCTCCGATTTTTTTTCTAGTTAACTACTCACCCGAAATCGATGAAACTGGCGTTACTTCTCGACGTAATCGCCCTGCAGACGTACACATTTTTCACAACGCTGACGCCATGATTCCATGGCAGCGGCGAAGGCTTCTTTAGGAGTCTGTTTTGACCACTGGAAAATCGCTGAGGCAATAGCAGCACGGCTGGTGAATGTGCGGCCACGGAGAGTGTGTTTCATTGTTGGAAAAAGCCAAAAGTTACTAGGAGCCATGTCAGGTGAGTAGGGAGCATGAGGAATCACTTCAAAGTTGTTATCACGAAGAAACTGTTGCGTAACGTTAGCTCGATGTGCGGGAGCGTTGTCTTGGTGAAACAGCACACGCGCAGCCCTTCTCAGACGTTTTTGTTGCAGTGCGGGAAGGAATTTGTTCTTCAAAACATTTTCGTAGGATGCACCTGTTACCGTAGTGCCCTTTGCAACGCAATGGGTAAGGATTACGCCCTCGCTGTCCCAGAACATGGACACCATCATTTTTTCAGCACTGGCGGCTACCCGAAATGTTTTTGGTGGTGGTGAATCTGTGTGCTTCCATTGAGCTGACTGGAGCTTTGTTTCTGGATTGAAAAATAGCATCCACGTCTCATCCATTGTCACAACCGACGAAAAGAAAGTCCCATTCGTGCTGTCGTTGTGCGTCAACAGTGCTTGGCAACATGCCACACGGGCAGCCATGTGGTCGTCCGTCAGCATTCGTGGCACCCACCTGGATGACACTTTTCGCATTTTCAGGTCGTCATGCAGGATTGTGTGCACAGAACCCACAGAAATGCCAACTCTGGAGGCGATCTGTTCCAGTCATTCGGCGATCCCCCAAAACAATTCTCTCCACTTTCTCGATCATGTCGCCAGAGCGGCTTGTGCGACCCTGACGTTGTTTCGGTTTGTTGTCACACGATGTTCTGCCTTCATTAAACTGTCGCACCCACAAACGCACTTTCGACATATCCATAACTCCATCACCACATGTCTCCTTCAACTGTCGATGAATTTCAATTGGTTTCACACCACGCAAATTCAGAAAACGAATGATTGCACCTTGTTCAAGTAAGGAAAACGTCGCCATTTTAAGTATTTAAAACAGTTCTCATTCTCGCCGCTGGTGGTAAAATTCCATCTGCCATACGGTGCTGCCATCTCTGGGACGTATTGACAATGAACGCGGCCTCATTTTAAAACAATGCACATGTTTCTATCTCTTTTCAGTCCGGAGAAAAAAATCGGAGGCCTTAGAACTTGAATGCACCTCGTAGATCTCTGTAGCTTCTCTATACATGCGGGTATAATAATGTGAGATCCTAGCTATCACGTTTGTGTCACTAAATTTTATTTCGTGATCACCGTCTTTGAAAACATGTTCCGCGACAGATGATTTGTCAATTTGTTCCAATCTACAGTTTTTTTTGTGTTCCGTTAGGCGGGTATTAACAGTCCTTTTAGTTGTCCCAATAGAAACCATGCCACAGCTACACGGAATTTTGTACACACCTGGGGTAGCTAAGGGGTGTTGTGAGTCTTTCACCGATCTTAAACTTTCAGTAATTTTCTTTGTAGGTTGAAAGATTGTATCCACTTGAAACTTGGCCAAAACTTTCCCATTACGGTATGTGATGTTATGAATAAATGCAAGAAAAACTTTTCCAGCCGACGGTTGTTGCTGTCGTGTCTTTTCGGACAGTTGTCAGTGTACCCATTTCTCTTTATAGTCGTTCGCACATGGCTTAATTTATCTTGCAAATAAATTGACTCACAGATGTTATTAACTATGTCCACTAAAGTTTTTATGACTCCTCTCTTCTGCCTAAGATGATGGTTGGAATCCTTATGTAGGATCTGCCTGTTTAATAACCAATACATTCAAAAAATTTAGTTGTCCATTACTCTTTTTCTCCATGGTGAATTGTATCTTTGGATTGAAACTGTTTATGAGCACCAAAAAATCACTCACTTCCTCTTCAGCATGATTCCATATCACAAAGATGTCACCCACGTATCGATACCATTTCATAGGGCTTTTATTGGCCGACTGCAGCATTTGTTGTTCGAAAAATTCCGTAAATAGATTAGCAATAGCTGGGCTAATGGATAGCTGAGCGTTTCTAGGCGCTACAGTCTGAAACCGCGCGACCGCTACGGTAGCAGGTTCGAATCCTGCCTCGGGCATGGATGTGTGTGATGTCCTTAGGTTAGTTAGGTTTAAGTAGTTGTAAGTTCTAGGGGACTGATGACCTCAGAAGTTAAGTCCCATAGTGCTCAGAGCCATTTTTTGAGCTAATGAATGCGTTTGCCCTACATCCCACATTGTTTTCTGCGGTTATTTTTGCCTAATGGAAACTTTTGCCCTACATCCCACATTGATTTCAAAAAAATGGTTCAAATGGCTCTGAGCACTATGGGACTCAACATCTGAGGTCATAAGTCCCCTAGAACTTAGAACTACTTAAACCTAACTAACCTAAGGACATCACACACACCCATGCCCGAGGCAGGATTCGAACCTGCGACCGTAGCAGTCCCGCGGTTCCGGACTGCAGCGCCAGAACCGCTAGACCACCGCGGCCGGCCACATTGATTTCTGCGGTTATTTTGGCACTGACAACTCTGCAAACTTCAATGTTATCGGTCTTAAGTGAAGATAGTCGGCCACTGCGTTGTCTGTGGTGAGAGGTAATGCCTGAAATTTTGGTGTTGTCGGCACAGTCTTGACACTGTGGATCTCGGTTTATTGAATTGCCTAGCGATTTCCGAAATGGAACGTCTCATGCCTCTAGATCGAAATATGTACCTTTCCGTGTTCAAAGCTGTTAATTCCTGTCGTGTGGCCATAATCACATGGGATACATTTTCACATGTATCACTGACTAGAAATGACCGCCTTGCCAAGCGCTCCTCTCTTATGCCTTCTGTATTCGATACCACCACCATCTTCATACACAATGTGATCAAAAGTATCCGGACACTCCTAAAATATACGTTTTTAATATTAGGTGCATTGCGCTGCCACCTACTACCAGGTACTCCATATCAGCGACCTCAGTAGTCATTAGACATCGTGAGACAGCAGAATGGGGCGCTCCGCAGAACTCACAGACTTCGAAGGTGGTCAGGTGATTGCGTGTCATTTGTGTCATACGTCTCTACTCGAGATTTCTCACGCCTAGGTCCACTGTTTACGATGTGACAGTGAAGTGGAAATGTGAAGGGACAAGTACAGTACAAAGGATACACGCCGACCTCGTCCACCACGTACCCCCCCCCCACCACCCCCACCCCCCCCCCCACACCCGCCGGGACGGAATTACTGTACCCCAACTGTCTGTGTCGAGTGTAATCCATACAATAGTGCGAAAGTGTTCAGATGTCTGCGAGCCGTGTAACTGAGGCGGAAAATGGGGACCAACCCGTTATTCATCTAGCAGGATGTGGAAAACCGCCTAAAAAACGACATCCAGGCTGGCCGGCACTTCGGCCCTCGTCTTTAATCCGCCGGGCGGATTCCATCTGGGGCCGGCACGCCTACTCGAGTCCAGGAAGTAGCGCGTTAGCGCCCTCGGCTACCCTGGTGGGTTAGACAAATATCGAGACCAACACACAGTAATTCCAAACTGCATCAGGATCCACTGCAAGTACTATGACAGGCGGGAGGGGAGAAAACTAGGATTTCATGGTCGAGCGGCTGCTCATAAGCTACACATCACGCCGGTAAATGCCAAATGACTCCTCGCTTGGTATAAGCAAGTAAATATTGGACGATTGAACAGAGGGAAAACGTTATGTGGAGTGCCGACTCACGGTACGCTATGTGGCGATCCGATGGCAGGGTATGGGTATGGCGAATGCCCGGTGAACGTCATCTGCCAGTGTGTGTAGTGCCAACAGTAAAATTCGGAGGCGGTAGAGTTATGGTGTGTTCGTGTTTTTCATCGAGGGGGCTTGCACCTCTTGTTGTTTTGCCTGCCACTATCGCAGCAGAGGCCTGTATTGTTGTTTTAAGCACTTTCTTGCTACCCACTGTTGAAGAGCAATTCAGGGGTGGAGACTGCATCTTTCAACACGATCGAGCACCTGTTCATAATGCGCGGCCTGTGACGGAGTGGTTATACGATAATATCATTCGTGTGATGGACTGGCCTACACAGACTCCTGATCTGAATCCTTTGGGATGTTTTCGAACGCCGACTTCGTTCCAGGCCTCACCGACCGACATCCTCTCCTCAGTGCAGCACACCGTGAAGAATGGGCTGCCATTCCCCAAGACACCTTCCATCACCTGATTTAACGTATGCCTGCAAGAGTGGAAGCTTTCATCAAGGCTAAGGGTGGGCCAACACCATATTGAATACCAGAATTATCGATGGAGGGCGCCACAAAGTTGTAAGTCATTTTCAGCCAGGTGACCGGATACTTTTGATGACATAGTGTATGCGCTTGTTGCTATCTCATGAGTTTTATCATCTCAGTGTGTAGAGGCATTCAAGCTAGTCATTGGTAGCGTACACGGTTTTAAGGGCTATCAGTAAAACCACTCCGTTTACGGTACCATCCGACCGCCGTGTCATCCTCAGTGGAGGTTGCGGATAGGAGGGGTGTGGGGTCAGCACACCGCTCTCCCGGTGGTTATGATTGTATTCTTGAACGAAGCCGCATCTATTCGGTCGAGTAGCTCTCAATTGGCATCACGAGGCTGAGTGCACCCCGAAAACTGGCAACAGCGCACGGCGGCCAGGGTGGTCACCCATCCAAGTGCCGACCACGCTCGACAGCGCTTAACTTCGGTGATCTCACGGGAACTGGTGAATCCACACCGACAAGGCCGTTGACTTAGAGGCTGTCAGTGGTACGGAAACTTATACTCACAGCACTAGCCAGCCAGCCGCATGCAGCCCTCTCGAGCAGCACTTAATCTGTTGACTCGAGACCCTGTTCGCGCTTCTCCAGACAGCGCCGCAGTAAAGAAACTGTTTGTCGGGCGGCGAGAGCTTTCATTGCGCGTGAAGGGCTCTGACTGCAGTTTGATGGCTGTCGCCGCCCGCAATGGACTCTGGCTGGCGCCGTAAAACAAGTTGCTCCGCCACAAGACAATGAGAACAGCCAACCCCTCTGGCCGCCAACACGGCTTTATTAAGCTCTCTCTCTCTCTCTCTCTCTCTCTCTCTCTCTCTCTCTCTCTTCCTCTCTGAGCTCGGAGAGTCGGTTTCCTTCTTAATGGAGACGTGGCCGGCAGCTTAAACACGGCCCGGAGCAGTCGTTACTCGCTCGTAATTACTGCGGCTGGCAAATTGTCTGACGTCGCGGTAAGTGCCCCAGATTCCCGACTAGCGGGGGCGCCGTGTTTCCGCTGAAGGGCCGCGTCGTTACGACTTCGTGCCTCTCCTCGCGACCTCTAAAAGACTGACGAGGGTTTACCTGAGCGATTGCCGGGGCTAAACGTACCTATTGAAATAACACTGTGGCTTAGTTGTACCTATCAAACAAATACAAATAATACGCTTAATTGAATTTCCGTAAGACACTGCTGACGATGCCCTTGGCCGTGGATATCGGTATGTCGAATTTGAAGTAAAGAATATGTAGATATGATAGTACATGGAATACAATTGTTCTTGCTTACATAACAGCTGACCCGTATGAGGTGAGAAGTTTGCCTGGATGTCGGCGAATCGGGACAGGATCATGAACATGATGTAACATGTAGCTACAATATAGCAGGTCAGCAACTGGAAGCAGTTAATTCCATAAATTATCTCGGAGTAGGCATTAGGAGTGATTTAAAATGGAATATGTGGTGTCACCGCCAGACACCACACTTGCTAGGTGGTAGCCTTTAAATCGGCCGCGGTCCGTTAGTATACGTCGGACCCGCGTGTCGCCACTATCAGTGATTGCAGACCGAGCGCCGCCACACGGCAGGTCTAGTCTAGATAGACTCCCTAGCACTCGCCCCAGTTGTACAGCCGACTTTGCTAGCGATGGTTCACTGACAAAATACGCATTTGCCGAGACGATTGTTTAGCACAGCCTTCAGCTACGTCATTTGCTACGACCTAGCAAGGTGCCATTATCAGTTACTATAAGTACTATGTGAACAGATAATATTGTGACTCATGTACCATCAACAGCGACGTTCATCATTAATGGATTAAAGTTAAGTATGAAATTAATTACGTCTGCTTTCTAAATTCTAATTCCTTGTTATGTTCCAGACCTCACATCAGCATAGTCCTTCCCTCCTCGTGCCAGCCTGCGTGAGCTAAAACGCGTGCATTTCGGCCTCCAATAGTAACACGGTGTTGGTTCTTCAGCTAACACAACAGAATGAACATATAAAATTAATCGTCGGTAAAGCAGATGCCAGACTGAGATTCATTGGAAGAATCCTAAGGAAATACAATCCGAAAACAAAGGAAGTAGGTTACAGTACACTTGTTCGCCCACTGCGGTGTGGGATCCGTACCAGATAGGGTTGATAGAAGAGATAGAGAAGATCCAACAGAGAGCAGCGCGCTTCGTTACAGCATCATTCAGTAATCGCGAAAGCGTTACGGAGATGATACATAAACTCCAGTGGAAGACTCTGCAAGAGAGACGCTCAATAGCTCGGTACGGGCTTTTGTTGAAGTTTCGAGAACATACCTTCACCGAGGAGTCAAGCAGTATATTGCTCCCTCCTACGTATATCTCGCGAAGAGGATAAAATTAGAGAGATTAGAGCCCACACAGAGGCATACCGGCAATCTTTCTTTCCCCAAACAATACGAGACTGGAATAGAAGGGAGAACCGATAGAGGTACTCGAAGTACCCTCCGCCACACACCGTCAGGTGGCTTGTAAATAAATGAACATGAAAACAAAACAATCAGGATATTTTATATTTTAGTCTAGTTCCATATGTGTTGAATCTCACACTTGGCATGCTGTGAAAATTTCATGTCTGTATCATCAGTACTATTTTAGAAAACGAGTCATTTATTGCGCAAAAAATGTAGCTCAGAGACATTGAGGTTTAAAATTTTTTTATTACAAGTTCTTATACAGACTTACAATTCTTAGTCTTTTATGCACTACAATTGCCCTGGCACATAGTCCCTGTCTTCTTCAGCATCGCAACAGCCCAGTGCTTGCCTCCTCCTTTTCTTTCTTGCTTCTTTTGCCATTTCCTGAGCAGCTAACTCTGCTTCACGTACACTAAGCTCATCCAGTTCCTGCAGTCCTTTAGCCGTGTTCTGTCGAAATCTTACCCCTAACTTCTCCAGAACCTTAATTCTTTCATAATTCCCACCATTAAAAGTTAATACAACATCAGACACTGCTAACTTTAGTCATAAGGCCAATAATACATTTTTAGGCACATGGCACCACGCAACATTATTGGAGGACTCGTTCACATTCTGGGTCTTCCCATATAAACGCTTCTTTAGTAGCTCAGGATTTGCCGAATCTCTGTAAATGGGTTTGATTGCCACAATATCATTTCTTTTACCACTATCACCCATTGCTAAAGTTACTTTCCTTTTCGATGAACTAGGAGGCGTGGTCACTTCAGAAACATCAACGTGGTTTCTTTCACTGCTAACACACATATTTTGAAGTACTTCAGAAGAAAATGCAGGTCTCACATATCTGTTATCGGCAAATTAGCGTTTCTTGAAGTTACTATTAAGCTTAGTCATTTTATTTACATATAAAAAAGCAATAGAAGTTAGCTTACTACAAAAATAGCGGATAATCACACTACTTTCAACGAAAACAAGTATCAGAAACAAAGGACTGTTTTGCTTATTCGTAATGCCAACTTCTGAGACGTAGCGGCAGGCACAAAACAAAGCAATTCACAGCCTTCTAGACTGTGTAGTTCCCAAGATATGACTGCTCAACTGTGGCAGTATATGCATAGCCGCGAAATTTGACAGTCACATGTCAACATTCAAAATAATATTTGAAGGTCTTACAATCGTATGATTTTAATGAATTATATACCAAAATGTTCAGGAAAGTCCAAAGTATATTATGGAGTAGGAAACAGAAAATTTCAAATTTTAACGAATTTCACGTACAATGTCCCGTTAACTGCGAGCGCTGAACGGTATGTTAACATTTGTGTCCACACCAGCACTACACTCTGTTGTCACGTCAGCCACATATCGCAGCCTATCCTTCGTTACAGATGGGGCGATCCTGCCATCTTCCCATTCTGTCATGAAGCGAGGATGCTCAATTCTCTGTCACCCATTCGCAGTTTCGATGTCATTCAACCATTTCTCACATATGCTCACGACAGCAGTCCAATATGCTCATTCTCAAGTGCTGGACTGTACATATCTGCCCTCTGTCAAAATGGCTTATGTTAGTGCATTTCCCCGTTTGCACCATGTATCGTCAGTCGTATGATTCCCTACTCGTTGTTGCTCTGCTTTATATTTTCCTTACCACATTACATCCCTACAACGCTACCAGACATCATTCAGTCTTGAGGTGTGCACTGGCCACTATATTTTGGATTATCTGTACATCTTTTTGTTTGCGCTAAGAATGAAGAAAAAATAAGCTGCAAAATTCCTCAATACTACCCCACACATGAAATTTCTCAATATTACCTTACACATAAAATTTCTCAAAATTACCTCTCACATAAAATTTCTCAATATTACCCCTCACATAAAATTTCTCAATATTACCTCACACATAAAATATCTTAGTATTACCATGCACATTACATGAGCCCATGGACATCTGACTCTGAACAAAATAAGATAAACCAAGATAAGATGTCCACTGGAGTTGTAGATTTGGGTATCTTAATGACTACTCGACTAAATGCCAGAAAATAAACACAGTTGGAGCATCACTCTTACAGTGCACGGGGGTGACAGCGTTTTAGATCAGGTGATCGATGTGTTGTCCTTCGTTCCACCTCATTATGGCCCTCCTCTCTACTACTCTGAAAAACAGTTAAATGTTCAAAGCTGAGAAACAAGTGCACTTTATTTAAACAATTCCTACTGTAGTATAGTATAAACATAAGTGGAACAAGGAAGATTGAATAATAGTAGATCATAATTTACCCATCTGCTTCTTGTATTTCCTCGTCAGAAACGTGACTCTTAGATAATCGTGGCTCGCTGAAACGATAAATTACATATTATTATTTTTATTGTAATTTATCGTTTTACAGACAAGATTAGCGCGTGTTACTGGTTTCGAAACAGTGTACTGAAGTGTCCATTGAAACTAAACTCGCCTTACGTGTGTTTTGTTGTGTGGTAATATGTCGATAAAGAGCATTCTTTTATGCCAGAGAGGTTTACATAGAAATAATTATTTCTTTCCAAATGTTTTCAGAATAAATGATAAAAATGGCAATAATTTCAAGTGTATGTATCACTGACTCAGTAATTTTAACTCCAGATGACGATGGCGGAGACATCTCTCGAATGATCAAGTGCTTTGTTCGAAGTGATGGGGCTTGTAAATGGAGAAGATTTTTTTGAAGCATGCCATCACTAAAGACTCTGAGGACACAAACCAAACTGTAATCTCAAATTAAATGAAAAATGTAAAAATTAATCATTGTTTCGAACAATAATTCAATTAATAATAATTCAAAAAATGTTAAAATGTGTGTGAAATCTTATGGGACTTAACTGGTAAGGTCATCAGTCCCTAATCTTACACACTATTTAACCTAAATTATCCTAAGGACAAATACACACACCCATGCCCGAGGGAGGACTCGAACCACCGCCGGGACCAGCCGCACAGTCCATGACTGCAGCGCCTCAGACCGCTCGGTATTTTATCTCTTCGGGCCCCACGTTGGGCGCCATTTATTATATCTCTTTAAAAAAAGTAATGTAACTATTTATTTTGAGGAAACAAAAAATGGTTCAAATGGCTCTGAGCACTATGGGACTTAACAGCTGTGGTCATCAGTCCCCTAGAACTTAGAACTACTTAAACCTAACTAACCTAAAGACATCACACACATCCATGCCCGAGGCAGGATTCGAACCTGCGACCGTAGCAGTCGCGCGGTTCCGGACTGCGCGCCTAGAACCGCGAGACCACCGCGGCCGGCTTGAGGAAACTCTCTCCTAGTAAATTCGTTTGTCCTTTGATTTATCGTGATCTGTTACTGATTTTTAGTGGAGTTAGTTTTTACTTTTAGCTTTCAAAAAAAAATACAAAAGAGATATAATAAGCAAAATAATGAATTTCGTAGGTTGCCAATTACGTATTATATCTGGTTTTATCGAGCGCCAGGCTCCCTACAAATTACTGTAAATGCAATAGCGTAGTAGTACTCAGCTCTGAAATTATTACTATCACAGAAAATAGACAAGTTTTAATAAAATTATTTCACTGGATTGCTTCAATTAATCTCACGGAATATTTTTACTTAATTTCTTCCGCTCCGGCTATTAGACATAGTGCTGTGAAAAAATATTTTTAAATGTACCGCGTAATGGCGGCTAATTGTTAACAGTCAGATATTACTGTTACTCGCTCCGCAGCAGCTGGAAACATGCTAAATAATTTTCATTAAATATTCTTTTCATAAGATAAATGTGGCCTAGGTTCTTGAAATAACACACGAAGATCACTTTATACTAATATATTCTTACTAGGACACAGTTTACACCATTAAATATTTGCAATTACGCTACGACAGAAACAAATGCTAGCGCAGCACAATAGCTTGCGTACCTTAATCCAGCTAACACCAGGACGAACAGAACAAAACAGACTAGACCGAAGAATGAACATTGCATTGTGTTTTATACTCTTACAGAGATGATAATACTTCTTTTAATGACTTACACATTATAATCTCATACACTAAAAATAATGTCATTTCTGCATTTATCGATATATATATTGTATATTTTTACAGTTAAATCAATGATAAATCAATGTTTGCAATTCATTTTGAGTCACATACAGTCATTTTTATTTATTTTTCACCTCGATAATGGTGAATATTGCAAAAGGGACACCACATCGGCTAATCCAGCGCTAATAATAATTATTCTGGCACATAACTTGAACATAAATTTTTATATCTGAATACATAAAAATAGTAGCTTAGTATTTGTAAATTAATGTGATTACAGAAAAATGTGTATGTATCACGTGCACTAATTATGAACATGTATCGTTAAGTACAACACGTAACAAGAACGGGACCAGTTGATCAGTTCCATTATATGTTCCTGTCCAACATGACCCTTGATGTTATTTAGACGTCGCGGTTATCAAATGTCAGCGTTAAAGCTTCTCGAGTACCCTGCCCTACTAGAGGTAACATCTCAGCGATGTTGGCTTTCTGAAGTCGATACATAACACAGAATTCCTCCCCATTCGACATCAGTTACCTCTACTCAACTACGCGACTGCAAGCGAACGATTCCAGCCCCACTTGCGTAGTCCAAATATAAGATCCAGCCGTTTACATGTTAATCATGTACTACTCTTCCCTCAGGCAAATTTACAAATTCTTACAAGATTTCAGTGTCACTTGCAACAAAACATATTTGAGAACATACACACATCAAAAAAAGTTTTGCATCACCCCAGTTCCCAGAACTCTTGAAGATAGACTTTGCCTGTGGATATTGTATCACATACACTGTCCCTTGTTAAGAATTGTCAGTAAACCCGTCCAAAGATGTAAAAAACCATGCATCAGCAGCGCCTATTAGACGGAGGGGATTCGACAGCCTATCAGTTCCAATCATTCCCCAGGAAGTACGCACACGGCTAGTGTTGTCTGTAGTTGTACTATGCCTAGACGGTCAATACCGCGGGTCGATCGCGTCGGCATTGTTGCTTTGTAGCAAGAAGGGCTCTCAACAAGGGAAGTGTCCAGGCGTCTCGGAGTGAACCAAAGCGATGTTGTTCGGATATGGAGAAGATACAGAGAGATAGGAACTGTCGATGACATACCTCGCTCGGGCCGCCCAAGGGCCACTACTGCAGTGGATGACCGCTACCTACGGATTATGGCTCGGAGGAACCCTGACAGGAACGCCGCGATGTTGAATAATGCTTCTCGTGCAGCCACGCGACGTCGTTTTACGACTCAAACTGTGCGCAATAGGCTGCATGATGCGCTACTTCACTCCAGACGTTCATGGCGAGGTCCATCTTTGTAACCACGACACAATGCAGCGCTGTACAGATGGGCCCATCAACATGCCGAATGGACCGCTCAGGATTGGCATCGCGTTCTCTTCACCGATGACTATAGCATACACCTACTCCCAGACAATCGTCGGAGACGTGTTTGGAGGTAGCCCGGTCAGGCTGAACGCCTTAGACATACAGTCCAGCGAGTGCAGCAAGGTGGACGTTCCCTGCTGTTTTGGGGTGCCGACGTACGCCGCTGGTGGTCATGGAAGGCGCCGTAATGGCTGTACGATACGTGAATGCCATCCTCCGACCGATACTGCAACCATATCGGCAGAATATTGGCGAGGCATTAGTCTTCATGGACGACAATTCGCGCCCCCATCGTACACGTCTTGTGAATGACTTCCTTCAAGATAACATCAAAAATGGTTCAAATCGCTCTGAGCACTATAGGACTTAACATCTGAGGTCATGAATCCGCAGAAAATTAGAACTACTTAAAGCTAACTAACTCAAGGATATCAGACACATCCATGCCCGTGGCAGGATTCGAACCTGCTACCGTAGCGGTCTCGCGGTTCCAGACTGAAGCGCCTAGAACCGCTCGTCCACACCTGCCGGCATAACGACATCGCACGACTAGAGTGGTCAGCATTTTCTCCAGACATGAACCTATCTAACACGCCTGCGATAGATTGAAAAGGGCTATTTATGGACGACGTGACCCACCATCCACTCTGAGGGATCTACACTGAATCGCCGTTGAGGAGTAGGACAATCTGGACCAACAGTGCCTTGATGAACTTGTGGGTAGTCTGCCATGACGAATACAGGCACGCATCAGTGCATGAGGACGTGCTACTGGTTTGTACAGCAGTCTGGACCACGACCTATGGGGGTCTCGCTCCATGGTGGTACAACATGCAACGTGTGGTTTCATGAGCAGTAAACAGGGCGGAAATGATGTTTATGTTGACCTCTAATCCAATTTTCTGTACAGGTTCCGGAACTCTCGGAACCGTGGTGATGCAAAAGTTTTTTTGATGTGTGTATTAGCAAAAAAAGGAAGGAAAATTTAAAATAACTGCAGTAGAAATAAAATAGTTGGGGGGGAAAACCGGTGCTCACGGTAGAGTTGGGATGAAAGCATATTAATTACAGCACTGATACGGAGCAGAAGTTTTTTTGGCGTTATTGGGAGTGGCACAAAGGAAACAGTTTTCCAAGTAGTTATAAGGAACATCCTCTCCCAGCTTTTCTAAGGCAAATGACCATACTGGTCTAAAACATTTATTTTTAGATTTTAAGGGAATTTTAATGTTGTCTGTGTGAGCTTCTCAGAGTCTTTCAACAGGTGTCATCCAATGCGAACAAAAAGGGAATTTTATTTTCTTAATTTCAAATTAATGAAGTTGAAATAAATGTTCAGAACAATCTGATCATTTGTAAGTAGGCTGTTTGCTATGTAAGTAGGCTGTTTAGGTTTTCATGTTGGTAACGCCACGTAGCGCTCTGTATGAAAATCTCTGACTGTGCTGTGTGGAGTCTGTGGCTGGTTTGCATTGTTGGAATATTTCCTTGTGTAGTGTTGGGCAGTTGGGTGTGAACAGGGCGTAGTGTTGCGCAGTTGGAGGTTAGCCACCAGCAGTGGTGGATGTGGGGAGAGAGATGACAGAGTTTTGAGAGCGGATGATCTGGACGTGTGTCCATCAGAAAGAGTAAATTTGTAAGACTGGATGTCATGAACTGATATATATACAGGGTGTTTCAAAAATGACCGGTATATTTGAAACGGCAATAAAAACTAAATGAGCAGCGATAGAAATACACCGTTTGTTGCAATATGCTTGGGACAACAGTACATTTTCAGGCAGACAAACTTTCGAAATTACAGTAGTAACAATTTTCAACAACAGATGGCGCTGCGGTCTGGGAAACTCTATAGTACGATATTTTCCACATAGCCATCATGCGTAGCAATAATATGGCGTAGTCTCTGAATGAAATTACCCGAAACCTTTGACAACGTGTCTGGCGGAATGGCTTCACATGCAGATGAGATGTACTGCTTCAGCTGTTCAATTGTTTCTGGATTCTGGCAGTACACATGGTCTTTCAAGTGTCCCCACAGAAAGAAGTCACAGGGGTTCATGTATGGCGAATAGGGAGGCCAATCCACGCCGCCTCCTGTATGTTTCGGATAGCCCAAAGCAATCACACGATCATCGAAATATTCATTCAGGAAATTAAAGACGTCGGCCGTGCAATGTGGCCGGGCACCATCTTGCGTAAACCACGAGGTGTTCGCAGTGTCGTCTAAGGCAGTTTGTACCGCCACAAATTCACGAAGAATGTCCAGATAGCGTGATGCAGTAATCGTTTCGGATCTGAAAAACGGGCCAATGATTCCTTTGGAAGAAATGGCGGCCCAGACCAGTACTTTTTGAGGATGCAGGGACGATGGGACTGCAACATGGGGCTTTTCGGTTCCCCATATGCGCCAGTTCTGTTTATTGACGAAGCCGTCCAGGTAAAAATAAGCTTCGTCAGTAAACCAAATGCTGCCCACATGCATATCGCCGTCATCAATCCTGTGCACTATATCATTAGCGAATGTCTCTCGTGCAGCAATGGTAGTGGCGCTGAGGGGTTGCTGCGTTTGAATTTTGTATGGATAGAGGTGTAAACTCTGGCGCATGAGACGATACGTGGACGTTGGCGTCATTTGAACCGCAGCTGCAACACGGCGAATGGAAACCCGAGGCCGCTGCACTAGCTGCGCGTTGCCCTCTGTGGTTGCCGTACGCAGTCGCCCTACCTTTCCAGCACGTTCATCCGTCACGTTCCCAGTCCGTTGAAATTTTTCAAACAGATCCTTTATTGTATCGCTTTTCGGTCCTTTGGTTACATTAAACCTCCGTTGAAAACTTCGTCGTGTTGCAACAACACTGTGTTCTAGGCGGTGGAATTCCAACACCAGAAAAATCCTCTGTTCTAAGGAATAAACCATGTTGTCTACAGCACACTTGCACGTTGTGAACAGCACACGCTTACAGCAGAAAGACGACGTACAGAATGGCGCACCCACAGACTGCGTTGTCTTCTATATCTTTCACATCACTTGCAGCGCCATCTGTTGTTGAAAATTGTAACTACTGTAATTTCGAAAGTTTGTCCGCCTGAAAATGTACTGTTGTCCCAAGCATATTGCAATAAACGGTGTATTTCTATCGCTGCTCGTTTAGTTTTTATTGCCGTTTCAAATGTACCAGTCATTTTTGAAACACCCTGTATTTATTGACTTTTGAAGACTATTAAGGTAAATACATTGTTTGTTCTCTACCAAAATCTTTCATTTGCTAAGTACGCCTATCAGTAGTTAGTGCCTTCAGTAGTTAAACAATCTTTTATTTAGCTGGCAGTATTGGCGCTCGCTGTATTGCAGTAGTTCGAGTAACGAAGATTTTTGTGAGGTAAGTGACTCATGAAAGGTATAGGTTATTGTTAGTCAGGGCCATTCTTTTGTAGGGATTATTGAAAGTCAGACTGCGTTGCGCTAAAAATATTGTGTCAGCTTAGTGTTGATCAGAATAGGTAAAGAGCGAAATATCTGAGTACGTTCAGTTTTGCTCAGCTGTTTGAAAATCAAATAACGCAATAGGTTTATCAGCACAGTAATTCATTAATTTTTCTAAGGGGATGTTTGACATTGTTCAATTGTTCTTCAAATCAGTCCAGTTGTAATATCGTAGGAATAGGCAGCCAAAAATGTACGGAAATTTCTTTAAAAAACTTAACCGAATAATTCACGTAAGGACAAATTTAGAATTGATTCTTGGAAACTAAAATACAGTTGTTAACAATATCTACTGCCTTTCTGTCTTCGGCTGTTGTCACTGGAGGGAGAGAGCGCGCCCCGATAGCTGAGTGGTCAGCGTGACGGATTGCAGTCGTACGGGCCAGGGTTCGATTCCCGGCTGCGTCGGGGATTTTCTCCGCTCAGGGACTGTGTGTTGTGTTGTATTCATCATCGTTTCATACCCATCCGGCGCGCAGGTCACCCAATGTGGCGTCGAATGTAATAAGACCTGCACCAAGGCGGCCGGACCTGCCCCGTGAGGGGCCTCCAGGCCAGTGACGCCAAACGCTCATTTCCACTGGAGAGAGAAATAACACAGAGCAGCTCATGTATTATATGGAACATTGTCCCTAACAAAACGATCTGCCATTACCACTCAAGGATCAACCACAACCTGATGGTTTAGGTGTCACATGCTATACGTGGTGTATGTCGTAAGAGTCGCCAGGCGTATTTTCTCTGGTGATATCTACAACTTAGTTTCGACAGTATCTAGCTGGAGTCAGCCAAACGAATACTCTTCACTATGTCTTTCGTGTTACGCGCAGTGTCGTAAGAGAACACCAGTTTGTTTTCCTTCACAAAGAAAACGATTATTAAAGCGGTATTTTACTTGCACATTGCACAGAGCGGTCCCAGGTATGTGTGATACTTGTTTTGTCGATATCCAATTCCAAAGAAAGCAGGTGTTGACAGATGTGAAAATTACCGAACTATCAATATAATAAGCGACTGCTGCGAAATGCTAACACGAATTCTTTACAGACGAATGGAAAAACTGGTAGAAGCCGACCTCGCTGAAGATCAGTTTGGATTCCGCAGAAATGTTGGAACACGTAAGGCAATACTGACCCTACGACTTATCTCAGAAGCTAGATTAAGGAAAGGCAAACGTACGTTGCTAGCATTTGTAGACTTAGAGAAAGCTTTTGACAATGTTGACTGGAATGCTCAGTTTCAAATTTTGAAGGTGGCAGGAGTAAAATACAGGGAGCGAAAGGCTATTTACAATTTGTCAGAAATCAGATGGCAGTTATAAGAATCGAGGGACATGAAAGGGAAGCAGTGGTTGGGAAGGGAGTGAGACAGGGTTGTAGCCTCTCCCCGATGTTATTCAATCTGCATATGGAGCAAGCAGTAAAGGAAACAAAAGACAAACTCGGAGTAGGTATTAAAATCCATGGAGAAGAAATAAAAACTTTGAGGTACGCCGATGACATTGTAATTCTGTAAGAGACAGAAAAGGACCTGGAAGAGCAGCTGAACGGGATGGACAGTGTCTTGAAAGGAGGATATAAGATGAACATCAACAAAAGCAAAACGCGGATAATGGAATGTAGTCGAATTAAGTCGGGTGTTGCTCCGGCAATTAGATTAGGAAATGAGACACTTAAAGTAGTAAAGGAGTTTTGCTACTTGGGGAGGAAACTAACGCACGATGGTCGAAGTAGGATATAAAATGTAGACTGGCAATGGCAAGGAAAGCTTTTCTGAAGAAGAGGAATTTGTTAACATCGAGTATAGATTTAAGTGTCAGGAAGTCGTTTCTGAAAGTATTTGTATGGAGTGTAGCCATGTATGGAAGTGAAACATGGACAATAAATAGTTTAGACAAGAAGAGAATATAAGCTTTCGAAATGTGTTGCTACAGAAGAATGCTGAAGATTAGATGGGTAGATCACATAACTAATGAGCAGGTATTGAATAGAATTGGAGAGAAGACAAATTTGTGGAACAACTTGACTAGAAGAAGGGATCGGTTGGTAGAACATATTCTGAGGCATCAGGGGATCACCAATTTAGTATTGGAGGGCAGCGTGGAGGGTAAAAATCGTAGGGGGACACCAAGAGATGAATACACTAAGCAGATTCAGAAGGATGTAGGTTGCAGTAGGTACTGGGAGATGAAGAAGCTTGCACAGGATAGAGTAGCATGGAGAGCTGCATCAAACCAGTCTCAGGACTGAAGACCACAACAAAAACAACATTGACAGGGACAGTAAAACGTGAAGATAACGAGTACTGCAGCAGCGACTGAGCAGCGCTGCTGCATGACTTTAGCAGTCAGCGCGGGCCAAGACCGTCCTTTCGCATCTGGAGTATTGGTTATTCTTTTTCACAAGCTGCGACATCGTCGCGAAAAAACACTGACCCGTGTATGTAATAAGTTTCCTTTAATTTACAACTATGGCCAAAAACTTTTTGTTAATAGATTACCGGTTTGGGTCTTTCATGACCATCAGATCTGTTTCATTAGGACTTTCTTTTTATGAAACAGATGTGATGATGGTCATTAAATACCGAAACCGGTAATCTATTAACAAAACGTTTGTGACCATAGACGCAAATTAAATGAAACTTACGGTTATTCTTTTTGTTTTGCTGTCCCAGTCAACAAATATCGATAAAATAAAAATCGCACTAGATCAGTCTGGGACCACTCTATCGAATGAGCACTTACAATTCTGCTTTAAGAATCATATTGTTTGTAACAAGAACCGAACAGATGCTTTGCGTCGACAATGGGTATGCAATAGATTTTTGTGATAAGATGTATTCGTTTCGTCTGAACCCAGCTACCAACTGCGAAAACCAAGTCGCAGATGTCTGCGGAGAAAAAAATGGTTGCTCTGAGCACTATGGGACTCAACAGCTGAGGTCATCAGTCCCCTAGAAACTAGAACTACTTAAACCTAACTAACCTAAGGATAGCACACACATCCGTGCCCGAGGCAGGATTCGAACCTGCGACCGTAGCAGTCGCGCGGTTTCGGACTGAAGCGCCTAGAACTGCTCGGCCACCGCGGCCAGCTATCTGCGGAGACACAAAAAAAAAAAAAAAAATAACCCGCGCCTGACGACTTTTAGGAGACGTCACTACATACTGATGGGGTAAGAAGTAATGGATTCAGAATGAGATTTTCACTCTGCAGCGGAGTGTGCGCTGATATGAAACTTCCTGGCAGATTAAAACTGTGTGCCCGACCGATACTCGAACTCGGGACCTTTCCCTTTCGCGGGCAAGTGCTCTACCAACTGAACTACCGACGCACGACTCACACCCGGTACTCACACCTGTACTTCTGCCAGTACCTCGTCTCCTACCTTCCAAACTTTACAGAAGCTCTCCTGCGAACCTCGCAGAACTAGCACTCCTGAAAGAAAGGATATTGCGGAGACATGGCTTAGCAACAGCCTGGGGGATGTTTCCAGAATGAGATTTTCACTCTGCAGCGGAGCGTGCGCTGATATGAAACTTCCTGGCAGATTAAAACTGTGTGCCCGACCGAGTAGAGCACTTGCCCGCGAAAGGCAAAGGTCCCGAGTTCGAGTCTCGGTCGGGCACACAGTTTTAATCTGCCAGGAAGTTTCAAGTAATGGATTATCTCCCATTATCGTGGTGGACATTTTATCCGGCGTATTGCAGCAGCCCGTCGTGCCATGGGCTCAACAATTCTTTGGAAGTACTATGCAGAAATATTTAGCCATGCAGCCTTTATTGCCGTCCATAATTGCGAAACTGTTCCTGTTGGAGGATTTTGTGCACGAACTGAACTCTCCATTGTGTCCCGTAAATGTTACATCTACATCTAAATCTACATCTACATCGATACTCTGCAAATCACATTTAAGTGACGGCAGAGGGTTCATGGACCCACCTTCACAATTCCCTATTATTCCAGTATCGTATAGCACGTGGGAAGAATGAATACCTATATCTACCCGTGCGAGCTCCGATTTCCCTTATTTTATCGTGGTGATCGTTCCTCCCTATGTAGGTCGGTGTCAACAAAATATTTTCGCATTCGCAGGAGAAAGTTGTTGATTTGAATTTCGTGAGAAGATTCCTTCGCTACAAAAAACGCTTTTCTTTTAATGATTTCCAGCGCAGATTCTGTGTCATTTGTGTAACACTCTCTCCCATATTTCGTGATAATACAAAACGTGCTGCCTTTCTTTGAACTTTTTCGATGTGCTCCGTCAGTCCTATTTGGTAAGGATCCCACACCGCGCAGCAATATTCTAAAAGAGGACGGACAAGCGTAGTGTAGGCAGTCTCCTTAGCAGGTCTGTTGCATTTTCTAAGTGTACTGCCAATAAAACGCAGTCTTTGGTTAGCCTTCCCCACAACATTTTCTATGGATCCTTTCCAATTTAAGTTGTTCGTAATTGTAATACCTAGGTATTTAGTTGAATTTACAGCTTTTAGATTAGACTGACTTATCGTGTAACCGAAGTTTAACGAGTACCTTTTAGCACTCATGTGGATGACCTCACACTTTTCGTTTTTTAGGGTGAACTGCCACTTTTCGCACCGTTCAGGTATCTTTTCTAAATCATTTTGCAGTATGTTTTGATCTTCCGATGACTTAATTAGTCGATAAACGACAGCATCATCTGCAAACAACCGAAGACGGCTGCTGAGATTGTCTCCCAAATCGTTTATATAGATAAGGAACAGCAAAGGGCCTATAACACCACCTTGGGGTACGCCTGAAATCACTTTTGTTTTTGATGTGTTGGCAAATGTGCCAACACCTTGTAGATAGAGGAGGCCTAAATGCACGCTATAATCTAACGCAGACGGGCGTGAGGTCTGGAACAGGTTACGTAATTAATACTATAAAGAAAAGTACGTAGCTGATGTGATACTTAACTTTTATTCCATCATTGTGGTACATCGCTCTTGGTTATACAAGTGTGACTCTCTCCAGATATGGTTAATGGCGCCTTGCTAGGTCGTAGCCATGGACTTAGCTGAAGGCTATTCTAACTGTATCTCGGCAAATGAGAGAAAGGCTTCGTCAGTGTAGTCGCTAGCAAAGTCGTCGTACAACTGGGGCGAGTGCTAGTCCGCCTCTCTAGACCTGCCATGTGGTGGCGCTAGGTCTGCAAGTACTGACAGTGGCGACACGCGGGTCCGACACGTACTAATGGACAGCGGCCGATTTAAGCTACCACCTAGCAAGTGTGGTGTCTGGCGGTGACACCACATTCCTCCCCCGCAACGGTCGTGTGATAAGGCTTCCGCCCGCCGTGGGGAGGGCCCCATGTTGACGTATGCGATGAGGTGGGGAGCCTAACAACAGGCGAGGCTGTGCCACCCGCACCCGGCCATTCGGTCCGAGGGGAGCTAGGAAACGCCTGGAAACCTAGTCCAGGGTGCACGTCAACATGCGGTGTATGCGCCCGTAAAGAGACAGGAGGGGCCGAAGGGTCGACCTCCGTTGCGTCGGGGTATCCGACGCGCGATGACGCCATGTAGTCCGGAGCGGGCAAGAGATCCATGGCGGAGGACAGCTGGTCACGGGAAGCGATCGGCGGCGCGTGACCCAGGAGGCGTCTGGCGGCTGCAGCGAAGCGTCCACTGCGGGCGGCGCCGGCGGCGGCTGCGGCGGCGGCGCGACGCCATGGGGCAAAATGGAAGGCATCGGCGTAACACCTGGGGATGAGGCGAGCCAGTAGATGGGTCCCCAGGGCGCTGACCGGACGGCACCGTCGCTGAAAGCAGACGGGGAACGGCAGAACCCGTGCGACGACAGAGGCGCAGCTGACTGAGATGCCGACGCACCTCACCAGAGGCCCCCAAAACCAAATACATCGCGCGGCCGAGGCAGCGAAGAATGCGCCCTGCGAGCCAACGCCGTGAACCGCGAAAGTTTCGATAGAATACAACGTTGCCGGGAGCAAAAGCAGGAGTCTGCCGCGGCACAGGAACCTGATGCGGCGGATGCAGCAAAGACATCAAGGTTCGATGAGGACGACCATGGAGCAACTCAGCCGGCGAGCGACCATCGCGGGGCTGAGAGCGATACGAAGACAAAAAGAGCAACAACGCGTCCTCCCGAGAATGCGACTCTTTCAACTTCAACATCTGGGACTTGAAAGTCCGGATCAAACGTTCAGCGGCACTGTTTGACTGAGGTGAAAACGGCGCGGATGTCAGATGTTGAATACCATTGGCCTTGCAGAATGACTGAAATTCTGCGGACATGAATTGTGGGCCATTGTCGGAAACAATAGTCTGTGGAAGACCTTCAATACAAAAGATAGCAGACAACGCTTGGATGGTGGCAGATGACGTCGTGGAAGACATCCGGACAACAAAAGGAAAATTACTGAAGGAATCGACAACAACCAACCATAGAGCATTCCAGAATGGACCAGCAAAATCGATATGTAAGCGTTGCCAAGGGGAAATGGCTTTTGGCCAAGCAAAGAATTTCCGCGGCGGTGCGGATTGTTGTTCGGCACACGCCATGCAAGAAGAGCACATATTCGTAATCTCAGCATCGATTCCGAACCAAGTACAGTGCTGACGAGCAAGTTGTTTCGTACGCACTATACCCCAATGTCCTTGGTGGAGAAGCTTTAAGACAGAGGACTGTAACGAACGTGGGACCACGACCCTAGACTGATCATTATCAGAACGCAACAACAAAACACCACGTCGTACAAAAAGTCTCTCCTTGTGAGCAAAAAATTGGCGAACCAACGGATCCTCGATCCGTGACTTCGACAAGGGCCATTGCGTAGCAACAAAACGCAAAACGGTAACAAGGACAGGGTCGGCAGCTGTGGCTGTGGCTACACGACGAAAATCAATCGGAAACGATTCGACCACGTCATCGGTTTCCGCATCAATGAACATGCAAGCAAGTTCGGAAGAATCGAATGCTTTATCCTCAGCAACAGGCAAACGGGACAACGCATCGGCGTTTCCGTGCTTAGCAGTGGACCGATACAAGATACCGTAGCGGTACTGCGAGAGGAATATAGACCAGCGAATGAATTTCTGCGCTGTACGCGGAGGTATTGGCTTGTTCGGATGAAAAAGCGATGTCAAAGATTTGTGGTCCGTGATAATGGTAAAGTGACGACCATACAAAAAATCATGGAACTTAGTAACACTAAACACGAGAGCCAAAGCTTCTTTCTCTATCTGGGAATAATTTCTTTGCGCTGACGAGAGCAATTTGGACGCAAAGGCAATAGGGCGATCATGGGAACCATCTTTGTGCGCAAGCACTGCACCGATCCCGAAATCCGATGCATCTACCATCAACAAAAGGGGTTTCTGGGGATCTAATGGCGTAAGGCAAGTATTTGAAAGCAACGCCGATTTCAACTGGCGAAAGGCGCGTTCGCATTCCGGCAACCAGACGAACGGAACACCTTTACGGCGTAAGCGATGAAGCAGAGCTGAAATGGAAGAGGCATGCGGAATATATTTATTATAATAGTTAATTTTTCCCAACACACTCTGTAGCTGCTTCAAAGTCTGCGGCGAAGGCAACTCCTGTATGGCATGGAGGTGCTCCGGACTTGGATGTATGCCTTGGGCATTAAGGACATGTCCCAGATATGGCAAGTCACGAGCAAAAAACACACATTTGTCCTTCCTCAAGCGAAGACCATTTTGTGGCAAGACCTGAAATAATGTTCGTAGGTTTGCAAGGTGTTCTTCTTCTGTCTTTCTGGAGATCACTATATCGTCCAGATAGTTTGCTGCAGTAGGGACCGACGCACAAATAGTTTGTAAATATTGCTGAAACAATGCAGGGGCGGATGCACGCCCGAATGGCAGTCTTTTGAATCTGTACAATCCAAGATGCATGTTAACCACCAATACGCGCTGGGATTCTTCGTCCACCGGTATTTGCAAGTACGCATCTGCGAGGTCCAACTTTGAAAAATATTTTCCCGGGCACAGTTTGTCAAAAAGATCTTCCGGGCGGGGCAAAGGAAAAGTAGCAGTCACTAGTTGTGGATTCACTGTGGCCTTGAAGTCCACGCAAAGTCTCAATTTTCCGGAAGGTTTGTGCAAAATTACTAAGGGTGAGGCCCAGAGAGAAGCCTGCACACGTTCAATGACACCTTGTGATTCTAAATCGTTTAATGTTCTTGCGACCTCGTCACGCAATGCGTGGGGAACATTGCGCGCTCTGAAAAATTTCGGTTGCGCGTTTACTTTTAGTTCCAAATGTGCTTCATAGTTCTTAGCGCAACCAAGGCCCGGTGCAAAAATGTCTGCAAATTCTTCACATAGACGAGAAACACTGGCTGGAGGCACAGTCTGATTCACTGATAGGACCTGATTTACTATTGACAAGTTAAAAACTGAAATAAATCTAAACCAAACAAGTTCACTGCAGAAGAAGAACGAAGAACGTAAAAAGACACAAGTTTTGTTTGTCCCTTTTATGTTGCAAGAAGGCTGCACTGTCCTAACACAGGGATAAGTTGTCCTGAATAACTAGTGAGCTGAACCTTTGCGGCACGCAACGGAGGTGCGCCCAGTTGTTTGTACGTGGCGTGATTGAGCAATGAAACTGCAGCTCCGGTATCGAGCTGGAATGGTATCACTTGTCCGGCAAAGTCCAAATCTACAAAAAGTTTATTGGCCTGCTAACGACAAGAGCGACTGTTTTGTGCAACTTGAACAGACACTGGTACAGAATCACTTGCGACGTGACGGGATTGCCATCGACGTCGACGCACACTTTTTGTGGGACGAACACAGTCACAGTTAGCGAGAGTAACACGGGGCGGAGTGGCATTAACGACATGAATGTCCATGGGCGAAGGTTCCCGAGCCTAAGTGTCCTTGGTTCGATTCCGGCGCGAAGCAAAGGGCCTGGAATGGTTGGTAGTGTCCGTTCTAAGCATTTTCTGGCAAACACTATGAAGATGTCCTTTCTTATTACAGAAAAAGCAAATAGCTTGGCGTGATGGGCAATTCTCACGCGAACGTCTAGTTGCACACCGCGGGCAGGATTTCAGCACTGCATTTGCTTGCTTTCGCGGGACACGTGGCGGCGCGGACGTGCGCGAAGGCTGTTTACAGTTCCGTGCAGCGCGCCCGGCGGGCCGGTTAATGCGACACACAGCTGGCAAAGTTTCAAAGGATTCCTGAGCAAAGTCAAGTGTGTCTTGCCTATCCAATATGCCTATCACTTGTTGAAGGGAGGGATTGACGAGTTTCAAAATCTGTTCCCATATACAAACATCAGAAAAGTTCTGTGCAATTGCATCACGCACCATTGTATCTGAATAAGGGAGTCCACAGTCACATTCAAAAGCGCAATCCCTAGTAAGGCCTTGCAAAGTTGCAACCCACTCCTGATTAGTTTGATCGGCCGTACGTTTTGTACGAAAGAACATATACCTTTTTGCAACGACATTGACTGTTTCCTTGAAATAGGCATCTAAAGCAGACAAAACTTCTTCGTAGGACAGAGTTGCTACGTCACGTCGGGGAAACAATTTCACTATCACACGGTAGGTGGATACACCTACACACGAAAGCAAAAACGGCTGCCGCTCATTACCTTGAATTCTATAGGCGGCGAGATGGAATCCAAATTGGCGTGACCACTCCGTCCAGCTTTCCTGGGTTGAATCAAAATTACGGAACGGGGGTGCAACTGCGTGTCGTGGCTGCGGTAGCGATGAAGCGGCGGCGGCCGCATCGTTTTGCAGCGCACGTTGACCCTGGACGAGCTGCCCAAGGGCATCCAATAACGCCTGCGGCTGCTGATTCTGCAAGCGATAAAATTCGGACAGTACATTTGGAGAATGTGGCGAAGCCATGACACAAGCAAATCAGAGCAAGTTACTATCAAAATTAATGCAACGTGGGCGCGTCACCAATCCTCGTCGCCAATGATGTGTTGGCAAATGTGCCAACACCTTGTAGATAGAGGAGGCCTAAATGCACGCTATAATGTAACGCAGACGGGCGTGAGGTCTGTACAGGTTACGTAATTAATACTATAAAGAAAAGTACGTAGCTGATGTGATACTTAACTTTTATTCCATCATTGTGGTACATCGCCCTTGGTTATACAAGTGTGACTCTCTCCAGATATGGTTAATGGCGCCTTGCTAGGTCGTAGCCATGGACTTAGCTGAAGGCTATTCTAACTGTCTCTCGGCAAATGAGAGAAAGGCTTCGTCAGTGTAGTCGCTAGCAAAGTCGTCGTACAACTGGGGCGAGTGCTAGTCCGCCTCTCTAGACCTGCCATGTGGTGGCGCTAGGTCTTCAATTACTGACAGTGGCGACACGCGGATCCGACATGTACTAATGGACAGCGGCCGATTTAAAGCTACCACCTAGCAAGTGTGGTGTCTGGCGGTGACACCACAGTTTTACTCGATGACTTTCCGTCAGTTACTACGAACTGGGACCTCGCTGATAGGAAATCGCAAATCCAATCACATAACAAAGACGATATTCCATAAGCACACAATTTCACTACGAGCCGCTTGTGTGGTACAGTGTCAAAAGCCATCCGGAAATCCAGGAATACGGAATCGATCTGAAGTCCCTTGTCAATAGCACTCAGCACTTCATGTGAATAAAGAGCTCGTTGTGTTTCACAGGAAGGATGTTTTCTAAACCCGTGTTGACTGTGTGTCAATAGACTGTTTTCTTCGAGGTAATTCACAATGTTCGAACAGAATATTTGTTCTAAAATTTTGCTGCATATCGACGTCAACGATATGGATCTGTAATTTAGTGGATTACTCCTACTATCTTTCTTGAATATTGGTGTGACCTGTGCAACTTTCCAGTCTTTGGGTACGGATCTTTCGTATCTTTCGTCGAGCGGACGGTTGTATATGATTGTTACATATGGAGCTAATGCATCAGCATACCCGGAAAATACATAATTGGTATACAGTCTGGACCATAAGACATTCTTTTATTAAGTGATTTGAGTTGCTTCGCTACTCCGAGGGTATTTACTTCTGCGTTACTCATGTTGGCAGCTGTTCTCGATTCGAATTCTGGAATATATGCTTGATACCGGGTTATCTGAATAGCCAAAGCATTCGTTTGATATATGCGCAATGTTCTTCAAACTAAACGCGAATAACTGTGACCTGGTGACATGGCCCGTTGTCGTCCATAAAAGTTCCATCTTTCTGTGGTAACATGAAGTCCGTGAATGGCTGAAAGTAGCCAAACATAACCATTTCCAGTCAATGATCGGTTCACTTGGTCCAGAGGACACTGTCAGTTCTATGTAAACACGGCCTACAGAGATATGAAGTCCCAATCAGCTTGCACAGCGCCTTGTTGATAACTTGGGTCCATGGCTTCCTGGGATGTGCGCCATACTCGAACAGTACCAACAGCTCTTCCGATGTAAGAGTGATTTCACGTGTGCCGCAGGACCGTTGCTATTCACAATATATATATATATATATATATATATATATATATATATATATATATATATATATATATATATATATATATTGAAGCAATGATCACACGCACGGCACAGCGGACACACCAGGAACCGCGGTGTTGGCCGTCGAATGGCGCTAGCTGCGCAGCATTTGTGCACCGCCGCCGTCAGTGTCAGCCAGTTTACCGTGGCATACGGAGCTCCATCGCAGTCTTTAACACTGGTAGCATGCCGCGACAGCTTGGACGTGAACCGTATGTGCAGTTGACGGACTTTGAGCGAGGGCGTATAGTGGGCATGCGGGAGGCCGGGTGGACGTACCGCCGAATTGCTCAACACGTGGGGCGTGAGGTCTCCACAGTACATCGATGTTGTCGCCAGTGGTCGGCGGAAGGTGCACGTGCCCGTCGACCTGGGACCGGACCGCAGCGACGCACGGATGCACGCCAAGACCGTAGGATCCTACGCAGTGCCGTAGGGGACCGCACCGCCACTTCCCAGCAAATTAGGGACACTGTTGCTCCTGGGGTATCGGCGAGGACCATTCGCAACCGTCTCCATGAAGCTGGGCTACGGTCCCGCACACCGTTAGGCCGTCTTCCGCTCACGCCCGCCTCCAGTGGTGTCGCGACAGGCGTGAATGGAGGGACGAACGGAGACGTGTCGTCTTCAGCGATGAGAGTCGCTTCTGCTTTGGTGCCAATGATGGTCGTATGCGTGTTTGGCGCCGTGCAGGTGAGAGCCACAATCAGGACTGCATACGACCGAGGCACACAGGGCCAACACCCGGCATCATGGTGTGGGGAGCGATCTCCTACACTGGCCGTACACCACTGGTGATCGTCGAGGGGACACTGAATAGTGCACGGTACATCCAAACCGTCACCGAACCCATCGTTCTACCATTCCTAGACCGGCAAGGGAACGCTGTTCCAACAGGACAATGCACGTCCGCATGAATCCCGTGCCACCCAACGTGCTCTAGAAGGTGTAAGTCAACTACCCTGGCCAGCAAGATCTCCGGATCTGTCCCCCATTGAGCATGTTTGGGACAGGATGAAGCGTCGTCTCACGCGGTCTGCACGTCCAGCACGAACGCTGGTCCAACTGAGGCGCCAGGTGGAAATGGCATGGCAAGCCGTTCCACAGGACTACATCCAGCATCTCTACGATCGTCTCCATGGGAGAATAGCAGCCTGCACTACTGCGAAAGGTGGATATACACTGTACTAGTGCCGACATTTTGCATGCTCTGTTGCCTGTGTCTATGTGCCTGTGGTTCTGTCAGTGTGATCATGTGATGTATCTGACCCCAGGAATGTGTCAATAAAGTTTCCCCTTCCTGGGACAATGAATTCACGGTGTTCTTATTTCAATTTCCAGGACTATATATATATATGACCTTTTGGATAACATCGGAAGTTCGCTGAGGCTTTTTGCAGATGATGTTGTAGTATATCGAGAGGTTGTAACAATGGGATGTACTGAAATGCAGGAGGATCTGCAAGGAATTGACGCATGGTGCAGGGAATGGCAATTGAATCTCAATGTAGACAAGTGTAATGTGCTGCGAATACATAGAAATAAAGATCCATTACCATTTAGCTACAATATAGCAGGTCAGCAACTGGAAGCAGTTAATTCCATAAATTATCTGGGAGTAGGCATTAGGAGTGATTTAAAATGGAATGACCATATAAAATTAATCGCCGGTAATGCAGATGCCACACTGAGATTCATTGGAAGAATCCTAAGGAAATGCAGTCCGAAAACAAAGGAAGTAGGTTAAGTACACTTGTTCGCCCACTGCTTGAATACCGCTCACCAGTGTGGGATCCGTACCAGATAGGGTCGATAGAAGAGATAGAGAAGATCCAACAGAGAGCAGCACGCTTCGTTACAGGATCATTAAGTAATTTCGAAAGCGTTACGAAGATGATAGATAAACTCCAGTGGAAGACACTGCAAGAGAGACGCTCAGTAGCTCGGTACGGGCTTTTGTTGAAGAGACCGTGAGGATAAAATCAGAGAAATTAGAGCCCACACATAGGCCTACCGACAATCATTCTTTCCACGAACAATACGAGACTGGAATAGAAGGGAGAACCGATAGAGGTACTCAAGGTATCCTCCGCCACACACCATCAGGTGGCTTGCGGAGAATGGATGTAGATGTAGATGTAGATAAACAGAAATCGGGACTCATGTGACCAGGCGACAGTTTTACAGTCTTTCAGGGCCCAAACGGCATGGTCACGAGCCCAGCAGATGCCAGCAATATCGTGCTCGTGGCAAAGGGAGTCGGGTAGATCGTCTGCCCCCATAGCCCATTAACGCCAAATTTCGCCGTGCTGTCCTAACGGATACGTTCGGAGTCCGTCCCACATTGATTACTGCTTCCCTGTTAGCACTGACAACTCTACGCAAACGCTGTTGCTCCGGCTACTGCCTTACCTGTAGTGAGAGGTAATGCCTGAATTGTAGCATTGTCTTCAGACTCTTAACCCTGTGGATCGCGCAATATAAACTACTGGCCACTAAAATTGCTACACCACAAGATGACGTGCTACAGACGCGAAATTTAACCGACAGGAAGAAGATGCTATGATATGCAAATGATTAGCTCTTCAGAGCATTCGCGCAAGGTTGGCGCCGGTGGTGACACCTACAACGTGCTGACATGAGGAAAGTTTCCAACAGATTTCTCATACACAAGCAGCAGTTGACCGGCGTTGCCTGGTGAAACGTTGTTGTGATGACTGGTGCAAGGAGGAGAATGCGTACCATCAAGTTTCCGACTTTGATAAAGGTCGGGTTGCAGCCTATCGCGATTGCAGTTTATCGTATCGCGACATTGCTGCTCGCGTTGGTCGAGATCCAATGACAATTAGCAGAACATGAAATCGGTGGGTTCAGGAGGGTAATACGGAACGCCGTGCTGGATCCCAACGGCCTCGTATCACTAGCAGTCGAGATGACAGGCATCTTATCCGCATGTCTGTAGCGGATCGTGCAGCCACGTCTCGATCCCTGAGTGAACGGATGGGGACGTCTGCAAGTCAACAACCATCTGCACGAACAGTTCTACGACGTTTGCAGCAGCGTGGACTGTCAGCTTGGACACCGCGGCTGCGGTTACCCTTGACGCTGCATCACAGAAAGGAGCGCCTACGATGTACTCGTCGACGAAACAGGGTGCACGAATAGCAAAATGTCATTTTTTCGGATGAATCCAGGTTCTGTTTACAGCATCGTGACGGTCGCATGTGTGTTTGGCGACATCGCGGTGAACTCACATTGGAAGCGTGTATTCGTCATCGCCATACTGGCGTATAAACCGACGTGATGGTATGGGGTGTCATTGGTTACACGTCTCGGTCACCTCTTGTTCTCATTGACGGCACTTTGAACAGTGGGCGTTACATTTTAGATGTATTACGACCCGTGCCTCTACCCTTCATTCGATCCCTCCGAAACCCTACATTTCAGCAGGATAATGCACGACCGGATGTTGCAGGTCCTGTACGGTCCTTTCTGGATACAGAAAATGTTCGACTGCTGCCCTGGCCAACCCATCTCCAGATGTCTCGCCAATTGAAAACGTCCGGTCAATGGTGGCCGAGCAACTGGCTCGTCACAATACGCCAGTCACTACTCTTGATGAACTGTGGTATCATGTTGAAGCTGAATGGGCAGCTGTACCTATACACGCCATCCAAGCTCTGTTTGTCCAATGAATATCCGTTTATCATCTGCATTTCTTCTTGGTGTAGCAATTTTAATGGCCAGTATTGTAGTTCAAAGTCTAGGGGATTGATCACCTCAGATATTACGTCCAATAGTGCTCTGAACCATTTTTTTATTGCGGTGTCGTTTGTCTGTTAGCACTGACAGCTCTATGCCAACGCCGCTGTTCTCGGTCGTTACGTGAAGGCCATCGGCTACTGTGTTATCCGTAGTGAGAGGTAATGCCTGAAATGTGGCGTTGTCCTCACACTCTTTGACACCGTGAATCGCGCAATATAGAATTCCCTAACGATTTCCGAAATCAGGTGTCCCATGCGTGTAGCTGCAATTATGATTCCGCGTTCAGAGTCTGTTAATTCACATCATACAGCCATAACCACGTCGCAAACTGCTTCACATGAATCACCTTAGTGATGACCTCCCTTTTATATGCGACAGTATCGCCATCTGCATATGTGCACATCGCTATCCCATAGCTTTTCTCATCTGAGGGTAAAGGAGATAATGTACAAATAGTACTTGTAGCTACTGAAGTCTCGGACGCCGCATCGTAAGTTGCACCTCGGTAGGTAAAGTCTCGTGGCCCCGCCAACGCAGCGCGGTCGCGACCGAGGAATCAGCAAGTTAAAGAATGACGAATGGTCTCCAGGGAGTCTATAACCGGTAAGAAAAATCCTTTAAAACGCCCTCATTTGGGCAGAGAGGGTGGTCCGAGAAGAAGAATGGAAGTGAAAGTGATATCCCAGACCGCAGAACGAGAAATGCGCGGGGGAGAGCGAGATGGGGGTGAGGTTAGGGGGTGGGGACGTAAGAAAGGGGTGGACTGAAAGGGGGAGGGATTCCAGCCGTCCGCTGGAATCGGAGGGGAGGGCGCAGAGCAGTTGAGGGAGGTTGATTAGCCGAGTTCGGTGTTCCTGTTCGATCGCTGAGGAACCGAAAAAAAAAACAGTTGTCAGAGGACGGTATGAAGGATACCGTAGACACTGCCACCTGGGCACTAAAATCCTTTTCTGAATTTCGTACTTGTGACGCGCTGAAGTAGACTACTAAAAAAATATTCGCATCACATGCATGACTTGCACAGTGTGTTTTTTTTCTGTTCAGTACAAAATTTGCAACTGATTTCGAAGAAAGTTCGCGATTAGCTAGAGACTTGAAAACTTCAGCATAGCTCAGAACTGGATGACAACGCAGTGTTAATACGAGGGCTGTCCAGAAAGTAAGTTACGATTGATCGCGAAATGAAAATCACAGTGAAAATCAGAAATATTTCATTTGTAACAGTTAGCTACACCTTTCAGCTACTTCTCTACGTAGTCGCCGTTCTGACTCAGACATTCGTCGTAGCGTTGTACCAACTTTCCAATACCTTCATCATAGAAGGCAGCCGCCAGTGGTTTCCGCCAATTCTCTACGCTGGCCTAAATCTCGTTGTCTGTGCCAAAATGTTGTCTTCATAGCCAGCGGTTCGTTTGAGCAGAGATGAAACTCATTGGGAGACAATTACGGGCTGTATTGTGGGTAACCAAACATTTCCAATTGAAACGATGCAAGAACATCTTCATTGCCCCTGCAGAATGAGGCTGAGAATTGTCTTGAAGAAGAAACCGCACGACAGTTACGTAATGTTGGTTGCATAGCTTGAGGGGAAAATTCTCACCAGGCCCTCATACTTGGCGGGAGACACTATTTTCTATAACATCTTTACGCGCTCACTAAGAGCTCAGGAATGAAAAGAGCGACATAATTATACCTAGAGTCATACTAGAGACACTGCCCAACACATCTTTGCAAAGCTTTATCGGATTTTCATAGTCGTTTCCATTTCACAACCGATCGTAACTTACTTTCTGGACAGCCCTCGTACTAACTCGCTTTCTTGTCTGGCGTCTGTCCGGTGTATATACTGCAGTTGATTTCAAGCTAACTTCCCGATGAGCTAGAAATTTGAAACTTTTGTCATAGCTCAGAACTGGATGATACTGCAATATTAGTATTAACTCACTTTCTGGACTGATGTGTGGCGGAGGGTACATCGGTATACTGACTGTCTGTTCCGTACGAGTTTTGCAATCGATTTCAACCTAATTTGCTAGCGAAGTAGAGACTAAAAACTTCGCTCATAACTGGATGACAGTGCATATGTAACGCGCTTTCTTGTCTGGTGTGTGGCGGAGGGTACTTTGAGTACCACTGCTATTTCCCACATTTGCTGCATCAATAGCGAATGCTTCGCGGTAAGAACGATTGTACATGAGCCACAGTATTAAGTCGATTCTCCATAGTTTTTACCTTCACGGCATTTTCGCGAGATGTACGTATCAGGCAGCAATATATTTATTGACTCTGGTGACGAGAAACTGAAGTATACCTGAAATTTACCACATGTTTAAAATCCACTGAAATATTTCACACACGCAAGACTACAAAGTAGAAAACAACTACTTAAATAAAACAGTTTTTAATATAACATGTTTCTAAAAAGGACTAAAAAGAATAAAACAGCTTCTCGTAGTGCCGTACAGATTCTTAAACACATACATATAAACCAGATGATTTATACTCGTTAATTTTTTATAGTTATGGCAACAATATTTGTGAAATTTAAGACGAAAAAGTGGCGAGCATGCAGTAGATAACAGTAAGGAGTGTAGAGAGTAGTTGTTGTAATGTTGTAAGGAGAAATCACACAACAGTTCATATCATGTGTAGCGCAATAAAACTGCAGGTGATTCAGGTGAACTATTCGCTCATCAGTTACCTATTGACTGCGCCCCACGTTTTCCGTTATGAATTTTACAAGGATTGTCATACGAAGTGTGGCTGTTAAATGATTTACTATTGCTGTAAACCTTTTAATTTCAAAAACGTACATATTTAGTTGTTATCACCCTCAATAACCCCCCCCCCTCCCCCGGCCGTCCCTTCTCTATCTTCACAAAGCTTCATGTGAATTTTCCGTTAATGGAAACAGCGCTCTAAGATTTCCTTTGTGATGTTAACTGAATCTTCCGTCGGTTCTTGGTAGAACAACATTATAATGAATGAAAATCACCAGTTTGATTTTGTTCTACAGAGTTACTTTTATTGTATGAACCCGATTTCGGCTTACAAGGCCACCTTCAGACGTTGACTGAGTATTGTCACCAAACATTGTAATTTATTTGGTGACAATACTCAGTAAACGACTGAAGATGGCCTTGTAAGCCGAAAACCGGTGAGTACAATAAAAGTAATGCTGTAGAACAGAAACAAACAAGTGCTTTCATTTATTTCCTTTCTTGATGACGCTTGCCTCTTTTTCTTTCGCTGCTTCAGTGGACTGAAATCTTTTTCCTTTTAATGCAGAATTGATCTTGGAGAGTAGACAAGTCACGTTTTTAAGTCAGGCGAGTAAGGTGGTCGGTTTATCACCGGGGTGCTGTATCTCGCTAGACAATGCGGTAAGCACCGGTGCGCCGGCCGCGGTGGTCGAGCGGTTCTAGGCACTTCAGTCCGGAACCGCACGACTGCTACGGTCGCAGGTTCGAATCCTGATTCGGGCAGGGATGTGTGTGACGTCCTTAGGTTAGTTAGGTTTAAGTAGTTTTAAGTTCTAGGCGACTGATGACCTCAGATGTTAGTCCCATAGTGCTCAGAGCCATTTGAACCATTTTTTTAAGTTGCTCGTAATTGTAATTCCTAGGTATATAGTCGAATTGAAAGCCCTTAAATTTGCGCAATATATCGTATACCCAAAATTGATCGGATATCTTTTAGTACCCATGTGGATGATCTCGCACTTTTCTTTGTTTAGTGCCAATTACCACTTTGCGCACCATACAGAAATTCTTCTAGATCATTTTGTAATTGGTATTGATCGTCTGATGATTTTACTAGACGGTAAATTACAGCATCATCTATAAACAATGTATGGGGGCTGCTCAGATTATCACCTAGATCATTTGTGTAAATCAGGAACAGGAGAGGGCCTATGACACTATCTTGCGGAACGCCAGATACCACTTCTGCTCTGCTCGACGATTTATCGTCTATCACTACGAACTGGCACCTCTGAGAGGAATCCAGTCACACAACTGAGACGATACTCCATATGCACGCAAATTTGATTCAAAAAATGTTCAAATGTGTGTGAAATCTTCTGGGACGTAACTGCTGAGGCCATCAGTCCCTAAGCTTACACACTACTTAACCTAAATTATCCTAAGGACAAACACACACACCCATGCCCGAGGGAGGACTCGAACCTCCGCCGGGATCAGCTGCACAGTCCATGACTGCAGCGCCTAGACCGCTTGGCTAATCCCGCGCGGCGCGCAATTTGATTAATAGCCGCTTGTGAGGAACGGTATGAAAAACCTTCTGGAAATCTAGGAATATGGAATCGATCTGAGATCCCTTGTCGACAGCACTCATTACTTCACAGGAATAAAGAACTAGCTGTGTTGCACAAGAACTGAATCCGTGTTGGTAATGTATCAATAAGTCATTTTTGTATCAATAAGTCATTTTCTTCAAGATGAATCATAATGTTCGAGTTCAGTATGTGCTCAAAATCTTACTGCAAATTGGGATCAGTGATATGGGTTTAGAAACACATGAAATGTATTTGCAGTTGCGAATATGAACAACAGTCAGCTCTATAATAAAATGAGAACCTTTGTGCTGGCCTGGAATTCGGACCTGGATCTCCCGCCTGTATGGCAATATTCACAATGAATGTACGATCGCAGGTTGTAGACACACGTATGACAACACTATGTGATAAATTTCATCTTTGTACATGTCATTTCAACTATATCTGTGAAGTCTTTTTAAACAGTTTTAAACAAATGTGATCTCTGAGAGCTTGATGTGCGACGAGAGTATGAATAAAACCAACGTATGCTGACCTCAAAGGTTAAAAATTATCTTTGCTTGTTTGTAAGGTAGGTTTTTCACTATTTTTTTTTCCACCGTTTCTCACGTATTTGCTATCTAGAATCACGATATACGGAACCTAACATGTAATTGCCTCATAACAGGAAAATGCATTTCACCTCACTAAGGATCAAATGCTCACTGATGTGACAAAAGACAAGGGAGTACAATATGGACACATACAGATGGCGGTAACAGTGCATACACAATGTATGAAACGGCAGTGCGTTGGCAGAACCGTCATTTGTACTGACGGGATTCGCAAAAAAAGGTTCCGACGTGATTATGCCTGCACGACGGGAAATAACAGAGATTGAATGCGGAATGGTAGTTGAAGGTAGAGGCATGGGACATTCCATCTCAGAAATCGTTATGGGATTAAACATTCCCAGACCTCCAGTGTCAAGCGTGTGTCGAGAATACTAAATTTCAGGCATTACTTCCCACCACGGACAACGCAGTGGCCCGCGGCTGCAGTTAAAGACCGCGATCCGCGGCGTTTGCGTACTATTGTCAGCACTTATAGACAAGCAACTCTGCGTGAAATAAGCGCAGAAAGCAAAGTGGGTCGTACGACGAGCGTATCCGTTAGAAAGTGTTTCACAGAGGAAGACTGCACTGTAGTTCCCTCAAATGGTTCAAATGGCTCTGAGCACTATGGGACTCAGCTGCTGAGGTCATTAGTCCCCTAGAACTTAGAACTAGTTAAACCTAACTAACCTAAGGACATCACACACATCCATGCCCGAGGCAGGATTCGAACCTGCGACCGTAGCAGTCACGCGGTTCCAGACTGCAGAGCCTAGAACCGCACGGCCACTTCGGCCGGCTGTAGTTCCCTCTCTAGATTGTCGCACAGATGAAAAAATGGTAGATATCGAAATAGACGAAAGAGGGATAGAGAAACAATTAAAATCGCAAAAGAGGAAAGGCCGCTGGACCTGATGGGATACCAGTTCGATTGTACACAGAGTACGCGAAGGAACTTGCCCCCCTTCTTGCAGCGGTGTACCGTACGTCTTTAGAAGAGCGTATCGTTGCCAAGGATTGGAAAAGGACACAGGTCATCCCAGTTTTCAAGCAGGGACGTGACACAGATGTGCAGAACCATAGACCTATATCTCTAACGTCGATCAGTTGTAGAATTTTGGAACACGTACTGTGTTCGAGTATAATGACTTTTCTCGAGTCTAGAAATCTATTCTGTAGGAATCAGAAAGGGTTTCGAAAAAGACGATCGCGTGAAACCCAGCTCGTGCTATTCGTCCACGAGACTCAGAGGGCCATAGACACGGGTTCCCAGGTAGATGCCGTGTTTCTTGACTTCCGCAAGGCGTTTGATACAGTTCCCCACAGTCGTTTAATGAACAAAGTGAGAGCATATGGACTATCAGACCAATTTGTGTGATTTGATTGAAGAGTTCCTAGATAACAGAACGCAGCATGTCATTCTCAATGGAGAGAAATCTTCCGAAGTTAGGATGATTTCAGGTGCGCCGCAGGGGAGTGTCGTAGGACAATTGCTATTCACAATATATAAAAATGACCTTGTGGATAACATCGGAATTTCACTGAGGCTTTTTGCGTATGATGCTGTGGTATATCGAGAGGTTGTAACTGTAATGTTGGCAGAAGAGCCAACACTGTGTTGCAAGAAGAGGCCGAAATGCACGCATCAACTCACGCAGGTTTGCTTAGGTCTGAAACAGGATACGTAATGAATGCTATAAAGAAAAGGACGTAGCTGCTGGAATACTTAACTTTAATCCATCATTTGTAAACAGCTTTCTTGATGATACAAGTGAGACTCTCTCTAGAAATGGTTAATGGCGCCTTGCTAGGTCGTAGCCATGGACTTAGCTGAAGGCTATTCTAAAGGTCTCTCGGCAAATGAGAGAAAGGCATCGTCAGTGTAGTCGCTAGCAAAGTCGTCGTACAACTGGGGCGAGTGCTAGTACGTCTCTCTAGACCTGCCGTGTCATGGCGCTCGGTCTGCGATCACTGACAGTGGCGACACGCGGGTCCGACATGTACTAATGGACCGCGGCCGATTTAAAGCTACCACCTAGCAAGTGTGGTGTCTGGCGGTGACACCACAGTAACAATGGAAAATTGTACTGCAATGCAGGAGGATCTGCAACGAATTGACGCATGGTGCAGGGATTGGCAATTGAATCTCAATGTAGGCAAGTGTAATTTGCTGTGACTACATAGAAAGAAAGATCCTTTATTATTTAGCTACAATATGGCAGGTCAGCAACTGGAAGCAGTTAATTGCATAAATTATCTGGGAGTAGTCATTAGGAGTGATTTAAAATGGAATGATCATATACAGTTGATGGTCGGTACAGCACATGCCAGACTGAGATTCATTGGAAGAATCCTAAGCAAATGCAATCCGAAACCAAAGGAAGTGGGTTACAGTACACTTGTTCGCCCACTGCTTGAATACTGTTCACCGGTGTGGGATTCGTACCAGATAGGGTTGATAGAGAAGATCCAAAGGAGAGCAGAGCGCTTCGTTACAGCATCATTTAGTCATCGCGAAAGCGTTACGGAGATGATAGATAAACTCCAGTGGAAGACTCTGCAGGAGAGACGCTTAGTAGCTCGGTACGGGCTTTTGTTGAAGTTTCGAGAACATGCCTTCACCGAGGCGTCAAGCAGTATATTCCTCCCTCCTACGTACATCTCGCGAAGAGACCATGAAGATAAAATCAGGGAGATTAGAGCCCACACAGAGGCATACCGACAATCTTTCTTTCCACGAACAATACGAGACTGTAATAAAAGGGAGAACCGATAGAGGTACTCAAAGTACCCTCCGCCACACACCGTCAGGTGGCTTGCGGAGTATGGATGTAGATGTAGGTGTAGAAAGTGTGGCGACATTTGGTATTGATGGCTGTGGCAGCAGACGAACAACGTGAGTGCCTTTGCTAAAAGCACATCATCACCTGCATTGCCTCTCCTGGGCTCGTGACCACATCGGTTCTACCATAGACGTCTAGAAAACCTTGGTGTGGTCAGATGAATCCCGATTTCAGTTGGTAAAAGCTGTTGCTAGGTTTCGAGAATGGCGCAGACCCCACTAAGTCATGCAAAACAATGGTTCAAATGGATCTGAGCACTATGGGACTTAACATATATGGTCATCAGTCCCCTAGAACTTAGAACTACATAAACCTAACTAACCTAAGGACAGCACACAACACCCAGTCATCACGAGACAGAGAAAATCCCTGACCCCGCCGGGAATCGAACCCGGGAACCCGGGCGTGGGAAGCGAGAACGCTATCGCACGACCACGAGCTGCGGATACCCAAGTCATGCAACCATGTTGCATGTTGTAAGGCGCTGTGCAAGATGGTCATGGCTCCATAATGGTGTGGGCTCTGTTTACATGGAGTGGAGTGGCACGGTTGGTCTATCATTGACTGCAAAAGGTTATATTCGGCTGCTTGGAGACTATTTGCAGCCATGCATGGATTTTACTGTAACGCTCGCTCCTTCACATTGACGATTTAACACAGGAAATGCGTCGTTATTCAACACGAAAGGATCTATGACCTTGCCCGAGCGAGTAAAGCGCCTATAGACAAAGGATGAAACTTCTCCTGGGAGTTATGTAGCTTTTTCTCGATGCACCACTGCGAGTTTACTTTAACCCTCGCTCCCTTACATGGTCGATTTAACACAGAAATTTCGTCGCTATTCAATACTAAAGAGACGGGAATTTTTATGGATGACAATGCGTCATCTCATCGGGCGACAATTGTTCGCCGTTGCTTTGAAGTACATTCTAGGCGATTCGAACGAATGAGTTGGCTTCCCAGATCGCCCGACATAAACCCCTATAGAAAATTTATGGGCCATAATCGAGTGGTCTGTTCGTTATCCAAATCCTGCACCGGCAATACTTTCGCAATTATGGATGGCTACAGAGATATTGTCACTCAATATTTCTGCAGCGGACTTCCAGCGACTTGTTGAGTCGATGCCACGTCGAGCTGCCACACTACGCTGGGCAAAAGGAGGACCCAGACGATCTCAGTGAATTATGTACTGCACCTGAAGATGGGCCCACGGGGTCCGAAACGCGTCGTGTAATTTAATAAAACGCGATAAAATTGTGACTGAAGTTGAAACACCCCCTTAGAAAAATTAAGAATGACTGTGCTGGTATACCTATTACGTTATTTGATTTTCAAACAGCTGAGCAAAACTGAAGTTACTCAGACATTTCTCTCTTTACTTATTCTGATCAACACTAAACTGACGCACAATATTTTTAGCGCAACGCAATCTGACTTTCAATAATCCCTACAACAGAATAACCCAGCCTAACAATAAATACCTTCGTTACTCGAACTACTGCAATACAAAAAATGGTTCAAATGGCTCTGAGCAGTATGGGGCTTAACTTCTGAGGTCATCATTCCCCTAGAACTTAGAACTACTTAAGCCCGACTAACCTAAGGGTATCACACATATCCATGCCCGAGGCAGGATTCGAACCTGCGACCGTAGCGGTCGCGCGGTTCCAGACTGTAGTTCCTAGAACCGCCCGGCCACTCCGCCCGGCCTACTGCAATACAGCGAACGCCAATACTGCCAGCTAAATACAAGATTCCAAATACTGAAGGCACTAGCTAACGATAGGCCTAGTTAGCAAATGAAAGATTTTGATGAAGAACAAACAATGTATTTGCCTTAATAGTTTTCAAAAGTCATTATATATATGACATCCAGTCTTACAAATTTCCTTTTTCTGACGAACACACGTCCAGATCAAGGGCGCTATGTAAGTAGGCTGTAAACAGGTTTTTATGTTGATAACGCCACGTAGCGCTCTGTATGAAAATCACTGACTGTGATGTGTGCAGTCTGTGGCTGGTTTGCATTGTTGGTATATTCTCTGTTGTAGTGTTGGGCAGTTGGGGGTGAACAGCCCGTAGCGTTGCGCAGTTCGAGGTGAGCCGCCAGCAGTGGTGGATGTGGGGAGAGAGATGGCGGAGTTTTGAGAGTGGACGATCTGGACGTGTGTCCGTCAAATAAAGAAAATTTGTAAGACTGGATGTCATGAACTGATATATATATATATATATATATATATATATATATATATATATATATATATATATATATATATAGGGTGAGTCACCTAACGTTACCGCTTGGATATATTTCGTAAACCACATCAAATACTGACGAATCGATTCCACAGACCGAACGTGAGGAGAGGGGCTAGTGTAATTGGTTAATAGAAACCATAAAAAAATGCATGGAAGTATGTTTTTTAACACAAACCCACGTTTTCTTAAACGGAACCCAGTTAGTTTAGTTAGCACATCTGAACATATAAACAAATACGTAATCAGTGCCGTTTGTTGCATTGTAAAATGTTAATTACATCCGGAGATATTGTTGACGCTTGAGTACCACTCCTCCGCTGTTCGATCGTGTGTATCGGAGAGCACCGAATTACGTAGGGATCCAAAGGGAACGGTGATGGACCTTAGGTACAGAAGAGACTGGATCAGCACATTACGTCCACATGCTAACACCTTTTTATTGGTCTTTTTCACTGACGCACATGTACATTACCATGAGGGGTGAGGTACACGTACACACGTGGTTTCTGCGGCAGTACTGCGGCGTGTACGACATTCATTACGCCAGAGATTGCAATTGTGTGCAGCAAATGACGTCCACCACATTGAACATCCATTGGCCTGACATGTCGGGACACACTCTATTCCACTCCGTAAATGAATATATATATATATATATATATATATATATATATATATATATATATATATATAATGACTTTTGAACACTATTAAGGTAAATTGTTTGTTCTCTATCAAAATCTTTCATTTGCTAACTATGGCTATCAGTTGTTTATGCCTTCAGTAGTTAGAATCTTCGTTTTAACTGGCAGTATTGGCGCTCGCTGTATTACAGTAGTTCGAGCAAGGAAAATTTTTGTGAGGTAAGTGATTCATGAAAGGTATAGGTTCTTGTTGGGCAGGGCCATTCTTTTTTAGGGATTATTGAAAGTTATACTGCGTTGCGCTAAAAATATTGTGTGTCAGTTTAGTGATGATCAGGATAATTAAAGTGAGAAATGTCTGAGTAAGTTCAGTTTTGCTCAGCTGTTTAAAAATCAAATAACGTAGAGGTTTACCAGCGCTGTCATTCTTAATTTTCCTAAGGGGCTGTTTCAAAGTGTACTGAATAAAGTAAAGTTGACAGCTTCAAAATATGGATAAAATTAAATTTAAATTTTTATAAGTATGTATTGATAATAGTACCACGTGTGATGGTTTGCATAGCGATAGATGAGCTCCGACCGGAATTTGGTGCTACATTGTCTTAACAAATTTAACATAGGCAAAATGGTTGCTTACGTGCGTCTGCTGGTAAACTTGCCAGGCGTTCCGACGAGAAAAACCTCGCCGGTTGCACCTTGCTGCGCATTAGCCGGTCGCCACGGACATTCCACGTGTCCCTTTCCACGTGCTAAATGGGAAAAACAAAGCCACATCTTCGCACTCGAGGCACTGCGACAGAACCCGGATCCCGGCCTGCGGTTTCGAAAGGCGCCGTCCACGTCCAACCACTTAGTTGCCTCCCCCCCTCCCCCCTCCCACCGCCACCTCCCTCACTCTAAACCCCTCCCCCATTCCCTGCGGCCCCACCCAGTACTAAATGAACGGCGCCGCACGAATTATTAGTCCTAAAAAGAAAAGAACGCGAGTGGGAAGGAGCCGGAATAGGCTTGCGGCTGCGAGGAGCAAAGGGGGGAAATAAAAACCCACACAGAAATTAATAGGCGATCTTTTTTCTTCCCCTCCGCCTTCCGCTTTCCTCCCTTGACAAAAATCTTTTACCCCCTTTTATTTTCTTTATCGCTGGCATCCTTAGCAGGCCGCGCGGTCGGGCCCATTTCTTTCTCCCTCGGCCGGTATCTAATTTCCTTTGTCTTAAAAGTTTGATTTAGTCCTCCGGTTCTCTCTCGCCAGGGAAATAATCCCCGCTGTTTTCTGGTGGACCTCGAGTCGAACGCCGGTCGCCGACCGCGGCCCGTTCCGTTTTAACAGCGCAGTAACCGGTGCTCCCAATCCGCGTCCCACGTCTCCGTGCGAAATGCCGCGATCCCTACTTATTACGTAACGTTTCCGGCACCAGCGAGGTTTATGTAGAAATTCGAATAGGTGCTACATTCATTTTGTTTTTACGCTTCACGATATTCCGCAGATTGCTTCTGAGAGACGGATTCGTAAGTTGGAACATTTACATCTCAGCACGATGTTTCAGCTGCCCCTACCGCTAGGTTCTATGCAGCCCGCAGCACCTTCAAATACCATGCACAAGATTTTCGTATTCTGTCGCTCGTTATGCACGAACTATTAATCGTACAGAAAAAAGTGAAAAGATCTTTTTTGTAGGAAATTTAGTGTAGTTAAATTTTGTACTGGGATACGTATTCGCTGGAGGCCACAGATTTACAGTTATTTAAGAAAAGCTCGTTTGAAGACCACTTTTGTACGTTTTCCTTGAATAATTTGTGTGATCTAACAATGGAGTGGTGGTGCTCGGATTTATAGACATACGTAATGACATTCCAATGAGGTCAGTTTATGTGATCGCTCTAAGCTTGTGGTTATAGCTTGATACCAGTGCCTGCCAATTTTAATTGTATATTACAGCACTGAGGATCGTCACTAAGCGCCCAAAAATCGATTTCGCAGACAATAAAACAACAAAATAGTCCAATGCTGATTTTCCTTCCAATTCTATCCATTTTAACAATAGTTAAGCATTCAAATCTCCGTACCCTTAGAGAAATTTTGATATATTGTGTCCTTCATACTTTTATACAGGGTGACTCACCTAACATTACCGCTGGATATATTTCGTAAACCACATCAAATACTGACGAATCGATTCCACAGACCGAACGTGAGGAGAGGGGCTAGTGTAATTGGTTAATACAAACCATAAAAAAATGCACGGAAGTATGTTTTTTAACACAAACCTACGTTTATATAAATGGAACCCCGTTAGTTTTGTTATCACATCTGTATATATAAACAGATACGTAGTCAGTGCCGTTTGTTGCATTGTAAAATGTTAATTACATCCGGAGATATTGTAACCTAAAGTTGATGCTTGAGTACCACTCCTCCGCTGTTCGATCGTGTGTATCGGAGAGCACCGAATTACGTAGGGATCCAAAGGGAACGTTGATGGACCTTAGGTAAAGAAGAGACTGGAACAGCACATTACATCCACATGCTAACACCTTTTTATTGGTCTTTTTCACTGAGGCACACGTACATTACCATGAGGGATGAGGTACACGTACACACGTGGTTTCCGTTTTCAATTACGGAGTGGAATAGAGTGTGTCCCGACATGTCAGGCCAATAGATGTTCAATGTGGTGGCCATCATTTGCTGCACACAATTGCAATCTCTGGCGTAATGAATGTCGTATACGCCGCAGTACATCTGGTGTAATGTCGCCGCAGGCTCCCACAATACGTTGTTTCATATCCTCTGGGGTTGTAGGCACATCACGGTACACATTCTCCTTTAACGTACCCCACAGAAAGAAGTCCAGAGGTGTAAGATCAGGAGAATGGGCTGGCTAATTTATGCGTCCTCCACGTCCTATGAAACGCCCGTCGAACATCCTGTCAAGGGTCAGCCTAGTGTTAATTGCGGCATGTGCAGGTGCAGCATAATGCTCATACCACATACGTCGACGCGTTTCCAGTGGGACATTTTCGAGCAACGTTGGCAAATCATTCTGTAGAAACGCGATGTATGTTGCTGCTGTTTGGGCTCCTGCAATGAAGTCCACGGTCGCTGTCGATCTACCTGTCTGAGCCAGCGAGGATTGTCCACGGACCAGTAATGCATGTTCCGTAGATTCACTGCCCCGTGGTTTGTGAAACCCGCTTCATCGGTAAACAGGTAGAACTGCAACGCATTCTCTGTTAATGCCCATTGACAGAATTGCACTCGATGATTAAAGTCATCACCATGTAATTGCTGATGTAGCGACACATGAAACGGGTGAATGCGGTGACGATGCAGTATGCGCATGACACTACTTTGACTCAGTCCACCGGCTCTCACAATGTCCCATGTACTCATGTGTGAGCTCATGGCAACAGCAGCTAACACACCAACTGCACCCGCTTCTCCTGTGACGGGCCTGTTACGGACCCGTTTGCGTGCTACGACCATACCTGTTGCATACAGTTGGCGGTAGATGTTTTGCAATGTGCGGCACGTTGGATGCTCTCTGTCCGGGTACCGTTCTGCATACACCCTGCAGGCTTCAGCTGCATTTCGTCGACACTCGCCATAGACGAGTATCATATCCGCCTTTTGAGAGTTCGAATACACCATGGTCACAGTTCCTACAAGACTACACTATCACAGACGTCTGGTAACACGGTGTACTACAGTTGGTCTGCGTGCGGAGACGAATGCAGAATAACAATAGCAGCAAGCGCTACATGCGGAGACTGCGACAGCTAGACCAAACCACAACAGTGCACTACAGCCACACTCGTAAACACGGTCGTCATCGTAAACATGTCCCTGCAGATGCTGCTCGCCGATCGTGGCCCGTGTTTGTTACAACACGCAACTGAACGTCGGAGGTTTCAAGCGTCAACTTTAGGTTACAATATCTCCGGATGTAATTAACATTTTACAATGCAACAAACGGCACTGATTACGTATTTGTTTATATGTTGAGATGTGCTAACAAAACTAACGTGGTTCCATTTAAAAAACGGTAGGTTTGTGTTAAAAAACATACTTCCGTGCATTTTTGTATGGTTTGTATTAAACAATTACTCTAGCCCCTCTCCTCACGTTCGGTCTGTGGAATCGGTTCGTCAGTATTTGATGTGGTTTACGAAATATATCCAGCGGTAACGTTAGGTGACTCACCCTGTATATTATCTTCTTTATGCAGCATTAACAACTGCATACCAAAAAGATTATAACAATAAAAAGTCTTTGCTGTTAGATTTAGAAGCATACGACCCACCTTATATTTCAAGGTGGTCGATTACTTTGCAGTATTAATGACATAAATAAATAAATAATAAATAATAGTAGTAATAACACAATATGTGCATTTGGTCAAGCTACTACTGGCACGACGATACTGCTACGTGCGGCAACTCCGGTGTTGTGAATAAGTCGACTAGAGTGGTTCAAATGGCTCTGAGCACTATGGGACTTAACATCTATGGTCATCAGTCCCCTAGAACTTAGAACTACTTAAACCTAACTAACCTAAGGACAGCACACAACACCCAGCCATCACGAGGCAGTGAAAATCCCTGACCCCGCCGGGAATCGAACCCGGGAACCCGGGCGTGGGAAGCGAGAACGCTACCGCACGACCACGAGATGCGGGCGACTAGAGTGGAATGACGCTTGGATTTGATCAGTGATGATAGTAGGTCCTGCCTATATGCGAGTGGTGGACGTACACGTATACAGCTTAGATCTGGTGGGCTGTCTATTCCAGAGCGCAGGTCTCACGCAGGTCTCAGCCCAGGCTTCATGGTGTGGGCGGCCATCAGTTACAGCTCTCGGTCATATTCGGCGTTTATGCAGGGTGAAGTGACCAGTACTCGCTACATTACAGGGCTGTTACCCCACTGCTAGTGTCATTTCTTGTAAAGGAAGGCGATGTGCTTTTTCAGCAGGATAATGGACGACGAAATTCGGCAGCTGCGACTGAACGTAGGGTACAACAAATGTTTCGGCCAACAAGATCATCAGATCACTCCTAAACTGAACACGTGTGACACACACTATATAGCAGTTTGGCGTTCGGCACCTTTGCGAGCGCTGAGGGCTAGAATACAAGTTTGCGTAGCCGTCAGAGGGGAGCACAATACATTTTGTTTGGGCATCTCCTACTGTGAAGTGTGTGTTTCGTTTGGTCTAAATTTATTATCGAATATTCCTACAATGTTGAACTATTTGTCATATCACATGTCAGTGAAATGATATTGATTGCATTTTTGCTGACAGCGTATTTACGTTATCAGCTTTCTTTGCGTGGCTCAAATTCTCGTACAAGCTTAGACTTTTAGAAACTATCACCAGCTTTACCTAACGTGTACTGGAAGCAAGAACCACCTCTTTTTCACAGGATGTTTGGAGGAAGACTTCCATTCTTCAGTAGGGAACCGCGCTGCTGCTACAGCCGCAGTTTCTAATCGTGCCTCGGGCACGGATGTGTGTGATGTCCTTTGGTTAGTCAGGCTTAAGTAGTTCTAGGTATAGGGGACTCATGACCTCAGATGTTATGTCCTATAGTGCTTAGAGCCAATTGAATCTGACTTCCATTAATTGTTAAGCGCCGTCGGGCTTGGATAGCACTTGGATGGGTGACCGTCTGGTCAGCCGAACGCTGTTGGCAAGCGGGGTGCACTCAGCCTCTGTGAAGCCAACTGAGGAGCTACTTACCTGGGAAGTAGTGGCTCCTGTCACGAAAACGCATCGAACGGGAGTGTGGGGTGCTGACCTCACGCCCCTCCATATCTGCGTCCAGTGACGCCTATAGGTCGAGGATGACACGGCGGTCGGTCGGTACCGTTAGGGCCTTCCGAGACCTGATCGGGCGGAGTATTGAATTTAGTTTAAGGTTTTTAATTAATTAGTCTAAAGGACAAATGGCTCTGAGCGCTATGGGACTTAACAGCTGTGGTCATCGGTCCCCCAGAACTTAGAACTACTTAAACCTAAGTAACCTAAGGACATCACACACATCCATGCCCGAGGCAGGATTCGAACCTGCGACCGTAGCGGTCGCGCGGTTCCGGACTGCGCGCCTAGAACCGCGAGACCACCGCGGCCGGGTCTAAAGGACAGTAGACAATCGTATGCGACATAAATTTGTACTCAATACATCTACCTGTTGCAGAAAAGATGTGTTTTAACAGTCGTACAGAAAGACAGAGATGCGAACGAGTAAGTGGATTTATAAGGGTTCCTTTTTACCGACTGATCTACGGAAACCTAAAAATAAAAAAAGGGGACGCTGCTGATGCCAACAAGTGTGACTCGTGCTATGGTGTACACAGAAACTGAAGTTTATTGTCTCCTTTCGCTTACAGTACATGACATAATTTTATATGTTAGTAACGTTTATGGTTGCCAACGGTCTTGCCGCAGTGGTAACACAGGTTCCCGTCAGATCACCGAAGTTAAGCGCTGTCGGACTGGGCTAGCAGGTAGATGGATGACCATCCGGTCTTCCGAGCGCTGTTGGTAAGCGGAATGCACTCAGCCCTTGTGAGGCAAAGTGACAAGGGAACCTCCCCATCGCACCCCCCTCAGATTTAGTTGTAAGTTGGCACAGTGGATAGGCCTTGAAAAACTGAACACAGATCAATCGAGAAAACAGGAAGAAGTGGTGTGGAACTATGAAAAAATAAACAAAATATACAAACTGAGTAGTCCATGCGCAAGATATTCAATATTAACGACAATGTGAGGTCAGGAGCGCCGTGGTCACGTGGTTAGAGTGTGCAGCTGCGGAATGAGAAGTCTTTAGTTCATATCTTCCCTCTAGTGAAAATTTTACTTTCTTTATTCTTGCGAAGTTATGATCTGTCTGTTCGTTCATTGACGTCTCTGTTCACTGTAATAAGTTTAGTGTCTATGGTTTGCGATCGCACCGCAAAACCGTGCGATCAGTAGACGAAAGGACGTGCTTCTCCAATGGGAACCAAAAACATTTGATCGCAAGGTCGTACGTCAACCGATTCCTCCTCAGGAAAACACGTCTGATATATTCTATACGACACTGGTGACAGCATGTGCGTCACATGACAGGAATATGTTGTCGACCCACCTAACTAGTACACTTGGCGAATGGGTAAAAAGATTCTTCTACCTTGCCCGATTTAGGTTTTCTTCTGAATGTGACAATCACTCCCAAAAAAGTGATGAAAACATAAGAGTTTGTCACATAAACTGAAAATAAAAAGTTAAAGTTTTCACTCGAGGGAAGACTCGAACCAACGACATCTCGATCCGCAGCTGGTCACGCCAACCACGGGACCACGGCGCTCCTGACCCTCACACTGTCCTTGAAACTGCCTATCTTGCGCATGGACTACTCAGTTTGTATATTTTGCTTATTTTTTCATAGTTCCACACAACTTCTTCCTGTTTTCTCGACCGATCTGTGTTCAGTTTTTCGAGGCCTATCCACTGTGCCAACACCGAGCGAGGTGGCGCAGTGGTTAGCACACTGGACTCGCATTCGGGAGGACGACGGTTCAATCCCGTCTCCGGCCATCCTCATTTAGGTTTTCCGTGATTTCCCTAAATCGCTTCAGGCAAATGCCGGGATGGATCCTTTGAAAGGGCACGGCCGATTTCCTTCCCCATCCTTCCCTAACCCGAGCTTGCGCTCCGTCTCTAATGACCTCGTTGTCGACGGGACGTTAAACACTAAATCTCCTCCTCCTCCTCCACTGTGCCAACTTACAACTAAATCTGAGGGGGGTGCGATGGGGAGGTTCCCTTGTGAGAAGCTACTTGATTGAGAAGTAGCGGCTCCGGTCTCGTAAACTGACATACGGCTGCGAGAGCGGTGTGCTGACCACATGAACCTTCATTTCCGCATCCAGTGACGCGTGTGGCTTGAGGATGACACGGCGGTCGGTCGGTACCGTTGGGCCTATCAAGGCCTATTCGCACGGGGTTCGGTTTAGTTTAGTTTTAGTAACATTCATGTTGGAGCCTACTATTGTAAAATAAATAAAACACAGTGATATAACAATATTTTTAAAGACATTTACAGGAATGATGAAAGTTAATGCGACTTTAAATAGGTTTAGCAATTGAGTGTAGTTGCCACAAGATAGTGGTTATGCTGGTCGTAGGTATATGTTGGCGTCAGAGTTGTTCTTGGTAAAATAATTTAGATGTAAAAAATTTTTTAAAAAGTAATTGCTGAAGATAATTCTCATTTATTCTTCAATCTCAGTTGCACATCTTTAATTATATTATATGTTTCGATTACTCAGGGTCATCTTCAGATACAAAACAAAGTAAAGCTAAATATATAAAAAAAAGCACTCCGTCGTCAGGCCACGAGTGGCCTACTGGGACCATCCGACCGCCGTGTCATCCTCAGCTGAGGATGCGGATAGGAGGGGCATGTGGTTACCACGTCGCTCTCCCGGTCGTTGTTATGGTATTCTTGACCGAAGCCGCTACTATTCGGTCGAGTAGCTCCTCAATTGGCATCACGAGGCTGAGTGCACACCGAAAAATGGCAACAGCGCATGGCGGCTGGATGGTTACCCATCCAAGTGCTTGCCAC